>NC_083321.1:91266812-91963062 GCF_963455315.2 Globicephala melas
CCAACGTTGGGAACCACCCTGGGGGTTCACTCTCTCCTCCTCCCTTCCCCTGCTTCTCCCACAACATTAGATCTGGTTCTTCCCCCATCCTTCCTTCTGCCCCAGGGAGATGGCATAGTTTAGGTATTCTGATCCATTCTTTGTTGTTTTAGTTACTATTTTATATTTTAGTTAGTGTTTAATATTGTTTTGCCCATAATCTTTGTTGTCTAGTATCTTGGCATACATCCCTCCACTGCCTGTATACTTCTATATCTGGTGATAACGTTTATGACAGAGAGGTTTGTCATTGTGGTGTCTTCGCTATTAATAATGGTTGAGCCTGTAGATTTAACTGTCTTGGCTGGGTTAGAGCTACTGTTTTTCTAGAGCACAAGTATTCCTTCCTGACCCTTTGCTCCCTAGCTTCAGGTCTGATCACAGTGGCTGGCTTCCTTCAGTTCATATTAATTAATGTAACACATTGTGGCAGTTTGGAGGTCAAGTTTCCCATCTATATCAAGATAGTTACTGGTTGGCAAAATACTATCTTTGGGTGCCAGAGCCCTCATGATTACTAAGTTCATACCAAGTGCTATAATTATTGTGACGATTTATCACTCAGAAAACCCTTGATAGTACAACCAAGTCCTTCAGAGATCCATCCAATTTAGCTCTGAATCAATACCAAATGTTATCCAAAAGTCAAGCTCTGTTGTAAGACACTAGACCCATGACTGATCAATAGACAGATAGACAGATATGCAGGCTATAGCCTGGTCAGTTATAATTCTAAACTGCCAGTTTAAAAAAAAAAAAAAAAGGAAAAGAAAGGAAGAAAAAAGGTTAAAATCCCTAGATTGGATAGAATGAGCTGAAGTGTTTTCAAATGGATTTGAGAAACTGAACTATTCCCAGGCGGAAAGAGAAAATGTGAAGCTGCAGTCAGTCTGGCTTTCTGGCTTTCCTAACCTTTTTACTGCCAGATAATGAGGAATCAGCTATAATTTAGACACAGTATTCTTTTCACAGATTATATTGAAGTTTGGGGGGTGGGGGAGAGAAAGGGGAGGGGAGAGAGGCTCACTCTATAGTCTGACATCATCTTTCTCCAGCAGAAGAAATTAGCGTGCTCTCCCCAAGAGCCACCTCAGGGGAGCGTGGCCCTCTGCGTGTTGTTGTTCCGACTTCCAAGTCAAGAGGGTACGTGCATTGGATTTATTACAATTGGAAGAAAAGAAATTGTAATCTTTATGAGCCAACGACATGGAGCCTTATAATATGAGAATAAAGGATCATTTCACATTTAAAGCAAATTAGATTACTGGGGTCAAACTCTTCAGCAGAGACATCATGTCTTCTGAGTGATGCTTGTATATTTGACATCTTTTCCCCTCCTCCAGGTTTTGCATTAACATTTAAATTTTTAAAAAACATATTTATGGAGTGAAATAAAAAAGCCAAATAACGAACGGATGGGAAAAGGAGAATAACTGATCCATGTGCTGAACCAGGGCTTGTCTTCATTGACTTCTAGACCGGAAAGGCACCTCACAAGACTGTCTGGTCAAGTACCAGGTGTCTAGGTAGGAGCACACCCAAGCCATTAAGGAAAGGGTGTCACATGTTCAATTTTTTCATGGAAGGAGATTTTCTAGCTTTTTCACTTGCTGGTTCTGATATTCAATCTCTAAGCAAGACCGAGAGAGTCTATTTGAACACTTGCCTTACAATTTAAGACTTTACCTCTAATCTGTCCTTTTCATTTACCCCTAGTCTTTCAAAAACACCTACTACCCACATTGCTCTGATCTGGGATATTGCCCGTAATTCAGCTTCGCTCCCAACCAAAGATCTTCCCCATAATATCATTGAGCTTTTAAGGAAATGTATGAATTGACATCTATATGTGATAAATGCAACATGTATCCATCTTGCTATAGAGCTGTTCTTTCTGTTTCTCATCAAAATGGGAGCCAGTACAGCCCCCCTCCTTCAACCCCAAGTCTAGCTCTGCACCCCTGCCCCCATTCTTGGCCATGATCCCAAGCTTCTTGTGGTCTATCTACTTCTTTTCCACTTTCCATTTCTTGTGTCTCTCAAGAAATTGGCAAAGTAAGAAGAAAAAGATTAGTTCTAATCCAGCCCTGGTCTGTGACTCATTGAAAACTAAAATAAAGAATTTGAACTCAATTCTGGTCACAGAATGAATAGGGTTTAGGAATGCAAAGATGAAAATGAATAGATGACATTTTCCATTCTCCTGCAGTTAGAACAATGGGTGGCTGAAAGTTTTCCTCTTCGAGCTCTGTCAAGTCTATGAGTATAAACAATACTATTTGTCTTCTAGCTAACGGTCTCAACACACCTTGTTAACACGTCTCAATAATTACCCCACTGCAGAAGCAGAGAGTGAATTGGGCCAAACTGTCCTCAGCAGTGGTGGTCAGAATTAGAGTCAAGGCTACCTACTCCCCAGACTCTTTACTTTCCAGCCAATTCATCCCAAATGGACCTCCCTTGCCCCTTTCACCAGCATCTCCCTTGAAACACAAATGGGCCAAGAAGACCCACAGTCACCTCTGGAATAGTAATTTCTCTGCTCCTAAGAAAGGTCTCTCTGGAGATTCTTTGTGCCAAGTGGAGGTTTAGATGATCCAAACATTTAAGTGCATATTGATTGCAGTCAGATACTGTACTCTGACCCGCCTCTCAAGCTCTGGACTGTATTTCTCTGGAATACTAGCTTTTATGTATTAACCTTCTACCAGTTCCTCATGGAACAGAGCAGAGGCCAAAATTAAAGGCCTGGACAAGGGTCAAAGTTTTACCTATGAAGCGGTGCTGGAGCTTGACCTTGAGAACTCAGTTTTGCATTAACATAATATTGCTACAGATTCTTTAAAGAATCTAAATAATTGGGCAACCATTCTCCTTAATTCACTCTTGTTTTGTCATTCTTCTTTTTAAAAACAAATCTAAGGAAAAAAAGACAACAGAAGTGCAGATCTCTCTCTTTATTAAGTTGTGAGGTTATGATTTACTCACAACCAACTCTTGTTGTGGGAAGGGTCAGGATCCCCAAGGAATGCTGACTCTGCGGACAGAAGGAAGAAAGGAGCTTTCAGCATGGAGGGGTGCCGTATCACAGAACCATAAATCCTTGATCTGCAAGATACATTAAAAAATCATCTGGTTCAGCCACCTGTGTTCGAACAAGGAAAGACATCAGCATTCCTTTTGTCTGGGGGTAACTGGAATCCGGAAAAGGTAACAGGTTAAGTGATTTACCCAAGGTCACCCAGCTAGTGCCAGAAGTGGCCTCCTGCCCCTGCCTCCTAGTACAGTGCTGGCAAAGGAGAGTTCAGCTCATCCACAGAAGGGTTGTAAATATCTGTTCCTTCATCAGAAACCAACCACCTTCAGGCCAGATGGCTAGAGTGATACAACTAATATTATTTTTTTTCCAAACTGCTCTTTTTAGAATGAAGAATGGAGCCATGCAATTGAAATCTCTGTCCAAGAAACATGAGATGCACACAGGATGGGCTACCGTCAAGGACAGGCTGGTAAGGGGCCCTCAGGAAGCTTCATGGACTTCAAACCAAATTATTATAGTGATTTCAATCAGCAGACGGGATTCCACAAACAATAATATTTAGAAGGTAACCTCCATTCTAAGTAATTGCCATTTCCCAAGAGCCAGTTGGTGGGAAAGGGTACAGCCATCCCAGGGAAGATGCACCTGCTTCTGAATATCTTCCCTCCTTCAATTAGCTTTTCGTTCAACATACACGTAGAACACATTCTTGTGCTTACCTACGCACATACAACCACACACACACGTATGCACATGTGAATACATAGGACCCCTCAAACGCCCACAGGGCAGCTCATTGGTAGGATCTTAATCATTGCATGTGTAAGTTCCAGACTGGCTCTACCACTAGTAAAGAGCAAAACAGTGCTGGGCAGTGGTGTTCCCATATCAAAGAACAAAGTTGGAACTCCCATACAATTATATTTGATCACAGTAGAAGGTGAAATCATTAGATATTAGCGAGGTGCAGTGGAATAAAAATGATGTGTTAGCGGGGGTTCATTACACTGTATTTTCAGAGCCAGGAAGATCAATGCGTTCATGCATCATGAATTAGACTCCGGCTTTAGCCTTCCCTGCTCTCCGGAAACCCAACATGATCTATCACCAGCCATACATCACCATTTCAGGATTGCACATTAACGAGAAAGCTGCAGTTTCCGCCTGTCAAGCTGACCAGCTGCCTCTTTCTCTGCAGAAGGGGGAATATTTCTGGTTCAGGATTTTACTTTTAAAATAAAAAGGGACATAAGAGGTCAGTGTCAACTGGACAGTCACACAGTCTGATCTTCGTGTTGTCCCAATGCTCCAGCTAATAATCCTGTCCTTCCTGACTTCTGACCATCCTGGATCCAGACCTGCAGGAATTCGCTGTTATGGCTTTAGATGTTACATAAGGACATAGCCCACGTGACACATCTAGGGTCTCCTGGGGTATGCTTTCTATCCCCTCAGGGTCTGCTTAATATCATTGGGTATATTTAGAAGTCTCCGAGGGAGATCCAGATGTTACAGTTCCCCCCTTCTATACCCACTGCCCCTCTATCCTCCCCGCCCCCACTTTTCCCCTTAATAGAGGCTCTCATTACCCAGCAGTTTGCCACTAATACTTTCCCTTCATTTATTCTCAGTCCACCTCACCTCCCCGCCTGCCTGACCCCACACCTGCCAGTGCAGCCCCTCTTCCCTGCTGGTGTTCAGATACCCGCAGACTGTTCCGATCGCTGCTTTTAATCGGCGTTTAGCCAGTCTGTCCATATTTAGTTCTTTTAATCTCTCCTCATCATTCAATCCCTCCAGTCTCTTCATCATTTTTTTTTTTTTTTTGATGTGTTGCTCTTTCTTGAGTTTTATCTAATTTGTCTACATCATCCTTCTGGCTGTGACATGCCCATTGGCCCTGAACTCCATCACTGCAGGAAGAGCGGCTGGTAGGGCCTTGGTTCACCCTTCGCTTCTCCTCCAGCCTTTACTCAGGTCTATTCCTCATCAACAGAAGAATCAGGAGAAGTTTGGGGGTGAATTTGGGCTGGGAAAGACCTGCCCCTTCGCTCTCTAGCTCGTTGCTGAAATACAGGTGAAGGCAATAGGAGAGGGGAGGTCAGAAGAAAAGAGACTGAAGTTAAGTACATGGAAGAATTTCCCAAGGTCTTTCCTTGGGGAACAGAAGAGACTGTGACCTCATCAGCCTGGACTCTGGGAGAAGGAGGCTGTCACAGGTCCCACTGTCCCCTCATTTCTAGCTAACAGGGCTGACAGTGAGCATCAGGCTTGATGGCTTGGGGGCTGTGATCACCCTTGGTGATCTGGGGAAACCATCCTCCCCTGATAATATATGACATATAACAAACCTGAGCACCTGGAAAGGGGTTGCCGGCTCCATCCACGAAGATGAGTTAGAGCTGGCTGAGGCCTTGAAGAACCTTGGTTTGGGAGGTCACAACTTTCTAAGGAACCTTGAACTCAGCAGCAGGAATTATGGACCATAGACAAGGGATAGATGAAGACATTCACTGAAGAAAGCATGGTTCAAGATCTCAGATTCAGGAGGCCTATACCCCTAAACCATTGGAAGGCAGTTTCTGGGGTGGAGAGTTGGGCTTGGGGCTGGTTGGAGGAGGGTAGATTTTTTATCTGAACAGGAGAAAGGAAGAACCATAAGTTGGTGAGAGGCTTCCTATTTATTGGGAATTTTGAGTTTATTCTTTTATTTCAATCAGGCCTTTTCTCCAGTGTCACCTCCTTTGAGAGAACTTCCTTGAAAACATCATCTAAAATGGTACCCTACTTAGCTCTCTGTGCACTTCCCTCCAAATATCTCATGCTTTATTTGTTTGTCACTTTATTATTCAATTCCCCACCAGAACATAAGCTCCCTGAGGGCAGGGGTTTCCTCAAAGCAACAATGGCAGTGTCAGGCACTGGCTCCATATTTGACTGTGGACCAACTAACTGCTATCCTGTTTTTGTATTTTTTCCTCCAGAAGTATGAGGTACACAGAGCCCGGTACAGACTCCCAGGATCTGCTTCCCTGCATGGGCTGGCAAGGTCTGAGTCAGCCTGGTTCTCCTGGGATCTCCAATCAGAGCCCTGCTGAGTTCAGGGGAGGGAGAATGAGCTGAGAAAGCCTGCCTCCTCCATATTGTTTCCTTCTTAACAGCTTGAAATGAAAGAGAAAGAAAGTGTCAATTGTGGAAAGAAAGAAGTGGAAGGCTCAGTCCCCCTCTGCCTCCCACAGGCTGCCATCAAACCTGTTTAACCTGTTTTGTTTTCTTTTAAAGTCCAGTACCAAGGAGCGCTCTGTCATTGGCTCTTTCCTCCATGAAAACACAGCTGCTGTGACTTTCGACGACCACCCTAGTTTTATGAATGGTTTAAAGCTCAGTAAGACATAGGGAAAGAGTTTCTGACTTTCTCTAAAGGAATATTTTCCTATTTCACACTTACTCCAAAAGCTAGTAGGATCCTGCTTGGTCTCCACTGGGAGACCTCCATACCCTGACGCCAGTCATCTACTCATATGTTCTGAAAACCTAAATCTAGGGTTCCTGAGACTTGTGTACCTATTTTAAAAATCCACTTTATATATATATATATATATATATTTATTTTTTATTTTTTTGCAGTACGCGGGCCTCTCACTGTTGTGGCCTCTCCTGTTGTGGAGCACAGGCTCCAGACGCGCAGGCTCAGCGGCCATGGCTCACGGGCCCAGCCGCTCCGTGGCATGTGGGATCTTCCCGGACCGGGGCACGAACCAGTGTCCCCTGCATCGGCAGGCGGACTCTCAACCACTGCGCCACCAGGGAAGCCCCACTTTATATATTTTATAGTTGCTTTATCTCTAGCTATACAATTATACTTTATTTTTTTTCATTCCCCACCAACATTGGAAACTCCAGAAGAACAGGAAACTTTACTGATTAGTTCACTGCGCCTTAGACTCTATTGCTGGTGTATAGTAGGTGTTCAATAAATACTTGTTGAATTAATGAATACATATATTCTTATATTATATGGTCCCCTTAGCTCTTAACTCTGGGTATATAATAGAGTCGCCTGAGACTTTTAAAATATTCCCATTCCTGGACCCCATCCCAGACCATTTAGGTCGGCATCTTTGAGTATATGGTCTAGGAATCAGTGTATATACATATATAATTGGCTCGTGTGATTACGGAATCTGGCAAGTCCAAAATCTGTAGTGTGGGCCAGGAGGCTGGAAACCCAAGACAGCCGATGGTGCAGATGAAGTCTGAAGGCAGTCTGCTCCTTGGAATCAGTATTTCTTAAAAGCCTCAGGTGATTCTAATGTGAGCAAGATTAGGAGCTGCCGCTCTAGATCCATCAGTGCGCGTTTGTAAGCTACCTCCTGGCCTAGGTGGGACCATGTTTCAGATGTAGCACTGGGCACAACTGTCATATCCTGTGATCATGGCTCATTACTCAGAGTGGGTCAAGGGAGTTGAGGTGGTACCAAGACCTACTCTTTGGGACATGTGGGAGCCGACACATTTGCAAGAAAGGCTGAAGAATGGTCTTTATAATTGCACTGTAGTCAATAACAGGGGTCCATGGGAAAGTTGAGAAGTTACTTGCCAGGAAGGAAAAGAATATGGTAAAAACAACATGGTGAATTGTGGTGAGGGGTTAGAAGTTCAGACAGATGGGCCGTGGTCATCAATGAGGTCTCTCTACAGGGTAGCGGGGCACCAGACAGTGGATGGAGTTTAAGTCAGAACCACTGTCCTTGGGTGGTTAGAAACGGACTTACAAAGCAGAGTCTTCTAGGTCAACTGGAGATTGGTCAGGCTGCTGGAATAGGAACCCAGGGTGGAGAGGAAAACAGAGACCTCTGTACCAGAATAAGGGGCTGCCAGTGAGCTGAGACTCAGAAATAAAGCTGGAGCCAAAAAATTATGTGGTTGGTATTAGGAAAGTAAAACTGAGTATTAACATAAAGGGATACTCAATACGAAAGCCTTCAGACGACTAGAAAGAGGAGATGTAAGCTACTTAAACAATTCCTGCCATGTCTATTCTGTTCATCAACGCGTAGCAGAGTATGTAGCAGATAAAAAGTTCTCAGGGAATGAGGAAAGAAGAAGCTGGAAGAGGCTTGAATCTGTCTGCAGGTGAGGGTCATTAGTAGATCTAGTATTTTCTTAATAGCTTTATTGATATATAATTCACTATACCATAGAATTCATCCATGTAAAGTGTACGATTCAATGGGTACGCTTTGGTATATTACACTATCAATTTTTTAAATTGTGGTAAGATATAGATAACATAGATGTTCATTTAAGCTATTTTTATGTATTACAATTCAGTACATCATTAATTATGCTCCCAGGGCTCAGCCGTCACCACTCTGCATTTCCAGAACGTTTTCATCAAGCTGAAGAGAAGCTCTGTAACGTTGAGTAGTCCCCCCACACGCAGCCCCTGGGAACCTCTAATCTACATTCCGTCTCTATGAATTTGCCTATTCTAGACTATTTGTGAGCGGAATTTGCCTATTCTGCTCACAAAGAGTGAGCGGAATCCTATACTATGTGTCCTTTTGTGTCTGGTTTATTTTGCTCAGGACACCTTGTTGTGAGGCGCTGGGAAGGATGGAGGTACGGCAGGGCTTTGACATTGCCAGGTCCATTTTTCATACAGTGGTAGTAATAATGTCATGGCTGCTTCTGCTCCTAAGATCTTGTTTTGGTTTGGTTCGCTACTGTTTTGAGGACTGGTGTCAGCCCCTTTCAACCTCCCCTACCCAGCACCCAATCACCTTGGACTGGATTTTCTCCTCAGAGTTCCTTTTCAAGCTAGTTATAGGGCAAGTATTAAGAAGCTGATGCAGCCTCCCAATTGATACACATCTCCATAATAATCAGTTGAAGGAACCTTTGAAGTCCTGGGATAGAGTGTTGAAACCATTCTCTTTCTGAAGGAAGGGATAGGGCTTCCTCTGCGTTATCAACCCAGAGGGAGCGTGACTCTCAGCTCATCTCAGCCTGCTTCTTCTGAAAGGTTCTATCACAAGGACCCCTTCCCTCAACTCTACCACCCGGCCTTCTGCCTGCTGTTTTCTCCTGCCCCTGCAGCTCTTTCTATCTCTTAGGATAGTAGCCCAATGCCCTTAGTGCTGCTGGGGGCCCAGCTGAGCTGCTGGTATTCACCCTGGCCCCTTTGATGCAGAGCTGTTCTCACAACAGTTGCTCAGGCCTTAACGCGCAGGAGGGGCCGCTCAAGCAGGTCAGATAGGCAAGAACATATTCAATGTGATACAGACTCGGAGCCAGGTTCATTCTTTTTAGAATCTCTAGACAAGGAAAGCCAAGGGCTTGGGCTGGAGAAGAAGATGGGGAAGTGAGAGGGAGTCTGAAAAATGGGGTTGGTTGGGGAGAGAAAGGAGAACAAGGTGGAAGAAAAGTGAGAATTGAGAGGTGGCTTTGCCGGTATCTAGGTAACACCCCCTAATCTTACTGTCCAAATCGTGTTCGTGGCTCAGACATTTAAGTGGCATTCCACAAGGGCTATTTGCGGGGCAAGAGCTTTGATAATCTGGACATGCTTTCTAAGAAATTATATAATATGTGCAACATACCCGCAGAATAAAACCTGGTAGGGTTCTTATCCTTCTAGAGTGCTGTGGGGTTGAACTCCCCACTGCGGGACACAAGAAACCTGATTGCAATTTTCAGCCAGGTCTATGGGTTCAGGCATCCATCTTGACTAATGTCTGATGGAATTAACTGTAGACACACCTCAAGCAGGATGTCACATTTAATGTGGTTCTAACTCTAGCTCCCTTCTCAGGAGGAAATGTTTTTTTTTTAGGTTTTTAAATAAGCTTTATTTCCTCTTTTTCTTAAAAAATATGTGTGTAATAGATTGGCTCTTAGAAACTAAAATTTATTCCCCTCAATTGGTTTAAAACTTTTTCTCAAACTTGTTAGTTTTTACCTCCTAGTAGCTTATATATAACAGACATTCAATAATATATATATATTTTAACATCTTTATTGGAGTATAATTGCTTTACAAAGGTGTGTTTGTTTCTGCTGTATAACAAAGTGAGTCAGCTATACGTATACATACATCCCCATATCCCCTCCCTCTTGCATCTCCCTCCCACCCTCCCCATCCCACCCCTCTAGGTGGACACAAAGCACAGAGCTGATCTCCCTGTGCTATGTGGCTGCTTCCCACTAGCATTTGGTAGTGTATATATGTCCATGCCACTCTCTCACTTCGTCCCAGCTTACCCTTCCCCGCTGCCCCATATCCTCAAGTCCATTCTCTACGTCTGTGTCTTTATTCCTGTCCTACCCCTAGGTTCATTAGAACTTTTTTTTTTTTTTAGATTCCATATATATGTGTTAGCATACGGTATTTGTTTTTCTCTTTCTGACTTACTTCACTCTGTACAACAGACTCCAGGTCCATCCACTTCACTGTAAATAACTCAATTTCATTTCTTTTTATGGCTGAGTAATATTCCATTGTATATATGTGCCACATCTTCTTTATTCATTCATCTGTCGATTGACACAGGTTGCTTCCATGCCCTGGCTATTGTAAATAGAGCTGCAATGAACATTGTGGTACATGACTCTTTTTAAATTATGGTTTTCTCAGGGTATATGCCCTGTAGTGGGATTTCTGGGTCGTATGGTAGTTCTATTTTTAGTTTTTTAAGGAATCAGGAGGAAATTTAAAAGAATCTTTAGCCAAGCAAATCGTGCTTCGGTTTAAATTCTTTTTTCATTTCCTTTGTTCTGAGTCTTTGACTATATCCCCTGCTACTATAGACATTCCACCTAATTTTGAATGGTTGCTCCCTTTTATACTAATTGTAAAGAATTCTCAGTCTCTCTGGTAGCAACTTCTTAGTTTTCTCCCTAAGTACAGAATCTGCATTCACTGTGTTTCTGTAGGTCTAGCTACTGCTGTTTATAATAGCTACTGTGTTGATCCATTCAATACTGAACCATTTCTGTATTCATTCTACGAATTTTCTATGAAATTACCGAAAACCCCAAGAATATTATCTTTTTTTTTTTTTTTTTTGCGGTACGTGGGCCTCTCACTGTTGTGGCCTCTCCCGTTGCAGAGCACAGGCTCTGGACGCGCAGGCTCAGTGGCCATGGCTCACGGGCCCAGCCGCTCCGCCGCATGTGGGATCTTCTTGGACTGGGGCACGAACCCGCATCCCCTGCATCAGCAGGCGGACTCTCAACCACTGTGCCACCAGGGAAGCCCAAGAATATTATCTGTTTACAGACCATAGCTGAACTCTGTGCTTTGTGTGCTCTCTGAGCTAATGTGAGGAGCAATGGGGGGAGTTTTGTGGTCCCTGACTTATTTTGGATGGGTGGGGGGGTGGTTAGAAGTGAATCACTGCTCATTTTAATAGTAGCCAGACAAGTCTCCCCACCATAGAGAACTCATTGACTCTATATCATTTCTCATGTTAGTTCACATCCATGTGAACATTTATGTGCAGCAAAAACACAGAATTAAATGACCGACTCGGTTGCTTATTTTGAATTCCATCAACCGGGCATCAGAACGAGCAATCCAAAATGTTCCAGAAGAGGTATCGAGACTCTCTTAAGTGGGGAGATCTGTGTTCTTCCAGTAGGAGAACTTGTTTGGGGAAAGAAAAGGGCGTTTTCTGCACTGTGGTGCTTCTTCTCATCCAAAATGAGACAGCTTGGCATAGATTAAGCCTCCTCTTGGGGCTTTTTGGAGTGAGTCTGGTGAAGGTGGGGCTGAGTAAGCTACGTATTAGTTGGGATAAATAGGACGGGCTGCTATAACAGATAAGCTCCCACATCTCAGCAGTTCAACCACAGAAGTTCATTCCTAACTCACACTATATTTCAGTGAAGCTGCTTCTAATCTATGAGGTCATTCAGGGACTAAGGCTCCTTCCATCTTGTGGTCTAGCCTTCCGTAGATCTTCCAAATCCTCTTCACTCAACGGGAAGAAGGGAAAGGAGATGGCAGATCATAGGAGAGAAGATCTATGGGTCAGACCTGTAAGTGGAAAACATCTCTTCTGCCAACATTTCGGTGCTGGGAATTCAGTCGTACGGTGATACCTCTCTCTAAGGAGCTGGGGAAAGTCTGCCCAGAAGGAAAAGGAAATGGGATTTGAAGAGTATATAGCAGTCTTCGCTGCAGGCTGGGACAGCATTTCCACTTTTACTGCCTGTATACATGGTCTCCTCCAAGCTGTCTGAGGTAAGGACAGTACAGTATGGAACGTGTCCTTTCTGCCATTTAAATCTTACCATGCTCTTCATGAAAGGAACAGCTTCCGTGTGTTGAGTATGTATTGTGTGCCTGGCTCTGTGCCGGGGATGCAGCCCGTGGGATGCAGTCCGTGGGAACCAGTGTCACCAAATAGATGGATTTAGGAACGACTTGGTGAAAATGGAAAGACACCTCCTTCTAAAATATTACCAGGGAGGTTTTCTAAGAATAACCAGTAGGGAAAGAGAGATTATTCCAGGACACACTCCCTTCCTTAAAAGCCTTCTACTGGCACTCCCACGATCACGCGTTCCCACCCCACCATCGACAACATGATAAATCTAAATTTCTGGAGGTAATTTATAAGGTCCTTCAGGACTTGGCCTCTGCTTCCTCTCCTCTCTCACCACTCCCTCCTGCACTCCCACGAGGCCGAGTCCGGGTCGTTCCCTAAAGGCACCTTGCTTTCTTCTCACTCAGTGCACCCTGCACGGGGAGGCTTCCTCTTGGAATCCTCTTCCCTCTCTCGGCTTGCTGGATCCTTTTCCTATTTAGGAAATGGGATGTCATTTCTTCTAGGGAGCCTGCCCTGGCCTCACTTCACCCCTCAAGTTTGATATGGGTGTTCCTTCTTCATGCTTGCCCGGCACTATTTTCTCTGCTATCAATCCTAGTGTCTGCCTTCTTACTGTCTGTGTCTCCACGTGCCAGGCCCACCTCCTTCACTATTATTTGTTTAGCACCTGGTACTGCACCTGGACCACAAGAGGTAGGTACTCAGTGAGTGGGTGAGAAACAGCAAGGTCCACACTCTCACAGGAGCAGCCCTAGTACTGATCGTTTTCCACCCCATTTGTAATTTACACCCACAAGGGAAATCAACGAATTTCCAGTCACTACCCCTGATGGTCTGTTTTGTCATTGTTGTTGCTTTTTTGTTTTTATTTTTGTCTTCCTTGAAACATTTCACTTCAAGTGGTGACCCTCCTCTCCTCCAGCCCAGAGTTACCTGGAAGGATGAAGGTTGAATTGTTCCTAGATCTCTCGCTCAGGGTTCCGCACGCTGGCACGTGTCACACGTCGACTGTAGACTCCACGAGGACCCGGTCCTTCCCAGCTGGTCAGGGCTTCTCTCTCTGCAGCCGCTCCACATTCTCACAAACACACCTGGACAGCTCAGACCTGAGAGAGAGGAGGCAGCCTGCGGACACGTGCGCCTGGAGCCTGATTCTGATGTGGGCTTTGCCGCCCTTGTACCCAGACTTTTTGCCCCTCTTCTCCCTAAGCTGATTCTGTTTGGCTGCCAGGTCTGCAGGCCTAGCTTTGCCCAGGCTCCGGGAGCAATTCTGACTTCAGGCTGGAAGAATTCAGGCTACTGCCGTCCAACAGCGTTGCTTTGTTCTTGTCAGCCTGGCTACTGGCTTGTTGTCCCTCATCTTGTGGCTCATCCTGACAAGTGGATAGCCTGACATATACCTCTGTCCCCAAGTCACTGTCTTGGTTATTTTCTCAGGGCCTCAGAGGCTGAGGACGTTCATTCCTTGCTTAAGTGTCCTTCCCTGGCCTCCAGTCCCCTCGGGGTCTGCGTCTTGCCTTTTGATCTTGCTACCTGCAAACAGACATCCCCAGAGGTGGCTTCCTGCCTCCTGGGACTCCTGAGTGCTGGCCTTATTTGACTTATTTCTTATGTGCATCGCTGTGCCCACCCACCCAGGAGGTGACCCCCAATATTTCCCAGGGAAGCCCCAAAGCTAACTTCTTGCTCCCACTCTCATGTGACCTGTTACTATATCTACCAAATTCTGTGTCCCCCCACCACTGGGTTGGTCATTCTGCTCTCCCCTTGGTGTTTGCCCCACCTGAGTAGATGAGTCTAATTCCAGATCTCAGGAGTCCTGCTGTCTTTCCTGTCCTAATGCAGTTAATCAGTCCATGGCCAACTGTGTTCTCAGATATGACTCTGCCTTCCCCTTGGGACGAACCATCCTTCTTCCATCTTTTAAGTTCCCGCAGAGGTCTCAGTTGGGTAATCAAGAGGTACTCAGGGCATCAGATATCCACGGTACAGAGAGAGAGGCTGATAGAGTCCCTTTAGCTCTAGCTTAAAAAAAAAATTTCAACAGAAGGCCAGGGCAGCTGTAAGTGAGACATGGCAGCCTTGCTAAGTAGGGATCTCAAATCCCTGTGGTGTGAAGACAGATGTCCCATAAACCCATGTGCAGCCTAATTTATATTGGATGGTTAGTTCTGCCATGGGAAGGTTATCTTGCCTGGGCTGCAAACAAAGGTGTACAGTGGAGCTCTCCTCTCTAAAACTTGCCCTGTGCAAAGAAGGGAGCACCAAACCTTCCCTCCAAGGAATACTATTGCAATCCAGCATTTGCAAGCTTTGCCCAACAGTCCTGGTCCAATAGCCCTGGTTCCCTCTTTACCTGATGTGTGCCTGACCCCAGGCTTTGCCCTTCTGGTTTCCTATTTGCTCCAGCTAAGCCTCCAGGTTTGGTGCCTCAACTTGCCTGCTTCTGTTGCTTCCAGCTAGCTGCTGCTGCTGCTTTGTGCTCCCTGACTTATGGCATTCATTCATTTATTCATTCAAGATCCCTACCCCAAAGGAGCTTATAGTCTAGAGAGAAGAAAATGACACAAATGGTTACTGGGTACAATTGCAAAAAATGTTACACAGGAAAATTTGAAGATGTTATAGAGAGATGACCAGCTTTATCTGGCAGATCAAGAATGCTTTCCGGGGCGTCCCTGGTGGCGCAGTGGTTGAGAGTCCGCCTGCCGATGCAGGGGACGTAGGTTCGTGCCCCGGTCCGGGAAGAGCCCACATGCCGCGGAGCGGCTGGGCCCGTGAGCCATGGCCGCTGAGCCTGCGCGTCTGGAGCCTGTGCTCCGCAATGGGAGAGGCCGTGATAGGGAGAGGCCCGCGTACCACAGAAAAAAAAAAAGAATGCTTTCCAGAGGAAGGGATGGCACTAGAACCTTCTTTCTTGTACTGTTGCAGAAGCCCTGTGGATACATTCTGGAATTCCCACGACGTAGCCTGGTCTTGATTTTGGCTCTGGGCGGTTGAAGTGAGAGTTGTAGGGAGTGCATGTGTGCGAGTCCACAGCTTTATTCTCCACGCTGGGCCTCAGGAATGGAAGTGAAGGTTTGTGGCCTCCGGAAGTTCTCCCAAGGCCCTGGATTTCTTTTTCCCCCTCAACCTGACTGCAGGGCCTCACTCTTCTCTGCATCTAGCGCAGTGCCTGGCTTACAGCAAACACTCCACGAATGCTGGCCAATTTGATTAGATTTGATCTGGGTCCATGTAAATAGGTACAGGAGGAGAAACAGCGGAGAGTCAAAGGATGATGGACTATAAGGGGAGCAGTGATGTAATTTTACCCTGAAATTTATCTGTGAATAGACTATATAGTGTATTCACATTTCAGTCTTTCATAATCTAATTATATGCAAATACCCCGTGTGGTCTTCCTTACCAGCTTGTGTACCTGGATAGAGCATTTTGGAGAATCCAAGCGGAGCTCCTTGAGGTAAGAAAAAATAAAGACAGGGATTTGGAATCTTTGAATTGAAAGACAGTAGAAGGCATTTAATACAAAGCAGCCCCTCCCTCCATGGAGTCTGCCCTCTTCAAACATCCCCTAATCCTTCCACTCGGATCACACACACTGCTTGACTCCATTTTTGGAAATCTCTAATTGGTAGAAATGCCTCACCTTGAGGCAAAGTTGTAATTTCTCTTGCTGGTCTGAGTCCGGCCTTTCAAAACCCCTTGAAGTAAATCTGATTCTTTTTCCATATGATTTCCATTCAAATGTTTGCATTTCCCACTGTATTGCGGAGCCCTGTCACGACAGCTCAGCTCTGCTCAGGGGCTGGACTGCAGGAAGGAACTTGGAGGCCTCTGAACTGCGGGCAGCAGCTCCTGCACTGTCCTCACAGCCCCGTCACTAGGTCACATCTGCTCACGATGAGGTCCAGCTCCTGTGCCTGAGGCCATGTTTATTCTCTAGTGCCTGGATTCCTGCTTCAGCTCCCAGTCTGGGACCCACTACCTTGGATTAGATCTTCCCTCACAAGGCCTTCCTAGGACCGAAGCCAAACCCCATCCCTATGGATGAGTCTTCAGTATCTGATGCCAAGTGCTTCTCCTTGGCTCATTGCCTGCTGTCAGACTCTGCTGGTCTTTTCTGGCCCTGCCTTTGACATTAACTTCCTGCATGACCTCTGATTCCGTTTCCTGGTCTATAAGTTGAATGAGTTTGAGTGTATCGGTGGTTCTAAAAACAGCCACCACTTAGAAACACCTGAGGGAAACTTTACAGAGTACCAATGCCCACGACAAGGACTAAGATGAAGCAAGCCAGGCTCCTAGGGTGAGAGGGACTCACCCTCAGGGGCACTTGTATGACCTGTGAGCGATATTTCCTTACATTTGTGCCCCAGGAGTCTGGCTTGCCTCATGCTAGTCCCAGCCCTGCCAGTAGAAGGCCAACACCCAGAGATTCTGATCCATTGGGTTCAGGAAGAGGCCTAGAAATCGGCATTTTTAAAACATGATGCCAGAGGTTAATATGTGCAACCAGGGTTGAGGATCACTGGACTAAATGACCTCTCTGGGGTCTCTTCCCCTGAAGTGCACTCCAGGACCCTGGGGCTCTTAACCATGTTTCTTTACCCATGCTTGACCCTGGGACTTTGCTAATCACTTGTGATGCCCTACTCTCTTCTGGTGGGTCTCTCTCATTTCCAGACCCCAGCCAGGCTCAGTTTAGCCCATCCTTCTCCTACCAGGGCTTTGTTCTGACCAATCTTCTCTTCTCCAGGCAAAGCCTCCTTTAGATAACCAAGGTTCCAAATCTACCATCCTGTTAGCTCTCCTTTGGAAATGTGCCAGGTGTCTGTGCACCTTTTCTGTAACGTGATCTGGAGAGTTTGTGATCCTGTAGGACTCTGGTATTTTCTTTTTCATTCATTCAACAAGCAGGTACTGAGGACCTGCTGTGTGCCCTGCCCTGCGCTATTTGATGGGGAGGACAAAGATATATAGGATATAGTTCATGCCTAGTATAGATTATGGTAGATCAGCCTTTCCCAAAGCCTGCTCTGGTTGTTAACAGATGTTACACAAAACACACACAAAACAAGAAACATTTCCTGGTAAAATAATCTAGGCAGGCTTTTATTACAGCACTTCTCACCACCTTTAATATGCTAATAGGCACTATGCATCTCCAAAAGGGGAACCCAGTATAAAGTGATTCCCAAATATATGTGGCCACCAAACTCCCATGTAACATGGAATATTCCAGAAGACACTTTGGAAAATGCTGTCATAGATCGTAGAATGCCGAATCTGGACTCAACATTAAATCTAGACAGGAGAAATCTATTAACGGGACCTAAGACTGCACTAGCTTTTTGAGCAGCTACATAGTTCTGTTGACTCATTATGAGCTTGAGGCTGGCTAAGTTGCTTGGGTCTTTTTCCACACAAACCTCCTTAAGCAGGTTTTTTCCTTTGAGAATCTGGGCTATAGATATTTTTGGAAACTGAGCATAAGACCTATCTAATTTAAATTCATTGGTTTTGGTCCATAAAATCTGTTGAGATCTTTTTGATCTGAATCCTGCCCTCCCACGTATCAGCTAGGTACCCCAGCTATCTGTTGTCTACAGCTCAAGTGAGTAAGCCTTTCTTCAAGGAAGGCCTTCATCCAAGCCTCTGAAGAACATGCTGAGTGAGACAGATCCCTGTATCAAACCAGTGGAGATTTTCCTTGGCATTGGCATTGGTCTTTTAATCAACAATACTTGGGTTTAGTCATTCTACAAATCCACCCAGGGCGGCCTTTGCTGAGCCGCCAAGTGTCCTTCTGGGTCAAAGGGTAACATGGGAGGTTTTGGGAAACACTTTGTGGAAATCCACATTCCCCTGGTTTACCAGTACTGTAATACTTACAAAGAGAATAAAATAAGGACAGTCTGTTATGAATCTTTCAAAGAGGATAGTGTTTTTACTTTTGTGATTATAAAAGTGACCTAGGCTTATTATAGAAAATATGGAAAATAGAGGAAAAAAACCTAGTATTAAGAAGAAATTTAAAACCACCCAGCGTCTAATTACCCAGGGATAATCTCAATTAACTCTTGCTATGTCTCTTTCCAGTCTTTTATTATGCACATAAATTGATTTATTCAAAAATATTTATTAAGCGCCTTCTATGTGCTAAACATTGTTCTAGGTGCAGCAGTGAACTGAAAGCAACCTCCCTCCCCCACAAAAAATCCCTGCCCACATGAAGCTTACATTCTAGTAGATGTTTATTCATGAATGAATGAATGAATAATTTTTTAAACTCAGTCTTCAGTAAAAGAGACTTTAAAAAGCATCCTGCTTATCTCTCCCAACTTGACATTATATCAGAGCAACCATCCCTGGAATGACTTTGTGTTAATGGACCCAGGCCAGCTGCTGATGCTTCCTGTTTGCCTCGCAAACTGTTCCCAATCTCCTCTTTAATCCTGCCATCTAGAATTTTGTGAGGGGTTGGTATGAAGCTCAGCAGCTTGTGATTTCCAGAATGGAGCTCTTCCCTCTCTTTGAAAATCGGGACAAACGTGCTATTGCCAGTCACTTGGCACCTCTTCTTCTTGACTGTTTCTCCAAGATTACAGCTTGTAGTTCCCCAGTCCCGCCTGCCTGGGAGGCAATTTGTCTAGGCTTGAAGACTTGAACTCTTTTACTCTATCTCCGCCCATAATGGGCCTCAGGCTGTTACCACTTGAGTTCATCCTACCCTTCCCAGACCCAGACTGGTCTCTGTGGTAGAGAAGGCGGAGGTTAAGAGGAGCTGACAGAGACGTGGCTCATACAGAGGAAAGTAAGTCAGAAAGAGAAAAACAAATATCGTATAATATGGCTTATATATGGAATCTAGAAAAATGGTACAGATGAACTTATTTACAAAGCAGAAATAGAGTCACAGATGTAGAGAACAAACCAAGGGGGAAAGGAGGGGTGGGTGGGAGGAATTGGGAGATTGGGACTGACATATAGACCCTACTGTGTATAAAATAGATAACTAATGAGAACCTACTGTATAGCAGTTCCTACTGGGAGCTCTACTTAATGCTCTGTGGTGACCTAAATTGGAAGGAGACCTAAAAAAGAGTGGATATATGTATATGTATAACTGATTCACTTTGCGGTACAGCAGAAACTAACAACATTGTAAAGCAACTATATTCCAATAAAAATAAATAAATAAATAAATAAAATAAAAAGAACTGAGAGGTTCTGTTCTCTCTCTGCTGTCAATCAGCATGAAGTCATTTGCTCTAAGCAGCCGCCTTCTCCCCTTCTTCTTGCACTGAACTCAGAGGGAAGATTATGGAGGAACCCCGAGGAAAGCCCTTTTAATTTTCATTAATCTCAGATGACTCTCTTTCCAAAAAAATTCCTGATAGTGTTGTTGTTGGGCTGAGTGATTGTGTTTCCCTTTTGTATCTGCCCACTCTCTCATTTTACAAAGAAGGAAACTGAGGCTTACTTTCAGTAAAGGGCATGGCGTAAATCTGATCCCAGACTGGAACTATAGTATTCACTTGAGTCAACCTTACAGTAGCTGAGAAAAAAAAAAAAAAAGAAAACAGATCACTAGGGGAGAGAAAGGACCTCAGGAGAAATTTAATTGAGAACCCCTCTCATGGGGAGAGAACAGTGGATTTCACTGAATGAGCCCCAGATTGCAGCAAGTTTTCCCTGGTTGCAGACGTCCCACCGGGACCATTCTGGTCCGTTCTGCTTGGGAGAATGGCAAAGCCCAACCCCTTTGCCTTCAGCATTGGGCTCCCACATAGGAAGCCAAACAGCTGGTTCTTCTCCATATGTGGGTTCCCCAGCCTTACTCTCTGCATTAACTGAAACCCTTCCTCAGGGGAGCCACTGACAGCTCCCTTTGATTGGCTATTGACAGTCATGCTGGGACTTCTAAGCAGTTCCTTTTTAACCTTGAAAGATGACTATTTTCATTTTTTTGGAGTCTCTGTCACCACCTGCAGACAGAAGCAGATGATTTAAGAGGTGAGGGAGTAGGAATTCTGTGACCTTCAAACAGAAAACCCCAGAATCAGTGGACACAATTGAATCGCTACCTGACCTGCCTGTCTTTATGCCCTGGCTCTATCCTCAGTTCATTGTGTTAGATAAGAGGTTTCCTATTACGCTCTGAAGGGCTGGAATTACCAGGCAAGCTCAGGAGGCATCTACAACACCATTCTCTGTAAGCATCCTTTGCAAATGCTGTGTTAGTACCAGACCTGGGTAGATGCCATCTTGGCATCGAAAGTGCCATTGTTTAGGGCAAAGGGTGGCAGGGGTCGATACACACAACATAAAAATTGAGTTAATTTAGTCTATTTAAATGTATAAATAAATAAAGCTATTTCATTTGTGCATTTTCGAAACCAAGACCAGGAAACATAAAATTCTCTGTAATAAATAATGAGATAAATGTTAGTTTCATTTTATAGCCAGAAGAGTCAGAAGAAGGCCCAAAAAAGGAGAAAAGATGGGGGTAGGGGAAGAAAAGAAAGGAGGCTGGAGACTGTGCAAGACAGGAAGGAAGGGAAGGAACGGGGACGCTATGTTAATCTTCTGTCTCAGAGATCATATCCGTCTGCTGTTAAATACTTGAAGGGATCCCCCCATCCCAAACTCTAAACTCTATAGGGACAGAAACAAGGAGCATCAGTTTGGGCCTTACTCTGTGGAATGAACAATATGGTTTCTCTAGAGTTAACGGCTCTACCTAATGTTCCAATAGAATTCTGCTTCGGCCGTGTGCCAGGTACACCTAGACTGCTCGTCCTGATGCTCTCTAAGCATTATTCTGCTGGATCCGCACTGGCCGCAAGTCTGCTTCTGCATCCCCAGCCGGTGGAATTTGGACCCATCCCTTTCTTGCAGCAGAGCTGATAGGCCAACTGTGGAATTGCAGTTGGCCTCCAACTGTTCACTCCAGAGTGTACAGATGTTTGAATTTCTTCTACTTTAGCTATTTCTGCTCCTATTTGCTACCACACGTATCCATGGAAATGTAGGCATCTCAGGAGGTGCAATTCTCTTCCAGTGTAAACCTGTTCCATGAATGCCTTCTGCAACAAAATACCTCTATGAAATGTCTGTGAATGTCTTCCCCCGCTGT
Source organism: Globicephala melas (assembly GCF_963455315.2). Taxonomy (NCBI): domain Eukaryota; kingdom Metazoa; phylum Chordata; class Mammalia; order Artiodactyla; family Delphinidae; genus Globicephala; species Globicephala melas. The sequence goes on from NC_083321.1 coordinate 91,288,372, forward strand.
TGAAAAAGGGGTTTTATCATCTTCCGTGGGGTTAGACAGGAAAGGAGTAACTTTGGGGTGAAGAGCTGCCTGGACGACTTCCCTCTTCCATTAGTAGCTCTTTCCGTTCCCTAAGACGGTTGGATCCTGTGTCCAACCATTAAATGGCCCTCAGACACAGCCTCTGTGGTTGAAGGTTGTTCTGTTTTAATTAACTATTTCCTTCCCATTATATGTAGCCTATTCTTTTATACTTTCCCCTGATTCCTGACCATGTTTTCCACTCTTCATTGTTGGTTCTGTCAGGCATTCCATCCCTTCCATCCTGATGGCATCCACTTTTGATGGGAACCCAGGCCTCAAGACCTTGGTTTCTTTTCCACTGGAAGCCTCAAGTCTCCATCCAGTTCCTGTTAATACTCTGAAGCTGGGGTCATCCCAATATGTCCAGGTTCCAGGACTGTAACCAACACCCCACCCCCAACAACATTAATCAAGCAGTTGGTTCTCACAAGATCTCTTCACTCCCTTCCTAGCACTTAATTCTAAACTGCAGGAGGCCCAGTATCCCCGTGAACTACAGATGCCTGGGACTGGGTGAACACCATGAGCAAAACCATCCTCTTTCCTTCTGTCCCCCCTCCTTGGTCAAAACCAGCTGTTGAGCGTTTCCCAACATCGTTCACAGCTGTGCCTCCTTTGGGCTTCCTTCTCTACACAGTAGAGATATGTATACAATCATATTACTCTTAATTTCCATGAGGTTGTCAGGAACAGACCACAGAACAGATGTGTTTACCAGAACTTAGAGGGGTTCCAGAGGGAATGAAACCATGAGGATCCTGAGGTTTGGCTAAATAATCTGACTCCCTTGGCCAGTTGTAGAAACAATCCTAGGCCAATGCTTCTCCAACTCTCATGCACAGATAAATCACCTCGAGATCTTGTTAACATGCAGACTCTGAGCAGGTCTGTGGGAAGAAGCCTCGATGTGATGACAATATCACAGGTCCAGCCAGCCTGTGGGCCAGGCTTTGAATAGTAAGGGGCTAAGGCTCCTACCTCACTGGGTTTTCAACGTGTTGCCATTGTCGGTTCCTCTTATCTGCCTGAAGTTCACCGTTTGTAAAATGAGAGTATAGAACTGCCTGGCCTCTTAGCCCCTTGCAGTGTGAATATGGAATGTTTGATGTAATGTGTTATATTCTGGTCAGCTCACATGTCACCTCTTGTCTAAAATCTTCCCCGATTCTCCAGTGGAAGTTCTCACTCTGAGCTCCCTTTATGCTTCAATTCAATTCAGTTTAGAACAGTTCAATTCAATATAACTCAGAAAGCTTCACTGAACATGTCAGGCTGTAAGTTTCTTTCTTTGAGCCTGAAGAGATGATGATGCCATTAACAAAAGTGGAAGATTTGGTTATACAAATGGAAGAGGAGACTTGGGGAGAAGATAACCAAGTTTCTTTTTTTCCCCCACACACATTCATGTTATTTCACTCCATGAATTTTCTTGATACCCAAGTTAATATTTGCCCTGCTATGTGTCGTATGCCTGTAATATGTAGAGGTGGAGAGGCAGTATGGCATGGCACCCTCTAGGGCCAGACCACGTGTGTTTGGAACTCATCCTCAATGCTCCCTAGCTGTGTGATCTTGAACAACTTACCTAACCTCTCTGTACCTTAATTTCTTTGTCTTTAAGATGAGGATAATAATAGCACCCACCTCATAGGGTTGTTATATTGTTAGGTGTTGATATTTCTAAAGCACTTAGAATATTATTGATAGTATTTTAAAGGAATGTTTGTTGAAAAACTATATGTTCTCAGGACTTTCCTCGTGGCACAATGGTTAAGAATCCGCCTGCCAATGCAGGGGATGTGGGTTCTATCCCTGGTCCGGGAAGATCCCACAGGCCGCAGAGCTACTGAGCCCGCGTGCTGCAACTACTGAAGCCCGTGCGCCTAGAGCCTGTGTCCACAACAAGAGAAGCCACCACAATGAGAAGCCCATGCACCACAACGAAGAGTAACCCCCGCTCACCACAACTAAAGAAAGCCCGCACGCAGCAATGAAGACCCAAAGCAACCAAAAATAAATAAAAAATTTTAAAAATAATATGCTTGGCAGTACATAATTAAAAAAACAGCAGGAAATAAAAATAAGTACAATGTAGTGGTTAAGATGCAATTAAAACAAACAAACAAACAAAACCAAAAAATATATGTTCTGGAGGTGTCACTCAATAAAAGTGAGGGTAGGAGATGTGGATTTGGGGGCTGTCAGTATGTAAGTGTTGTCAGGGCTTAGGGGTAAAGATATTTTCCAGGAAGAATGTCAGCTGCAGAAGGAGTGGTGAAAAGGGAAAAATGGATTCTTTAGGGAATACCAATATTTAGGGGGTCAGCAGAGGGAGAGGATTCAATAAAGGAGACTTAGGAGTGGTCTCAGAAGTAAAGATGACCCAGGAGAAAGTGAAATCAGAAGCTAAGTAAGTAGAGAATTTCAAGAAATGGGCCGTGGTCAACAGTGACAAACGTCATGGCAACATCCAATAAGATAAGGAACAAAACAAAGCCATTTGTTCATATGGCTGATAAAGCGTGTTTCAGGCTACATATAATTCCTCTTTCTGCCTGTCTTCACCCACTAAGCCGTGAGTCCTCAACATAAGGGGCCGACTTTATTATTCAGCCTCGTACACCCAGGGGTGAGCACATGCCTGCAGCACAGGTGTAGCTAGACTGTCTAATGACTCCAGTTCCTTAGTGGTCCACATGACCCTGCTTGTCTACTGAATAACGGGACAATAAACAAGGTGGAGAGAATTTCAATTCTTTCTTCTTGAGGTCCCCAAGAAAAGGGCAAGAACAGTTTTTCTCGGTACTGGGCATCCTTTGCATGTGAGCTTGGGACATTGCAGAAGTTGAGATGAGGTCCTATGAGGTCTGGGTCGGGGAGAGCGGGCTGGTGAAAATCTCAGGTGAGACCATCTTCTTGGCGTTCCCAGCATCACCAGGCAGTGATGGCAGCTCTCCCTGTTGGCCTCAGGTGCACTAGCATAGTCTCATAGCTTGTGTGTGATCTGGACCCACAAGTCTGTCTGCCTCCTGTGGCTCGCTGGTGACCGTCATCTTTGCCCCTAGGAGACCGAATGACCACATGTTGGTGGCGCTGAGGGAAAAATTCCTCTACAGGGTCAGGTTGGGCCAGCTGACCTTTAAGGTCCTGTCCGACCTCAAGATTCTAGAAGCCTGGGTGACCCCTGAAGGTGATGATGGAGCAGAGCCCAAGAGTTTCTCTAGGTGGATTCATGTGGTGGCCGGAAGTTCTGGGTGTACAGCTCTGTGCTGGGTATTTAGGCTTCCTCAGGATTGTAGGATTAATTGAGACAGGAAGGGAGGGAGGCTGGAGAGCTGAAAGAAGGCGGAGGAAGTGTGTGGGTTATAGGACTGCAGAGCCCCCTGCTGAGAAATTGGAAAGAATGGGGGTGGCGGGCTGGGACCATGTGGGAGCTCTGACTCATGCTAGTGTTGACAAATAGGCTGGATTCCTTTAACGCCGCTGGACTTTGCCCTTTCAGGATGTACAGCCAGCGTCAGCACACTGCTAATGGGGCTTTGAGAGTCTCCTTTTGATGAGCGCGTCCCAGAAAGCAGGTATTAGCCATTTCTGCTGGGGAGGCAATGAAGGCATTTGCAGCTGAAATCGGCTTTCCTGGCTGCCCTAATAAAGCAGAGACTTTCAAAGCCCCATTAGTGGTGTGCTGACTGCAGCTTTACATCTGTACTAGCCCAGTTCAAGAGCGGAGCGCTGGGTGCTCACATCCCAAACCCCAAGGAACAAACTACCTGCAGACAAAAGTCAGCTTCTTTTTCCATCAGTAGGCTGTGAGCTCCTTAGGAGAGAGACCTTGTCTTCCTGTCTGGGGGTATGCTAGTCTGGTGCCCAGCACAAAACAGACTCTCAATAAATGCTAATGGAATTGGTCTTTGATGGGGTGGGGAGTCTTCTGCTAAAGGGAGTCACAATGTGGACAGTTCCCAGCGTGGTGTTGGCCCTTGGTGAGCCCTCAGTGTATGCTTATGGGATTAATGAATGACAGGTAGGGTTAAAGGGGAAGGGAAGGGAGGGGAGGGGAAGGGAGGGGAGGGGAGGGGAGGGGAAGGGAGGGGAGGGGAGGGGAAGGGAAGGGAAAGGAAGGGAAGGGAAGGGAAGGGAAGGGAAGGGAAGGGAGAGAGATAAGGAAAAGTAGCTCTTCCCTCCACCCCACACCTGCCAGTAGGAAGACTATATTTCTCCCTCAGCCAGAAGTAGCTAAGCTTCTCTACGAGTAGCAGACCCCACGGCATCCACGTCTCCCTGGAATGAAGCCAGAGGACCTTTCTCTTGTTAGGTCCCAAAGGTGGGGAGTGGCATGGGGACAGAGGGGTCCTTGTTGTCACGTTCTTTACAAGTTGGGTATGCTGAGGAATTAACATAAATGGGATGATCTTCCTTCTGGGTGAGTTAACTAAGGCTCTCAGAAGTTATGCGCCTTGTCCAGATTAACACAAATGTAAACGATGGCGCCAGAATTCAAATCCAAGTCAGTCTGCCTTGCAAGCTCACATCTCTCCAGTCACCTCCCACTTTCCCTCTGACCACAGATACCTCTGAGGCTGTCACTCTGAATGTCAACTGTTTCTAAACAGACGCCCTCCTCCACCTGCTTGACCCATGTGCACTTGCCCTTAGTTTCGTAACAATCTAGATAGAGGTGGATCATCCCAACTGTCCATCAACTTCTTCCTCTTCCATAATCCAAAGGAAATTCCTGGGGAAGGGTTTGATGGGTGGACCAGTCCAGCAGCCCTGTTAGCCATCAGTTTCCATGGGCCAATGTTTCTCCAGGTGGATATGTCCTCCGTACCTCTCATCTCTTCTTTCTGAATACATGCTGTGCCAGACAAGACTTTCCAAGAAGCTCTGGAAAGGAAAATAAATAATAAACAAATAAATGGACTGAAATAGATAAATACATAAACACCTACCTGCTTGCCCTTGTGTGTTTATCCTGGTTCTTTGTTTGACTCGTAAAGTGCCTGGTCCCCGGAAGGTCTTATGTCAGCCACTGTGTGTGACTGGGGCTCTTTGCCCTGTTGTTCTGCCATTTAAATATTTCCAGTCAGGATTTAGTCACTGCACATCTTTGAGAGTCCTCTAATCAGAGAAATTAACTCTCATCAGACACAGGAATTAATCTTTGTTAGTGTTGTTGTCAGTCTAACTTTGCCTTCCTTGGTGCCAGACGTGGAGAGGGATGTCCTAGGAGGGAGCCACTGCCACCACTGCCAAGGGCCTCAGTGGGGACAGGCAGGGCTTCACCTAAGGAATGGAGACCGACCCCTCCTCCTACCTCAGTCAAGAGGTATATGGGACCCCTGAGGAGGGCTATGTTGAGTGACTACAATGTGTGAATAATGTAATGGCAGAGAGGGAGAAGAGGGGTGACTCTTAGATGATGACCCACGATGGGAGGAATTCTTTACCCTTCACCAGCTTGTTAGACTATAGACCCGTCTTTTGAAGCCATCCTTCAATTGGGGTGTGTGTGTGTGGCGGGGACAGACTCTTGGTTGCATTTGTGAAAAGTTTGGAGCCAAATTCCGGTTTCACAGCATCATACCATCTTCAGGCACAGAGAAAGCACAATGCAAAGAATATCAGGTTATTACAGCATAAATAAACATGACATTAACACAATCTTCCACAATATATATTTCCTATCGTCTCATTTGCTCATGAAAAGTATATTATGGAGAATCATCTGTTAGCATCACACTTATTCACACTGCAACACTTGGTTTTGTCAGTGTCAAGCTATCTCTAGACGTGGCGGTCGTCACCAGTTGTCATCAGAGTTCTAGAGCAGATTTTCATTTTAAATTACAGCATTCTCCTGCATATATGATTTTCAGGCTTAGAAAATCTCAGGGTCTTCGTTTCTGAGTGAGTGGTGGTAAGAAAAGCACTGAGAATCAGAAAAGATGACTTTCATCTTGCTTTGCTACCATGTACTCTGTGACCTGGGAAAAGTCACTTCCCTTCTCTGGTCCTCAGCTTCCCCATCTATAAATTGTGGTTATTTGATGAGATTTTTGGTGAGTCTTTGAGCAGCTACTGAGAAAGTAGAGCAGAGGAATGTCCTTAATTATCTGAGGTGGAGAAAGAAGGGGATCAGAGTTTCTTTATAATGTGGGGCACAGTGACCAGCATTTATGCCACTTCCATGGCCACATAGCAGAGCTGCAGGAGTATCCCACCTGGACAGGGCTCTCTGTTTCACACTCTCCACTTCTTGGATGATTGCTTTCTCTGCTACTGGGATTAAAAAAAGAAGAAAAAGTCCTCCAAGACAAGTCACTTTCTCACTGGCCTGTGACACGCTACATGAACCATCTATATTATGGATGCGACCATCGATGCTGCCGACGTTGATTCATACCTTGGTGACCGCATGGATCACTGACAGCCTTGCCACCTGGCAGGCTGCCTGGAATTCACCGGGACCTGTTAGAAACCCCAGCTGTACCTCCATTTTGCAGGCGACCCCAGGGCTGGCTGCCACCCTTGTGTTTCAAGCCTACCATGGTCAGTCTAGGGAACAATCTCATCCTCAAATCAAAAGTCAGGAATTCGAAGAGGAGCGGTGCTGCTCACGCACTGAGTGGCGACTTGCAGAAGTACAAGGAGATCACAAAGTCTCTTTCTGACATCTTTTCATAATGTAAAGCCCCAGGTGGCAGGTAAACAATACACCGCCAGCCAGCCAGAGTCCTTGCTACCTTGTTGACTAAAGCATTCATTGTGAGGCTTCCTGGGCACCTTATTATGGGGGAAAGCAGGACTCTGACCACTTCTGCATAGTGTAGATTCATCTGCGGGCTGCCCGACACCTTTACTTCGTGGTCTTTGTCTCATCGGGTGTCATGAGGGAGGGTGAGTTACTCTCTCTGGTTTTGGAAACTTGCTTTTTAATCTTTTCTGCTGCCTTTGATTTTTACATTTGGCTCCAGGGAAGGCAGGTTGTCATGGATAGAGCCTCATGCCTGGCGTAGCATGCTGTGTGCTTGAAGAGCATCTCTCTGAACCCTCACCAGTGGGTTCAGGGACAAGGTTACCAGATCGCCTTCCTTGGCCTTCGTGCTCAAATGATCTCATCAGATCAAAGAACACAGCTACAAATCCACCCCCCCTAAACAACCACCTCTGCCACCAATGCAATGTTGAAACTCTTCCCACAAGTTAAGTTGCAGGAGATGGAAGAAGGATTAAGGCTGAGTAATACAGGTCAATGTCATTTTCTGAGAACACTGGTACTTAGAGACCATTGGCAGTAGAAAAAGTCACTGTTTCTCAAACTTGCAAACAGACCTCCTATCGAGGGCCTGGGTTTTAAATAATGCTACATACTTCAAATATAATAGCAATGGGACGAAAATCAATTTGAAATAAGATTTCCCTTTTTGTTCTTTTTCTGTAGTTTTTGAGAATCAGCAAGCAATGCTATAGAGAAAAACACAGTGGTTTTGAAATCAGAGTGGAATTTTTCTGAGTTCCCACCATCTCTGTGTCCCTATTTACAAATCTGTAAAGTTTGCTCTTGTTTTGAAGCTAAAGTGTATGAAAAGAGCCTAGCACATAGTAGGTAGATGGAAAAGAGCCTAGCACATAGTAGGTAGATGCTTATATGAGAGCACAGTGAGAACATATGACTCCAAGATGATTTTGTTGCCTTTTCTGGTGCAGACTTACAAGAATTAACAATCTAGGTTCAGTAATAGATTTGGGCTATGAGTGGCAAAGGGGGCAGATTTTTCTGCCTGGGGGCTCCCCGTGATTTGTCAGGGAGATGCAGCCACTAAGGAAATCCACACTTTTGGTATTTTTCTAGGTAGGAAGGAGTAGTTGTGGCATGGGTCCTGCAATGTGAGATTTATCTGACTTGAAAAAGAATATTGGCCACAATCCCTTATCAAACCCCCCTGGGGCCAGATGTATTTCAGAATTCAGAATTTTTTAGATTTTTGAAAAGTCATGTGCTACAGATACTAGATATTACATAAAACCCCCAGCAGAGTCTGGAGCAGCAACTTGGAAGGAAAAACCAGGCTGATTTCTGCAGCAAATACTCATCTTAAGTGGGATAAATGAGGTCTACAAAGAAACCCAGGTCAGTTCAGGTCAGGTTTTATTGCCAAATGGGTTATGAAGAATCTTCCAGTATTCAGAGCTTTTTGGATTTCAAAATTGCAGATTGGCGATTTATAAGAATACTAGAGATGATGACGAATAATAAAAACAGTTGCATGTAATAAGTGTTTTCCTTTTGCCAGGCACTCTAAGTGCCTTTCCTATATTTTCTTGTTTGTTCAACAACAGTCCTGGCAGTTGGTATTATTATCTTCCTTTTAGGGAGGAAGAGGATCGGACTCAGAGATATTAAGAAACTTGCCCTAGGTCACATGGGCAGTCAATGACAGCCCTAGGATTTGAACCTAGATCCAAGCTGATTGCAAAGCCTATGCTGGTACAACTAGATTAATGTTTTTCCCTGCATGGTGAAGGTTGCCTCACGCTGGAGTGCAGAGAATTTATCTCGTGGATGACGGAATATTTGCAAGGCTATTTTAGCCCTGTGATTTAAGCCAGGCTGGAAGTGTCTTAAAGAGGCTAGTAGCTCAGAGGAACAAAGGGACAAGAGGTGGTTAAAAAAAAAAAAAAAGGAGGTAAGTGGGGCATACATTACCTAAACCTGGCCATTTCAATATTGGCAAGCCAGCTATGTTGATGCAAGCCCATTCCAGACAGACTTTGACCTTGATCTGATCTCCTGCCCTTAAAGAAAAGCTTTTTTCAGCTTCAAGTGGCCTTCTTCGGAACTCAGCTGTCCAGAAAGGGTAAGTGACCCACCTTGGGCTCAGACCAGGCCTCAGCCCTGCGTGTGACCTCTATTGTGGGGGTAGAGTACTACAGAGAAAAAAAAAAATTCCTAATGGGCCTTAATGGGGGAGGAAATGGCCATCCTAAAAATAACGCCAGGCCCTGTGGAGTAATGACATCATTAGCCAACCCCAGCCTGACGGATTCTAAGCACTTTTGACCAGACATTTTATTTTAGCACAAGATATATCAAGCAAATCTATTATGCTTGTCAGACCAAGCAAGGGTGGCAAGGCAAGAATTAAGTGAGAGGTGCCTGGAAGGGCCACGACACTTGCTTTAATCACATTTTACGTAACTGTGATAGTTGCTCTTTCCGAATCTTTGGCCGGGCAGTCTTTATGACCACAACAAAACAGATCTGGGAGGAAAAGAAATTCTACCATCTGGAGAGGAGCTGACATTCTGATTTAATTCTGTCTTGGGCAAGAGAAGGTCCTGGGGAACTCGGTTAACCAAGAGCTGCTGAGAAAGACAGAAGTAGGTGCCACAGCGAATTCCTCCTCCCCAGGGTCGTTCTTCTTTTTTCAGCTGAGAAGGTGTGAGTGCCTTCCCGTGGTCCCTGCCCTAGCAGGGCTCTTAGGACCGTGCATGAAATAACAATTCGTGTCACCCTCCATCTGTCCTCCACTAGGTCACAAGCTCCATGAGGCCAGGATTGGGCTCATCCAGACCTTCATCCCATCACTCAGAGAAGCGCCTGGAAAATAGCGAACGTTCACTAAAAATGTGCTCATTTAGAGCAAATGGCTGTGAATTCATTCATAATGGTGACAGATGATGTTGTACATCTCTGTTTGTTCACTTGTAAGGATGAAAGAGGAAGCCGGTCCTTCTCCAAGAAGGTAGAGCGGTGACGTATCCCCTGGGCTAGGAGCAAAGAGCCTGTATCCTATGGTTTCAGTCAAGTGGTTCTGGCAGCTCAGGCTCCCTTCATGTAAGTAATGACAAAACCCTTCGTATCTCTCGGCTTCACAGAGAGACCAGCGGAATAAATGACATCAAACTTGATTATGGTTCCAAGACAAATCAGCCATCGAAACTCAGACCTAAAGGCTTCTCCCCTTTTCCATTGCGCTGGTCCTACAGCAAGCCTGGCCATGGGATTCTTGTGGGTTTACCCCCCCAAGGATGTGGGGAAGGTGAGGGGTGGCCACGCTTTGTGTCTGGCCACATCCTTGTTTCTTCTCCCCAAAACAAAACATCTGCTTCAGCCACCTCCACTCTCTCTCCCCCCACCCCCTTCCTGTGCCCTGCTTTCTCACTTGCAGTCCTCATTCAGCCTTCCCCTCTCTTTGCTCTGGCCCCCTGGGGCCTGTCATAATTAGAAAAGGAGGAAGGAGGGGTGCCATCCTAGCCCACCGGGGCTTTAGAGGGAGCTGGGGCTGCGTGCTGGAGACGTGGGGCTGCAAAGTTTTCTGTGTCTTTCTTCTTTTCCAGCCACGGTACCTCCCAACACGGGCAGGCCCTGTCCTCAAGTCAAGGAGGCTCCAGGGCCAGGAACACATGGCTCTGCATGTAGATATGTGTCTAGAAAAGTGTGAGTGTGTGTGTGTGTGTGTGTGTGTGTGTGTGTGTGAGAGAGCCTGTGTGAAGATGTGTTATGACTGTAGGTGTGGATTTATGGTGTGCCGTGCTTCAGATGGGGGAGCCATGTAGCAAAGGTTGTTTTCATCTGGAAGCTTTAATCCGTGTCAACTTTGGGAGTTCAGATTCTCTAGGCAATCCCTGTGTACTATCCCCTCCTTCCGCTCTCCCTTTGCTCCCCCACATCCTCCCTTCTACCTTCACAATAAAAGGAAAGCAGTAGGTGGAATTGATGATCAGAGCCATTCCAAATCTTTCCTCCCTTTCCCCAAGACCACGTGTTGGCCTGAGCTGAGTATGTCAGGCTCGGTGAGAAACACACAGGTCAGGGATGCAGGCTGTTTCAGCTTCCGCTGGACCAGGGTCTCGCTCCTGGGCTGGCATTTTCCTGGGGATGCTGAGGGGATCATTAATCTGTCTCCTTGCTATTTTTCTGTCCAGCCCAGGGGACGACTCTAGCCTATAAATCAGCTCAGAATGGAGTGGGAAACTCAAGGAAGGGATCCAGTAAGAAGGAAAATAGACACTCAGGAAGAATACAGACCTGAGATGTGAGACCCTGAAATCGGGGGAAGAAAGAAGAGCGATCTTTTGAGGAAATAACACGAAGAGAAAAAATTGCACCAACCCAGCAGGGCCAGACTGGGGACAAAGGAGATCTAGACTCTGGTCTTCAAGATGTTATTCTAAGCTTCTTGCTTCAGCTAATCTCTCTGGGCTACAACTAGGCCATCTGTTCAGGTGGGCTCTCTCCAGGCCCTCGCTCAGTCTTGTGCTTTCCTGGGAACTAGAGCATGTGCAGAGAAACAAAACAAATTCATACACGCAAATGATTCCAACCCTATATATTTGCTCCTGCAAGTGAATTAATCAAAAGTCCCCGTGGTAAAGATTTCTAAGGAGAACTGTGACTGCTAGGAGGCAGTGTGGCCAGTGGGATGAGTCTGGAACCAGGCCTGTTACTGGCTTTCTCTGAATCTCTGGATACCAATCCATTAACCCTTGGTCAACACCTCAGTTCCTCATCCTTTCAGATCAGTTTGAACTTCAGACTTCTGCGATGATGGCAGTCGTTGTCTCCGCAGTGATATGAAGCCCTCACATCTCTCTCAGTGACTCTCCAGCATCTTGGCCATCATTGACAGAAGCCACAGCTGGACGGGAGAAGGGGTTGTCTTGATGGGGTCCATCACTCTCCCAGTCAAGCCCACTGCTCTCCAGGCTATATGGGCTGGACCACTCCCTCCTGGGACAAAGTCTGCTCTAGGGGCTGTTATCTTTTGAGAGGCAGCTTGGTGGTTTAAAGAGCTCAGGCTCTGGAAAGAGATGGACTTGTGTTTAAAAATCACCCATGAATTATGTGGCCCCTGGGGAGACCCTGAGCATGCCTGAGGCCCTGTAACCACATCTATAAAAGAGGGTCACAATACCTGCCTTGTTGGTTTCTTGTGAGTGTAGGGTTAATGTATAGACAGCACCTAGTATAATTCCTGGAACATGGAGGCACCCAATGAACAGTTATTATTACTATCATTGGACCACTGGAGTTGAAACCAGGAAGGAGAAAGGAATAACGGGAATGAAGGTCACCTTCAGGCAGACCTATCACAGACTGAGTAAAGTGTGTGTGCACGTCTGTGCATGTGTATGGGTCTGGCTGTGTGTATAAGTGTGTGTGAGAGTGAGTGTATATGTGATATGCGTGTGAAAGAATGTATAAGAACGCATGCGTGTGTATGTGTGCACATTAGTGTGTGCACACATATGTGGCTGTGTGTGAGCATGTGAGTGTCTGCATGTGTGTTGGGACAGACATACTTTCTAGTTCTCCAAATGGACCTTGCCTTTGTACACGCTTCTCCCTCTACCTGGAATGCCCTGGTCTTCCCTGCATTCCATAAATGCCTACTAATTTATCAAGATTCAACTCAGACCATCGCCTCTTTGCAGCCATCCCTGAATTTTTGGGGAAGAGATGCTCATTCTCTCTTCTTCTGTTTCCCTCTGCCTTAAACTAGGGAAGCAGCAGAAGGTGGAGGGGTTAAGAGTATGGGCTCTAGGAGCACAAATCATGGGTCTGAATTTCAGTGCTTCAACTTGTAGCTAAGTGATCGCAGATGAGTTCCGTGGCCTGGACCTCTGGAAGCCTCAACTTCCTTATCTGCAACGTGGAAATAATAAAGTCGTCTTCCTCATGAGGTTGGTAGGAGGGTTAAAGAATCTCATGCATTTACAGCATTTTCTACAGTACCTGGTACATAATAAGTGGTCAGTCCGTGTCAGGTATCGTCATTATGCTACCATTGTTTTTCCACATCATATTGTACTATTAGAATGCTTCATTTACATATTCATTTCCCCAAATCTGTGAACTCTCTGAGAGTAGAGATTTTTCCTCTAGCACCTACCCAGTAGTCTGACATCCAGGAATAACGGAAAGGAAATGGAAAGAAAAGGAAAGTATTACTTATCTCTTCTCGCCCCTATTTCTCTCTTTTTTTGTTTTTTGAATTTTATTTTATGTATTTTTTTATACAGCAGGTTATTAGTCATCAATTTTATACACATCAGTGTATACATGTCAATCCCGATTGTACAATTCATCACACCACCATCCCCACCCCCTCACGGCTTTCCCCCCTTGGTGTCCATAAATTTGTTCTCTACAACTGTGTCTCAACTTCTGCCCTGCAAACCAGTTCATCTGTACCATTTTTCTAGGTTCCACATACATGCGTTAATATACGATATTTGCATTTCTCTTTCTGACTTACTTCACTCTGTATGACAGTCTTTAGATCCATCCACGTCTCAACAAATGACTCAATTTTGTTCCTTTTTATGGCTGAGTAATATTCCATTGTATATATGTACTACATCTTCTTTATCCATGTGTCTGTCGATGGGCATTTAGGTTGCTTCCATGACCTGGCTATTGTAAATAGTGGTGCAATGAACAATGGGGTGCATGTGTCTTTTTGAATTATGGTTTTCTCTGGGTATATGCCCAGTAGTGGAATTGCTGGGTCGTATGGTAGTTCTATTTTTAGTTTTTTAAGGAACCTCCATACTGTTCTCCATAGTGGCTGTATCAATTTACATACCCACCAACAGTGCAAGAGGGTTCCCTTTTCTCCACACCTTCTCCAGCATTTGTTGTTTGTAGATTTTCTGATGATGCCCATTCTAACTGGTATGAGGTGATACCTCATTGTAGTTTTGATTTGCATTTCTCTAATAATTAGTGATGTTAAGCAGTTTTTCATGTGCCTCTTGGCCATCTGTATGTCTCCTTTGGAGAAATGTCTATTTAGGTCTCCTGCTCATTTTTTGATTGGGTTATTTGTTTCTTTAATATTGAGCTGCGTGAGCTGTTTATATATTTTGGAGATTAATCCTTTGTCCGTTGATTCATTTGCAAATATTTTCTCCCATTCTGAGGGTTATCTTTTCGTCTTGTTTATGGTTTCCTTTGCCGTGCAAAAGTTTTAAGTTTCACTAGGTCCCAATTGTTTATTTTGTTTTTATTTCCATTGCTCTAGGAGGTGAATCAAAAAAGATCTTGCTGTGATTTATGTCAAAGAGTGTTCTTCCTATGTTTTCCTCTAAGAGTTTTATCCTATTTCTTATTTTTCCCAACTGAGGCCCCTCTCCTTCATGCTGCCATCAGAATGCAGAGTGGGGACTGGAGTGCAGCCTCATCCCCATACAAAGGGCATCCTCAGTCAACACATAAAGGTCCCCGCTGTAGCTATACTTAGCAGGCATTCGGCTCCCACATTTATTACATCACCAAGTCTATTTTTTTCCTGATGTTGTCTTCAATAGACTCAATTGAAATACAGGAAAGCCCCTGCTGGCCCACCAATAAGTCTGAGGCCAAAACTTCTGGTGGGACAACATCCTTCTGTTGCTACCCATAGAAAGTGCCCTCAGCCACCCTGGGCTACTCATTCCCCAAACATGCAACACCCAACCAAACTGCACACGGGGGAGAGAAGGCCAGCTGACCACAGAGAACTGACTCCCACACACCACAGTGCAAAATGCATACAAGTCAACCATTGTAGCGCACACTGGCTGTCAGTCTCCCTAACTTGTTTTCCTGCCTTAGTTCTCTCCCATCCCTCCATCTTCCAAAGAGAACTGCAGCTAAGCCTCCCTAGTTTTTAAGGAAGTCTTCACTGAGGCCGTGGCATCCGTCCAACCATCTGGTGAGGTTGGTACTGATTCTTGTTGCCTTGGATGAGTCCTGGGAAGTACCCAGAAGCCTGCTAGTCAGAGCATTTCCTTATGCATCTGCTATTACTCAGTTCATTGTCTAGGACTTCTGCTCTAATGCCCCACTCGCATTTTCTCTTCTGGACTCCCTGTTTGGAAAGACCAAGCCCTTTCCAACTTGGACCGCTGCCCTGAAACTCATCCACGTTGGGGTCTCTAAAAGTTCTTGTTTGTGTTCCTTGCTGCGTGGATTCCATCTCTTTTCATCCCTCCGCCCATTACAAGAGTCTTGCTACGTGTGGCTAGATTATCAGTGCTGTATCCCTTCCCTTTGGTCTCACTGATCTCTGATCTTCAGAAGCCCTCAGTCTCGTGTTTGTCTTTAGCCCAGTTTTGTGTGGGCAAACATATACGCACTAGACTTTTGGGTCTATCTCAAGGTTCCAGCCAGCAGGGTTTGGCCAGTTGCTCTCAGAGCTCCGGGGATTACGTGAAGCAGTGTGAAAGCTGCGGGCTACTGGCTCTCTGTCTCTACCCTTCCCCCGTAAGGGTGGCTGATGGTGTCATTCCTAAGCAGGAGGTTTGGCTGATATGCATGTGTGTGCATGCACATGAGTGTGAAAGAGAGGAAAACAAGAATTCAGTTTGAGATATATTCAAAATGAGGGCCTTCTAGAACATCACAGAGATTTCCAGTAGATGATTTGATATATGAGGGCAGAACTCAAAGGAGAAGTCTGGGCTGCAGCCTCAGACTTGGGAATCAACAAGACATGGAAGAGCGTTGAATCCAGGTGTCTGCTTAAGAAGTGAATGAGAAGAGCTGGGATCTGAGGCCTGACCCTTGAAGCTTCCCAGCGTTTATGGGATGGGTGGTGGGAAAGGAGCTGCCTCGGGGTCTGAGAAGAAGGAACTGGAGAAGTTGAAGTAGAATTTAGGAAGAACGGTCTCCCCAAGTCCCTGGGGGAAAAGAATTTCCAGAAAGAGGAATGATAAGTAAGATAAGGGCTGAAGAGTGGCTGTTGGATTTGGTCATATGATGTCATTGGTTACATTGGAACTGCTTCAGGGGTCTTGGGGCAAAAGCCAACCTGAAGTTGGCTGTGGAGTCAATACAAGAAGTGCAGATGCTTTGGGGAAACCTGGCTGAGAAGGGAAGAGATGTTGAGGGGAGTAGCTGAAGAGGAGTTTAAACTACAGGGAGGGCTGGTTTGATTGTTTTGTTTTTAATACAAGAGACTTGTGTATTATTGAGCCATGCGGGAAGTAAAGAGAGTTAAATATAATGGTTATGAGACAGGCTGGGACCTGGGACCTGGGATCCTTTGCTGAAGTGCTTGCACCTGGACAAACGTCTCCTCAAGCAACAGAATACAAAGAAACTACAGGGACTAAAATAACTGCACGCATGTACAGTTGGGGTAAATTATGGACAACAAGATGCAAAAAGACCAAAATCCCAGCTGCCACCTCTGAAGAGCCGGATGCAGAAGCAGGCTACCGTGCATGGCCACTGCACACAGCACCACCAAAGGGGTGGGCAGACCACCTAAGCCACCTTTCCGGTGGGACCCCTGGACACACCCCTACCCTCACTCCATATAAGGAACAGCTCGCTAGCCCCCCTTCTCAGGGAGCAAGCAAGGGAAACGGTTACTTATTTCCACCGCCCCCTGCTGCAGCAGGAGCCCCAGTAAAGCCTTGCCTGAATTTCTTGTCTGGCCTCTTACCAGTTTCTATTGATTAAGGCTGGCCAAGAATCCTGGTCAGTAACAGTTAGAGAGGGTATGACTGGTGGTGAGAAATGGCTGGTGAGGCAGCAGGCCGGGAATGCCGAGCACAGGTGGTGAGATACACCTTTGCCAGGAGAAGGCCGCCTCCTCGCCTTTGGACTCGATCTAGCAACCTTTAGTTGAGGCGAGGGACCAGAGGATGTCAGGTGGCCGATCGGTGGCCTACCGTCTAACGTTCGGCAGAGAGAATCCACGCAGACAAATTCGAGTGGCCTGAACTTGAAATCTCTAAACGAATGAAACTCTCTGAGTGGCATGTCAGGGGCTCTGACCCACGTTCACAGTGACCCATGATGGAACAGGAGGGATGGCAGGTGACCTTGAAGTGCTCCCGTGTGGCACCTGCCTGTGCTGATGGAAGCTGTCAATCTTGTCTGGAGACAAGGGTCACCCTGGGAGGCTCTGCTCCCCGAGGGGGGCAGGTGGGCAGGGGCTTCCCCTTGGGGACTGATTGCAAGGCTCCTCAATGGGGTCCCTCCTTGCCCGCTACCATTTTTCTTCATTATTTCTGCTATGTCACCCGTCACGTTGTCAGTTTCCTCTGAGAACGGCGATAAATGGCGCCTCTCATGTTGTGTCCTTAGGGGACACCTGTTATTTATTTCAATGATGGGCAAGACGCCATAGCTAATTAAGAGAAATTGTGGGCCGCCCACAGCCATGCCATAGTTTTGTGTCACTTCAGCCCCACAGTCCTTCACCCCATGTTGGAGCCATTCCCTCCCCGCTCCCCAGAGCTTGTGGGGTCAGGGGATGAAGGGTACGAGCATCACCCCCCTCCCTCTATCCCTAAAAGGAGTCCCACACCGGTCTTCCTGCTGAAGGACATGGGGAGTCATGGGCCCAAGCTGGACACCGCTTCTAAGTGTCAGGCCTCTGCGGGGGTCCATCAAGTCCTTCCCTTCTGTCCCCCCCGGAGAAACGTGGAGACACAGCCAGCAGAGTGTTTTCTCCCTCATGACTTGGCAGCGTAGGAAAGGCAGCTTCTCTGGCCAGGGCCGCTTGGACACAATGACCCAGATAACTGAAGTGACACCTGGCTCATTCTTGCATTACCTCAGTCAGCCTAGTCAGAGCTGCTCAAAACAAAGGATGCTGCTGGCCCTAGCCATAGGCAACTAGTTTCTTCTGGATTTCCCAGATTTCTGGGCCCTGTGAAAGGTGGTGGAAAGTTCTGTGCGTTTGGGTGGAGAAGATCTTGCTCCTGAGATGGTCTCTGGAGCCAGAACGGTAGGAAGGGGGCTCAGGGTGAGGTGGGAAGGGTTGTGTGAGGGTCGGTAGGTGTTAGAATGGGCTGCAGAGGGAGGTGGATGAATCTTCGCTTGAAGACTTGAACTAATGGGGAGTCATATCCCAGAGGGTTTAAGAGGATGCTTCCCCAAGGACCAGAGAATTGCCCGGGTACTTCCTGTGGCTCTGGTCCCTGCGTCTTTTGGAATTCTTGGCAGAAATTTTCTTTTAACTTCTGATGCCCACGTCACCTCTGTGCCTGGTGGAGTCTTTATAGTTCTGACAAAAGGGGCAAAGCGCGGCTGGGATTCAAGGGCAGGCGAGGGGGAGGCAGGCGTGGCTGGGCTTGGAGGAGGTTGGCTGGAGGTTGGGTCCAAGCCCAGCATGAAGGCGCCGGCACTCTCTGTGCCCCAAGTGGGATCCAGGAGAAAGCCCAGGGCCGGGGACGGTGACATCGGCCCCCCTGTGCCCTCTCCCTCTGTCAGTTTGCCTGGCGTAAAGCCCTTCCTGCTGGTCACGCTATCAGAGCCCAGCCTGAGATGAAATTACATTGTATTTGGAGCCGCGATAACTTCAGAGCAAGTTGTTTTCTTCACACTGGGACACAGCACAGCTTCCCCTCCTATCTCTTCTTTGCTTTCACATTGTACTCGCTTTAACACAGAGTCCAGGGGACAAAAGGCCCCTGTGTGCGACTCCCTCCTCCTGCCCCCACTTCGTGGCCGCTCCTTGCCCCCAAGTGGCCCTGACACACTCCCAACAGACCACAGAGATGTGATCTGGGGCTGGCATTCCAAGGACCCACTGCTTCAGGAATTGCAAATGTCTCCGATTAAAACCAGCAGGGCTAATCTGAGCTCAATACTGAAGAAAGTAACAATTTGTTGGGTTTCTCTGACTCCCCAGGTCCCGGAAAGAAATTCACAGGGAGAAAAGAAACAAAGAAGAAAAGGGGAAGAAAAACACACAGATATGTGTGGGTTTGGACCCCATTTTGCCCAGACCATCTGTGTCGCAAGCTGTAGGATCACAGGCTTACACCCCAGTCTTACCTCCACCGGCTTCCTGGTCAGATGCATACTCTAGAAACCAGTGGGGAACCCCCAGGGGATCCTGAATGTTCTAGATCCGTGAGATTAGATTTACCCGCTCCAGAGTCCAGATCAAACATGGATCAAGCCCCCCCGCCCCCCACCGACAGGGAGAAATGCTCCAGCAGCTGTGGAGTAAGAAAGGAGCTCCTTATCGTCCCTGGAGGTCCAAATACTTTGAAACCTTCAGCCACTATGTTTTGATATTTTTTTGGGCAACTTTGCCTCTGATCACTGACCAATGCTTGTAAGGTCGACTGTTAGGCTGAACAGGGTCGGTAGAAAATAAAGGGAGTAAGTGAAGAAAGAGCATATTTACAGAAATCCAACGTCCCTTGGAAACTCTAGGAACGCGCAACTCGTCTGGTGGACTTGAGGCTGTGACAATCATCACGATGAGTGTATTGCAGAGCTGGTATGGATGCTGGGGTGGGCTGGGGGGCAGTGGCAGAGTCCTCTTTTAGCACCCACCAAGCTCTCCTGAGTGACACAGTCAGCCTCACGGTGTAGCTGTGGCTTTGCTTGTCTCTGCCTTTGTGCAAGGTCTCAGGACACCAGCTGCTGTTCCAGCCATGCTCTAAGTGTAATGGCAGAATTTTTCTGACTCCCCATGATTCTGGAAACATTTCTGTAAGAATTGGTATTCTCCATCCAGGTCCATCATTACTTCTCTCTTCAAGCAAGAATTCTGTATTCTTTTTTTAATTCAGTTCATTTAGAAAGAACTGGCCTGAACACGTGTCTAGAGTTCCCCGGGCAGATGGTAATTCTTTCTAGCATTCATTCAGCAAGCAATGATGCCTGGTTCTGAATGGCACGTGCTCTGCAGGTATTGGGTTTACAAAGACGAGGTCACTGACTTCAAGGAAGATACAGTTTAATGGAGGAGACAGACCTAGAAATAATTAATTATGATAGAAGGCTGCATGGAATAAGGGCTAAACAGCAGCATTTGAAATGACTTCTGCCTGGAGATTCAGTCAGCTGCTGAGTCTGGGCTGAGCTGCTGACTACCTGGGAAGCGGGGCTATTTTCCTCCAGTTCTTCTGAACTCCCTCAGTATCCCTCAGCATTTAATTCCTTGCTCTGAGTGTCTGCTTGAGTGTCTGCCTTACTCCTTCTGCCAAGATTGCCTTGATGTTGTATTTCAACCGAATGACAGTGATGACCATTTCTGAATGCCCAGTGCCTCACAAATACCTCTAGGCCTTGGAGAAGTCATTGTATTAATAAGTTGGAGAACCTGGATTTACATCCAGTATGTTAAATTCTTAAGTGCTCTTAGTACGGCATCACCTTGCTTTTGTGTAAGTTTTAGGGTTGAATTTAACACTCAAAACCGTTTTGGAATGAGATGGAATAGATGTAATTTTATTTTTATTTATTTATTTATTGAAGTATAGTTGATTTACAGTGTTTCAGGTATATAGCAAAGTGATTCAAATATATATTATTTTTTCAGGTTCTTCTCCATTATGGGTTATTACAAGATATTAAATATAGTTCCCTGTGCTATACAGTAGGTCCTTGTTGTTTATCTATTTTATATATAGTAATGTGTACCTGTTAATCCCAAATTCCTAATTTATCCGTCCCACCTCCACTACCCCTTAAGTGTGTTTTCTATGTCTGTAAGTCCATTTTTGTTTTGTAAATACATTCATTTGTATCAATTTTTTAGATTCCACATATAAGTAATATCATGATATTTGTCTTTGTCTGACTTACATCACTTAGTATGATTATCTCTAGATCCATCCATGTTGCTGCAAATGTCATTATTTCATTCATTTTTATGGCTGAGTAATATTCCATTATATATAGGGGTATATGTAATTTTAAATCTCTAATTTTTATAGTGATCTTATGACTTTGATTATGATATATACTTTCTTGGAAGTATAGAGACTTACCATGTTTAAAATGGAGTGATAATAATACCACAAAATTCCATAGTGTCTTAATGTTTCCAAAGAGCTTGCATTCACATGTTACTGTTTCATCCAATTAACCACTTACATGTACAGTCAGATGACACAAACATTAGTTGCCCTACATACATCATCTATTCGAGTGACACTGAATAATGGCTCACTCTAATTCATGACAGGTACTCTTCTAAGTGCTTTACATATATTAACTTATGAGACCCTATAGGGAGTCATAATTGTGACTACCGTTTCAAAGATGAGGAAACTAAGACACAGAAGGGTTAAGTAACTTTCCCTGGACCATAGAGCCAGTAATGCAGAGCTAGGATTTGAGCTCAGTTTTTCACTTAGATACCATGCTGTACTGAGGATAACGCCTTCAGCTGTTTTGCATCAAGTTTCCAGCTGTAAGGGGTCAGATTTTATCCCAGTTCCCAGCTGGCTAAAGAGCCAAAGCTTGTATGTTTGACTTATTTCTTAGGGGTTTCCAGGGGCAAGACGTGCTATAAGTCTTGAATCGTGACAATGTGGCTTTAGGCAAAACAGCTTAGACATAAAGTTGTTTAAGAGCATGACATTTGGAGGGAACAGTAGTCAGTAGGACTGGCTGCGGGTGCAAAGGCTAGAATAGTGTAGATGAATATGAAAGTAACTGGGAACCACGTTGTACAGGGCCTCATATACTATGCTAAGGAAAGATCATGTTACACTGGAAGTGATGGGGAACTACTGCAGGATTTTAAGAGGGGATTGGCACTACTAGATTTGTTCTTTCCTATTCTGTCAGGATAGAAAAAGTATTCTTGTGTCAGAATGGAGGATAAAATACAGGAGGAGACAGCTGGCTATCATTAGGAGCCTTTTGCAATGGTTCAAACAAGAAATGGTGAGATTAACATGTGAGGTTGTGAGGTACCACCTCACATGAGTCAGAATGGCCATCATCAAAAAAATCTACAAATAATAAATGCTGGAGAGGGTGTGGAGAAAAGGGAACCCTCCTACCCTGTTGGTGGGAATGTAAACTGGTGCAGCCACTATGGAGAACAGTATGGAGGTTCCTTAAAAAACTGAAAATAAAGCTACCTTATGATCCTGCAATCCAACTCCTGGGCATATATCTGGAGAAAACCATAATTCAAAAACATACATGCACCCCAATGTTCATTGCAGCACTAGTTACAATATCTAAGACATGGAAGCAACCTAAATGTCCATCGACAAATGAATGGATAAAGAAGATGTGGGGGGTGTGTGTGTGTGTGTGTGTGTGTGTATAATGGAGTATTACTCAACCATAAAAAAGAATGAAATGATGTCATTTGCAGCAACATGGATGTACCTAGAGATTATCATACTAAGTGAAGTAAGCCAGACAGAGAAAGACAAATATATGATATTACTTATATGTGGAATCTTAAAAAAATGATACAAATGAACTTACAAAGCAGAAGTAGACTCACAGACATAGAAAACAAACTTATGGTTAACAAAGGGGAAGGGTGAGGTGGGGGAGGGATAAATTAGGGATTTGGGATTAATAGATACACACTACTCTATATAAAATAGATAAAAAAACAAGGACCTACTGTATAGCACAGGGAACTATATTCAATATTTTGTAATTACCTATATGGGAAAAGAATCTAAAAAAGAAAAAAAAATATAAACTGAATCATTTTGCTGCACACCTGAAACTAACACAGCATTGTAAATCGACTATACTTCAATTAAAAAATATATATATATATGTTAGCAGAGTTGCTCAGCGGAAGCGTGCTGGGCCCATAAACAAACAAACAAACAAACAAATATATATATATATATATATATATATATATATATATATATATATATATATATATGATGTGAGGTTGTGATTGCCGCCAGGCTAAGACAGTGACAGGGAGAATAGGAAAGATGGGACAGACCTGAGGGCTATTTTAGAGTAAATGGACAAGACTTTGTAAGTGGATTAGAAGAGGCAGAGGAGGAGATATGCTTATTTCTGAAGTTTCTGTTTTGGCTAACTTGGAAGGTGATGATACTGTTAACCGAGAGAGGGAAAACAGGGGTAACTGGTCTTTATGGAAGAGATAATCAATTTGGTTGTGGAAATTTTGGTCTGAAAGTGGTCTGGGGAAACCTAGTTGTTGCCACCTTGTAGGTACTTAGAAATAGTAGATTTTTTTTCTTTTTTACAAATCCATAAACAAAAAATGTGTATAGAATAAAATGGACAAAGAAAACAAAAAAGCATTTTTCAAAGAAAGATATACAAATGGACAATAAACAAATAGAAAAAAGTAAGAAGTACTATTGAAATAATGAGGAAGTACAGAGACAAGATTAAAACCAATGCTGTTAGATATTCTTGATGAGGGTTTGGGGAAACTGGTACTCTTATTTACTGCTGGGGGGAACATACATTGGTACAATCTTGTTTGAAGGTAATTTGACATACCTTGTTTGACGTTAAAAATGTTTGCATGCTTGCTCCCAGAAATTTAGCCACAAGGATGTGGTATTGTTTATAGTAGTGGAAAATGTTGAAACAAGGCTAATGTACAAAAACTGGAAGAAAAGTTTAAACAAATTTTGGCACAGTTGTACCATGGAATGCTGTGAAGCCATTGAAATGAGGTTGTAGAATTATACTCAGTGATTTGAAAGACAAAAATAAAAAAGGACTGCCAAGTCCTATGTAAAGTATGACCAAAATTTTGGAAAACAAGAAATTTTTAGACCCCAAATTCAATATTTTGCACAGAAAAGGTTCATAAAGTTAGGTATACATCAGAATACCAATAGTGATTATCTCTGGAAGTTTGAATTTCAGGTTTTTGCATTTTATATTCTTTTGGCTTTCCTAGACTTCCCAATCTTCTGTAGAAACCAGGTATTATTTGTGTTATCTTAAAAAGTGACTTAAAATCTAAAGTATTGGACGATCAAGTTTATTTTTACAAAATGAATAGATCTGAATCTTAGGAAGTAGTAGGTACTGAGAATAGAGTTCAGAGTCATTGACTTATAGGTGAAGGTGGATGAAATCAACCAGGAAGAACAGGTAGGAGCAAAAACTGAGTCCTGGAGAATAACAACCTTTGCGGGGTTAATGAAGGGGAGTCAATGAAGGGGTCTGAGAAGGAATGGTGAAGAGATGATGGTAGAACAAGACTAAAAGTGTCCTGTGACAAAGATCAGAGTAGGAGAGGCATCTTAAAGAAAGAAGCCGTCAGTTGTTTTGCGTACAACAAAGAAGTCAGGGAACTTGAAGGCTGAAGGACAGTTACTGGACATAAAGATGAGCAGATGGCCTCCGTGGGTGAAGTTTCAGGAGAGTTTAAGAGGCAGAAGCCAGATGACCCCGGGCTGGATGGTAAACGCACTGCGAGGGACTGGAGATCACAAGTGGAGACTACTCTGAGGGATGTTGGTGGGTAACACGATGAGAGGACTGTAGAGCTGGGGGAAGCAGAGGTGAATAAGGGGATGTTTTTAATGGGAGGAGACTTAAGTACAGTAGGGCCCCCCACCCACCACATCTGCAAATTCAACCAACTCAGAATCATTCAGTTATTTTGAAAATGTTTTTTTTTTTAATTCCAGAAATTTCCAAAAAGCAAAACTTGAACTTGCCACTTACCTGGCAAATACAGAGCATTTACGTGGTACAATGTACAACTATTTACATAGCATTTACATTGTATAAGGTATTATGAGTAATCTGGAGATGGTTTAAAGTATATGAAAGGATGGGAAGCTTGGAGGAATGTGTGTAGTTGATATGCAAATACTGCGTCATTTTATATACGGGACTTGAATGTTGGTGGATTTCGGTATCCACCGGGGTCCTGGAACCAACCCCCTGTGGATACTGAGGGACGCTGTAGGTTTTTAGGCCGAGTGAAAGGAGCTGTTATTGGAAAAGAAATTGAAGAGATAAGAAAAGTGGGATAATTAATTGGACAAGATATGAGGGAAGTGGAGGAGGAAGAGATCTCTCTCCAGGGGGTAGAGGGAGGGTGTTCTGGATGCTGGGCTGCACCGACCACATCTGCCCTTCAGGACTGCAGGAGTTATCCTCCCCCCTGCTGGGCATTCTCAACTTCTTTGCGAATTGCCTCCATCGAAAAGAGTTGCCTCAAGCAAGCCCACAGCCTGTTCTGGGGCATCCTACAGGGAATGACTGGTTAACAGCTCCATCCTTCTAACCCAGACAATTCTAAGGACCATCCCAGCTCCAGAGCTCTCTGTAGGGTTGGCTGAGACTGCATAATGATGGCATCACAGCCCAGTTTCTCCCTCTGCCCAATCTTGATTTCTTGATCTTCAACACAGGTGTTGCCCCTGAGAGCAACTTCCTCTAATAAAGTTCTTGAATATTAAGTTCCTTCTCCAGAGTCTGCTTCCCAGGGAACCCAACCAGTGACAGAATGTATGAACTTCGATGGAGATATATATACATTTGGGAAAGAAGGATTTCATATTTGTTATGTTCTATTTTCTCCTGTAAAATTGGAGGCAAGTTCATCCCATAAGAGATGCATGCCATTCATTGCAATGTTGTAGTGTTAGAAGAAAAATTAAAAATAAATTCATTGCAATGTTGTAGTGTTAGAAGAAACATTAAAGATAACTTAAATGGACAGCAATAGGTAGATGGCTGAGTAAATTCTGGTGTATCATTTGGACAAAATACATAGTAATTAAGAAAACAATGTATTGACATAGAACAATTGTGGTTTAGTGGGAAAGAGGAAACTTAAATCTAGAGAAGAGTTTTGAAAAATAGTTTCGAATAGCCACCATGGAGACAGGAAAGGGAGCTTACTGGAGTCTAAAAAAGGAATGCCTAGTAACCTGATGATCCCAAACAGCTAGTGATGTGATTATTGACAGTTATTTTGACACAGAAGCAGTGATGAGCACGACAAAGCTAAATTAATACAGTAAGAAAAGCTATATGGTCGAGAGAGTATGTAGTTTATAGCGGTTCAGAGCCTAGGCTCTGGAATCAGGGTCTTGGGTTCAAATCCTGACACCACCTCTGAATTAAGGACAGAGCTGGCTTCTTGGGTGCAAAAAGTGCCACTGAAAGACTCCTGCTCTCAGAATGGTCCTGTGCTTCAAATTCTTAATAATCTTGTCTTTGAACTTGTGTTTTGTTAAGGCGGATGGGCCCATGGAGCGTGTATATGAGCAGAGGAATCGGCACACGTGCACGACCATTATTACTTGCTGCCTCGATTACACGTAGTGTTCCAGAAGCCCTGCAGCTTCCATAACATACTTAAATTTCTACTCACTTTGCGTCTTGCTGAACTCACATGCATTGTGTGTCCACTGAACTCTGTGCTCATGCTAGAACGAATCTACAACTAGCAAATCGGGCACCGACAGCCCTGACCAGGCCATGCTTCCCTGTCAACCAGAACTTGCTGGGAAAACAAAGGCACTGGCATTCTCCAAATAATCAAGGAACCCAAGCACATCCTTTCTTACTTGCATTACTTTCCTGCATTAGCCAATCACTTATGCAGGAAATCATGACATACCAGGAAAGGGAAAGATAGGACCGCCCATAGTTCCCTTTCCTTCAAGTCTTTCCATTTGAAGATCAGAAGTGTTGATAGGATGTGTGCGTATCAAGAAGTGAAATAAAAACAGCTAGTTTTGTGCAGCGTTTCCACTGTTCTGGTAAGAGTAAAATACAAATACATGTACAAGCTATGAAATACTGGTGGTTCTGCATATGAGTTAGACACTCATATTTACATTTAGAACTGGCATTGCACGATATAAACAGTAAAACTTAGGCTAATAATTTAAAATTTTTACTTCATTTAGAATGATGATTTTTTATATTATGTTTTATAAGTAATAAAATATTTTAAAGGGAAAAACTTCATTTGCTTATTTATTTTTTAAGAGCCATAGAACCTGCTCTGGACAAGGTCGTGGCTCCTTCCAGGTGTGTCCATGTTGTTGATGTATTTTGTTTTAATTAAATTTAATTAATTTTTTAATACAGCAGTTTCTTATTAGTTATCTATTTTATACATATTAGTGTATATATGTCAATCCCAAGCTCCCAATTCATCCCACCACCCCCTGCTCCCCACTCACCCTGACCCCTGCTTTCCCCCTTGGTGTCCATACATTTGTTCTCTACATCTGTGTCTCTGTTTCTACCTTGCACACTGGTTCATTTGTACCATTTTTCTAGATTCCACATATACTGTTAATATACGATATTTGTTTTTCTCTTTCTGACTTACTTCACTCTGTAGGACAGTCTCTAGGTCCATCCACATCTCTACAAATAACCCAGTTTCGTTCCTTTTTATGGCTGAGTAATATTCCATTGTATATATGTACCACATCTTCTTTATCCATTCATCTGTTGATGGGCATTTAGGTTGCTTCCATGACCTGGCTATTGTAAATAGTGCTGCAATGAACATTGGGGTGCATGTGTCTTTTTGAATTATGGTTTTCTCTGGGTATATGCTCAGTAGTGGGATTGCTGTGTCATATGGTAATACTATTTTTAGTCTTTTAAGGAACCTCCATACTGTTCTCTATAGTGGCTGTATCAATTTACATTCCCACCAACAGTGCAAGAGGGTTCCCTTTTCTCCACACCCTTGTCAGCATTTGTTGTTTGTAGATTTTCTGATGATGACTATTCTAACCAGTGTGATGTGATACCTCATTGTAGTTTTGATTTGCAATTTTATTTTTTTTTTTGCCATCCGCAGGCCTCTCACTGTTGGGGCCTCTCCCATTGTGGAGCACAGGCTCTGGAAACGCAGGCTCAGCGGCCACGGCTCACAGGCCCAGCTGCTCTGCGGCATGTGGGATCTTCCCGGACCGGGGCACAAACCTGTGTCCCCTGCAACAGCAGGCGGACTCTCAACCACTGCGCCACCTGGGAAGCCCTGATTTGCATTTTTTTAATAATTAGTGATGTTGAACAGCTTTTCATGTGCCTCGGCCATCTGTATGTCTTCTTTGGAGAGATGTCTATTTAGGTCTTCTGCCCATTTTTTGATTGGGTTGTTTCTTTTTTTAATATTGGGCTGCATGACCTGTTTATATATTTTGGAGATTAATCCTTTGTCCGTTGATTTGTTTGCAAATATTTTCTCCCATGCTGAGGGCTGTCTTTTCATCTCGTTTAGAGTTTCCTTTGCTGTGCAAAAGCTTTTAAGTTTCATTAGGTCCCATTTGTTTATTTTTGTTTTTATTTCCATTACTCTAGGAGGTGGGTCAAAAAAGATCTTGCTGTGATTTATGTCAAAGAGTGTTCTTCCTATGTTTTCCTCTAAGAGTATTATAGTGTCTGGTCTTACATTTAGGTCTCTAATCCATTTTGAGCTTATTTTTGTGTATGGTGTTAGGGAGTGTTCTAATTTCATTCTTTTACATGTAGCTGTCCAGTTTTCCCAGCACCACTTATTGAAGAGACTGTCTTTTCTCCATTGTATATCTTTGCCTCCTTTGTCATAGATTAGTTGACCATAGGTGCGTGTGTTTATCTCTGGGCTTTCTATCCTGTTTCATTGATCTATATTTCTGTTTTTTGTGTCAGTACCATATTGTCTTGATTACTGTAGCTTTGTAATATAGTCTTAAGTCAGGGAGTCTGATTCTTCCAGCTCCATTTTTTTCCCTCAAGGTTGCTTTGGCTATTCGGGGTCTTTTGTGTTTCCATACAAATTTTAAGATTTTTTTGTTCTAGTTCTGTAAAAACTGCCATTGGTAATTTGATAGGGATTGCATTGAATCTGTAGATTGCTTTGGGTAGTATAGTCATTTTCACAATATTGATTCTTCCAATCCAAGGACATGGTATATCTCTCCATCTGTTTGTATCATCTTTAATTTCTTTCATTAGTGTCTTATAGTTTTCTGCATATAGGTCTTTTGTGTCCTTAGGTAGGTTTATTCCTAGGTATTTTATTCTTTTTGCTGCAGTGGTAAATGGGAGTGTTTCCTTAATTTCTCTTCCAGATTTTTCATCATTAGTGTATAGGAATGCAAGAGATTTCTGTGCATTAATTTTGTATCCTGCAACTTTGCCAAATTCATTGATTAGCTCTAGTAGTTTTCTGGTAGCATCTTTAGGATTCTCTATATATAGTATCATGTCATCTGCAAACAGTGACAATTTTACTTCTTCTTTCCAATTTGGATTCATGTTATTTCTTTTTTGTCTCTGATTGCTGTGGCTAAAACTTCCAAAATTACGTTGAATAATAGTGGTGAGAGTGGGCATCCTTGTCTTGTTCCTGATTTTAGAGGAAATGGTTTAAGTTTTTCACCACTGAGTACAATGTTGGCTGTGGGTTTGTCATATATGGCCTTTATTATGTTGAGGTAAATTCCCCCTATTCCTACTTTCTGGAGAGTTTTTAATCATAAATGGGTGTTGAATTTTGTCAAAAGATTTTTCTGCATCTACCGAGATTATCATATGGTTTTTATTCTTCAGTTTGTTAATATGGTATACCACATTGATTGAGGAATCATTGCATTCCTGGGATAAATTCCCCTTGATCATGGTGTATGATCCTTTTAATGTGCTGTTGGATTCTGTTTGCTAGTATTTTGTTGAGGATTTTTGCATCTATATTCATCACTGATATTGGCCTGTAGTTTTCTTTTTTTTTTTTTTAGTTTTTTAGTTTTTTTTTAGTTTTCTTTTTTTGTGACATCTTTGTCTGGTTTCAGTATCAGGGTGATGGTGGCCTTGTAGAATGAGTTTGGGAGTGTTCCTCCCTCTGCTATGATTTGGAAGAGTTTGAGAAGGATAGGTATTAACTCTTCTCTAAATGTTTGATAGAATTTGCTTGTGAAGCCATCTGGTCCTGGGCTTTTGTTTGTTGGAAGATTTTTATCACAGTCTCAATTTCAGTGCTTGTGATTGGTCTGTTTATATTTTCTATTTCTTCCTTGTTCAGTCTCGGAAGGTTGTGCTTTTCTAAGAATTTGTCCATTTCTTCCAGGTTGTCCATTTTATTGGCATATAGTTGCTTGTAGTAATCCCTCATGATTCTTTGTATTTCAGCAGTGTCAGTTGTTACTTGTCCTTTTACATTTCTAATTCTGTTGATTTGAGTCTTCTCCTTTTTTTTTCTTGATGAGTCTGGCAAGTGGTTTATCAATTTTGTTTATCTTCTAAAAGAACCAGCTTTTAGTTTCATTGATCTTTGCTATTGTTTCCTGCATGTCTTTTTCATTTACTTCTGATCTGATCTTTAGGATTTCTTTCCTTCTTCTAACTTTGGGATTTTTTTGTCCTTCTTTCTCTAGTTGCTTTAGGTATAAGTTTAGGCTGTTTATTTGAGATGTTTCTTGTTTCCTGAGGTAGGATTGTACTGCTATAATCTTCCCTCTTAGAACTAATTTGCTGCATCCCGTAGGTTTTGGGTTGTCGTGTTTTCATTGTCATTTGTTTCAAGGTATTTTTTGACTTCCTCTTTGATATCTTCAGTGATCTCTTGGTTATTTAGTAGTGTATTATTTAGCCTCCATGTGTTTGTATTTTTTACAGTTTTTTTTCCTGTAATTGATATCTAGTCTCATAGAGTTGTGGTCAGAAAAGATACTTGATACTATTTCAATTTTTTAAAATTTACCAAGGCTTGATTTGTCTATCTGATCTATATGATCTCTCCTGGAGAATATTCCATGAGCACTTGAGAAGAAAGTGTATTCTGTTGTTTTTGGATGGAACGTCATATAAATATCAATTAAGTCCATCTTGTTTAATGTGTCATTTATGGCTTTTGTTTCCTTATTTATTTTCATTTTGGATGATCGGTCCATTGGTGAAAGTGGGGTGTTAAAGTCTCCTACTATTATTGTGGTACTGCCGATTTCCCCCTTTTTTTTGCAGTACGCGGGCCTCTCACTGTTGTGGCCTCTCCCGTTGCGGAGCACAGGCTCTGGATGCGCAGGCTCAGTAGTTGTGGCTCACAGGCCCAACTGCTCCACGGCATGTGGGATCCTCCTGGACCAGGGCACGAACCCATGTCCCCTGCATCGGCAGGCAGAGTCTCAACCACTGTGCCACCAGGGAAGCCCCAATTTCCCCTTTTATGGCTGTTAGCATTTGCCTTTTGTATTGAGGTGCCGCTGTGTTGGGTGCATAAACATTTACAATTGTTGCATCTTCTTCTTGGATTAATCTCTCGATAATTATGTAGTGTCCTTCTTTGTCTCTTGTAATAGTCTTTATTTTAAAGTCAATTTTGTCTGATATGAGAATTGCTACTCCAGCTTTCTTTTGATTTCCATTTGCATGGAATATCTTTTTCCATCCCCCTCACTTTCAGTCTGTATGTGTCCCTAGGTCTGAAGTTGGTCTCTTGTAGACAACGTATATGTGAGTCTTCTTTTTGTATCCAATCAGTAAGCCTGTGTCTTTTGGTTGAAGCCTTTAATACATTTACATTTAAGGTAATTATCAATATGTATGTTCCTATTACCATTTTTTAATTGTTTTGGGTTTGTTTTTTAGGTCCTTTTCTTCTCTTGTGTTTCCCACTTAGAGAAGTTCCTTTAGCATTTGTTGTAGAGGTGGTAAAAACTTTATATATTAGTATTTTAAGGGCATTTTCTCCCCCTGAATTTTGAAAGAGGGCCTGCGTTTTCATTTTTCACTGGGCGTTACAAATTATGTAGCTGACTCTGGCTGGGAAGCCTTGGACAATTATTCAACTTCATTTTCTTCATTTGTAAACTGATGAAAAAGGTGAAGAAAGTTAACGTACAGAAAGGGCTCTCAGTAGGCTGCGGCACGAATAATCCATGTGTTTGCCACTCTTATTAGACAAACGGCTACGTGGCTGAACTGGATGTAAAGGCAGGGAGGTCGGAAAGACTAGTAAAGAGAAGATGGGAAGAATTTAAGAGATTGGAGTTCTTGAGGTCTTGGCATAAACCAAACTGATCAAAAAGAGAGCCTGCTCTCATTGGCTTTGTTGATCTATAACCTTGTGCTTTTAAATATTTTGAATCCTAATTTTATTAACATAGTTAAAATATCTTTCCTAACTCGCTGTCTTGCTTTCTCCTGGCAGGCTGATCCCTTGTTCCTGCCCCCATCAGTAGATTTCTGATGCTTTTTTTCTCAAGCATCATGTTGAAACAGAAACATGGGGTCAAGGTTCCCTGGAGTAATGCCCTTGGCCAAAGATTTGGTCAGACTCTTGTTCTGGGCTGTAGGTAACCATCTGGGGGAATGTAGGCAAGGTCTGTTCCAACAACCAGTCACTAATTCCATTATCTCAGTTGGTTAAAAAATGTTTTTGGAAATCCTGTGAATCTATCAGATTCCTGGAAAAAATATTATCACAAACACACACAGTGAATAAATACAATTTTTAAATGATGAGCATTTCTTTCTTTTTTTTTTTTTTTGCTATACGCGGGCCTCTCAGTGTCGTGGCCTCTCCCGTTGCGGAGCACAGACTCTGGAAGCACAGGCTCAGCAGCCATGCCTCACGGGCCCAGCCGCTCCGCGGCATGTGGGATCTTCCCGGACCGGGGCACGAACCCATGTCCCCTGCATTGGCAGGCGGACTCTCAACCACTGTGCCACCAGGGAAGCCCAATGATGAGCATTCCTAAAGGAGTCATAGATGAAAAGATAAGAAGTTGTGGGACTTCCCTGGTGGTCCAGTGGTCAAAACTTTGCACTTCCAAAGCAGGGGGTGCGGGTTCAATCCCTTGTCAGGGAACTAAGATCCCTCATGCCGCGTGGTACAACAAATAAATAAATAAAATGAAAAAAAAAAAGAAGTTGGGTTTTTGAACTTAAGAGTTGGGCAATGGAACAGTATTAGGTGATGACAAGTTCTAGGGTGCTGCCGTGGAAGTGGGTCATTTAAATGGAGGCTAAATTTGTCGAAGTAAAGGAAATTAAGAAATTTCGAAGTTATTAGATGAGTCATCTACTTGAAGACTGAAGCCATGGGAATGATGACAGAGGTCCAGGTGGGAAGAAGCCAGGGGTCAAAGATCTATAGAAATCTGTGAAAGTGACTGAGGTCAGTGAATGGCTAAGTGCGACTGGGGAGATGGTAGCACAGTTAGATGTGCTGAAAGGGTCAAGAGAGGAGGAGAGCTGAACGCAGCTATTTGTTCCAACATGAGGCTAGGCTCCAAAGTCTGAAAAACAAGAGTAGCTAAAATTTAATATAGCAAGGACCCAAATCATATATTCTATCCTAAAGGCAAGTAGGCTGAAGCCGGAGACTAATAGGGGAAACACCAAGATCTAATTGGGAGGTAATAAGATCATAGACACAATGATTAGAGAACAGCACAGCATTGAAAGCAACAGAACACAGAGAGGAAATAAATATGGCGAGGTCCTGTAATTGGATGAGGGCCATCGGACTAATAAGGGATCCAGTTAAATGCCTGCTGGCTGCGGCTGCAGACATCCTGAAGCAGCTCCTGGGAGCCTGCATGAGCTGTTGAAAGCCCATCTTACACCTGATCCCAAAGGGCAGCCACTGCTGCTAAGCCTCTGGAGACAAGCAGCCCCTCCCCACCGTGGTGTGGTGTGGTGTGGTGAAAACACACCCAGAACAAACTCCAAGGTTGCCACTGTCTGCATGTTTTCAGGGCATCCTCCCATTCAGTAAAAACACAGCTGGGCTTCTCAGGTCTCGGAAGGTAGCAGTGAGGTGTCCTCAGTCTGGTCCTCAGTCTGTGGGGTTACATGGCTATGCTCCTTGTGCAGACCCACATGGTGAGTTGATGCCGCACTGCTAGCTCAGCCATGGGAGGCCTTCGTGGAGGTTCCCAAGACCATGGCCAGGGTGCTTGGTCCTCATAGGCCTCCACACAGCTCTCCCTCTCTGAGTCCTCCCTCCTCGGAGGTCTGGGTTCCCTGGTTCTCAGGTGTCTGCCTCTCCGGAAGCTGTCAGCCTCTTCCTTCTTCTGCTTCCACCTCCTGAGGTCAGTCATCCTCTCTGGGGTCAGAGACGGGCCCTTCTCCTTGACCAGCCCTTCTCTTTCAAATCCAGCCATGGCAAAGCCACCAAGCTCCTTCCCTAGATGACAAATCCCATTTAATCACTTGATTGTCCCTGAGTTTTAACAAAAATAATGGCCCCTGGCAACTCCTCCTTTGTGCTACAAAACAGAGGTACATGTTATTAACCAAGTGAAGAAACTTAGACCGCAAGGACACAAAAGCCTGGGGAGGGGCTGGAAGAAGGGTTGGGGAGGAGAGAAGGAAATACCTTTCATGCCTTTGTGTTGAGCTCACTGCAGAGAAAAACAAGACATAGGTAATTTTGGAGTCAGTTCTTCTGCTTCATTAAAGTCTTAATAAATTGCCCTGCTCTATGCAAATTCTATGGCAGTAAGTGTGGTCTTTGGTGGATTCAGGAATTACCCGGAAGGGGAGTAGGATGGAGATGTGGAACTAGCTAGGTGCCCTGGAGGCCTGTCCCTGGGGCTGGGAGGAGGTGGCTGAGCCTAAAATAGGAACTGGCCAGGCCTTGGGCATCTAATCTCCCAGAAGCGCCAAGTTCTCACTGTGCCCAGTGACCTTCCGCTTCCTGCTGTTACCCAGAAAATGACATTAAACCCAATTGCTCCGTGTGTTCAGGCATACAAATGGAGAGCAGAAAGCATTTGCCTGAGGTTGGGGGTGACAAAGGGAATGTATTTCTGAGCCCAATACAGTAAGCAAAGTGCACAAACCTTTTCAGGATTACTTATTAGCCAAGGGAACAGGGAGTTGGCGGAGGGTGATGGGGGAGGGAGACGAGGCTGGGAGTCCTGCAGTCACGGAATTGAAGCTGATCCTGGGCTTTCATGCTCATTTCTGGTAACAAGAGGGAAAAGTTAAAACACTTTTTTGTTTCTTAAAAAAATTTTATGGAAAAACAGCCCTCTTGGGTCTCTTACTCCCAGTCAACACTCACCACACCAGCTGAGCTCTTAACTCAGTGCCAGGGTCAGGGAGAGACTCTGAAAATAATAGCAGCTGTGTGTTTTGCCTAGAAGCCACACTGTTTTTTCTTTGTGCTTTCCTTATTTTCACCTCATTCATTTCCAGAAGTGGTAGCAGGCCCATGCTTATTGTTTGCCGAGGCTGTGTGTGTGTGTGTGTGTACGTGTGTGTGTCTTACAACCCTGGCAAGGGGTACTCGTGAGGAAATCAATATTTATTTCAAATGTGATGTTTACAGGAAGGGCCTGGGGGAGGAGAGAGAAGTTGAGGCAGAGAGCTGGAATGCTCCGGAAGAGGACCTTCTTGGAGGATGGCCAGCCAGCGGAGGAAGGAAGTCACCCCAGAGGGCAGGGCTGCCCCTCTGGCTGCCCAGACAGCAGACCCTAACCCAGAGTGGCTCCATGGAGGGCCAGGCCAAGACTGGGGCAGGACTCGATGTGCAGGAGGGGCTGCTGAGGGTGAGGCTGGCAGGTGGACTGGGTGGGCCTGAAGGGTTTCCCGAAGAGAAATGGTGGGTGTAGGAATTCTAGGTTCACATCCCCAGGGGCAAAGTCAGATTAGGGTCAAGTCAGGCCTGACATCCAAAGCGGGATGTTGTAGACAATGGAGATTCTAGACATGAGTCAGAAGGCAGAGCTTTGCTTTTTCAGGCTTCTAGAGTTTGTCATAGAGCCCTCTGCAGTGGCTCAGATAATGGGATGGGCATGGTCCTTGAGCGGGAGCTGAGAAAGCTAGCAGAGCTGGATAAGCTGATGGAAGCCAAGTGGGCAAGTGTTCAGGGTCATTCTCCAGCCCCAGACTCGAGCGGGAAACCAGGGCAGGAGCCCATCACACTGCCCAGGCCAGCACAAGTAGGCCCAGATGAAGCTCGGGGAGCACGAGGGGGACCCAAGCCCCCCAGATACTGGGTTTAAGACAGCAAAATCCAGGCCATGCCTCCTGGTATGGGTGGAGCTCTCACATGCCTCATGGTGCAGTCAGCAGATTAAAGGCCCTCAGGTTCTAGAAAGGAATGGAACGGAGACCTGGCAGAGACTGATAGACCCAGGCAAAGACAAGGACAGGGAAAATCAGCCCTCAGTGGTTCTCTGGATGAGGCAGTGGCCGGAGCCCAGTTTGCCTCTGCAGGTGGAGAAGGCTATGGAGGGAAGTAGCAGCCATCCAGACTCTGCCACTGGCTGGTCGTGGAGCCTCAGTAAGTGGACCTCAGTGTGCCTCAGCTTCCTAATCTCAGGGAAATCATATTTCACAGATATGAATCTCATCTATAGTTGAGGATTATAAGAAATACTCTAAAAAATTCTTTAAATCAACTTGAATCTAATTCTGAGTTCCCATTCTCCTGAGCAAGTTGGAAAGTTAGTCTTAGTCATTAATGGGACTCCCCATCCTACAGTGATGCAAAAGTCCTGGAGTCCCATGCAGGGCCAAGGCATCTGGACATCTCTTTTTTTTTTTTTTTTTTTTTTGCGGTACGCGGGCCTCTCACTGTTGTGGCCTCTCCCGTTGCGGAGCACAGGCTCCGGACACACAGGCTCAGCGGCCATGGCTCACGGCCCCAGCCGCTCCGCGGCAGGTGGGATCTTCCCGGACCGGGGCATGAACCCGTGTCCCTTGCATCGGCAGGCGGACTCTCAACCACTGCGCCAACAGGGAAGCCCTGGACGTCTCTTTTATTCATTCAACAGATACTTTCTGGCTCTTACTTGAACTTTTCCAGGCACAAGATGTATGAGAGAAAGAGAGAATTCCTGCTCTCAAGGAATTTATATTCTGTAGGGGGTGGTAGGGAGGTGTGTGTGTGTGTGTGTGTGTGTGTGTGTGTGTGTGTGTGTGGTGGTGGGGTGGGGTGTGTGTGCAGACAATAGATGTATGAATAAATGAATCAACCAATAAATACGATGATTTCAGGAAGAGGGAAATGTGGTTTAGTGGAGCCCATTAATGACAGCCGTTTCCAGCCTGAGCTCTGAACTGCCGGGGAGACAGACACATGAGTTAGACGGTGGAGACGCAAGCACCAGCTTTATGGCTCATCATAGCTAGTTTGGAGGATGAAGCTTAGCAGTGCAGCAGTGATGGGCTTCACGGTGCTGACGCTGGGATTAGACAGACTTGCCATCCATTCCCAGACAGAGATGGTCAGTCACAAGCCTTCCCCTGAGGGGCAGAACCTTTTCCACGAAGCTTGCTTCTTGGTCCAGGGCAGAGCAGCGCTCGTGCTCTCTGCACGAAGCAGATCCCAGAAAGAGAGGGAGAGACTGAGCCAGGTGGTCCTAGCACCTTCTCCAAACTTGCCAATCAGGTAAGACATACCTACCCTGCAGAGAAGTGAGTAAAAGCTAGGGAGAGAGACCAGTAGTGTTCCTCTGTCTAATGGAAGTATCCCCCACATGGAAGGAAACATCAGCAGTGTTCCCTCCTAAATCTGTGAAGAAATGATATAAAATCAGAGGCTAGAAAATAACGGGTGTGGCATGGGAACATCAGAGTTACTTTAGCTAGAGTGGTTAGGAGAGGCTGTCTGAGAAGGGGACTTCTGATCAGAGACCCAAATGATGTGGAAGAGCCACCTGTGGATATCTGGGGGAAGAGCTCTCAAGACAGGGGACAGCCAGGGCAAAGGCTCTACAGAGTGAGTAAGCTTGGGTTCAAGGAACAGAAAGAAAGCCAGTGTTGCTAGAGTGACAAAGCAGGGAGTGATAGAAGGGAGAGTCAGAAAGATAAGCAGGGTCTGGGTCATGGGGGCCCTTTGTGGGTTCAGGTGAAGAGCCCAGGTGTCATTCTAATGGCAAAGAGTAGTCTCTGGAGTGCTGTAAGTGGGGAAGGAGCCAGAGCAAGGTAACAACCTGGGAGAGAGCACGTCTCTTGAGGCTTCATCTGGTGTTCTTCTTGCTATTCTGTGCTGACTCCATCCAGAAAGGGAGGGGCTTGTAATCCCTACCCTGTCTCCCTTGGACAGTCGGACAGTTGTGGTGAAGATGGAAAGGCAATGCCTGTGATGGTGCTTTGGATGGTTGCAAGAGCTGTTTATACAAATACAAAGGACCAGCTATAGCCCTCTGGTCCTTACCCAGCTGCTGTGGGCTCTGGCCAGACCTTGTGGCCAGGTGAAGCTGGGGCTGAGCAGCCGGGGAGGTTGAAAAAGGAGGAGATAGGAGATTCAAGAATTGGAAGGCGCCCGCGAAACGGTAGACTCCAACTTCCCCATCTTCAGAGAAGCCCAGTCCAGCCAGGTGAGGCAGCGGGTCAGGGAGGGCAAAAGTGGGGGCCCCTCCAGGATTCGGGTTCCCAGTCTAGAGTTCTTTCCATTGCACTCTGTTGAGGTAATGATCTCATTTTCCTAACAAAGAGTTCATCTTCTTAAAGACAAATAATGAGTGAACACACATTCATGGAGCATCGACTATTTTCAAAGACTTTCTATTTGTCCTGACATTCACTATCTCATTTATTTCCTTTTTTCTCTTCCCTCTGTTCCTCCCTTTCTCCGTCTTTTAAGTATTTCTCCCAAACGTACTAAGTGCTGAGCTCACCCTGAGGTCTGGAGTCTCCCCGATACATCGTTCCCCTTCTATCAACAGGCCAGTCATCACTGCCTTCCCTCTGTCACTGGGCGGTCGTGAGAATTAAATGAGATAACACATGCAGAACACTTTGTAACCTGTAAAGCTTTACTAAGCTGTAAGGAGACATGTTTTTATCATTAGCTGATGGAAGGTAAGAAACGTTCAGTCTTCCCATAATGTTGCAACCTCATCCGCACTTCCTTGCCTGGACTTCTCCCCATCCTGCTACCCTGCCTCTGTTTTCTTTTCCCCCTTCTGCCCTCACTCCCCGAGGAAACTCAGCCTGGACACAGCAGCTGGTAGTTAGCCAAGTGTCTGCTTTTCTAACCTAATTATCTGAATGGGCTTACCTGGGGCCCAGGAGGTCAGGGCATGGACAAGAGGTCACACAACAAACCTCCAGGTCTGCTGGGAGTGGGCATTGCCTTGGCAGCCTTCCAGTGCTCTGACCCGTCCCACTGACACAGGATTTCAAATCTAGGCAGGCCAGGAGGAGGAAATAAAAATAGAGGAGTAGGTTTACAGCAGGGTTCCTGAACTTACTCTAATTTGGGCCGGATAATTCTTTGTTTTGGAGATGAGGTTGTCCCAGGCACTGTAGGATGTTTAGCAATATCCCTGACCACTGGATGCCAATAGCACTTCCCACAGTTGTGTCCCCAGACGTTGCCACATGACCCTGGCGGTGGAGGTAATTGTCCTAGATCTATTGGTCTAGAGTATTACAGATTCAACTGTAATAAACAGTGAAGTAAACATCAGCTCAACTTGTTTAATTTTTTAGTGTTAACCTATGGCTCTAGTTTTAAACTTGGCTCTGAAGCTATTCTATGTGTGTGTGCGCGCACGCGATAGTAAATGCCTGGAAGAGTTTTCTCTGATTAAAGGTGGACTTGTTTCAATGGGATTGGTATATTAGCGAACAATTTCAGCATCATGCAACATTTACATTGCTTATGCGTGATCTCATCCTCGGAACTCTGGGTGAACACAGAAAATGGAACTCAGGTAAACTGAGCCACACACATGGGAATCCACAAGCCACATACGTGCAAGTGCATCAAACACTGACAAAGAGAGGGAGAGAGAGAGACAGAGAAAGAGAGGGAGGGAGAGAGACAGAGAAAGAGAGGGAGAGAGAGAGACAGAGAAAGAGAGGGAGGGAGAGAGTGCTTCTCTTTTTGGCATTAGAGATACCATGTCCTTTTTACAATCAGCCTCCTGCCCTTTTCCTTTCTTTGCCCAGTAGATGGGGACAAAGAAGATAAAAGCTGATTGGAGGCAGGGAGAGACTGGGTGGAGTGGAGTTTGAGGATAGAGAACAACTTTGGCGGGTTAGGGAACTAGAATAAAGCAATGGAAGAGATAGTAGGAAGTGAAAATAGAGGACTTCAACCCATGGGTGGAAATGATAAGATAGTCAAATCACCTTGAGAAGGATGTTCTAACAGTCAGGGCAGCAATGGAATGGACCACTTGCCATGGAGTGAGTTCCCCATTTCTGGATGAATCAAGAGGAGGCTGTGTTGTAGAGAGAAGGACGGCAACAATGGGTAGGAGTTTTGACTCAAAGACCTACATGGTTCTTCCTGACTTTAAGATTCCAACAGGGAAGACATATGTTTATGTATGACTGATTCACTTTGTTATAAAGCAGAAACTAACACACCATTGTAAAGCAATTATACCCCAATAAAGATGTTAAAAATAAATAAATAAATAAAAAATAAATAAATAAATACAGAGGAAACAAAAGAATAAAAGATCTCTGCTAAAAAAAAAAAAAAAAAAAAAAAGATTCCATAATGTAATGAGAGAGAGTGAGTCCCTGGAAATGGTGTATTAGGAGGATTAATTTGAAAGATCTGAGCGGTCCTTTAGAAGAGAAAGAGGTTGTGGAAAAACTTGCAGAGAAAAGATCTCATTGCAGAGACCTCGTCATAAAGTAACAAGGGCCTAAATGTATATGCTGAGGTGAAGAGTAGGAAAGAATGGGCACAGGGGAAGCTAAGGAAGGGGAACAAGCAGGATTAGGGGAGTGATCAGATTCGGGGCAAGGGTGGAGACAATGAAGAAACAATAGCCCAAAAAAGAAAAAAAAAACACTCTGGTTTTTTTGGTTTGTTTTTGTCCTTTTTAAAAACTCCATGTTATAAACATGGATGACTGAAATGATGGTCAGCCATGGGGGAAGATGATGGTCTGGTTTTATGCGATGCTATTTTTGAGATGGTACATGCTGTCATTTGCTTGATGATGGGTTTTATGTAGCAATCACCAAAGATGTATCTAGCACAGTGCCAGGCACAGAGTAGGTACCAAACGATGATTTCTTGATGATTCATTGACAGGGACTTGGTATGAAATACAGGCCCTGATATCTCAGGCAATATATAGATATAGATAGATGTGGATAGATATCAAGATAGATCTAGCTAGCTAGCTAGCTAGATGATAGATAGATAGATAAATAGATAACTAGATAGATATTAAGATAGATCTAGGTATCTTCTTGAAAAAATGAACATTCCCATCTCAGCTGACCCATTTGGTGGCATAAACAAGTTTATGTGATGGTTTGATAGAGATCAGTTTAGTGTGGGGTAAGGAAAAACGGGAGAGGTATCTTATAGTTTCTCAAGATATTTACAGCTCTTATCATACAAAAGAAGCACTCACAGGGTCCAGACAGATTGAATGCTAAGTGACAGTGAGGTATACAAGTAGAGATGTCCAGAGGCAGTTGGAGATGCTCCACTGGAGCTAAGGAAGGAAGATAGGGCTGGAGCATGAGATACAGAAGACATCGAACTTCAAGGTACACAGTGTGAAGGCTGGAGGGTCTAGGGCCACATACCTGAGCCTCGGGCAGGCCCAGGGAGGGAAAGGAGTGTGGGGGTGGGGAGAGGGAGGGCCAGGGTAGGAGTGATGCACGCTGAGGAGGGAGGCGGGAGGGTCCAGTAGGGCAGAGTCAAGGCTGTCATGTGTCAAGTGCTGAGAGAACCAGGGAGCAGTGCCCTGGAAGATGTGTTAGAACTGGCCCTGAGGCGGGACTGCAGCTAATGTCAGAGAACGTAGCTCTGACGGGGTGGTGAGGATAGAATCTGCATTGCAGGATGCCACCCAATCAGTGGGCGGGCGGTAAGGAGATGGAAGCAGGGGTATAAATCGACAATTTTGTCTCTGAATGGAAGGCGAAATTTAGAGGCTGTGGTTAAAATAAGTGATTCAAAGTGTAAGGCCTTGAAGAATACAGGAAACGTTGTTTAGTTGTTTAAGAAGATGTCTTAAAGGAGACTGCATTTGCGTTGGGTCCTCAAAATGAATGAGGCCTGGCTGGGCAGTGAGCAGTGCAGGGAGGTTAACATGTGTACATTTGCCCCGTGGTAAAATCTGAGAGGCCCAGGTTAGTCAACTGATGTGCAAGGCAGAGCACTTGGAACTGAATCGAGTCCAAGTCAGGAAGCTGTTCTTAGAATGGTACCCAGCACTCTTTACCTCCAGGATCCTCTGAAAGTGAAACAATCAGTAGCAACTAGCAGTTTACACATGCAAATTGTTGAGGTGATTGAAAGCTCAGGCTTTGGGGTCCAGAACTAGACCTCTGAATGCCTTGAGCTCTCCCACCTGAGAAATGTGCACAGTAACTCTTTCACAGGGTTGTTGCAGGGGTTAATAAGATCATGTATGTAAACTCCTTTAACACGTGTGACCAACACAGGGTCACCACTCAGCTACTGTTATTATATATGATCATCAGACCACCCAGCTATGTATTATCTTCTGTGATGGAGCAAACTGGTTATCAACCAAGGTAGCTCAGTTGGAACAAGTGGATGAGATGCAAATCTCATTCCTCCCGTGCCAGAGTCTGTCTCCTTCGCTTGCTTTCCCTTCTCTCCTCCCTTTAATGTTTGGGAATATTTAATGTTCCCACTTGTTCAGGTGAAGGGGATCAAGAGGTAAAACTACTAGGTATTAAGTAAGTAAGTAATGCACAAGGATGTAAGGTACAGCACAGGGAATAAAGCCAATGCTTTCTAATAACTTTGTATGGGGTATAATCTATAAAAATATTGAACCACTATGCTACAAATTTGAAGCTAATATAATATTGTAAGTCAATGTACTTCAATTATAGAGAAAGAAAAAAATATTTCCTCTTACATTTGTTAACTACCTATGGGTTGGACGGTAGCTGTGCAAGGTCCTAGCTGTGCAAGTATCTCTCTCCTTCTCTGTCTCTCTGTCTCTCTGCACTTGTTTAGCAACATGTGGTGGGAGTCAGGTGGAGAAGAGGATATGAAGATAAACAAGGCAAAACCTCTGTCCTTGAAGAGTCCACAGTCCAGGCACCATGTAGACAGGTAATTAAAATAAAATGTGATAAGCACCCGAATAGACTATACGCAGCATATTGTGGCAGCCCAGAAGCGCAGGAAGCCATCCCTGGGAAAGCTGGGAAAGGCTTCCCAGAAGAGGTGATGTTCATCTTGAATCCTGAAGAATAAACCGGCATCTGGCAGGTGCAGATCAGGGAAAGGTGTTCCACACGGCAATGGCACAATGCAAAGGCCTGGGTTCCTGTGACAGCAACAGCACTTTCCGTTCCAGGACAGAAGAGGCTTGGGGTTTAGGAATTTATCGAGGGGAGTGGAAGATGAAGCTGAAAAATAGGGTAGAATCAAATTGTCAAGGGACGTTTTTGGTGGCAGGCCCAGGAGCCTGGGTTTTATTTTTGGGTGATGGGAAGCTGAAGTCTTTAGCAGGAAAATTAGCAGATTTAACTATTTTTCCCTCTATTTTTTTGGTAGCAGTTATGCTGAGAAGCAATTCACACACCATGCAATTCACTATTAAATATGTAAAATGCAATTTGTGTGTGTGTGTGTGTGTGTGTGTATTCAACCACTAACCTACTTTTTGTCTTTATAGCTATGCCTTCTCTGGACATTTCCTATAAATGGACTCATGTAATATGTGACTTCTTGTGACTGACTTCTTTCATTAACATAATGCTTTCAAGATTCCTCCATAATGCTGAATAATATTCTATTTTATGGATATACCACATCTTATTTATCCATTCATCAGTTGATAGACGTTTGGGTTGTTTCCACTTTCTGGCTATTATAAACAATGCTGCTATGAACATTCATGTACAAGTTTTAGTGTAAACATATGTTTTCTTGGGTATGAAGGAGTGGGATTGCTGGGTCATATGGTAACTCTCTGTTTAACCTTTTGAACCTTTGCCAGAACAGCTGCACCATTTTACATTCCCACCTGCAATGTATAAGGGTTCCAGTGTCTCCACATCCTTGCCAACACTTATTATTATCTGTCAGGTTTATTTCTCAGGAGTGTTACTGGGG
This sequence comes from Globicephala melas, assembly GCF_963455315.2. NCBI lineage: Eukaryota > Metazoa > Chordata > Mammalia > Artiodactyla > Delphinidae > Globicephala > Globicephala melas. The sequence continues at coordinate 91,332,126 of NC_083321.1, forward strand.
CAGCAGTTTGAAACATAGATAGACATAGGGAGAGACACATTTGGAGGCCTTTGCCATGGCCAATATGAGTGATGATGGCAGAATGGGCTGCTTATCTGGCTCCTGTTGTTACTGACTGAAGGAACCTGACTCAACCTCTTCTAATTCTACAAATGGGGAGGTGAGCATGATACCATGACCACGAAGTCTCTACTTCCCTTATGTAGATGGCAGCATGTGCTTTCAGGGTCCCTTTTCAGCCCGCAGGAAGGGCTTTCAATCCAAGAAGAAACATCTTTCTGGGTTTACCACTAACAGACTCCCAGGTTAGAAGGTAGTCGTGAGAACTTCCCTAGTTCAGCTCTGTGACCAGGGATTAAGACGTCAGGACTTGTCTTCACAGGGAGGGGCTCAAATAGACAGCAAACTTCTTTGGGTGGAGAGTGAGATGGAATACATCATCAACCCTCTGGGGAGCAGGATGCTGAGTTCCTTCTGGCGGGGTGGAATCCAGTGGATAAAATTCCCTGAGCCAGTCTCAACAAGAGTCCAAATCAGCACCACCTTCAAATTCACAGCTAACAAAGGTGCTAACCCCAGAGTTTGAAGAATGTCGCTTTCCATTTAAGTCCTTGACGCCTCGCCAATGTCCCCTGAGGCTCTGGGTTAGTTACTCCCTCGCGAGTATCCCCTCTCGGTGCTGTGGCCACATGATGGTTTTCTCTTTTCCTGTAAGGACTAAAGCTCATCTATAGATCCATATCTCCTGGCAAAGCAAAGTCTCAGGAGATACTTAGAAGTATCGCTAAGTCTCAGCTGGGCAGTCATTCATTCAACCAACAACCCTGTGCTGAGCTCTGTGATTCGTATTCAGGAGCCCCTGAGCAAGACAGAGCTCCTGCTTTCAGTGGACGCTCAGTCCAGAGAGAACCGCTTTAAAGGGAGTGTGTGTGTGCATGCGCGAGTGCTCGTGTGTGCGTGTGTATGTGTGAGGATGTGTGGATGCAGACTTTGAATACAGTGTAGTCACTTGCCCTTGAGTTGGTTAGAATTGTACCCTTGATACACCACAGTACTCCTATCAGCACCAAAGGGCTATGGTAGAGTGCTGAATTTCTTCTCCTGAAACAAAACCTAAAGAGGGATGTGTGTGTGTGTGTGTGTGTGTGTGTGTGTGTGTGTGTGTTTCCTCCCAACATGAAAATCCAGAGAGTCTAAAGCCCCCTTCAGTCTCCATCCCCTCACCCCTACCAAAATACCTAGTCGACTGCAGGACAAAGGGAGGGGAAATTCTGGGTCAGCAAAACCCGAAGTTTATACAAATAAGACGCACACCGATGCCATAAAGTGTGTAAGACAAAGACTTCCCTTTAAGCAGGAGCTCTAAAGTGCAGGGGATCACAAAAAACAAGGAAGTGATGCTTCTCTCTCAATTATTGTGCACTCTCAGCTGTATTTTGTTGACCTCGATGATTTCAATCAGCTCTCAGCCCATCCAGCCTTCACCTGCTATGAATCAAAACCTGGAGGGCTCTCTGTTCTCCGTGCTCGGAAAAAAACCCTTTGATAAGGTTGTTATGGATGCAAGGCAGAGCGGGTTGGGCTGGGTGCCTTTCCTCGACTGGCATTATACATTTATGATGCAAACCAGTGAAGAAGCCAGGGCTTGGAGTGCAGGGGCTGAGAGGGGCCTAGTCAGAGGCACTGCTGGGGCAGGGTTGACTTAGGGGGAATTGGAATTGCCTTACTCTGTTGGAACAAAAGGCCCTTGAGGGAAAGGCTGGTGCTGGGAGGATGTGACAACAGGCCTCATATGCAAAGCTTAGCACCTCAAAGCTCTGTCACTATTTCTGGGCTCCTTGGTGGATTGACTTTTCTTGGAGGAAGTGATGATCCCCAACACTGTAAGCCTCTTTGGTAGAACATAATCTTCATGAAGGCAGGGTCTCTCTTTTTTTTTTTGTTTGGTTTGGTTTGTTCACTGGTCTGTTCTGATGTCTAGAAATGTGCCTGGCACATGGCAGGGACTCAACAAATATTTGTAGCATGAATGAACGCTGGGCACACACTCTTTTTTAGGGGCACCCAGTTGTGGGTGCAGAGAGTACAAAGCTTTCTTCTTGGCTCTGGTGAAATTAGGAGTTATTGTGGGCTCCAGGCTACTATAGTGACTAGCTGTTGGGCGGTAGGTGGGAGGAAGATAGTGAGATAGTGAGTCTGGGACACAGATGGTGGAGGAGAATCAGGGGGTTCAATTAGCTTGTACTAAAAAATACAGTCATATACATGTCACCTTCCCCGTAACCCTCTCCTGTTTCCAAGGGAAAGAAGGAACCTTCTCTCCTTACTTTCTCCCATGGTTAAGCTCCTAAGCATGATTTTTAAAAAATTCCTTTTCTTCTTCAAGGCTACCTGTAACATTTATTTATTCCTATTTTGGTGCTGACTTTTTGTGTTAGCTTCATTTTAATCTGCGATATATCAGTTTCCTCATTTGCAAAACGGGATTCATAAAATTGATCTCACAAAGCGGGTGAGGAGAATACATGAGAAAATGTGAATCAAGTCACTAGTACATAAGGAGCGCCCTGCGAATGCAAACTCTCACTGCCTCCATTGCTCCAGCTACTGCGAGTAAAATTGACGAAATCGTCTAGATACAAATGAGAGACTAGGATCACTCCTTGTGACTCAGGCCTGAGGCCTGAAGGGGAAGAGGGAAGGAGAAGATAGTCATTGCTCGTGGCTGGGACCAGGGCATTGGGCTGGCACCCTCCTGGTATCAGAGAGGTTCCCCTCCAATCCCTCCTTCAAGCCCAGAAACAAAAGGAGCCACCCATGGGTCTCCCCAGACAGTGGTGCCCATAGCCTGGGCTGTCAGTATTCTCCAGGGAAACAGTTTGCTTCTCCTTGGAAACCAGCCCTTATACCTTTAATACTTCTTCAACCTTTGTAGGATCCCCATGGCACCCGGAGCCACACAGGATCCCTTGGCCACGTTTTGCATATAGGGTGGGCAGATATTGCAAATTAGATGTTGGATCACATGATTTTTCAGGTGGAAAAGTCCATCTAAGAGCCTTATGGAGAAGCAGCAGAATGAGGGGGTTAAAAATGCAGGCTGTGCTGGGCAGGGGTCTAGCGGGCAGGTGGCCGTTGGTTTGCCTGGGTTCACATCCCACTCAACCCTCACCCGCTGTGTGATGCTGGACATGCTATGAAGTCTCTCTGGGGTGAAAACAGAGGTGATGTTCATTTAACAAATATTTATTGATCGCCTCTGTGAGCCAGGTACTCTTAATAATAGCATCTGCATCACAGGTGGTTGCAATGATTAGATGAGATAGTGAATGAATTGCACAGAATCTGCTCACAGAGAGCATGGAACAGATATTAGCCGTTGTTATTATTTCATATGGTTCAGATGCTCAACTGTAGACCTTACAGTACTTGTCATTGGTTCTCTTCCATTAAAGAGAATATTTAGAATTGGAATTTTCCAGAAAAATCTAAGCTATGTGGTCCATGGATCTGTCTACCACATGCTTTAAAATTAAAAAAAATTTTTTTTTTAGTCTGTAGAACCTTAAAGATACCCAATAATTATTCATGGCTTGGGCCTTCCATTGTTCTATCTCTAACATATTCCTAACTCCTCCCCACCGAGTCATCCTCTGCATTTTTAGGTAAAACCTCATTATTGTAATTGCAGCAATGATGACGCCATCTTGTAAGCGTGCTGCACTGAAATCTCACCTTTTTCGAAATGCTTTTGAGACATAGAACCTCATTTGTTCCAGTGGCCGGGGTTGGGGACGTATGCCTTCTGGGGTCTAAAGATGATGGTACCCCCTGTGACCTTGCATAACCATGTTCTGTTACAAGTTTGGGAGGGTGGTGATCTACCCTATGTCACTGCCTATAGTATCTGGGCTCTTTGCTGAGAAGAGCTGTTAAGAATCGCACCCACCCCACCACCCACTGTAGACAGAAACACTGAAATGAACTGTGAATGACTTTGGGGATCAAACACACAAAGGTTCAATGCCAGTTCTCCCACTTATAGGGAAAAAGCCAAAGCCAAGAGATAGGGAGGGTGGGAGGGAGGCTCAAGAGGGAGGGGATATGGGGACATGTGTATGCATATGGCTGATTCACTTTGGTGTACAACAGAAACTGACACAGTATTGTGAAGCAATTATACTGCAGTAAAGATCTATTAAAAAAATAAAAATTAAAAAAAATTTAAAAAGCCAAGTAGATTCCTGACCTCAGTTTCCTCTGAGAGAAAATGAGGCACAATATATATTCCAAAGAGCTGTATGAGGATTATTACCTAAGAGTCTAGAAGAATATGTGCACACCTCCATAAATATGACTTCCCTTCCCCCTCTCACCTCCACCATCCCCGAAACACTGCCTTCCCTGTGGGCCCCCTGATGTTCTCTGGGTTTGATCCTTATCCTCTTGTCTTTACCATGCCCTGAGTTGTTGCAGAGTGTGTGTGTGTGTGTGTGTGTGTGTGTGTGTAAGGAGGTGGGCAGGGATGATGTGGAGCCTGGCTCCTTCTCTGATCTGTCCTGCGGGAGGAACCTTGCCCAGCAGCCCCACGTGGCTCCCATAATACCATAAGTAAAACACAAACAAAGCAGAGGTTGTTCTGCTTGTCAGCCTCTGAGACCATATGGAGCTGAGACATGATTGTATTACCTCTGCTAGACTGCAGTTGAGCTAAACAGAAAAGCCATAATAAACTATTCTGGGGAGGTCCCCGAGCTCCGCGCACAGAGCACAAACAGATAGAGGGTGGCTGGATGTTTTTTTTAAAGGAAGGAGCACCAGAGAAAAACAAGGGAAAGAGAGTAAGAAAAAATGGAGGGAGAAGAAAAAGAACAAAAGAGAAAGGGAGAAAGTAGGAGAGAGAGGTATGGGGTAAGACCACTACAGTGCAATTGCATCACTGGGCATTTGTTTCTGCAAGGATTTATACCCTCTGGGGACTCTATGGTGTCACCTAGATAGATAGTAAAATCTGATCGTAATTTTGGCTTTTCCATGGTATCTGTCTATGTTTGTGTTAGAGTTGGGAGTATCAAAGAGAAGATGCAAAATTGCATTTAGGAATATTTGAGACAGCTTTAAATCCTCTCTTAGCTCTCTTCTATTCTTCCCCCTTCCTTGCGCCTCTTACCCTCATGATTCCAGTCCAAACAGGTTGATAAGACTCATATCTTTTGACACTGACCAGACCCTTCTTTTGTCTTCAATAGAGTTGGGGCTGAGTGCCCAGGAGTCTGTGTGTGTGTGAGTGCATGGGGAGAGGGGGTGGATGGGGAGAGCGGTACATGGTTCAGACAGAAGCTGCATTGCCCCTCTGCTTGGGCAGGCTATATGCCCACTGGAAGTCTTTCCAGACCACAGGGAAAAGGTAGATAACATAAATAAATCAGGGAGAAAAAAAAAAAACCCCACAGCCACCAGATGTTGCTTCTGAACAAAGCCTTACAGTAGGAACGAAGGATTCCCAATGTGGCAACAAACTCACATGGAAATGTCTGTGAGGTTAAAACAAAAAAATTCCCTGTTTGCATGCTGTTTATTCCAGGTGTGATGAGTAAATCCCAACACTTTGAGAACTGTCATCTGTTTTGAAAGTTTGCACTGTTTGTGCAAGCGTAGAGTTCAGAAGCAACACAACCACCAACAGTAACTACTTCCACGTGGTAACTACCTCCTGGTCAAACTTTATAGCCACTCTTTAAAATGCTTGAATTATAGAAGCCATATAGCAATGGTAGCTAAGCATGTGGGGTTTTGATGTAGACAAACGTGTATTCAAATCTGAGGTCTAACACTTACCTGCTGTGGGGCACTTATCTGCTGTGGGTATCCAGTGTAGAAAGATGGCAATAGTCAAGTCCTGGGACAACAGTCCTGCACCTACCTCAAAGGGAAACGTCCAGGTTGGAATGGGAGGATGGAGGACCATGGGGAGAAAAGAAACTGACGGATATAAATATTTTGAAAATTATTGCTAGGTGATTGATTAGTTGGAGCATTTGGGAGAAAGAAAAGAGTAATTGGTTCATGTAAAGCAGCAACTTTAAAAAGTCAGGCAATTATAAACTCCAGGAAAAACAATCTATGAGAAATGACACATAATTATGGTAAAATACGTGTCTCGGCAGTGAATAATACTCATACAGTCTTTTTTTAAAATGTATCTATTTATTTATTTTTGGCTGTGTTGGGTCTTCGTTTTTCTGTGTGAGGGCTCTCTCTAGTTGCAGCAAGTGGGGGCCACTCTTCATCGCGGTGAGCGGGCCTCTCACTATCGTGGCCTCTCTTGTTGCGGAGCACAGACTCCAGACGCGCAGGCTCACTAGTTGTGGCTCACGGGCCTAGTTGCTCCGTGGCACGTGGGATCCTCCCAGACCAGGGCTCGAACCCATATCCCCTGCATTGGAAGGCAGATTCTCAACCACTGCGCCACCAGGGAAGCCCCCCTCATGCAGTCTTAATAGTATAAATACAGACTACTAATTTATAGTAGACTACTAATTTATAGTAATTGTTACATAATTACACCAGAAGGGTAGGGGAGAGACAGTAGGAAGAAGGTTCACAGTGTACAAGAAAGCGAATTCTCAACTGCAATAATTGGAATTTAATAGAAACTGTCTAAAACTGATAACTCAAGAAATAGCAGTATAAACAGGTTATTTAAAATTGGAGGTAAATGCCAGGAGAAAGTACTGAGTTCAGAGAGGTTGTTTCTGTGGGATGGAAGAGGTGAGGAAGGGTAGATCAGAAGACTGCTGTTGTTTGAGTCTTTTAGCACTATTAGTTTTTTTTAAACTATGTACACAGATTACTTTGATAAATAACTTGAAAATATATAAGGTGCTTAGCTTGGTACTTGCCACATAATAAATGCTTAATAAGTGTTAGCCATCATTACAGAACTGGAATGGATGTAAAAGGTTTATTTCATCTATTCCCTTGCCTTTAGCCAGTACAATACCTAAACTCCCCCACAGGGCTGACCGTATCACAGGGTAAATCCAGCGACTCTGCCAGCATCAGCTATTTACGTGTCACTGGCCAAGACACTCTCCCATAGTCCATAGCGACCTCAGCAATGTAGAATGTCAGGGCCAATCCTGATACAATGGCCAAATAGGCACAGTTGCTGTAATACTCTTTCTGTCCTCGGGGCAGGCTGAAGGATGGCTCCCCAAATGTGTCCATCTCCTAATCCCTAGAACCTGTGAATGTCACCTTATATGGCAAAAGGGACTTTGCAGATGTAATTAAGGTAAGGACCTTGAGATTATCATCATGGGCAGGGTGTAATCACAACAGTCCTGAATGAGAAAGAGGAGGGGTCTGAGTCAGAGATAGGAGGTGTGATGACAGAAGGAAAGGACTGGGTTGAGGAACTTTGAGGATGGAGGAAGGGGCCATAAGCCAAGGAATACGAGCAGCCACTGGAATGGAAAATGACAAGGAAAAGATTCTCCCCTCGGAGGCTGCAGAAGGAATCAGCCCTGCTAACATTTCAACTTGAGCCCAGTGAAACTGATTTCTGACCTCCAGGACTGTGAGAGACTAAATACATGTCGTTTTTAGCTCCTAAGTTTGCGGTAATTTGTTACAGCCGCCATAGGAAACCAATGGAATCCATAAAAATTTCCCTCCCTTTCTTTTCATCCTTTACCATCTCAAGCAATATACATCATGTCTGGTAACCAGGGCCTCCCTGGGAAATGTAAAAATGTATTTGTATTCAAAGTGTTACGAGTTGTTGTGTATCTTTCAAAGAAATTTTACATCTTGGAAAAAGATTCCAAGAAGAAAGTCTCAAAGGCAGAGAATTATTTTTATTCATATTTGTTATTTCTAGTACCTAGCACAGTGTCTGGTTAATAAATGATTGCTAAAAGAATGAATGACTAAGTGGCTAAATACATAAACGAATAAATAACTGAATAGGCCTCTAGACTCAAAGAAGACGCCATCATCCCTCATTAGTCAAAGATATTTAAGAACATCTTCTTTCTGCCTAATTGAAATCCCCCAAGCTGAATTTTAAGTGCTGTCTTTTTTATCCTCAGTGGATTTAGTAAACATCTGGTCATCAACCAACATTTATTAAGTCACTTTTAATTTTCTTTTTTCAGGCTAAATAATCTCAATTCGATGAACTATTCATACCAGTCTTCTCTTCGTCGTGGTCAGAGCAGGCCAGTTACCATGATGGGTCTTCCTTTGGGCTCCAACCAAATGGAGCTGTAATGAGGTAAGGTTTCTAGTGTATTCTCCTTCTCTAATCTTTGCACACATTTGATTAGGGACCATGGACGAGGGACTTCACTGTCTTTGTTGCCAGTGGTGCGCTTATAAAATGTGGGACAATCAGAGCCCACGGGAATGGGCCTATCAGTGGCCTATCTCTGTAACCCATGGAGGCAACACAGTGAGTGGCTAAAAGCACAGGTTTTAGCCTCTGACCTAGGCCTGGGTTCCAGGCCTGTTTTTTTCACTTACTATCCGTGTGACCTTGGGCAGGTCACAAAACCTCTCTAAACTTTAATACTGCAATCTCTAACTCAAGGGGCCTTATAATGCTGTTGTGAGGATTAAACTAGATGCCAAACAGCACTCTTAATTGTGCCTGGTACAAGCTAGCACTTGCTAAATGTGAACTATTATGGTGAAGACACTGGGAAAGGATGAGGCAAAACTTGTTTTTCTCCTTCCATAACATTCTGGGCCATTTCTGAGGGAGGGGTAAGGGATTCAGATCAGACCATCTTGGGCAAGGAGGATCAGAATTCATTTATTCAGCCTACAGGCATTTATTTTGTTCTCTAAAGGAGTTCTCAGTGTAGCAGGGAAATATACAGATAAATTCAACATTGCAATGCAATGTGATAAGGAGTTGTGGAGTGGCTTCGAGAGGAGAGGACGGCACCTTTGAATGAGTCTTAGAAGAGGAATAGGTGGCCTCTAGGAAGAGATAAAGTCATTCCAAACAGAAGAAACAGAACGTACAAAGCCACCGAATGTGAAACAGCATGATGGGTCCAGTGAAGAGGGCAGCCATAAGAGTTATTATCACATTTCCAGTTCGCCACCTTCTAAACACATGGTGGGATTGCATTTCTTGGCCTCCTTAGTGTTGGGTTTGACTGTTTGACCAGGTGACAATGTGTTGTGAGCCGAAGTCACAAGTGCCACTCCAGGCCAGAGCATTGTATTATTGATGTAGGATCTTCCCAAACTGGCTTTTCTTTTGTCACACTGACTGGTAATATTTGAAATGGTGGCTGCTCTGTTAGTCTAGTCCTGGAGTGAGGAGATAAAGAACAAAGTCCCCAGCTCTGTTCTACAGTCTATTATATTGCTCACAAAATAGTACCTTTTGTTGTTCCAGGTTGGTATGACTTTGTGTTTGTTACTGCAGCATAACCTAGCCTATTCCATCTGATGGAGTAAATGTAGTCTGGGGAAATAATAACCTGTGTTTACCTTCTCTCCTCTCCTAAGACCACCCACCCGCCCCAAGGCACAGTAGATATAGAGTTAAGTAAACTTCAAGGGCAGCTTTGAATGGGAAAGATTAAAAAATAAGGCTATCCGTGTGTGTATCCACCAACTCTTCGTCTTTGAGGAGGGAAGACATTGGTCAGGGATTGGCTGTAAATATGGGTACCTTTGTTTCCCTTGACCCTACTGCCTCCCTGAGTCATTGCCCAGCAGTATGGGCTCCTAGAGCTGAGCCCCAAGAAAACTCTTTATAATAATGATGACTTACTTTCCCTTTGCACAGTTCTCTGCCCAGGGTGATGTGCTTTCACATATTTTATTTCTTTGACACATCACAACAACCTAGGGAGGTTGGCGTTATGATTAGTCCCATTTTACAAATGGGGAAATGAGAGGTCAAAAGGTTACATGACTTGTGCAAGATCACACAGTTAGTAAATTTAAGAGACAGGTTTCAATTTGAGGTCTGCTGACACCAACTTATGAATTCTTTCTGCTCTACTGCTTCCTTTCCCCCTCCTACACTTTTCTTACCTTGAGGTTGTTCAACCTGCCTTCCTAAACACACTCAGAAACACAGGGTTTTCAATTCATAATTTTGATAGCTTCAGGGACAGAGTGTAAAAGAAATATCAACTCATAGGACCTTTGCCCCAGCCATTGACTCTTTTTCCATCAGAAGGAATGTGAGGAGTAGTATTATGACCATCAAAATACTTTTATTAACATGGCAATGTCTATTGCTTCATACCTACAGGGATCCAGATTTTAACACTGAGGAGCTTAGTCTTTTCTACCCCAGAGCTTTTGCTCATTTTGGAATATCTTTGACTGGTGTGTTCTTTCTCCACATCTCTGGTCCAACTCAAAGACCTCCTTTTCCAGGGAGCCTTCCGTGATTACCCAGAATCTCCATGTTCCTGTGGCACATACTTCTGGTTTGGGCCTTAACTGAAAATGCCTTCTATTATGGCTGGTTGTGAATACATTGGACTTCCTCACTAAAACATAAGCTCTTGGATAACAGAGAATGTGACATTCATTTTTGAGGGGGACAGTATAGCACAGTGAAAGGCCCTGGGATCTAGCCTGAGCTCTGTTTTTATACAAAATTACCATATACAAAAATTACCATATACAAAAATTAATTTGAGACAAATTATAGAGCTGAATGTAAAAGCTAAAAACCATAAAGGTTCTACAGGAAAACCTAGGAAATTTTTGTGACTTGGTAGTAGGTAAAGATATCTTAGGACACTGACATCAATAGCCATAAAATAAAACAATAATAATTATTATAAATTAGATTTTATAAAAATAGGAAACTTTTGCTCACCAAAGACACTATTAAGAAAACAGATAAGTGAGCCACAGACTGAGAGAAAATATTTGCAAAACATATCTGACAAAGAACTGGTATCCAGAATGTACCAAGAATGGCTACAACTCAAGGATGAAAAGATAAACAACATAATCAAAAAAATGGGCAAAAGATTTGAACAGATACATCACTAAGCAAAGTTTACAACTGGCCAATAAGCACACTAAAAAGGGTTCAACTCCTATATATCCATTAGAGTGACTAAAACGAAAAAGACTGACAATATCAAATGTTGGCAAAGTTATTGGAGCAGGAATTCGCAGACATTGTGGGTGGCAGTACACAACCACTTTGAAAAATGATCTGGGAGTTTTCTTCTAAAACTAAAACATAGTCCTGTCTTATGATCACTAATAAGACTCTTAATGATTTATCCAAGAGAAATAAAAATGTATATCTACAAAGAGAGTTGTAGGAAAATGGTCATAGTAACTTAATTGATTATATGTCCCCAACCTGGAGACAGCCCAGGTGTCCATTGACAGGAGCACTGATACATACAGAGGAGTACCACTCAGCAATAAAAAGGAACAAGCTGCTGATACTTGCATCAACAGGCAAAACATTTTGCCTTACATTGTGAAAGAAGCCTTACCTAAGAGTACACAGTATATTATTTGACTTACATGAAGTTCTCTAAAAGGCAAAACTGATATACAATAAAAAAAATCACAACAGTGGTTGTCTCTGTAGGAAGGGAGTGGGGCTGAATTGGGAGGGGCATGAGGAGGGGCATGACCATCACTTTCTGGGGTGATGGTCATGTTCTATAACTTTATAGGGTTTTGGGTTACATAGGTGTATGCATTTATCAAAACTCATTTTCAAGTTCTGCTCATTTTGTGGTATGTAAATTTTACTTCCAAAATAAAAAAAAAAGAACCACAAACAAATATTGAACTCTAATGATATGCACGCTAAAGTATTTAAAGTTGAAGTGTACTGATGTCTGTAATTTACTTTGAAATGCATGCAAAAACATAAGATAGATTGATGAGAGATGGCTAGATGGACAGGTATGTGATAAACAAATAAAAATTGTAGAATCTAAGTCGTGGGTGTATGGGTGTTCACTACACAGTTCTTTCACTTTTTCTGTTATGTTTGAAAATGTTCATGATAAAATCTTGGGGGAAAAAAATCTGTCAACCAAAAAGGCACCAACAAATCAACCAACCAACTAATCAATCAAATAGTAAATCAGCGAATAACAGTGTTTCCCAAACTTGACTCTTTTGGATTCTCCCTGTAGTAATTTACTTGAACTTGACTCATCTTTAAAACTTATGGTCTAATTTTGCCTTATCCTGAGTAATAATATCCGTGATATTTTGTGTGACGTATTAGTTATATATATATATATATGTATATAATATATATTTTTAATTTGATTTTTTTTAATTCAAAGATTGTCAAAGGAAGTAAAACAAGAACAGCTAACCATCTGGTCATATGTACAGTTCAAAATGTCTTTTGGTGCTTAACAAGTCCTAGGAAAGGAAACTACAAAGTTATCTTGAACCAGACAAATAAGTTACCAAGGGCAAGTTTGTGGCACTAGGCTTATGCATACAATGTACATTAATATAAATATCTAAATGTTAACTTAAAGATGGCAGTCATAGGCCAAGTGTGAAGTTGTTGTACTTACCCGCAAAGTGTGCATATCACACATTAGAAGTTCTGGTCTTTGCTGCATGCTGTGGGGAGTTAGAAGTGGGACATGTGGTCTCTGACCTCAAAGAGCTTTACTGACGGCCCCCTAAATCTGCGGGCCAAGGGGAGGCTCTGTGCATCTGGGGGCAGCAGCCTGGACTGTACATGAGTGCCTGGGAAACGTCTGCAGCAGGCCTCACCCGAGGGAGGTGAGGACAGAAATAACTGGTGACACGGGGGTCAATGTCCTGTCTCCTTGCTCAAGACAAGTGGGGAAAAGACTCTTTGAAGCCTCAGGAGTAGACACTCCATTGGATAGACCTTCAGATTTGAAACTGTGCCACAACTTTGAAGAGAAGGGGAAAACACACCATCCAGCCACCTAATCACAGGGCCCCCCTGTGGTTCCCACCACCCTCCACCCTCTACCTATTCCACTCCTCTCAATTGTCAATTAAAATAAACAGCCTTGTATTCCGAGGTCTGGCTTCAATCTATCTCGGCTGGGAGTATACGTACAGATTTGTGGCAGTGCCCGAAAGTCCTTGCTCAACCTTTTTAATATCGGAACAAAGCAATCAAACCCGATAAGATCTAGTGAAGGCGGGATCACTCTTCTGTCCCTGGGATGGAAGCTTATTAGTCTGTGGCCCACATCATCAGAGTTATTGTGCCATGTTAAATTTATTGGTACTATCTCACCTCATTAGATACTTAAATAGACCTGACAGGACAGAAAAACGGGCTTTTTAATTTTTTTCCCCTATCCAGAGTGAGCTGGTGTTTCCCATGTCCCAGTTCACCTCTGCTACACAGCTGTTGGCAAAGAAATAAGAAAGCAGCGTGCTGAGTGGAAGGTTCGGGCTGGCTGTTTAGAGATTCCTGGGGTCCCCCCAAGGCCAGCCTGACTTGGGCAGGAGGTGACACAAGCACCCCCGAAGCGCATGTGCGTGTCAGTGGGAATGGGGTGAAAGAGGCAGAGGGAACCATGGTGCTCCCTCGCTCTGCTGCGTTCCCCAAATCTGTCTGGCTCTGCAATTTCTAGGAGGAGCCGACAATGGCCAGAAATAAAGGTCAGGGTGAGTGAGGAGAGGAAGTAGGGCTGTATGGGGATGGAGGTCGGTGGGGAGATTTGGCAGGTGAGTAGCAAAGCAGCCAGCCCTCAGCCCCTCCTCCAGTGCTGGGGCCTGTGGACTGGATTTAGCAAATAGCCCTAGTATCCAGGGCTGGATGGTGACCCAGGGCAGGATTTCCCCAGATTCAGAGCTAGAGAACTTCGCTGGCTGGTGAAGGCTTGCAGGGACCCAGTAGACTGAAGGCTTCAAGCGAGTTACAGATGTTGCGAGGGGGGGCGTCAGAGGATGCTGATTTGGTCCTCTGCCTATGCCTTTCTCCACACACTGGCTGTGTGTCTGTGTGTGTGTTGGGGTGGAAGGTGGGGGGGCAGAGTGGAAATTCAGGACCCGGAGAAAATCGCAACTTGGAAAACGTCCCTTTAAAGAGTTTCATCCAGAGCTTGATACCTTTTCCTCACTTATCAAGCTGATTTCCTTCTCAGCCAAGGTGATTTGGGACAGACTTCCCTCACCTCCTTCCTCTCCTCATATCCCTACCTGCAGAGAAAGTCTCTGTGCTCCACACTGCGCATGCAGTGTGTTTCCCTCTCCCAGCACAAGTCCTCGAGTGCACCTTGTTCATAAGGCGGGCAAGGGGCCAGGAAGCAGCTCCAGGGCGCCTTCCATTCCTAATGCCCTAAATGGCCATGACACTGCACTTAATTTCCGTTTTACTGCAACTGCTGGAGGGATATCAGCGGGCCAAGACCTGGGTCCTGTGACAGTATCTTCAACTGTGGCCATCAGCCTCCCTGTAATTAGATGCCACTTGGAGCCCGCCGTCCTGCAGTGCCAAGCTTGGTGGACTTATGTAACTGTATCCCTGTTCGGAGCACAAGGCTCTTTACAAGCTCCTAATCTCCCAGCGTTAAAGCAGCCATAATCCCTCGCCCACCCTGGGAGGGAAGGCGGGCCACAACCAGATGGGTTATCTCTTTTGTCAACCTAGAATAGTGTGGGGCACGGAAAACCCAGGACTTGTGCAGAAAACCCAGGTGGTGACATTTACCAACCGGGGAGCATTGCTCTTTATCTTTTTTGGAATGTTCCATAGTAGACTTGGGGAAGTGAAATGGTCAGAAGCCATGGGTGAGGGCTTCTGCTGCCTTTGGTGCACATCCAAAAAATGTTAAATGGGGACCACTGTGAATGTTAAGTGGGGGAGCATGGAGGATGAGCCATGATGGTAATTAAAGCATGTTGACCACGTCGAGGTTTGGGGGAGAATTGGAAGTCAGCCTGTGTGGGTGGATATCAAGATCCAGTTTGGTCTCAACCAAATGCTGGTTGCGGGGAGGGTAGAGGAAGTGATTAATTACTGCCCAGGTGGCAGTATGTCTTCATGTAGAAGTTGCAGCCTCAATTATCTTTAATTACTTCCCCATGGTCTTAAATCAAGGGCTAGCCCAGAATGGGGGTCAGTTGCCGAAATACACATCCTGGGCGGGGCTGGCAAAAGGTGGACCATGGAGTGAAGGGTCACTTTGGGGCAGGCGTGGCCCTGTCTCAGATCAGCCTTCCCTCAAGGACTGAGTGATAAAACTGACGATAATTGAAATCGGAATCAATAATACTCTAGACACACAGAGCATCTTCAGAGAAGCCCGGTGTCTTTTCTGATCCATTGATCGTGTTTGTCTTCACCCACTCACTGGGCAGGTCAGAAGCAGAGAGTGGGGACTCCTTTCCCACGGTATGGATGGACAAAGGCAATCAGCCCCATCCATACATACAACTGGTTTCATCCACATGCTCTCCTCTAGCACAGGGTTCCAAGTTGTTGGAAGAGTTAATTAGCAAGTCCCTGTGTCTTCCATCCTCAATGGTTGGAAATCACCGGAGGTGCCGATGAAAACTACAGATTCCCACACTGCGCATGCAGAGTCGGTTTTCAGGGGGTGCGACAAGGTTATATGCATTTTTAGCAGGCTCTCCAACTGCTCCCCAAGTGACTAGTGTTTGGGAACCCTGCACCCTTGCTGTCCTTCTTACTTTCTAAATAGGGAGGGACTCACAGGGACCAGTTTTCAAACTTGTCAGGGCTGGAGACTGTGTTTTCAAAATCCAGGACTCCTTTGAAAGGCAGTAGGAAAAAAAAAGAAAAATGACCCAAGATGTGGTGCGCTTTCTGGGAACATCGGTCTCCTCCTCTGAGTGAGGATGGGTGTGGGACGGAGGAAATTGGAGAGGGTTATGGAAGAGGTGGTGATTCTAGGTAGAGCAGTTCACTGCCCCCTCTCTGAGCATCTGTAGGGTAGGGGGGTTGGGAGGTGATCGCTCAGGGCCCTTCTTTCTCTGACACTCTGGGCATCTCTAGTCTTCAGGCCAAATGTCTCCACTCCCACATGGCCTGACATCAAGGAAGGAGGTCCTTTTGCTTCTAGGTAAGGAAAAGGAGTTGGGGTACCCTAAGTGTCACTCCCACGTGGCCTGTTGCCTCTCTCCCATCTTTTTCTTCCACTCGGTCTCCTGGTCTCTCTTCCCATTAGACAGAGGTGGAATCTTGAAGCAGGTCACCCTACCCTCTGCCCAATAAAACCCATGAAAGTGATCTTTAAAACCCATCTCCCCTGGGCTGTTCAGGACCTGCCACTCACTTTCTGCTTCCACGTAGTCCTTCCCTGAGTGGAGAATTTCTTTTGGCATCCTTCCCCATATTTGACCCCCAAGTCGCCCTTCTCAATTTATTAAATATAAATTATGCTCTCAGAGACAAATAGTTCTTCCTTTCTTGCCCCTTATGATCTATTGCCCTCAGATAAAAATGCAGGACACTCTCTTAACGGGATCTTATGTATCCGAGTTCTCAGCTCTCTCAAGTTATTAGGAAGAGTTAATTAGCAAGTCCCTGTGTCTTTCAGGCTGGTTCACCAGTGCCAGGGGAATTTATGGATTATATCCCAGGGAGAAGTCAAGGATGACTCCAGCGTATTTGGCCTTGAAAAACAAAGTTGCTATTTACAATTGACATCCGCTGGAGCCTAATGAAGCATCGTCTTTGGGAGAAAAGCTGGAACTCTGGACACGACTATGCTCAATTCAAGAAGCAGCTACTGATGGCCTTGGAGCCATCACTGGGGACTGGAGATGCTGGGCAACACCAAGAGGAAGAAGATGTAGACCTCTTCCCAGAAGAATTTACGTTGAAGAAGGGAAAGCCCATCTCTTCAATCAGTACTGGTTGGTTGGAAGATGGTTGTACCTGAAACACGCTGAGAAGGAAAGCACAGTTGGAAGGACCTTCAAAAGTGAAAACTCTCTAAAATTGAACCCTGTCCAGTGGCTGAGTTAGGCTGCAAGTGTGCAATGTTTGGTTTGAACTCAGTACATTGGAAAGTATTTCCTTCTCTTCCTTTAAAACTTTTGTTTCTACTACCTAGTACTCACACACAAAGGGTAGAGCTTTTTCCAGTATTTTTACGAGGACATAGCTGGATGTAGGCCTTGCATGGTACAGGCCTTTGATGGTGATAAATTCCATGGGGTTTCTGTTTTGTTTTGTTTTGAGAATGTCAACCTTGTCAATAGACAAAGATAAAGAAGTCTGTGTATGGGAGCAGGAGGTTAAGAAATCTGAGACTTTATGCCAAGTTCACTGATTCCCTAATTCATTCCCTGATTCGAGTATTGGTTCTTTGCTCTAGTGGCTAGTAGACTACTGATTCATTCATTTATTTATTCAATAAACACCCATGGATTTCCTTATCTAAGTTCTTATCCAAGAAAATCAAGCTGAAAGTTATTCTTCCTTCTAGTTTCTCTTTTCTTGGTTTCCTTCCAAAGCAATTAAGGGGAGGTAGAGGGCAACAGGGGGAGGGATGTTGACTTTGGCTTCTCTGGGATGCCTACCCTTTGCAATGCCAGACCCCAGAGAAGGAGAGAGCCTTGAATATGGAGAAAGATGGCAGCGTCTCCCTGGACTCCGACTTCCTCTCCTTTCCTTTATCCTCTTCTTCTCCAGTCCTCTTTGTCTTCCCTTGTTTCTTTGTTCCCAGAGGCTTTTGGCCTTGCTGGGATCAGCCACTCAGGGTACCTGTGGGGTACACAGCCCTGTTATCCTGCCTCCCCCTCCAGCGATCCAGAGAGTAGGCAGCATCTGGTGCTCCTGTCTCCTGAGAGCCTTTTTAATATTATTTCATTTCTTTTAACCTTTATTAAGACAAACATTGAGCTGAGAAGAGTCTATACTCCCACCAGAGACACTCTCCATTTTGATATTAAAAACAAAAGAAAACAAAACCTAAACTCTCCCAACCTGAGGCCCAGAGGGGAGAGAGAGAGAAGAGAAAAAGGGGGGGAAAAAAAAGAAAAAAGTATCCTAGAGATATTTTTACCTTCAAAGATCCGTCACTCATTACTGCATATCACAGACATGTCTACAATCTCATCTTCTTACAATTCTCCGTGAAATAAGTGTAAATGGAAAATAATACCCATTTTGAAAGTTCAACAAAATGTCTTTATCCACCGAATGTAGCCCCATCTGTCTCATTTTCAGAAACAAAGCCTGATTTTAAATAGCAGCTCGCCACCCAGAGAAACACCGGCAGCTCTCTCCAGCTCGGCATGCCAGGGGCTGCTGCGGTACCCCCGTGTAATTGCCTGCCTCCTGGTCAACATAGGACGGACTTCTGGGGAGGCCAAACGCCTCAACTTCAGTGGGTTTCAGGGGTCCTTCCCTCTGAGGAGGGAGCAATGGTAGAATTCTATAAACATTTAAAGCCGGTTCTCCCTCACCACCTGGGGAGAGAGTGACCTGGGTTACCAGTCCCCGCCAGTCCCCCCGCCCTCCCCGGACCACAGCACGCACACACTGTCACCCCAGCCGGCAAAGAGGAGGTAAGGAGAAGCTTCCTCCAGCACCTGATTTCCACTTCGATAAACAAATGATGTACCACAGTAGACTTGAAAGTGGAAAGGCGCTCAGAAGCACAAAGAGGGGGAA
The DNA here is from genome assembly GCF_963455315.2 of Globicephala melas. Lineage (NCBI taxonomy): Eukaryota > Metazoa > Chordata > Mammalia > Artiodactyla > Delphinidae > Globicephala > Globicephala melas. Next base: position 91,350,754 of record NC_083321.1, read on the forward strand.
AAGCTCATACTGGAAGGATTTAACTCTCTTCACTAACCAGCTCTACGATGCTGAGCAAATACTTGAGACTCTCTTCGTTTCTTTTAAGCTCATCTCCTACAACTTAGATGTCTGACAGGGATTCCAATCAGTGTGTCCCAAACTCCTGCTCTTTCCCTTCCTCCATTTTCTCCACTTCAGTTAAAAGCAACTCTATCTGTCCAGTTGATCAAGCTAAAATGAAAGCAACCAAACCAACGTGACTCCGCCCCCGCATCTGATCTGACAACAAAACCTGTTGGTTCTACCTTCAAATACAGCCAGAATGAGATCCGTTCTCTCCACCGTCGTCCCCACATGCCTTGCTGTAGACCACTGGCATGTCTAGCTGCTTCTCCCCTTGGCCTGATTCGACAGCAGGGTAGGGCGGGGAAATCACAGAATCGGCAGCCTACCTGTTTAGATTCCAAACCGGCTCAGTCATTGACTAGCTGTGTGGCCAGGTTCTTGATAACCTCTCCATGCTTTTGTTTTCTCATCTGTAAAATGGGAACCATAATAGACTACCTCCTAGGGTTGTTATGAAGACTGACTGAGTTAAGATGCATAAATGAACTTAAAACAGTGCCAGGTGCATAAGAAGTACTACATAAGTATTAGGGTTAGAGTTAGGGTTATTACTGTTTATATTATTCTCAGCACAGCACCAAAATGATCCTGTTAAAATATAAATCAGACCCTATCACTTTTCTGTTCAAAACCTTCCAGTACCTCCTTCAGGATAAAATCCGAAGTCCTTTCCTCCAAGGTTGTGTGAGTGTTGATGGCCTGTACCTCTTCTGTTGGTACTCTGTTCCAGCCACTTGGTACTCTGTTCCAGCCACTTGGAGCCTTCATTTCTTGGCACACACTGGGTCATTCCCACCTCAGGATCTTTCCACTTGCTGTTGCCTCCAAGGGGAGTACTCTTTCCATGAGAGTTATGTGACTTTTCTCCCTCCCTCCATTCAAAGATCTCCCTCCTCGTGAGGTCATCTCGGACTACTCTTTTTAAAATTAAATCCGAATGCTCTCCATTCCTTTTTTTTCCGCTTTATTTTTCTCTCTAGCACTTATCACTACTTAATATACTATGTATTGTACTTATTTATCTGGTTTACTATCTGTCTCTTTCCATTAGAGTGTAAGCCCCATGAGTGTAGGATTTTTTCATCTGTTTGTTCACTGATATGTTCCCAACTCTAAAATAGTGCCTGGTGCAAAATGGACACTCAATAAATATTTGTCCAATGGATGAATATAAATACAGTTAAACCTGACAATCTTGAAGATCTCCCCTTTTACGTTAACATTCTCCAATCATACAATGTATCTTCTTACCTGTGGAGCAGAGATTTTTGCAGTTATACCACCGAAAACAGGTTAAATGACTTTTTAAGAACCACGGGAACACTGAGGGAGAGCCAGTTCTGGAACCCAGACCTTGTGACACTGACTTCATCTCTCTTCCCTCCCCTCTGAGCCTCCTGCTAATATTGAATTTTCCTAGACACATTTGTTAAATGGATGGATAGATGGATGGATAGATGGATGGGTGCATGCATGCATAAATATATCCCCCTTCTCTTTGGGAGGCAGGCAGAAGATGGTAAAACAAGCCTGAGGAGAAGGCTGGAGCTTTCTTTGACAGGATGAGGCTGACACAGAGCCCAGCCAGGAAGGAAGGGTCCATCAGTGCTTATGCCTGGCCATGAATCATCCCTGGTGATTCAGGAGCTGGAAGGCCTGTCAGGGAAACCTCAGATGGAATTGATGTATCAAGGTGTCACTGTTGTTTATCAGAAGTGACACTGTGCGAGATTGACAGGTAGTCACTGGACAAACAGGCAGATCACAGGCTCACAGAGGTGCCTGGCAGCCCCTGTTGCTTAGGAGACTCAAGTCTAGGCTCTGGAGGGGCCTCCACAGAACTTGGCCAGCAACGTGACAGGTGGGCAGGAAGAGTGTTGCGGTGAAATAGTAGTGACCCAACATGGGTCCCTGTCCCAAGGACCTCATGGGTCACCTAGGTCGGGGATATTCTTTTTTTTTGTCAGCGTTATTTCTTTTTCCTTTTTTTTTTTCTTTTGAGAGAGCTCACCACCCCACATCAGCCTTTATGAGGTCCACAGGAAAGGGGCCCCTAAGCTGTACAGAGTATAGGTTGGACAGAACCCAGCCTGCCGTTGGGCCAAGGATGTGGGACCATTACATCTTCTCAGATCTGCAGCAACCTGCTCTCCACCTCGTTTCAACATGAGAACAATAGCTAATGGTTACTGAATACTTATTCCATAGTATGTCCTTAACGCACCTTATTTTACCTTCACAACAGCCAGATGTGGTAGCCATTCTATTCCTCATATTATAGTTGAAGAAATGAGACTCTAAACGTTAAATTCATTGTTTGGACTGTAGGGCTAGACAGTGGATGAACGAGAATCGCAATCCAGGTATGTTTAACTCACTGCCTCATTCTTAACCCGTCAGCATCACTCCACAGACCGTCAGAACCGGGCTCTTATCCCACCCCTCAGCCAGGTCCTCAGGACCATCACCGTTGGGCTCTTCTCCATGACTTTCCATTCTTCCAACACAGATGCTCTGCTTAAGCCACACTCAATTTCCTTCCAACTCCCATTCTTGTGAGTTTCTCAAAGGTCTTGTTGTCTTTGTACCTCAGAGCTGAGCGTAGTGCCCGGCTCATAGTCAGGGTTAAATAAACGTTGTTGAATAAATGAATGACTTGTTTAGACCCCATCTCTGTGCCTTGTAGCTGCCAAATTCATCTCCATGGCTAGTGTCGAGTCAACATCTCTCCCTACCTCCAAAGCCTAATTTAAAACTTGATATTTTTCTGTCGGTTTTGAGTGGAACTTGGTGCAAAATTTAAAGAGTATATTATAGTATATGTCAAAATTTGACAAAGTATAATAAACACCTTAGAAATATGTTAATCCTTGATTCAGTAATTTTATTTCTAGGAATTTATCCTAAAGAAAAAAGAATCACACATGTACATGAAGAGGTAGGTGCCAGGATGTTCACTGCTGCATTGGTTAAGATGGCACAAAACTGGAAATGCCTGGAATGCCCAACAATAGAGGACTCATTAAAAATATTACACATTCTCTTTTACATTCATACAATAGAATACTTAGTAGTCATTAAAAATAATGAAGATATATATATATATAGACATAGGAAATTAAGTGGAAAAGTAGGTTATAAAATAGTACACCCAGAATAATTTGATTTTTATTAAAATTGTATGAATATAAATATATGCATCAAAAAATGTCTAGGGCTTCTCTGGTGGTGCAGTGGTTGAGAGTCCGCCTGCCCATGCAGGGGACGTGGGTTCGTGCCCCCGTCCGGGAAGATCCCACATGCCGCGGAGCGGCTGGGCCCGTGAGCCATGGCCGCTGAGCCTGCGTGTCCGGAGCCTGTGCTCCGCAACGGGAGAGGCCACAGCAGTGAGAGGCCCGCGTACCGCAAAAAAAAAAAAAAAAAAAGTGTCTAGAAAAGCATATATCAACCTGTAGACGATGGTTATCTTCAGGTAAGGATTATGGGTGATTTTTTTCTCCTTTTTACGTATTCATTTTCTAACTTTCTGCAAAGCACATGTTTATAAAGAAAGATAAATGGACATTCTCTAAGAAATATTCCCTGATTACTCTTACCTCCCTTAATCCTTCCCAAGTCTGATGGCCCCACTGCCTGGTGCTGTTTAGCACATGTGCTGCATTGGGTTGATTGTAAGGGTCTAGCATTGTTCCCATACGTGATGATTTTCATTCCCCTTATAAGCTCTTAGAAGGCTGGAGTCCCCTCTTCAATCTATTGTTGTTGTGTTTTAACTGCAGAATTTGACATAGTATATGGGAGCACATAAAGTTTTTCTCTTTCCCACTGTTTATTCCTATGAGGTAGAAAATGAAGAGTGGAATTCCCTGAGTCCATGGGAAGGAATGGGGATGAAGCCATTTCCCCAGGGCTGGGCAAAGGTCCAAATTTGCCCACGACACAAAAGGTGATAAATAATACAGCGACCTCTGAGGTCAGGGCCCTGGCCTCCTCAGGCAGCCACACCGACCTGCATAATGGGCCATGGGCAGTGATGATTCATGCAGGTGCTGGTTAGGTTCCTGCCAGACTGGCCTGAAGAGGCTCCACAGCTGGAACTAGACAGGCCTGAAAATATGGCTCCCCAGGGATGGCCAGGGCCATGCTCTGGGGAACTGGGCCAGCCAGGGACATGGAGGGGCTTCTGAGAATCGGAGCTGGAGACACATGGCTGCCTTGGCCTTCTTCTGTCTGTGCAGCTGGAGCCCCAGGGTGAAATCTACACCCATTACCCAACCATACAGAGCGAAAAGAAATGAGTTTAAAGCGCCAGAAGGAGGAGTTAAATAATAATCATGTAGTGAGTGGTTTGGGTAGCAACTGTTGTGATAAAATCACCTCCCGTTTGTACAGAGCTTGACTGTGCACAAAATGCTTTCACATATATTGTCCTATTTGACCCTCACAACAGCCCTGTGAAATAGTCAGTCTTCACCCAGATTTTCCATCTCCTGACTTCACTCTGCTAAAAGAAGGTCAACCTGAGTGGGAGAGAAGATGACACAGCTCAGTGATAAAGGAATTTCATGGGTGTGTTTCAAGAACAGAGGTCTCCTTCCTATGGATGAATTTTAGAGAGAGAATCTGGCTGGGGGCGGGGCTGGGGGGAATGAAATGACCCCTGATGGCCCCAAGTTCGTGCCAGGATAGCTGGGTGGGCTGGAAGGCCATAGCCATGAACGTAGGAATGTGGTGTTCATGCCTTCAAACACATGCCTCGTAGCCCAGTGAGGACAGAGACTTGCTCCTTTTTTAGACACCAATGGACGAGGATGTCAGGGTCAACCATGGAATTCTCTGCCCAGGCTTCAGACAAGACCCTGTGGTGCGGTGTGTGAGCTCATGTGGGTAACAAGCAGGGACAGGTGAGGAACTAGAGTTGGGGGAGAGGCAGACTGGTCCTTGAGAAAGGTCTGAAAAGTAGAAAGAAAATTGTCTCTGAGTTTGTCCTGTGAGCTCTGCCGGGGGTGGCAGGAGACTCAGTTGGGGAAAGCCAGCCAGGAAGACCACGGCTCTGCCCCCATTCCACACACAGAGCAGATACGTTCCAGAGTCCATCTCACTGTCAGAAAGGACTCCAACAGCAAAGGGCTGAATGGATTTGCCCCTGCCTACTCTTAGAGGTGTAGTCATTCTTTCATTTCCTTCTGAGTCTCTCAGCCAGCAAGTTGGTGCCCTTACCCCCTCAGAATTACTCTCCGATGTGGCTCCGTGGGCCTCTCCTCTTGGGTTTTGTGAGCCTCAGGGATGCAGCCCAGTCACTCCTAAGCTCTGGTCTGCATTGTCTTCGCCTCAGGGATGAGCAAGAATGGTGCCCTCCTTGCTCAGTGTGACTTTACTTCAAGGGACTTGTATTGTTGGGGTCCAGTCAGGAAGATGGAAACCACAGCAGGCATTTCAACAGAAATGATTTGACACAGGGGATTGGTTCAACAGAAGCAGGCACTTACTACCTAGGTCTGGGTGAGCAAAGAGAAGAGCTTGGGGCTGTCAGAACTTAGAAGCTCCCAGGAGGGACCCTGTACCACTGGGATCTAGACCTTAAAGGGGTGGGGGGGCTGCTGATGCACCTGGAGCTTGACGGAGGGGCCCCAGGGCTCAGTGTGACCCACTGCTGCCAGTGACTCAAGTTTAGGGAAGGGGATCTGCAGAGCTGGGACTCTGTCTGCCAAAGGAGAACTGCCTGGCTGGTGCTGGGATCTCGAGGGGATGCAGTGAGCCTGGTACTGGATGAGCCTGGAAACAACTGCTGCCTCTGGGCAAAGGGCTCCTATGCTGGGGCAGAGGCAGCAAGTGAAGAAGAAGGAGCAAATCCTGTCTCCAGGCCTCGAGCTTTCCAGTCTCCCTCTAGCTCTCCCTATTGACAGAACCAAAGAGGAGCCAGGGGGCTGAGGAGAAATGCAATGTGCAGAGTCCCAGCCCAGCATCACAAAGCAAAACACAGAAAGAGGGGTTTGCAGCTTCCTAATCAGCATGGAACCTTAGTTCTAGAAGAAGTATTAATGGGGGGGGGGGGACATTTTCCAGATGGACGTAAGAAACTTCAGAAGGTCGCTGGACTCTCTTATAGCCCATGTTCTTGGCCAGATCCTTGAATCACCACGTCTGATCCCCCACTTCTTTACTTTCTACGATGGGTCCTAGGTCTTTTACACATTGCATTTAAAAAAAATGTGAGGTGGGCAAGTCTCCATCTTATCCCCTTTGGGATCATCTTGATCCTTTGACCCTTGCCCCAGACTGAACAAGGCCCACTTCCAAGTCATAGGAAAAATAGAGCTTCAAGTGTCAAACAGTAATAGCAAGATATTATCAGTGTAGGCCTGTGATTGTGTCGTATAAAAAATAAAACACATACCAGTTAATCAAAGCACTACAGACACTTTTAAGTAATCCCAGTTTGGTTTTGCATAACTCCATATACCGCCGGCAGCGCTCTTGTCTACCACCAGAGACCATAATATACATCAAAAATTCTCCTTTAAATTTATTTTCAGTAAAGATTGGTCTTTTGAACTGTGGCAGTGGAGGCTTAAGGGTACAAAATCTCTCTCGCCTTTTTCTCTTTCATTTTCTAGCTCCCCTGTCTTTCTCTTTGGTGGGGCGTCGACTCTGATGCGGGGGAGGAGAGCAGCAGTGGGTTCCACACATCTTGTCGAACCTTCTGTCCTTTGCATGGATCAGTTCCTCTCATCTGCCACTTGATTAAGACATTAAAGCAGGAAGGTGAAGGAAGGTTGAGTTGCAGCAAGAGGGAGTGGGAACAATTCCCTTCCATTTGCCTTGGAGAAAGGCTCCAATTGCTGGGCCTAAGATGGTACTGGGCTATCCCAGCTGTGATGGTGCAGCCTTGGTGCTTTCTCAGAACCCCAGATTTTGTGGAATGCACAACACTGGGTACCTAGGGGTACTGATGACACCCCCATACCAATGCTGAACCCTGCCTTGCTGCCCTCACCAATGGGACAGCAAATAAGACAGCCTTCCCAACTCACAGTGACTGTGGCCAGTCACTTGGTTATGGGAGTACATTTTAGTGGCTAAAGCTAGTCCTAGTTTGAATCAATCAGAATTAATTACTTGATAGCTGTTTGGCCTGATGTCAGTTTTTGGTTTGAGTTTTATTATGGTAAAATATACCTAACATAACCTTTACCATCTTAAGTGTACAGTTCAGGGGCATCAAGTCCATTCACCCTCTTGTGCTACCATATCCATCTTCAGAACATTTTATATTCCCAAACTAAAACTCTATACCTTTACAGAAATAGCTCCCCCTCCACCCCCTCCCCCAGCCCCTAGCCACCGCCATTCTCCTTTCTGTCTCTGTGAATTTCACTACCCTTCGTACCCCATGTAAGTGAGATCTGAAATACTGTATTTCTCTTTTGTGACTGGCTTAATTCTCTTAGCACAATGTCTTCAAGGTTCATCCATGTTGTAGGTTGTGTCCCTAAGGTCAGTTTTTCTTCTGAATAAACCAAGAGTTGCCAGCTCATACGCTCTGCTTCCTTGCCCTGCCTCAAATGAAGAGTTGGTTAAGCGAAACGTATAGGAGAATATATCCACAGCTGCTTAGAGCCAGAGGGGTCTTAAATATCACCTGGCTCTACCTCCTGGCATTAGAGGACACCCTCACTTCCACCTCTGAGTGGAAGGGTGGGCTGATAAGAGTATCTCTTAAAATAATTTACCTTTTTTCCTGAGATGTTGATATCTATTATCTCACTTGATCATAACAACAAGTCTAAGGTAAGTCCAGACAGGTCTTATTTTCCCCGTTTTACTGAGGGTGACATCAATGCCAAGAGGGTAGAGATGACTTTGCTCCTGACCCCTTGCGTGGTGGCTCTTGTTTCCGGTCTCCATCCTCTCCACAATACCATGCAGCCTCCACGCTAACCCAGGTGTGCATACCTGGTTGTATTTCATTCTTTACCCAAGTATCACTTACCTCTCTCCTATCTTCTTGGAGTTAGTGCCTCAGAGCCCCAAGTCAGCTATTTGAATCTCTTAGATTATGTCCCGGAAAAGGAAAGGAGCTAGATAGTCACTGTCAGATATGAGCTGGGATGAAGATGGGACCTCAGAGCAAAAGAACCAATGCACTTGCAAAGATTCCACGGCTTCATCAAGGCCACCGTCTTGTGAGTCAGGAGATTCTTTCTTAGAATCTGACCTAAGTCCCTTCCACAATCGTAATAATTTTCTTCCCTCTTGTCCTGAGCTCACTGAGAACAGAGGGGCTGCTACTGTCATTTATGTTGCAAGAGACAAATTTCTCCCTCAGCCTCTTTTGCCCTTGGCCGAGTCTCTCAAACCTGAGCTTCCGTGGGGAAGAGAGGAATCCACCGGCAGGGATTTTCCTCATCACCGATCCTGGCAGCTGAGGCTGGGGTGTGAGTGCTCTGGGTGCCATGAGGGTCATCCCAAGGGCTTTCTCCCCAGGGTCTCCCAAGTGTTGGGTGAAATTTAAGAAGCACAAGCTGCCTTCCATCTGCCGGCTCCAGGGGTCAGGTGCCCCCAGATGGTGCAGGACAGGGGACAAAGGGCAAGGAGGAGCCTGTCGACTGGAACATCAGAAGAGGATAAATAAGCACTGTCCTGTTGGCTGCCCAGGTCTTTCTTTTGATCTTCTGAAAGCAATACAACTCTCCAGTAAATACTGCACCCTTCTATAAATAAGCACCAGCCTTTGACCGTCTGTTCAGCCAGCTCCCTGGATTCCTAAGAATGAAAACACAGGTACATGCCCTAAGAAGCTGCTGCGGCTGGGATGGGAACCATAAAGGACAACCCACGGAGAAGGTGGCAAGACAGCGGGGCCAAATGGCGGCATGGAAAAGGGGGTAAAGACTACGGAATCTACTTCTCCGGGGATAGGGAGGCATAGAAGTGCTGGCTCCCAAGCGGTCTAGGTGGGAACAGAAGAAACAATCTTAGCTGGGCTTGAGCAGCCAACAGACCCTGGAATCGCAGGGCGGAGCCTCTGGAGTTTTCTTTTCAGCCGCTCCAGCTGCACGATCCTGAAAAGCCGGCACTTATGTGAAGCATGTCCCAACTCAGACGCTGAGTCACGCCAGCTTATTTTAAGGCCTGACCTCTTCCCGGGAAGGGAAACCGGCCTGGAAAGCCACGTGCTGGAAGGCGACCATGGCCTCGGGCCAAGGGAAACAGAGGCCCCTGCAGCTCCCTGACAGCCTCCTCTCCAGAAGCCCAGTGCCAGCAGAGGCGGCAACAGCTGGTGGCACTCACCGCCCACCCCCACCCTCCCCGGGACAGTGATAGTGGGACTTGCAGCGCCCGCAGCTCTCGGGCCCATCGAGAGCCCACTGAAGGCTGGGGGATGGGGCAGCAGGGCAGGGAGAAGAAGTCCTGTTTTTCCCTTCCTGGGGACTCTCGCCTTGTTTTTAAGTCCACACCAAATTGTCCTGAGAGGTCACTGCAATCCTTTGGGGATAAATGCACAGAGGGGGTCTGAAATCTCATGCTCACTCAGCCCAACGTATTTAAGTCTTTTCATAATTCATAGCCCCATTTCCATATGCAGGCCCACTTGAGGAGAGATCTCAGGGAAACCTCAAAGCTGTTCTGATTGCACGGGCTCAACCAGCATCTTCCTAAAAGGTTCTCGCCTCGCCTCTCAGAATTGACGGCATCAATGCTTATGAAGGAAAACTAACAGCTCCAGCTGGCGGTCACTGAAAAGTCACTTAATATTTCTCAGTGCAAGGAGCTACACTTAATGGGACACAATGTTTTTTCCCTAAGCAGTTGGAAAAAACCCTTGACATCCTATTAATAATGTCAAGTTTTATTGGCTCTCTCATTTGACATGATATTAAACTTTTCAGACTCTATCTCGACTGAGGTACAAGGTTGTTAAAGTGCAGATGGACTGGAGCATTACAAAACGTGGCGTGGAAGCAATGCCTGTCCAGGTGAGTGTAGAGAGATGGGAAGGGGTGAGAGGTGGGGCTCAAGAGACAAATCCTACTTGTGGAAGACTTCTGAGGACCCCACTCCCTTCCCTGCACTGTCTTTTTCTAACACCGATGGGGCTTCAAAACTCCATGGCATCGGGACACTCACTGTCCTCTGCAAGTCTACTTCCCTGCATAGAATGAAGTGAAAACAACAAAGTCAAGACAAATGACAGAGTCTGTGGAAGTCCAAGCACAGTTTCGCTCCACAGCACTTCCTTGGGACAGGAAGTGTCTGGCTTTCTAATAAAAATAATGCACAATAATACTATCTATTGTTACTAGTGCCCACACAGGGCTGACTCCGTTCTAAGTGCGTTGCCGTATTAACCCCTCTTGGCTCCTTACGAAAACTGCATGAGTTAGTTGCTATTGTTGTCCCCATGGTCCCCATTTTGAAGATACAAAACTGAAAGAAAGATGTGCCCAAACCCCAGGGCTAGTAAGTAATACACCTGGGAATCCGCTCCAAGCAGAATGTAGCGTGACACCAACGGCTTACCATTCTTTGATGCGATGAGACCCACTTTGGAAATGCAGTGTCACATCTGCAGAGATTAGGGACCCCAGCCTGGCCCTTAGATGTCTCCCCCGCCCCGGCATCCCTCCTCTTCTCACCATTTTACTGTGGGGACCTGATATGAACACAAGCAGGAGGTTTCCAGCAGACAGGCATTGACTTTGCCTGTCAGGTGCAAAACCATAAACAACACATTTTAAGCAAAGAACACCCCAGCAACCCAATAATGCAGGTCTAAAGCCATTTTGATGTTGGAGGGATACAGTAATACTTTTATGCTTTGTTTAAAGAAATTGTTTCCAGCATATTTGTAGTGAAATCACTCCAAAGAGTTTATTTTGGGTGATTGATTTATAGGAATCCGGCTCACACGCCAGAGGATGACACTTAAATCATATCTTCTTTTCATTTATAATAAGGAACAAAATGATCATATTTTGACAAGTCTGATCATTTTGGGGGTTGAGCAGGTTCCCTCGGTGGGCTCAGTCTATAGCTTGAGGAACTGAGAGAATATTATTACGTCTCATTAAAATCAGCTGCAGCTGCTTCAGCGGGCTGCCCTGGGAAAACAAAGTGATGGACACTTTATCCTGGAGTGGGCTACCTAATGATTGTTAAGAACGGGACAACTGGAAATATCTTGAGTTGCGATTGTCAAACCCAGCTGCCTTGGGTTTGAATTTACAGCAGCAGTCCCTTAAAGAAGACCCTCTCTGTCCCCCACAAAGAGGTGACTTGCCAATTCACAGGTCTTTCTGTGCCCCCCTCCCCCCGCCCATCCCCCCTTGATGCTGCTGCAGGCTCTGATCTCCTGACCCTCTGACCCACAGAGGCCTCACTGCATTCCCAGGCCTAGTGGGAATTTTAATGGCCAGCCATGGCGGTGGTGAGGGTGACATTTGCTGCTTTGGTGCCTGCCTTCTCACTAGATCCAACAAGCCGGGTTGTAGCCCTTGTTTGTTTCCAGATTTACAGCTGCAATAGATGCTGCTTGCATCCCATCCCCAAATCCATGCTGCCACTCCTGTATTTGTACGCAGCTCCTTGGCCGGGCTTTGGGTCCCGCTGAGTCCTGCCCCGCCTGGGAGGGTTTACTTTCTCCTCTGCTTCCCCTGCAAACTGTGGCAGCCAACCTCTTCTGGTCTCTCTCTCCAGCAGGGGCCCGGCCCTCCACCCCTCCCACTTCTTGGGAAGATGAGAGTTCAGTCTGTGACAACCACCGCACAGTGAGAAGACCAGGAACGTTCTCCTGGAACAAAACCTCCCCAAGTTCTCGGGGGCCGTGGAGGTCTGTGTAAGAGGAGTCCAGTGAAAGATCTTCCTTCTCTCATCTCCCTCTTTCATCTTCCCTAATCCCCTCCCCTCAACGTATCTTTCTTTTTCTCTCTGCCCCCAGCCCCCCTCCTCTTTCTATTCACCATCCAGAACAGCCAATTTAGCGGGCGGCCGTATGGCTCCAGCAAAGTCCCTGGGATCAGTGGCTGTAGGGAATGGCGGAGCCAGAAGGGAAAATCAAAGATGAAGTGAGCATTTGGATCTTCCTGAAACGGACTACTCTTCTGCTGAATGGTTCCGGGAGATTAGGGGATGGGGTCTGTTCTTCCTTCCCCCCTGAATCTGATGCACCGCTTTCTCTCCTATGAGGACCTGTAACATGGCCAGTTAGACACTGGTTTCAGCTGTCAAAAAGTTTTCCACCCGCAGCCGTGCTGGGGCTTTGAAGGTGATGTCGGGGTGGTGGACAGGAGGGGGTGAGGAAAAGCCATTTCTGGGACAGACAGAGCTCAATGTCCAAGACCGGAAGATGTATAGGTGGACATGAGCGGGTGTTTATTCCAAACAGGAGGGGCTCAAATGGGAGCAAGAGGGATGAAGCTTAGATGTAAAGAGGAACATGGGTTTTGAAAGTAAGCCAGGATGCCTTTAATAATTGCTATAAGAAGTACATTCTATTCTGTAGTATATTTACTGTTCTAAGAACTTTCTTTTACAATCTCATTTAATCCCTCCAACGACCCTACAAAAGAGGTATGGCTGTTAGATTTCCATTTTACAGCTGAGAAAGCTGAGGGTCCGATAAGTTAAATAACTTTATCCAAGGCTAGCAGCTAGAAAGGGACAGAGTCAGAATTTAGATCCAGGCAATCTGATGCCAGAGCCTGGGCTCCTAACTGCTGCCTTCCAGCTGCCTCCCTGGACAGAGTAGGGAAATGTTGGAGATGGTTCTTCCTGGCCAGGTGGGATACACACCTGGAAGACCAAGAGGTGGGTGAGCGGACTTGGTGGCCTTGTGAGTCTCTGAAGAGTGTGGGATTCTCAGCGACTGTGAGCTTGGCCTTCTCACTGATGCGGCTCCCTCCCTCTCTGCCCTTCCCACGCAGTTTCTCCAAGCTCCATCCATCCCACGAGCTGGGGGGAGGGCTGAAGTGAGAAGGAGAGGTCCTCCTGAGGCCGAGTCCAGCCCTGGATGCCTCTGCCCGCATCTGCTTTGCTCGGGGTGCAGTTGCCTGACTCACATCAGTTACGCTGGGTCACCAGCTGCCAACTGCGGCCAAGGGGTCAGTCACCTTTTCCATCCATCCTCCATCCTGATCTGACTTATCTCGCACAAGGGGTGCCCCCCCGAGCCCGCAGTTTTGGTCCTCCCGGTCTCTTCCTCAGCTTAGTGGGTTTTTTTATCTTGCCCAGGAGTCCTTGTCAGTTTCGAGAGTCCCCCTCTGACCTTTTAATAAACATTTCCTGTGTTATCAGAATATTTCCTAATTCATTCCCTTCTGTCCCTGAAAATCGAAATCCTATTTAATGTCCTTCATTTTCATTTATAAAGACAGATACAAAATAATTATTTCCTATCTCTGTGGTTTCTTTATCTCTTGTCCTAATAATGCCTTCGGCAGACGAACATTTCCCGTCAGTTGAAACAGTGTGTTTGTTTTTTGTTCTTTAAAGAAGAAAAATAAAATGCTTTATTGGGCTTTGTCTCATCTATCTCTTCCCTTTCAGGCTTTCTTGGCCCCCTTCCTCTCTTCCTCTCTGTCTCTCCCTGGGTACCTCTCTCTCCTTCTCCAAGTCCCCTCTCCTGCTGCCCAGGCCCTCGCCCAGCCATGCCCGGCTCCCCTCATTTTCCTGTTAGTGCTGCAGTCTCTCTGCAGCCTCACATCTGAATTTCATCAGCCCCTGAGCCTGCCTGTAAGCTCAAGTCCCCCAGCTAGTAAAATTGGTTTGGATGAGCAGACGCAGTTTCAAAAAGAAACATTCTTTGGTTTCCTCTCATGAAAACTAGTGAGCAGAGAATTCACGGTTCTCTTCTCTGGGCGTCTCTTTGAAGTTTTTGATTGAAAGGAGAAGGGGTGAAAAGGGATGGGGTGGCGGGGGATAGTGGTGGGCATAAGGATTCCAGATTTAAGCAGCAACTCTGAGGCTGGGGACCCAGACTTCCAGCAACCCTCTCTGTTCGCTGCCATTTGGGTTGGGGCAACACTGTTATTTTTGGCCGTTCTGTATTTGATCCAGTCTTTCCCCCTCCTCTCTTTTATTTTGGGGTAAAATTCAACACACAATTTAAGTCTGGGGTTTGGGAGAAAGTCGTCAATGGAAGCAGCTGATTTTATGGGGATTGGTCATGTTCTTGGAAGAGTTGTTCAAACCCAACCATTGGTGCTGGCTGAGCGACTTCCATATATTAGCTCCAAAAGTGATCACATTTACTGTCACAGCCATTCTGTAACTAGGTGCCTTTGTTACCCTATTTTACCCACGAGGAAACTGAGGCTCAGAGAGCGAAGTAACCTGCTCCCGGCACTTGGCCAGCAATGGTACAGCCGGGCTCAGAACCCAGGTCTGCCCGACTCCATGGCCTGTCCTCCCAACTCCGGTATCTTCTTTCTTCATGCCCTCTGTCCTCGAACACCCAGGCCTTCAAGAGTAAAACAGTGCTGTCACTCTTCCAGCTTTAAAGTCTTTGTCAAGGCCAAGAAGGAACTCAGAAGAGCTCTTTGTCAAGGTATCTAATGGAGGCACCCGGAGCGCTTTTATCATTCACGGGGAATGCGGTTACAAGACACAGAAAGGAAACCTCAAGAGAAAAATGTTTGAAAGCCTGGTGGTAGGGAGAGGTCAAGGACTGCTGGATGGGCACCAGAGATATTCTCTAAACCAAACCCCTTCATTTTATAGTCAAGGAGACTGAGGCCTAGGAGGGGCGGGTCTGACCCTTCCCTTCACTTGGCTCAGCAGTGAAACACACTGATCTAGCCGTGGCCCCCAGACAGCTCTACTCGACCTTCTGGGAAGCTGGGTGGGGATCGGCTGAGGGAGGCCAGGGAATTGGACATCTTCCTCTATAAGACCCAGACTTAGGAATCAAAGAGGTTTAAGGAGGCCAGAACTGGCCAGAAGCTTCTGGATAAAGAAGGAGCAGTCGGGCTTCCCTGGTGGTGCAGTGGTTGAGAGTCCGCCTGCCGATGCAGGGGACGCGGGTTCGTGCCCCAGTCCAGGAAGATCTCACATGCCGTGGAGCAGCTGGGCCAGTGAGCCATGGCCGCTGAGCCTGTGCGTCCGGAGCCTGTGCTCCGCAACGGGAGAGGCCACAGCAGTGAGAGGCCCGCGTACTGCAAAAAAAAAAAAAAAGAAGGAGCAGTCATGAGGCTGACACTCCCCTAGACAACAAAACTCTGAAAGAGGCAGGCATCCTTGAGGCCCCAGCTCCTACTGGAGGATCCTTTTCTGGTCAGTGGATTAGGCTAACCAACCAGTGCTGTCTTTCTTCTGGCTCCCTGGAAGGTCCTGGCCTGGGGGACCAGGTTGCGCATGTACTTGGACTCGGTGAGATGCATACAAACTTTACAAAATGTCATCAATACAGTCTGTGCAACTCAGGCCAGAGGGCAGGAAGGATAACATCAGCAAGGAGGGTCCCCTAGCTGGAGACTCTCTGTAAAGCAGTGTTGTTAATCAAACAACTGTTTCATAGAATGGGTCACGCAAATCCCAAACCTCGCCAATTGAGATAGCATCTTCCAGTTGATGTAACCAGCAAAGAGAAGCATATTAAACCACTGGTATTTGGTGCAGCCACTATGGAAAACAGTATGGAGGTTCCTTAAAAAACTAAAAATAGAGCTACCATAGGGTTCAGCAGTCCCATTCCTGGGACTATATCCAGAAAAGATAAAAACTCTAATTCGAAAAGATACATGCACCCCAATGTTCATAGCAGCACTATTTAAATACAATAACCAAGACTTGGAAGCAACCTAAATGTCCATTGACAGAGGAATGGGTAAGGAGGATGTGGTACATATCTACAATGGAATACTACTCAGCCATAAAAAAGAACGGAATAATGCCATTTGCAGCAACATGGATGGACCTAGAGATTACCATACTAAGTGAGGTAAGTCAGACAGAGAAAGAGAAAAACTGTATGACATCACCTACATGTGGACTCTAAAAAAATGATACAGATGAACTTATTTACAAAACAGAAAGAGACTCCCAGACATAGAAAACAAACTTATAGTTACCAAAGGGGAAGGGAAGCGGGGAGAGGGATAAATTAGGAATTTGTAACTGAATCACTTCACTGTACACCTGAAACTAACACATTGTAAATCAACTATACTTCAATTAAAAAAAAATACCCATCAGTATAACTGGCTTGAAATGGGGCCATGAAGGAATGGGGCTCCAGGACAACTATGGTTTGGTGGGTGTGTGAGTTGCTAGTGATGGGGAAGATGGTGGATTTTGAAACGATCTGAACATAGGTTATCTCACTGGGGGATCAGGACTTTGGAGGATGGGGGGAAGAGTGGGAGAAGGCTGGGGAAGGGAAGCACAATCCTGAAACGTGGCTTCCTAGACACACAAGAAACTTTGCCAATCTCACGTTGTTCCGGACAGCTGCTCTGGGGTGAAGGGAGACCTTGCAGAGTCTAGAGGAGTGAAAACCTGGTCTGGCAATTCCCAGAGCTGAGTTCTGCTCCCATAGCTGCCTCTCTGACCTTCAGTTTCTGGTCCCATAAAATGAGGGTGTGTGGCTATCAGTATTTTCCAAACTTCAATTTATTCAAGTACTATTTTTATGAGGAGTTTTGTCAGATCTTTAAATATGTTTCTTTCAATTGGCTTACTAAAAAATTTTTCCTCGCTCTAAACATACTATGCAAAATACCCGGGTTTGGTGAGCAAGTCATATGTTTTTCTAATGTAGATTAAAGTAAACTTAACTATTAATTTTCTTTAAGGCTCATCTGTATATCATCTAAATTACCTTTTGTCCTACCCTCTGAGGAACTCTGGGCTGAGCGATGGCAGACCCCGTCCATCTCTGCGATGCCATGATGCATTACATGGGGGAATACTTTCCTTTCCCTTTCTAAATGGAGGACAAGATTTGCAGAAGCTTTGAGTCCCTGTTGGGAAAGAGAAGACAATCTGCATGTTTCACGGTTGCTGAAGCCAAATTCTGGAAGGAATGACAAAGTCATTGCTAATTGCAGCCAATTATTCTATTGGGTGGTACTAGTAAGGAAAATGACTTCAAGTCTAGAGTTGTCTTGGAAAGAATTACCATACTGGTAAATAATTTTGATTTGAGTAATTTTTAATGCTAACATTTGCTACAAGTACTTAGAGAATTTTTTAAAAATGCCTTCACTGGAGCTTATTAAGGCGGTTTTGTAATTAATGACCCACCAGTCATACCTGTAATTTTGGGTATAAAAAAGAAACATTAACTATGTGTGTTTTTTTTTCTTTTTCTGAAGAGTAGAATTATCTTCTCTCAGCCCCCCAGGGCCTGAGAGCACCCACTGGAAGGTGCCCTAGGTTATTATTCATCCTTTGTTCTAAAGAAACAGAAATTCGTCATGGTTGACTGTGCGCTGTGTATTTCCAACTGGGTCTCTAATCCCTTCTGTGTCTTTTCCTGGCCATGAGAGAGGGGTTGGTTCCTTCCCTTTACTCTGTGACTCAATTTCATCACCTATGAAATGAATACAAAGTGAAATGGCCTGAGGACTGTTACACTTAATCACTGTGACTGTGTATGTACATATATATATATACTGTACACATGTACGTACATATGTACAGTAAGGAGGTGCTGCATCTTTAAGCAAATACTCGTACTAAACTGCTTAGAATAATTTTATTAATTTATCCTTTCATTTATTCTCATTCATTAAGTACCTTTTAAACGCTATCATTCATCATTTAGTCTATCCGTCTATCCATTGAGCTACATTTTCAACATACATTCATCAAGTATCACTTACATGCTCTGCCCTGAGGGGAGATACAAAAGAGGTGTAAGAGAGAGTTCCTGCCCTTCAGGGCCTTGGAATACATTTGTCAAAAAGATATTGACAGATGATCGTTCACTAGCCATGCGACCTCGTGGGAGCCAATGATTTCATGAATGATGCTGAGTGTAAACATTCTAAGAAGTAACTGTTTTAAGAATTCAGAGAAGGGGAGAAAGATCTTTGTAGGGTGCTGGGTTCAAAAAGCATTGGGGGAGGAGGGGAGACTTGGGCAGGGTATTAAATGATGAATTGTGTTTGGGTTGGCAGAGAAGAGAGCAAAGGGTAAGAATCGGCATTTAAGATAATCAGCTCTGCCATTCACTTGCTGTGGGACTTATGGCAAATCTCTTAACCTCTCTGGTCCTCGACGTTTTCCTCTGTAAAATGGGGGATTGGACTGGTTGCTTCAAAATTTTATGATCCAGGAAAATCTAGACAGGGGAAGCGCATGAGTGGTTTCGGTAACACAGGGGAAAGGCTTATGACCTTTGAAAGACATTATCTGATTTTCCCAGAGTGACTGTTCTGCATCAGAAAGAATGGGCTGTGTTTGGACTGGAGACCGTAGCCTGGAGGTCTGATCTGGATTCCCCTGGACTGGAAGAAACACAGTCTCATTGTCTTTGCCAACAACTGCCTGTGGCAAATTCAGTACCCTGCTTGATGCAGCATTTGGAGGAAATTTTTCCATGAAAACAAAAGTTTTTGCTTAACTATTCAGCACACTCATGCGTTTAAAAATACTGTCCACTCTCTAACTAGCTGCCTTTTTCACAAAGCTTTTTGGCTCCCAAGGAGCTGGGCCTCCATTGTCTAAGGCTTCCTTATAAAGAACTCGGGGGCCAGGCATAATCCCAGATGTCCCCGCGCTTAGAGACAAGCTTCCCCAGGCAGAAAGAGGTGTCTAACGTGCCTTTCTGTAGAGATGTGACGAAGGCACAGCCAAGCTCCCTGGGGGCTGGTGTAGGCAGAGTGTGAATGGGGGTGAAATGATAAGACAAGGTCATTTGCCCAAATGTGGATGGTGAGTTTTAGGGCATCAGAGAAGACTTTCTCCATGCTGCCTCTTGATCCAACTGTATTTATCCATTCATCTAAGATCCATTCATCTCGCCATCCATCTAAAATATACGCATTAAAAAATAATAAAAAATAAATAAAAATAAAATATACGCATTGCCTACTTGCTGCCCCACGCTGTTCTAGTTCCTGAGACCGCCACGTATGGAGAAGAATCAGTCTAGGACAATTTTCAGGGGAAACTGGAAATTTTCTAATGGCCTAGAGGAAACTTTACAATTTTTGCCTTACCCCAATTTAATATCTTTGATTTCTTTCATGCTTTCTAGTGGTATGGCATTTAGGGTGTTTGTCTCAACTGATGGAGGTTTCCATCTTGAGGAGAGATCATATCTCAGCTCTCAGAGGGCAGAACAATATCTGTATTGCTCACTTCATACACAGGTCAGCCCAGCATTAGATCAGCAGAAGCCCAAAGATGGAAAGATTTGGATAATGAAAATGCTATTTATCAAAACGGCGGCCCACGTAGATGCCAAATTTACAGCATTTAATGCAGTCACCAGCCTACGTGTGTCCCCTTAATATTCCAGCCTGCTTCCCCAGCCTCCCCGCTGAAGATGCCAGGAATGGTAAGATCAAAAGAAAGAGAGACTGCCTGAAGTTGGAATCGTGAGTCATTGTAGCGTGAAGCCAGAGGGTCATAAGGGAGTGGTACTTTGCTGGTGATCCTGCCAGAGGGTCTTTCCAGCACCACTGACTCACCTTTTCTGGGGAGCTTCCTTCCTTCCAGTAGGGACGGAGGTGTGGGTTTCAATGTTGGGAGGCAGGGCAGGCTTTGAGGAATGGGACCTGCAACCACCTCCAACCTTATGCCACAAAAGGTAGGTCAAGCTTACCACTGGATTTTCATAACTGGAATAGAAGGTGATGAGAAGAAAGTAGCATTAAGAAAGCCTTGAGGGGGACTTCCCTGGTGGCACAGTGGTTAGGAATCCGCCTGTCAATGCAGGGGACACGGGTTTGAACCCTGGTCCGGGAAGATCCCACATGCCGCAGAGCAACTAAGCCCGCGAGCCACAGCTACTGAAGCCCGTGCGCCTAGAGCCCGTGCTCCGCAACAAGAGAAGCCACCGCAGTGAGAAGCCTGAGCACCGCAATGAAGAGTAGCCCCTGCTTGCCGCGACTAGAGATAACCCGCGCGCAGCAACGAAGACCCAATGCAGCCAAAAATAAATAATAAATAAATAAATTTATTAAAAGAAAGCATTTAAGTAGCTATCTGGTAAGACTTCCTATTAAGGTACCCAAAGAGACTGAGCAATTATTAAATTAGCCATGACTTTTGGTTTCTTCATTTGCTAAGTTGGGATAAGAATACCTATCTTGAAGGTATTTATGATGATGAGTTTTTAAAAGGTAATGTATCTGAAGGCACCTAGCACAGTGGTTGGTACATAATATACACCTAATATTTGTTACTTGAATCTGGATCTGAATCCTAGAGAAGGGAGGAAGACTTCTCAAAGAAGATGAACTCCCATAGCTGGACTATGTCAACTCCTAAGAATATTTTGGCCAATAGGTTACTGCCTTTCAGTGACCCCCCTCATGGACAGTCCATCTTGCAAATGGCTCTTCTGATATTGACTTTGAAAACATAATGATTACCCTGAGCTCCTTTTGGAAACATAAAAGACATAGTGCAAAGAGATCAGAGCCTTCCTCAGATTGCACGATTTGCTTGTGCCAAGAGCCAGGAGGTCTCCTGGGCCCTTAGCACTGAGCCCTGGACATGAGCTACGGTTTCTGAGCAGGCGGGAGAAAATAAAAGCCCAGTATTTTGTCAATAAGTGTCTCAACTCTGTATTGCTAAGTGTATTCTTTCTACTTCCCCATTCCTTTCTTACATTAAAAGGTGAGAGGGCAGAGATTCTCCACCTCCACTAAGGACAAAATAGCAGAGAACAGGCTGACACTATGATTGTGAGGGTATAAGGTAGACGTTGGCAAGAACTTCCAAACAGAAAAGAAGGGATTAAAATTGGCATGCATAGCTGGGGCCGACCCTAGGTTCTTTTTCAGGCACCTGTAAGAATGCGAGAGGCTACCAGCTACTGTCTACATAAAGCGTCTCAGAAGATCACCTTGTAAGATTTCTTCCAGATTCCCTGGAGACTAGCGGGGAAGCAGCTGTCATACTTAACTTAAGAAGCTGCTGACTGTGGTCGGTGTCAGAGGCAGTCCCTTAAAAGGGTACGTTTCATCTCTGCTGCCATTTAGTAAAGGAAGGCACTGGGCTGGGAGATTCACTTGACAAGCCGGGTCAGGAAAGTGGCAGTGTTGATCCCAGGTGGCCAGAAAGCCTCCCAGTTGAAGGTAAACAGAAATGGAGATAGACCAAGGGGTGAGAGGTCACTGCATTAGGAGGCTGATGAGACCAGTTGTCTTCTGGGGTGTCTGGAGGCGGGGAGGCTGTTGTGATTGGTCTCAGCCTCAGGATCGGGGGAGGGGTGAGGGGGGGCAAAGGACAAGTGCAGGAGGATGGAGGAAGGAGACCCCAGAAAGAGTGGGAAAGGGGCATCTCCAGCCCAGAAGCTATTTCTGCTTGTAGCACGGGTACTGCTAGCTTTGGGCAGGTACGCCTTGTGCTGCAATTGTGCCAAATGGAGTTGAGTGGTTGGCTAAAAAAAAAAAAACTCCACGTACTCATTTGCATGTTGTTTTGCATCTCATTTGCATACTATTCACTTAATGTCATATGCACACAACTTCCCAGCTCTTGCTTCTTCCCCTCCCCAACCACCACGAAGCTCCTGCATCTCCTTCCTTTCTCAACACCTCTGTTCCCATTTTTTCTCCCCAATTTGTACCCTTCTTCCTTCAAAGTGGTAAGTAGAGCACAGGCTTTGGAGCTGGGTAGTCCTGCCCTCTAACACAGCATCCTCTATTTATCTACCTTTAGAGCTTCGGCAAATCTGTAATCTCTCCTACTCTCATCTGTAAAATGGGAACCGTTAACACCTACATCTCAGAGCTGTTGCAAAGAATGAATTTAATAAGGTCAGCAAAAAAGCAGCTGGCCCTACGGTAGGAACCTGACACTTTATTGATGCCCTTCACATCAAGTCAGGAAAATTTTAAGGCTCTGGAATCCCTACTTGGTGTTTTCCTTGGAATTTACGGATAAGTTGGTTGCTTCTTCAAGATCTCTTCTTTCTTGGTCACGTGTCCAAGCTGCATATAGAGCCCGGGCAACAGAAGGAGAAACAGTGTCAGCACCGGTGCCCTTTCTGGGATTTTCCAGCATCCTCTAAGTGAGGACTTTCTCATTTGTCTTCCCCAGAGCCCAAAGCCGAGAATGCCCTGGTTGCTAATCCCCGGGTGGGCTTGCTTCCTCTGCATCTGCTCTCCAAGCCTCACATCAGCTTGATCCCCAAAGCCGGAGGGCACATCCCCAAATCCCTGGCTCTACCGGTGTCCCTAATCAGGCCACCTGTCCCACATGAAGATGCCTGGGTCAGCTCCTGAGAGCCTCTCGCCTCTTTATCCAAACAGCATCCTGGCTTCTCTTCAGGCATTAGATTCCAAGTTTATATTTTGCGAGATGCATAGTGAAGAGAGAACGATTCAATCTCCCCTCTGCATCCTGAGGAGTCACTTCTGTGAAACTCCCTACAAATCCCCATCACTTTCAGTCAGCCATTTCTGTTTCACCTTTCTCTCCAAAGTGAGGACGAGGGGTTCAATTGTAAAGTAATAAGAAGAACTAACACTCGGGTAGCATTTACCATGTGTCAACACTGTTCTAAGTGTTCTGTGGATATTGTCTCATTTAATCCCCACGACAACCCTATGGAGTCACTATCATTATTATCTCCATTTTATAGATGAGATGACAACTTGTTCCGCAAGGGAGGGTGGAGCCAGGATTCTAATCTGGGCAGCCAACTCCAAAGTCCATTCTCTTGACTGTTATAATCAATCAACAATATGGGAGATGTGTGCAGAATGAAAAGTAATTCTTGATACTTTTTCCAAATTTTTGGAATCAGAAAGAGCAGACTCTTGTTGTAGTAAGTGAGATTAGGTAAGACATCAGGTAGAACTACCTGTTTCAAAGAGTTAACAGTGGGGCCAACACCATCATATGTGTGGGCTACATGGTACCAGATGGTGGCTATCTTGGAGTCTCTGAAAACCTTGTGTTTGTAAGCATGGAGGAGGGGTGGTATCTATTGAGGGAGATGTTGAGGTTGAGGAGAGGATTAAGGACTGCTGAAAGGTGACCAGAGAATCAATCAGTCAGTCAATCAGTGGATTAATCAATATTTGTTGAGTATTCAGTAGAAGGTACTTAAGTACAAACTCGCTAAGAATCACTTCTGTGCAAAGCCCTGTGCTAGGCACAGAGGATGGATGCGCCGGGTCACTTATTGGGTCCTTTCTGGGTTCAGAAGACCATAAAGCCTCATTGTTTGGACGCACAGGGCAGATTCCACTGCCTTTTCTTTGCACTCTGGTTTATGCCATCATGTGGTCCAGATCTCTGTCCACACCTGCTCAGGACCAAAAGCCCCTGCCCCTGGGCTGGGACAGCCCACATGCTCTGGAATCTCTCCAAACCTGCTCCCAGAACTCTGCCCCAGAGGGTTTGCCTGGAACTATGTCACTGATTCACTGGCCTGTGAAGACTTCTTCCTCCGAGGGCAGCCCTGAATCTTGTCTAGTTGGTTCCTAGGAGGGTGGAGCATCAGTTCTTTCTCTTTTTTTAATTAATTAATTTATTTTATTTTTGGCTGTGTTGGGTCTTCGTTGCTGCCCACGGGCTTTCTCTAGTTGTGGTGAGCGGGGGTTACTCTTTGCTGCGGTGCACGGGCTTCTCATTGCGGTGGCTTCTCTTGTTGTGGAGCACGGGCTCTAGGAGTGCGGGCTTCAGTAGTTGTGGCCCGCGGGCTCAGTAGTTGTGGCTCGCAGGCCCAGTAGTTGTGGCACACGGGCTCAGTTGTTCTGATGCATGTTGGATCTTCCTGGACCAGGGCTCGAACCCGTGTCCCCTGAATTGGTAGGCATATTCTTAACCACTGCACCACCAGGGAAGTCCCAAGTTCTTTCTGATCCTATCATCTGATCATAAGTTTGCAGGGGAGTCGCTCATTCACTTGGCCATTGAGTCGCATATTCTACAAACAGTTATTAATAATCTCGTATGTGACAAGCCCTGTGCTGGAGCCCAGGAATGTAGGGATCAAAGAATTCTGTCTGTTCCTGCTCCCCAGAGCTTACTGTTAGCCAGGGAGACAGACAACTTCAGAACAGGTTGTACCATATCCCTGAGATCCATCCTGGGTTAGGGGGACAAGCTAAAAAATCTGTCCCTTTATCAAGGTCCCTCACTGATACTGTATTTTTAGTTTGGCTGCATTTGCCATCCATCATGCTAATTAATTAATTAATTAATTGCATTTTATTTTATATTCTGGGAGTTTGGGTGTTTTGAAGGCAAAATGCAAATGTATGCAAATCAGCCCACAAATTTATGCAACGACAACATGGAAATTTGTCCCCAGATTTCCTGGGAAAAAAATCTGGAGGCCTTAGCCAGTCCCTCAGCAGGCTGCCTGTCCCCAGGCCTGTCCTATCTTCCCTTTTGTTTGGGTTCTTAATCTGCGCTGGGCTCCCTGCCTGGCCTCCCTGAGGTCAGTAATGCAGGTGGGCAGGCGGCAGCCTGGCTATCCATTATCCCACAACCTCTCAGCTTCCCGAGCCACCAAAAAACTCTCCCTGTAATCAGCTTTCATGTGAAACAGTCAAGAGATTTCCTACCACTTTCCCCTCTGACCAGGTCTCGTAGACCACCCAGATGCTGAGTTTCAGGCTTAGAGCTTGGTTTGACTAAGGTATTTAATGGAAGCGGTTGGCAATGTCTGCTTGCTCTTACTGAAAAATAAATTCAAACCATTTTATTGACCATCTTCTGTGCGCAGAGCCTTGGTTTCCCCCAGGGGGCTGGGGGATGATGTTTAGGGCTGGGGAAGGTCAGCGTTGGGAGGGTTGCAGAGACACTTTGGCTTTGCGAGGTAAGGCTGCCCAGTGGGTGTCACAGTGATAAACAGCCTGTCTCCTGCTCTGGACAGGAAACCTCATGGAAGCAGCATGTTGGGAGGAGGGGCTGTGAGGACAGAGGCTGATGGGGACAGCACCAGAGGAGGGTCGGCTTCGTCAACCTGCAGAGTGTCAACGGGTAGTCTGGCTCCGCAGAGACGGAGAGCAATGGGAACTTGACAAAGCAGGCTCAGTGCAGCCAGGGTTGGACAGGACAGCGGGAGGAAGGCTGGCCCGAGGGATGAGCTGATTACCTCCTCATCTACGCCCCTCTCACCAGGAGAGGGAGGACGTGGCACTACGGCCAGGTCTTTGCTTGGGCACACGTAATCTCGAATGCCATCAACTGATCAAGTGTGGCCAGACCCTCGTGAAAATGTGTAAGCTGAAGGGTGCCTGAAGGATTTGACTCAGACTGAAAGTGAAGAACTTGCAGAGGGTGGGCATACTGAGACACTAAGAACAGGTGACTAAGAGAGGATGTGAAATCTCCTTTTCTTGGAGAGCCTTTGAAACAAGTTCAGAACCCACTTTTTTGTGTGGGGGAGGAGGCACAGTTCTGTTTGGAGGCAGGGGAACGGACTAGATGACTTCTGGCAGTCCAGGGAGGCTAAGGGCAGATCTACCGCAGTCGATACACATCGGCATCAAGTTGCTGCCCAGGTGTGGCCATCCCCAGGGACACAGAGTTTAGTCTCTCTCGTTCTCTTTCCCTCCCTCCTTACTATGATTGTCTCAACAGCTCAGTGGGTCAAACTATCCCCTCCAGTGTGAGTTGGAGCCCCGTTTCATCCTCTCGCTCATGCCATCTCCTTTCTGTGTGTGGACGCAGAACCTCTCCCGTCTCTGGGGGAGCTCCCCTTCAGGCCAGCCATGCTGGGCAGCCTCGTTGCCATTCCAGCCAGAACCTGGAGCTCAGCCCTCCGGAGGGGCACAGGGCAGCGTTCTGGCAAGCAAGCATGTCAGAGCGGCTCTGGCGTTTCCCTAGAACAATTCAAATTGCTTTTTTTACACCTCACTGCACTATGCCAACCCTGATTCACATTATTTGTGCACTCGCTAAGTGTACATTATCTGATCCGTCACCCTGTAAAATGCTGCAACAGGAATCTGTGGCTCCTGTCTGCTGCTGACTGTGGGTCAGGCACAGGAGTCTCCGTACACATATTTTTGCAAAATGGGAAGGGAGGAATAAACCCAATGCCACCGACAATAATACCCCACTAGAGCCAGGGGCCAGGAGAGAAAGTGCATGACTCCTGCCCAGGTAACTTGGAGGCTCCTGGAAGAGACGGTTCAACCTGAAAGATCCAGCACCTTTCCTTCCCGTGGCCTCCTTTCTGTATCACATTATTTAACAGGAAGAGACAAAGCAGGAGGGGAAATAAGGCTTTGAACCTAGCTATGCAGATTTCCTCTGACTGGAGCTAACGGGTCTGGGGAGAGCTGGAGGCAAGAGGTAAAGTGAGGGTGGGCTTGTGCGGGTGGGCAAGAGGGACAACACTTCCTGTCCGCAGCTCCTCAGCTTCCCTCAGGGGTGAATAGGGCTCCCTGTCTCGCTCAGCCCAAGGTACTCGGCAAACTGATCAAAGATCCGAGTCCTTCCATTCTGGGTCAGCTTGGGGCTTTGCTAACCGGCTGCCAGGTTCTCCTACCAAGCCTTCAAGACAGCTTACCTCTAGGAAGCCCAAGCCTTTTAGAGTTATTAGAAAATGGATGGATTTACACAAACGAACCTATCTATGAAACAGAAAGAGACTCACAGACATAGAGAACAGACTTGTGGTTGCCAAAGGGGAGGGGGTTGGGGGGAGGGATGGAGTGGGAAGTTAGGTTAGCAGATGTAAGCTATTATATATGGAGTGGATAAACAGCAAGGTCCTGCTGTATAGCACAGGGAACTATATTCAATATCCTGTGATAAACCATAATGGAAATGAATATTTAAAAAAGAAGATATATATATATATATATACATATATATATATAAAAAACTGAATCACTTTGTGGTACAGCAGAAATTAACACAACATTGTAAATCAACTATACTTCAACACACACACACACACACACACACACACACACACACACAAAGAAAATGGATGGATTCCTACTTTTGACCAGATACTCCACCCTTCTGCTCATTTCCCTTACAATCTGGGTGAATGGGACACTTTTTGGTTCCTAGAGATCACACTCTGTCCCAGATGGTCACTGGAACGTTGGTAACCCATCCCAGTTGAAGACCAGGGTCTGATTTCTCAATGGGAACAGCTAGGATCTTCTGTGGATGGACTGAGAGCCCCAGTTCACCTCTGAACGCGGATCCCTCTCTCTGCGTGGGCAACTTCAGGATCATCTTCACATTCAAGATGGTGACTCTCTCTGCAAGAGTCCGGGTTTCCTGCACCATCTCAGCCCTGAGTTTAATTCACCACCTGTCTATGGAGAGCACACAGGTACCTGAGCCTGTCCCAGGGCCTGTGGCGTGGAGGAAACAGAACAAGAAAAAGACTTGGTTCCTGCCCTGGGGTTGATTATGATCTGGTTGGATTGACAAATAGCTACCTTGCCCAGCTGTTCCTGATTTGGCTTCTGCCCCAGGGCTCCTGAAGGGCATTTTGCAGCCGTGAAGCCCAGGGGTTGCCCAGCTGAGATCCGCATTTTCTTCCTTTTGGCAGGTGCCAGCAGTTTCTACATGGGAGCTCACATCTCAGTGAAAACAGGAAGTCGGACGCCTCACTGACAGCGCATTTTCTCAGCCTTCATTCTGGGGAAAGGCGACTTTGTGTTCCAGCTGCCATATTGTAGCTGCAACCCCCGATGCACCATCAATTAAACACAGCCATAACTATGCATGGGAAAGAAGCCACAGATAATAGGCTTCCATTAGATTAAGTGGTTATATGAATAAAAAAATAAAACCTATACTTCGGCTAATTAAACTCACTCACCGTCTGATTAAGATGTGTCGTGAGACCGTGGAAAAGTACCAACCACTAACTGTAGGTAATCTGGCACAGGTGGGAATTAATAGTCTATTCCCTGGCATGGAGATAATGGATCTCCGTAGAGGCTCCTCAGAGCCATTAATAAAATGGACAGTCCCCAAACAGCTGGTTCCTTATGCCGGGGTCAGGGCAGGCCGTGCTCCGAGTAAAAATAGCTTCTCAATTCCATTCCACCTACTGAGATCACCTGCTGAGGAGGAGCAGACACGCTGACCTCTTGAGATGCCATCAGATTTAAGGTTCCACTGCAGTTGTAGACCTGCGGTCTGGACCCAAGTGAGTGGAAGAGGAATTGTGACCCAACTGTGACCCAAGAATATGGAGTTAGGACCAGCTGCCCTGCCTTGTAGGGCTTTCTGTGCCAGACCAGAGTACTTCAAGGTAACTAGGAACCAAAGCAGTGGGTGTCTGGGAAGGTAGATGCCCATTCCTGGGAGCTGCACTCTGCAGGGGGTGGGGCTTGGGTTACCATGGGAACCAGGCCTAAACCCAGGTATAGGCCCAGAGGGGGCCCTGGTTGACACAGCCCATGGTTGCTGTTTTGGGGGCTGAGAATCCAGGGCAAACCCCAGAAATGACCTGGGAGAAGCAGCTGTGGGGAGAAAGATGAGGGTGTCCGCTGGGCGGGGAGCGAGGTGGGGCTCTGAGGGCCAGGAGCCGGCTGCTCAGAGCTCTCACAGACAGAGTGTGTCCGATGCCCGTTTAGCAGCTACTCTGGAGCCGTCTCTGCCCTTTGGAGCAGCTGCGAGGAGAGCATCGGGCCTTGCCTTCTAATTACCACTAATTGGGTAAATGCTGAGATGATCTCTCTCTCCCTTCCCCTTCACTCCCTCCCCCCACAAAGGCAACTGAGAGATACAGAGAGGTCACAAAGAGACTTTTCCAAATGGAGACAGGCAAGCATGACATGGTGTGAATACCAAGCAGGCACTGCCCCGGGGAAGGGAAGAGGAGAGAGGCTTCTGGGAGGCTCTGAGAGAGGAGGGCGGGGACATGGGGCTGGGGGGTGGGGTCTGAGGTCTGGGGGCTCAAGCCACTTCCCCAGCCTGGCTTCCTCTCGCCTCTCCTCTGGAGCAGCAGAGGTGTCTCGCTTAGGTGGGAGGTAACGCAGTCTGTCTTCTGGGGCTCCTTGAAGAGTCCTCCTCTCCCGATCCTTGAACTGGGTCTGTGTGTATGGGGTGGGTTCTTCTGGCAGTCCGGACGGCAGGGTAGGGGCCCTGGCCTGCTCAGGCTGTGTGCAGGGTCACTGTGAGCACCAATGCCGAGCCCCCCAGGGCAGAAACGATAGTGCATCTCCTTTCCCTCAGGCTCTGGGTGGGAGCCATGCCTATGTAAGGACAGACCTAGAAGCTCGTGGATTTTCGGTTAGAGGTAATTAAGTTAGTTTCAAAAAAGGTTTTGTGTTTGTCTTCATTTTTATTTTTACTCGGGATCATATTTTTATCTTCCCCATAGCTTTGTAAAGCTGGGCGGTGACAAGGAAATGGCTATTCCATTTCACCGATGGAAAAACTGACGCCACGAGTGCCTGTTCATTTCCACTTCAGAACCAGGGCAAGCATCCGAATTGTCTGAAGTTCTATGAAATCTACTAAGAATCCATCATGTCCGGGAAAATACTGCTCTGGTTTTAAGTTAGGTGAGGAAAACCTGCTTGTTTCAAAAAATGTATTTGAATAGTACTGAAGGGTTTCAAGTAAAATGTTAATGTCCCAAGCCCATTCTCATCTCCTAGGTCCCACCAGTTATCCTTTGAGAAATTTCCCATTTCCGAATAAACGTGCATGTTTATCTCTCTATATTTTTCTCTTTTCCACAAATTAAAAAGGTACTTTAATATTGTGTTACAACTTTATTTTTTCATTTGCCTGTTATAATTTTATTACTCTTTTACAGTTTTCAAAGTGCTTTTGTTCTCACATTAACCCATCAAGGTAAGTGGGATGAGCATTACTGTCTCCAGTTTTCAGACACAGAAACGGATTCAGAGAAGCAAAGTCGCCTGTCCGCTGTTAGGTAGCCGTCGATTGTCGGAGCCAGAACTTGAACGTGGGTTTCCTGGGTTCAGGTCCAGTGCTCTTGGCCCAAACAACAGCAGTGGCAAAGATGGACGCAGAACCTCATAATCACGAGAGCAAACACTCACAGAGCCCTACCGAGGGTGAGGGACTTCTCCATGTTCTCTGTACCTATTATATCATGAAAATCCCACGACTCTGTGAGACGAGCACCATTTTTACCATCCTCGATTCACAGAAAAGGAAAGCAAGTCACAGAGAACTTAAAGATAATGTGCTCAGGCTCACACCCCAAGCGACAAACCCCAGAGTTTGCCTCCAGAGTCCATTCTGCACGTCTACACCACACTGCCACTTAGTCTGTGCCGGATGCTGCTAGATGCTCTTTTATGTATGGTAGCTCATTTCATCCTCACCAAAACCCTGTATCAGTACTAATTAACATTGGACCATGCAACATCTTCACCCATGTCTCAAGCTCAGAAATAAGGAATCTCCCAACAGCACTGGGAAACTTCTAGGGCTATGTGGCCTACCTGGATACCAGATACATCAATCAAAAGCCCCAAAGGAACACCCAGGCAAATTTTACTGATACTAACAATAATACCCACTCTCATTGACTGAGTGCCAGCTCCTTCCCAGGTCTATGCTAGAGGCTTTCCATACACCTCTTTATTTCATAACGTGAAAGGGTTGTCATCCTCATATTACAGATGGAGAACCTAAGGCTCAGAGAGGTTCAGTAACTTTCCCAAGGCCACACAGTAAGTGAAAGAGCCAAGACTGAACGCAGGTCTATCTGATCCTGAAGACTGGCTTTGTTTCTGCTCAACCTATATCTTGTTTTCCGGACTGGTTGGGACTTCAGTATCTCTCTCCTTCCTATTCCAAGGCTTGGGAAAACACCAGGTGCCTGCTTGGGGAGGAGTAGTCAGTGTATGGCCCTAGCCTCTTCTATTCCAGAAGAATAACGGATCCTGCCAGCCTTTCAATGTGCTCCCTACTCTCCTGGAAACGCAGGCCCGCAGGCTATCTGTGTTTATAGGCTGGCTTCGCTGGAGACCTTGCCAGGGTTTGAGCATCTCACTTCCACTCTGAACCCTTAAGGCATTTGAAATGCATGTCTTGACACCGTGCATCGGCCCTGTATTACAACTTAGCATCTGCCTGGGCCCTTGGCATCTGCCCTTCTAGACTGGAGGTGCTGCAGCAGGCACAGCCCAAAGTATGCAGTCCAGCGTGTTGCAAATAATAGGTGCTCAATAAACGAGTCCCCCGGTACCACACCGACTTGAGTTTTCAGGGTCCGACTTTCCTAGGAGGCGCTCCGTGTGTGACAGATTCTTCGAAAGCAGTTTGCATTTAAGGTTCCAGCCTTAACTATTCTTCCTCCTCGTGGCCTGTGTGGGGAAGGGAGGCTTCACGCCAGCTCTCCCCTGCTGCTCCTGGATAGATGCTCGCCTGCTTCCCACCACGTTGCTGTCAGCACCCGACCATCCACTGCAGGGGGTTGCAAAGCTACACGTGAGGAGGGTCTGGTAAGAGCTGAAGGGTTCAGGCCAGGGACACTGCTGTCGTTTGAGTTTCCCAGCATTCTCAGGAGCCAAAGGGTGTGAGGCGAGCAAAGCAAGACAGCCCAGAAATGCAAAGCCTGCCAGTGGTACCTCTGTGTAAATCAACGAACAAAAGTGTGTGTGTATAGGTATATATCTCCCAAACACTGGTTTTTGAGGCAGTCCAGATGCAACTTTTCACCGGTTACACTGAGGAAGGGGAGGGCTAGGGTAGAGCTTAATCCCACCGGGGCAGACTCACTGCTATGAAATGTTCTGTAGCTGTGGGGGAGAGGCAGACTGCTCCACTACCAGGGAGGGCTTTGAGGGGACATGGGAAGACTCCCCTGTGGGAGTCGTGATCACCCTACCACCACCGCCAGCCCTGGCAACCACCATCTGCTTTCTGTCTCTGAATTGGACTGCTCTGAGTACCTCATATAAGTGGGATCGTACAGTGTTTGTCCTTTTGTGTCTGGCTTATTTCACTCAGCATAATGTCCTCAAGGTTCATCCATGTCATAACACAAGTCGGAATTCCTATCATTCTTAAGACTGAGTAATATTCCATTGTATGTATAGATGATATTTTGTTTTTCAGTTCATCCATCGATGGACACACAGGTGAAGTTTTAAACTCTGTGATGGCGTAGTTTCTTCTCTTTCCACGCATGCAGCCAATGGTCATCCGTTAACGTCTTTCTGTATTCAGTGAGCACACGTGGTGCATCTTCAGTGTACCAGGATCTCTGATAAGATTATGAGAGAGATCGAACAGCATCCCTGCTCTCCAAATGCTCACAGACCCAGCAGGGAGCTAGTTCCTTCATTAGGGTACAGCGAGGTCTGCGCAGAGGAGGGGTGGTTGATTTCTCTGGCGGGAGAGACAGGCATGTGTATCAGGAAAGGCTTCACAGAGGAGGCAACCTTTGTGCTGTCTCTTGACAGATGAGTAGGTGATTGGCAGGCAAAGGAGACTGGGAGGGCATCCAAACAGGGGGGCTGCACAGCTGTGGGGGAGCAGCGTGGGCTGGAGGGGTGGGACGGCCCCTGAGAGGCTGCAGGCACTGCCAGTGACTGGGACATGGAGGAGGGGGTTGGAGCAGGGGAGAGAGGGGAAGAAGGCATAGAGAGAGATGAGGCTTCAGGGACAGGAGGGGCCCAGATTAGTATGGGGTCCTGTTCACCATACTTCAGGGTGTTGTCAAGGAGCCAAGCCCGGAAAAGCCTCACTAAGAAGATTCCATGGAAGAGGAGTTTAAACCATGCTAGATGATTGGACAAATGATTTTCAGTTAGGACACCTCTTGAACTTAGTAATCCAAAGATGCAGGACCCCTGGCCTAAGGATGATTAACTGGGTCCCTAGCTCAGGCCACGTGAGGGGATGTTAGAGGTGCCAGTTGTGTTCAGCGGGGGGCTGGTGTTGGCATTTGATAACTAAGGAAGACCACCCACGTACTAGAAAAACCACAAGCTAAAATATGCCCAGACACGCTGGGTCAAAGTAGCTAAGAAAGCCAGTCCTAGCTTTCAACTAGGGAGAAAGCAATACTCCCACTGAATCTGAAACAGTGCCACACTGAACCACTAGGAGCAACCTGGGACTCTCTGAAACTTACCGAAGAGAAGGGAAGGGGACCTGGACTTGAGTCAGGACACCTGATTCAGATCCTGGTTCTCTCGATCATCAGCTGTGTGACTTGGGGAAAATTGCTTGACCTCTCTGAACCTGTTTCCTCATCTGTCCAAAAGGCACAACCAGACCCACGTGATTTATTTTTCATTAGAAATTCAGGAATGATCCGAATAAATCAGAGAGTGCAGGTGATTACATCTATGAGGCACTGCCATCTCTCCGAACCCCCCGCATCTGGTGCTGATATAAGCTGTGCATTGGAAATGATGAGATGGGGGTGGCCTGCAGAATAGAAGAGGAGAAGTATGAAGGGAGGTGGAGGAGTCGAGCTAGGGCTCCGGGGGCACAGACATGGGTAAAATGTTCCCCAATACTTGGATGTTGGTAGCAGAAATTTACTCGGGAGCTGCTCTGGGATGTCCTGGTGATGGAGTCTGGACTGAGACCATAAAAGGGGTGACTGCCTGGTACTGCCTGTCTCTGTGGGCAGAAGTAGCAGGGGTCATTGAGAGTTAGTGCTGTGCCAGGCGGTCCCAGGAGCATAGCATCAGATCTGAATTCAGGAAGGAAAGCTGGAGTCTCCACAACCTCTCTGCAGGGTTCCTCATCTGTGAATCTGAAATAATACCTGCTTTGCCTGGTCGGCGTTCTTTAAACTATAGAGGTCTGAAGAAATATTTGCTTCTTGCATTGCCCTTCCCCGTTTGGGCGGCTAAAAGATGGTGCTGTCTTCACAAAAAAACTTGCAGCTCTTCTCACTAGCTCTTGGTCCATGGAGCCCGCCCATCTGCCCAAGACACTTGCTGTTCACCAGCCTCGGCCGCCCCGTCTGCCTGTAAAAGCTAAGAATACGTCATAAAACTGCCGTAAGGTTTTATGGGCCCTCTTTCCCTCCCAGGGACCGATCTTGGTGCTGTGAATCATACCAGTGCCTGTATGTGGGGCTCAGCGCGTGTGGCCAGGAGGAGGAGGGCGGATGGGGTGGAGAGAGGTGGCTTCGAGGGGGTCTTTGGAGCGACAGGATTGTGCCACTTCAAAAGGGCTCCAGCTCTGGGTGACCTTGGCTGCCACCTTGGTTGGGCCATTTAGTCTGGCCCAAGAGACAGGAAGGTAAAGGAAAAGAGGGAAAAAAGATGTCGTGGTGCAACACACAAGTCTGGAGTCAAACAGACCTTGGTATGTGTCTCACCTAAGCCGTTTTCTAGCTGTGTGACTAGGCAGGTTGCTTAACCTCTCTGAGCCTTAATTTATCATCTGTGAAATGGGGATACTGACAGAACTAAGCTTACAGGGTTGTTCAGATGAGATAAATGGAACAAAGTGATCAATATGTGTCTAACATTATGATTATTTTTTGCACGGTGTTTAGAAAGTAGTAAATGTCCAATGAATACTTTCTGAATGGATAAATGAATAAACAAATGCATGGAATGAACTAGTTGAAGAAGAAGAAAAAGAGGAAGAAGGGAAAGAAGGTCTACCTCAAATGTCACCACCTCCTCCTTCTCTTACTCTCTCCAGCTCCCGTTTTCCTCACCCACAATTTGAGGGTTTGAGATTAGCTCATTTTCAAGGTTTCTTCCAGCTCTCATATTTGAAGACTCTTGATTCATTCCTTTACTCATTATTTACTGAGCATCTAATACGTGCTAAGTAGTGTTCTAGCTACTGTGAACAAAACACAGGAGGCCCTTGGCCTCTTGACATTTGATTTCTAGTGGTGGCAGAAGTGGGACATACACAAAATATGATGAGTGAATACATTATATAATAAGCTAGAAGTCCTGAAGTCCTATGGAGAACTGGAAAGCAGGGTGGGGATGCTGAACATGGGGAGGAGGGTATTTCGTTTTTACTTAGTGAGGTCAGGGGAGATGTCCTTCACTATGTCCCCTTGGGGCAAAGACTTAAAAGAGGTGAAGGAGTGAGTCGTGCTGATAGCTGGGCAAGTCTAGGTAAAGGGAACAGTCAGAGCAAAGGCCCTGAGGCTGGAGGTGGTGTGGCATGGCAGAACAGCAGCGAGTACCCAACCTTGTTCTCACCGAACAAGAGAGCGCAATACAAAATGCATTCCCCTTGGTTGACCAGGAGAGGACGCCAGCTGTGGTCCACCACCCCTCTTGCGGCCCCGTGTCCCCAGTCTCCCTATGTCCCGTCCTGGCCAAGGTATCCTGCCTGAGAATAGATGGGGTTGAGGAAATTTCCTTTCAAATGAAATAATTTAAATGTTACCGGCTCCTCTGCTGGGTAGAAATGAAACACCAGACCTTTGGCCGAGCGGGAAGGATTGAGAAGCGGCTGCTAATCATGCTTCTTCACCTGGAAGAGGGCGGCAGGTGAGGACGGGGGCTGCGGCTCTTCCGTGGGGCTGAGCGCAGCACCAGCTCCCACTCAGCTCCGCCTCGTGATGGGAAGAGCACTGGACGGGGAGTCGGGTTAGCTGCTTCCCACCGAGATCCAGCCGCTAACTGGGAAACCTGGCTCAAGGCATTTCACTCCCAACCTCTGTTTCCTCTTCTCTATGACTTGAGGGTGTTGAACTCTGAGATATGTGATTTCTCCAAGTCAAGCGGCCACGTGTCTGTCTTTCCCAGTAGACTCTAGCCTCCTAGCAGGGCAAGCCTGATTCATCTTTAACACTCAGCATCTATATCACAGGGACCACGTTTCCTAAATAGATGGAGGGCTTGGTTTTAGGGGAAGGGGCCTCTCTAGAGCCTGGGGACTTTGTCAAGCAGGGCTTTATTGGGAAATAGCCCTCAGCTCAAGCCCTTTGCCTGCTCTGGCCTCAGATAGCCTGCTTGACCGCCCACTGACCCCTTCGGCCGTGGGACCTTCTGCCCAGGGGTAGTTGATGGGAAGAATCGGCTTGTTTACTTTTTATTAACTTCTCTCAAGTGGGCTGTGTGTAGGGGGACAGGATGTTGGGAGCTGGCTGGATGGGTGGACAGGCCTGGGGTCAGCCTCTTCCCCTGAGAGACCCTCGTAGGCCAATTCACCTCCACATCTTCCTCACTTCTCCTGAGTTCAAAGCCCTTCCTGGGAAGATGCCTCCCAGCCCCCAGTCCTGAGAGTCTTCAGCCTTGCTCTGGTCTCACTTGGAGGCCAGCTGCCCTAATGAAGGGAACCTATGTTCCTGCATGCACCCCCATTGCTCCTCCAGAGGGAGGTCCCGCTGGCTGCAGGCAAG
The DNA here is from genome assembly GCF_963455315.2 of Globicephala melas. Taxonomy (NCBI): domain Eukaryota; kingdom Metazoa; phylum Chordata; class Mammalia; order Artiodactyla; family Delphinidae; genus Globicephala; species Globicephala melas. Next base: position 91,387,256 of record NC_083321.1, read on the forward strand.
GCGCCCGTCATTGGCCTGTTACTGATCTGTAGACGGTAATTCTGAATCTGCCATGGCTGCTCCGAGGAGAAACGAGTGGTGGGGATGTGGTGCCTATGGAGGAGGGGTCTTGACTGCCAAAGAGTCTCCGGGAAGGTGCAGTGGCCCTCGTGTCTGCATGGCACTGACAGGGTCCTTGGGGCTGCATCCTCTAAGCCTCCTGCTCCCCAGTTTGTGGCAGCAGAGAGGATGGGGAACTGGGGGAAAGGTCTCTCTCTTCATCCTGATTGGCTGGCAAAATGGGTGGGGGAGAACAGGAAGTGGGCTCTTCAACCAGGATCTATCCGTGCCTTTTCCCGTCAAGGAGCTGAGGCATCGTTGGTGACCCGAAAGTGACATTTCAGGCTGGCGTGTCAACTGAAGTCCCTTCCCGTGGGAAAAAAAAAAATAGCTCCAGATGACTGAGCCACATCCAAGCGGAGAGACTGCCCGGGCCATTGACTTAAAAAAATAATGAATGTAAAGAAGACAATAAAACCTAACTTCAGCACCTTATTTACACGGCCTCAGACCCACACAGAGAAATCCCTTAAGCCTTGGCTCATCTCTCCAAGACGGGCTCTGAGACACAGGGCAAAGATGCCGGGCCTGGAGTTTTACGTGTTCCAATGACCTCTGAGGAGTTCTTCACATCATCTGAGTCTCTGTTAGCTCGTTCGAAAATGGGGATTCCGATGGAACGGGTAGGTGAGAGAATTATGTGAGAAAGCAGATGGGAAAATGCTTTATAAACCAGCACTAACAAAATTTAGCTATTCCTGTTGTGCTCATTTTTAGTAGCTCCCAATAAGCAGCATTTCAAATCAAGATTTGTAATATGAACAAAGGTTTTTGTACCTGGGTTGCAGAAGCCCACCATAACCTCTGCCCCCAAATGCAATGAGGGTTTAGAGGGTTTCAACAGCTTCCCCCAGGCCCCACCCAACACCGGCCCACACTCAGGCAGCCTACACGCAGGCAGCGAGCTCCAAAGACCTTGGGCAAGTGACCTAACCTCCATGGGTCTCACCTCTTGGGAGCCCTGTGAGCTCTGACATATAACTCCCCGGAAGATGCATTCTTGCTCTCTGCGGCCACCTCTCTCCTCTACTCCATCTCTTCCCTAATCCTGTCCTAAACCTTTCCTTCTCCTCTCTGGAGATCTACCCTGGCCTCTGAATCTTCCTTTTGCTACCCTCACCCACGAGCCCCCTTTCCTCATATTCTTTGGTGTTTTGGCCAGAGAGAGCTGTGTCCTTCCCCAAGAGATGTCCCTGAGAATTCTTTGAGTGGCTGGGAGGGGAAAAGGATCGCGTGTATTTTTGGTACCAGAGATAATCAGGTGATTGTGCGATTAGCAGTAATTTGATCGCTCCCGTAATTTCCTTTTAACAAGAGTCCCCTTAAAAAAATAATAATAAAATAAAAGGGTTTTCTTTTTTTTCCCCTTGTTTTGTCTGGAATGTCTGTCATCAGGAATTTGGTCCGACTCCCACGCACTCCGCGTGGCAGCTAGGGGGAGGGGAAAGATGCCGGCGGCAGAACTCCTGAGGAAGAGGATGTGCCTGGCGGGCTGCCCCTCCCGGGCTCCCCGCCGGGCTCAGGCTGTGGGACTGGACCGCGGGAGGAGGCCACTCCAGTCTCCAGAGACGGACTCCCGCTGACTGCCCCCCACCGCCACCCAGGGCCTCTGGGTCGCTAGGAAGGGGCCCTCGGGAAAGACACCAGAGCCTGGGAGGGTGCAGCCGGGCTCACAAGGGCTTGGTGAGTGGAGGGAGGCCCTCCTGTTCCACATCGCGGTCGGAGTGCAGGGGCCAGCGCTCCACGGTCCATCGGGCCCAAGCTAGGGCTCCGCATCACACTCGCCCCTCACCCCATCCCCAACCCTGCCGCGTGGGCTGTGGCACAGAGATGGCAAACACCCCCAGGGCCTTGTGCCCGGTAATTACCAAGCAAATTCCCAGCGAATTCCTCTCCCCACTCCGGGGCAGCGCCTGCTGCGTGTTCTCTGATTCAGGCCGGGAATGTGCAAACAGCGCCCGGGAACCTGCGGGGACCCGTAATTGCTCTGGAGTTGCCCGGGACTTTGCAAGGTAAGCACGCGCCTTGCTGCTCCCGGCACGGTGCGCACCGATCGACTGGCGCCCTCCCTCCTTCCCTCGGAGGATGCGGGGACTGGAGGATGCGGGGACTGCGGGGACTGCGCCGAGCCAGGTGGGCGAGCTCTGATTCCGCGAAGCTGAGCCGCGGCCAGGCGCTAATGGGGCCGGGGTGCGGGAAGCAGGTGGGGACAGGAGGGACTTGTGGCGCGAGAGGGGCCACTTGGCCACGTCCCCGGGAAAGAGGGCCTTGGGGGACATGGGCTCCTTCTGTCCCTTCCCTCCGGTGGAGAAGCTCCTCATTGATGAGCCTTGTCATCATCCTTCAAGTGTAATTTTTTTAAATTGCAAAAATCTTACAGAGCTATTAACCTCAAAAGAGTTTAACATATGGCAGACCGAGTCTCCCTCTTACCCTAATTATAAGGCTTGCAGTAATGGGGCTGTCTTTTAAGTTACAGCTGCTGCGCTTTTGGCTTTCGCTAACATTACATCCTATTAAAGAGCTACATTAAATGCATGCAAATTGCCGGAGCCACCGCGCTCTCCCGACCAGTGAGGGGGACGGATTGCAGCCGAGGCGGCGATATTGAGGGTCAGACTCACCCTGCTGCGAACGCCATATGATCTATCAATCAAACTCCTCTCATTAATTAACTAATTCATTAAATATCTTTATATATGAAGGCCCGGCCAGGCGGAACATTGTGTTGACAGGGACGTCCCGTCAGCACTTAGCCCTGCGCGTGCGCTCCCCTCCCCTCCCACACAAATCACCCGATGACTAAGAGAGGTCAACTTCCCAGTTTCTGCAGGGACGGAAGCAGCCGCTGTGCCCGGACCCACCCCTGGGAGGCCCTCCTCGCGCCTTCGGTCCCATGACCCCCTCTCAGTGAGCCTGCCCTGCCCTCACCGTGTAGGGTTGTAATGAGCTCTATTTACGGGTCTGGTGCCTTGGCTTCCCTGGCACCTAGGGGGCTGGAACTGGACCAAATACGGCTCACTGGGGAGCCCCAGTGCCTAGTACAGGACCCAGCATGTAGCAGATGCTCTAAATGTTTACGGAAGGAAGACAAGCTGTATTGGAGCGCTTTCCTCTCTCCAGAGCCCCCAGCACTAAGGGGGCCTCCTTTCTAAGCTCTCTGACCAGTTCGGAGCGGGTCATCCACATAGCCACAATCTCAGACACTGAAGCAAACTCTGGCAAGAAGAATGAGACTATGTCGTTCTATAGACAATAAAGAGACATTTTTGAGTGGATGGTGGGCTTCCTTAGTTGTTTATATACACACATACATATATATTTGCTGAGCAAACTAGTATATAATCACTCCTTTGCTATATTATCTTATTTAATGTTGACTTCAACTTTGCCAGGTGGTTATTTTTACTTCCAGGCTAAGGGAGAAGAAACAGAGGCTGGGAGAGATTAAGTAACTTATTCAAGGTCAAGTGGCAGAGCCAGAATTCAGAGTCCGGCTTGCTGGATCCAAGACCAGTGCCGACTGCTCTGTCACAGGCATGCAAAAAATAACGCTTGGGAGGTCAGTGGATGTGCTGCCTTCCTCCGTTGCCTGCTGTTCCCTTTTGTTCCCACAGTTGTCTTTCTGTACTTGTTTTGTAGCAGCCGCTGTCACCACTGCCATCTCTGCTGGGCTGATGGGTCTTTGCTCTATGTTTGGGAAGATGGAGGTCACAGGACACCCCATGATCAAGGCTGCTGGCTCTTGACTGTGCTTAGAATGGCTTGGAGTGATTTTCCATATAGAGCACCTGGGCAGGCAAAGCCAGTTGCCTTATAGCTGTGTTATCTGGCAAAGACCTGGGCCCTGAGCAGCTGGGTACAAGGAATGTGAATGGGATGGGCACCTCCAAACCAGCTCCTGGAGAACACTGCTCTGCCGGGCTCTGGCCCCCTTTAGAGAGGGCAGTCACAGGTGAGAGCTACAGGTCAAAATAAAGAGGGTCTCTGCAGAGTTTAGCTTAGGTTCCTGCTGTGCAGCTCATGGAAGTTCCCAATCCACCCAGATGCAGTGAGCTGTACCAGCAAACTTCCGAAGCCCAGGAATTCCTGGAAAAACGCGTTCCCAGATTCCTCTGTACTCCTCTCACCCGCCTCTCTCCGCCTCACTCACTCTCTTGCCCCCCTGAGACATGGGGCTAATGGACTTTGGCTGTTAGCACCCGGGATGTTGGGCACCAACCTCGCCAGGGGCCTCTAGAGCTTCCTCTGGCCCCCTTGGTTCCCAAGAGTAGTTTTGGAATGGGGCGTGCTGTGCTAATGGGGGTAAATGGTAACCTCGGAATCAATTTTCCCTCCCAGAAGAAAATTCTCCCGGCTTAGACGGCACAGACTGTAATAGTGAAAATGGCTCTAGATTGGAAAAATTGGCACGTTGTAGTCCAACAAGGCAATTTTTGAATTGTTCTATACAGCTGTGTGCCTCTGGACACTATGCTGCTTGCGTCCTAAAGCTACGGGATGGAAAGCAACTTTCCAGCCAAAAACAGCTCTAATGTGTTTTTTTCTTTTCTCACCCCAGCCTCAATTTGTTGTTTTGTTTACCTGCCCAGAATCCTTGGAGCTTTGGTCTCTACCTTAGCAGCTGCCAGAGCTATTGGACGAGAGAGTGCTGTGGCCTTCTGTAGAACCTCAGTCCTCAGGGCAATGGGCCTGGGAAAGAGGGTTTCACAGGCTGCAAGGAGAAGCTGGGACAACTCAGGACCGTAGGTCCCGACCAGCTTTTCCTGGTCCGTGTCAAATCTGGGCCTCTCGTGGACCCAGAAGAGGAAATGTCGGACGGTTATGCAGCGTGCTTGATTTTGATGAGCTGTGTTTCCTCTATTATAATATGCAAACCATTTTGTCTTGTTTTTATAAACATTAAAATGCAAAGCAACGCTTCTTAGAAAAAAAATATATGATATATATTTCAAGTAATAGAACAACAGAATGGGAGAACTGCAAGGCAGCGTACCACTCACTTAGTAAATATCCTCATTGTACAGATGGGGAAATGGAGGTGGCCCAAGGTCACATATCTGTTTGGTGGGGAAGAACTTGCTCTCACTATATAGCGCTCCAGGCTTTGGGTAATGGGCCAAGTGGCCAGTGAAACCTGTCTTTCGATTTCTCTGTCCCTGGGGCCACAGCTCTCTACTTTAAGCTTACTCCCCCTTCCGTGAGTCTTGTTAATGGTGAGCCTTCTTTGGTGACTCAAGATTAGAACCACGTAATGGGTTGAAATGGAATTTGGAACAAGTGCTAAACTGGGACTTGACCTGCTAAGTGTTCTCCCTGCCCTGCTCCCCCGCAGCCCATTTCCCCCAATACATCCTGAGATCTCTACCATGCCCGTGGATCCCGTCATCCCCTTACTCCTCTGAATACAGCCCAGGTTCCTTTCTAGGGCTTATCATGTGATTCATGAGATGACTTGCGCCTGTTTCTCCAGCCTCACATCTCACAACCATTGACCTTCCACCCTACACGACCCTGTCTTCACCCCATCAAACCCAGTTATCCCGTTGCATCTTACCCTCATTCACCTTTACATACCTCCTTTGCCTTTGCACATTCAATTATACCCTCCTCCTAGAAATCTCTATCTTCCCCAACCTGTCCCCTTCCTTCCTACCCCCCTTCACCTGGCTAGATCCAACTCCTCCTTCAGTCTCAGCTAAAACACCAGATTCTCTTCACCAAGCCCCACAGTCTGGATTAGGTGCGCTTCCTGTGGGCTCCTGAGGCATCCTTTACTTCCCCTGTGCTATCTTTTACCACTCTGTATCGCAACTGTCCGTTGACCAGTTCAAATCTTCTATTAGAATGTAAGCTCCAGGAGGGCAGCGCTGTGTCATGTTCACCCCGAAGACTGTCTGGCTCGTGAGAAGTGCTGCCTGAGTAGTTGAATGGCACATAAAAATGCTGCTACCACTACAACAAAAAACAACCGGTATTTATTGAGTGTTTTCCTCTGCCGGAAACTATGCAAAGTGCGTTCTGTGCATCACCTAATTGATATTAGTTCTTGCATGAATTGAATGAGGTGAGAACGAGGGATTCTAATCCTGGCTCTGCCTCTGGCTGCCCGTGTGACTTTCAACAATTCCCATGGTTTCCTCATCTTCAGAATGAAGGCTAGAGAAGGGGGCAGACAGACTTCATTTCTCGGTTCTTTTTCCTAGGCAGAAAGGGAATCAAGAGTCAGTCTATGCAGGCCTGGGGAAAATCAACCCTCAGGATTCAGAGAACCAGCGGACACAGAGGGTCAACTTTCTAGTCCGGCAGCAGGAGAGGCATCTGGCCGTGAGGCTGGGAAGGGCAGCGGGTTGCTCTCCCATGCTGGGGTAGAGCTTCCAAATAGAGAAGCCCGCTGCTAGCTGAGTCATTAACGCTGGTCTCCTCACCTCGGGCATTGTCTGATTTAAGTGTAATAGCTTGTTTGGTGGATTTTGCCTTCTATAGAAATCCCCCCAAGAGTGAAGTGTCGCATTCAGCTGGGAGAGCACAGGCCTTTGTGCGCTGATGGCCCGGCCTTGACTGAATGTGTTTGGAGTTGGTTATCAAAGGGGAGGATAAATTAGAGCACAGGGCTGAGAAGAGAGGAAGAGGGGGCCCTTTCATGAGCAGGGCTGAGCACTTAGGCAGCTGACTTGGAGCTGGGAAGCCCCTGAGCCTGGCCCTTTTTCCTTTTGCCAGTGGCAGAGCTGCAGGCAGGCCTGGCTGTACCCTGGCAGAGCCCAAATTCTGAGGTCCCGCCAGGCCCTGGGGGATGGGGGTGGGGGCGGGACAGGAGGAGGGCGGGTGAGTGGTGTTGGTGACAGGACGGCCTCCAGGGCTTAATGGAGGGCTTCTGGGGTGTTGATGAGCCCAGCGCCCTCCCTCCCTGCACAGCCTTCCCCCTGCCCCCTTCCCGGATTTACTGAAATCATGCTCTGATGGTACTGTAGGCTCCAAGGGACCTCTTTGGTCTTGGGGATGCTGTTCAGGGGCTCCACCCCCATCTGCCTCTCTCCAGCCCCCAACACACACTTACCAGCTGGCTCTCAGGACAGTTTTATGGAGTGCACTGGTCAGCCAGAGATATTGGAGCTCCCAAAATAAGAGATCCTGGGCATTCGACCCTCTCTATGGTCTTGGCTTCGGATGTCCAGATTCCGAGGCCAAGCTGGGCACAGCTGTCAGCTGAGCCACAGGCAGGGCTGCCGAAATAGTAAATTACACCGAGTGCCCAGTGCCCAGTTTTTGCCTGCAAGAATGCTCCCCTCTGTTTTTCAGTGGATCTTCCCCCCACACCCCCGTCAGTGTCCCTGGGCCCCTCACTGACAGCTTCTTGCCCTGTGGGATCTTGATCAACAAACTCACCCCCTCGAGGAACCAGAGAACTTTTGTTTGCTGATTAGCACTTAACCCTCAACAACGTCTTAGGTTCATATCATTTTCCAGCTGGAAGGAACCCAAGACACAAGCTGTAGACCTAAAAATAGGTCTTTTTTTTTTCAGTATGCGGGCCTCTCACTGTTGTGGCCTCTCCCGTTGCGGAGCACAGGCTCCGGACGCGCAGGCGCAGCGGCCATGGCTCACGGGCCCAGCCGCTCCATGGCATGTGGGATCTTCCCGGACCGGGGCACGAACCCGTGTCCCCTGCATCGGCAGGTGGACTCTCAACCACTGCGCCACCAGGGAAGCCCCCAAATAGGTCTATTTTTAAAACCCGTTTGGAGTTGCAGATATTTTAAAGAATTGTCTGAAAGTTATGACCCCTCACCCCAGAAACACACATATTCTGATGTATACAAAAGTTTAGCTGCCATTTCTGGGGGCGTTACACCCTCTGAATCTATGTATACATCCCATCCTGGCTGCACATTTGAATAAGCTGGGAGCTCTGATAAAATTCTGAGGTCTAGGCCTTACACACATGGACTCTGATTGAAACAGTCCAGGGTGGGATCTGGACATCAGTATTTTTTCTAAAACACTCCAGGAGATTCTAATGCAGCCAAGATTGAGAACCATTGCCCTAGGGCCCCTTAGACTCTCCTCCCCACTCTGATTAAGAACCCCAGCTGTGGACAGTCAATGCCTGTACAGAGAGGCACGTAGGAAGGCACATGCTGGGGTTCTGGTAGGGATGGGGTAGACACAATGAACGGATATATCATTCTGCCCACTGCGTTTAAAATCTTTTCCTTCTTCCCTCACCCCTTGAGGGGTGCTTCTGTGGTGTTCATTTAAAATAATTTTAGCACACCACAGTGCGAAGGGAGCCCGGTTGCCTTGATGTGCTTCTATCATTTCAAGGAACTCAATAAAAATTTCGTTTTGGTGTTCATTCAAGGCAGCTTCCTCATAGAGGTCTTACGCTGCAAACCCGAGTTCTCTTTTCATCTGGTCACCCCGGGGAAATTGTGTATTTGAAATTCAAACAATATTTGGGCAAAAAACAGTTCTCATTATATGCGGTAGAGAAGGCCAATGAGAGGAAAGCAAGGGGAAATGATTGAGTGACATTTCTATTTGCTGGTTTGACTTTTCCGCCAGGGGCCGCCGTGCTTTGGGGCCGCCGGAGAACCTCAGCCTCCTAGTATGGACTGGAAATGCCAGACCCCTGGAAAAAAGAATTTGGAGGAGAAAAATGAGTGGGCTTGAAACGGATTTGAAGAGTCAATGTGACCTCACACTGATGTCGTTAGTGAGATAGGGAGAGAATTCTGTGTTTTGCACAAGTTCTGTCTAGGAAGGAGATTGTTCCAGTTATGGACTCTCAGGGTTGAAGGGGACTCAGAGATTGTCTGGATCTAGCTTCTTTGGTAGGTGGATCCTCTCTCTCACGTTTGAATTGGCCCTGGTCAAGCATTTAGATGGAGTCGTACACTTATTCGTTCATTGATGGAGCCCCGGCAATGTCTGGAACTTGGCAAGTTGTACAGGGGAATTCAGAGGCTGATGGGTCGCCCCTGCCCTTAAGTAACTTACAGTTTCCTGAGGACTTGAACAGCTAAAATGCCAGGGAGACATGGTGAATGCTGTGAGGGCAGGAAGCTGGGGGGTGGGGCCGGGTGGGGATGTTAACCTTGACTGAGGACCCATTAGGAGCCCTGTAGTCATTTCCCCAAATCACATCTCTTAATCGTTACAGCAACTCTGGAAAATAAGTACTGTTATCATCACCCCCTTTTTATAGACAAGGAAACTGATTTTCAGACAGGCGAATTTGCTTTCTCAAGGTGCCAGAGCCATGAATAAGTATTTTAGAATAGGTATTTAAGAATAAGTATTTTAACACAGTATGTCCCAGGCCAATTCTCTTGCCACTGTAACAATCTGCTTTCCTAAGAAGAGTTCAAAAAGGGCAAAGACTGACTTGGCTGGGCTCGGGGATGAGAAGGGAGGGATTTGGGCCGGCAGAAATGGGACGATAGAAGGCACACCGAGGGCAAAGTTTCCCAGGCTTAGTAGCTCTGGGGGAAGAAAACGTAGCAGCTCAGGCTGGAAAGCCGGGGTTGAGAATGAGACTGGGAAGCCAGGTTAGGACAGGGTTTTGAAGGTGTGGAAGCTACTGAGGTGGATTTGGGGTGGGGTAGAGAGTGAGAAAACCCTAAACATTTTTGAAGAAAGAGGGAGTCTGAATGTAAGCATTGCTACTCATAGGAGAAAGAGTGGAGATTTTGCTTCCTGGCCCTGTCGCTGCCTCGCTGTGCAACTTTGGGCAGATTATTTAATCTCTCTGTGCCTCAGTTCTTTCATCTGTAAAATGGGAATGATAAACAGTACTTACCCCATGGAGCCGTTGTAAGGATCAAATGAGTAATGTCTGTGGAGTGCTTAGAATCATGCCTGACACACAGTACGGTCTTCGTAAATGTTGGATATAGCTTTTATCCTTCAGGAATTTAATTCTGATAATGGTATATATAGCAGGGGGTGACGTGGGGAGAGATAGAAGGCCCAGATGTTAGCTAGGAGGCAGTTGTAACAGTCTGGGCAACAGGGTCTAAAGGCTTCACCTTGACTGGTACCCATGGAATGTAGTGAAACACCAGGAGGGGGAATCAGTGTTACTCTGCTTCTGATTGGCTGTGGAGGTGCACTCAGGAGCCCCCTGAGGTCACTCGCAGCTGGGAGAATGGCAGTGTCAGTCCTAGACCTCGGCACTGGGAGAAGCTGCAGGTGAGTAGGGGAAGACGAGAAGGTTGGTTTAAATCCATGTGAAACTAGAGTGAGAAGCAACCCCAGAGCCAAAAGAGGAGCTGGGGTTGGGGGTTCGGTCTAGCCCTGCCCCTGGCTTGTTACTACATGGCTGCTCTGCTTCTTTGTCCCCCCACCTGGGTCCTGGGAAGCTCTGTCCTCACGCTACCTTTGATTCCTGTGCTCCCGTCTCCTCTGAGCCCTTCCGGAGTGCCCCACATGCCCTCTGCAGCTGCTTCCCCAAATGGTCAGGGCACAGGGACACTGGGTCCCTGTCAAAGCAGATCACATCTCCTGCTGTTGCTTTGGGAAGCCTGGGTGTGAGGGATGGGTGAGCAGAAGGCCCAGGCTGTGCGGATCAGGAGGGGGAGGGAAGGATTTGGGGGATGGTGGTAAGTAGCAGCAGGAAATAAGTATTCTGCCCTAGGAGGAGAAAATTGGTGAGTGACCAGCTTTGGAGGCTTTCAAGGGCTTCCTGCTGCTACAAGAATCCCTTGATGGGGACCCAGTGCCCTTCTGAATTCCCCACGCCTGTCTGATAGTGTGCACGTGGCATTGGGAGAGGTGTGGGTACCAGCTCACCAGCTGGAAGGGATGCTGAGGGAGGCTGGAGGGCCTCTGGTGAGTATGGGGGCTCAGCCTGGACACCCCCATCCCCAGTCCTCCATCCTCCATTCAATCCCATCATGCCTGTGGGCATCAGGGATTCAGACAAAAGGAGGCTTGCAACGGAAGGGAGAGTCTTATAATGAAATTACCAGGCTGCTGTCAACCAGGCGCCCTGCCCCACAGAACAGACGCCAGACAGGTTGCAGTGTGTCAGGCCCGGGCCTGCCTGGGCCTGACAGGGGGTCCTGTGGGCAGGCAGAGTCAATTACCCAGAAAGGTTCCACTTAACTTCCCCTGCTGTTTGCAGATCCTGCCCCGGCCTCTGCAGCCTCGCTGGCCTCGGCCAAAGCACCGTCGGCCTGCACTGGAGCCGGCTCCCTGCCAGCTGTGTCCTCGGACAGGTCCAGGGCCACCGGATCCAGGAGTCTAGTGTCCTGCCCTCATTTGCTCCAGGGATGCCTGCTCTGGCTCTTGGCCAGAGGATTTCCATTGGTCCCCCTGCAGACCCCGCAGGATCCTTAGGTGGGAGGGGCATCAAGGGGCTGTCCTGTCCCTCTTGTGAGGCATCAGCCATCCTACATGTCCTCCTCCTCGGTCACCTATCCCAGTTCAGTGGGTGGTGACAATCTGGGCTCTGCAGTAGAACAGACATGGGTTTGAAGCCGGGATCAGCTACGTACCGCTGTGGGACCTGGAGCGTTAATTTAACTTCTTTAAACTACAGTTCCACCATCTGTGAAGTGAAAAGAATAATAATATATATCTCATAGGATTATTGTGGGGATCAGAAAAGATGGTGTAAAGTGCCTGAAATGCCTGCCCAGAGTAAATGCTCACCAATATTCTTTCCTTCCTCCCCGCGTCCTCACCTCTTTCAACTCCCCCCTCCTTCCTCTCCTCCTCTTGGCCTGCTCTTCTTCCTACTTATTCATCTAAGGTCCTCACTTATCAGGGAGTTTGTTGGTTTGGTTCCTTCTTTCTGCTATAGAATCCTGGATTGAGAGAAAACCTAGTTTCTAGTCCAGGCTTATCTATCAATCCTCTTCAGACAGAATTGGGTCTACAACACCAAAATATATTATGAAACTAGAGTATGCTTTCCCCAATGGGTTAATGCCATTTAACCAAGGTCAAGGTCTTTGGGTTAAGTCCTAACCATCCCTGGCTTCTACCCATTGAGCCCCTGAAGTTTTGTACTTCACGGACATTTCCTCTCTCTGTACCCCCTCGACCAGTCCAGTCATCTTCCACATGTTTGCTGTTGGTCAGAAATGCCCCCAAAGATGCAGTTTAGCGCTCCTGCAGGTATAATGCTGTGATGGGATTTCAGCTTCCAACATGCACCCCGTGGATGGAAGGTAGAACACTGTCATTTGGTCATTAAGTCATTCAACAAACACTGAGAGCCTACTATGTGCCTGGGAACTGAGGGTTTAAAGGCAAATAGACAGCCCAGCCCTTCGACAAGTGAGCAGTCTGCTGGGGAGGTGGATGAGTAAACAGATAATTAGAATCGAATGTACCAGACGCTATGATAGGAGTAGGATAATGTGATGGAAAAAGGGTTGGAGAGGCTTCTTTCTGGGATGGAATGGGAGCTACATTCTGCAGCTCAAGTATGATTGATATGGGAACATTGAAACCTGCACCGTCCCTCCAACTCTGAGGAGGAGAGTGATACCTAAGGATGGAAGCAACCAGCTTCTCAGTGGACTCCAATGCAGCCACCAGCCATCTTCCTCGAGCTGGACTCTTCTGTTGCAATCTGCTCACAAGGCCCTCTGGCCAAGGGGCCTCGGCTAGAGCATCTCAGGTCTGGGGCAACGTTCCCCATCTATCTCCTCTGCCATGCAGATGAGTGGGGGAGGGGGGTCTGACAGATTCTGTGAGCAGTGACTGCACCCTAGCACTGCCCTAATTGTGCCAGACAGGACTGTTTAAATACCACCAGACAGAATATTACTCAAATTAAAAATGAGGCCTTAAATGTCATTATTTGTGTCATTATTAATAGCCCCTAATTGTGTTCTCTAATCATCATGAAATTATGTTAGTATTAATATTCACGTCAGAGCTGCCTAGGGAACTTGGAAGATTTAAAAAAAAATTATACCATATGTCAGTTTCCATGAATGTGAAGCAAAGGCTGGTTTTAGTGCTTTAGTTCCAACTGGAGATGAGATGGTGTTCTCCACGGCTGGGGACCAAGATAGCCTCTGACTGCAAGGGCCTCCTTAATTTCCGCCCTCTGAGTCACTGACTTCTGGACCCCTCCACTCACAGGCGTGAGTAGGACCTGTCCTCCTGGAATACTCTGTGGGTCTCCTGCCAGCTGCCCTCACTGGTGAGGGGATTGGTGTCTGCTCAGACTAGAAAGTGTTTGGTGCCCTGGGACATGACACCTTTCCTCTCCTGCAGCTTTGAGACCTGCCTGTGTCTCGACACCATAATGAGAAACACGCGGCGAGCCTGCCTGTCCTCACTCTCCATCTACTCAGAGACGCCACCTCCGTGCATTTGGGATTGTGCCTGAACTGCCCTTCCCGGCTCAGGGAAGTGATGCCAAAAAGAAAAGAAAAGAAAAGAAAAAAAAGTTGGAGTCTCTCAGAGAAATGTGTTGTATAATGTAACATAGAAAGAACTTTTGGAAAATAGAGATTCAGAATTTAAAAGTACGTACAGAGTGTCCACACAAGCTGGAAACAGGTGCATCTGTGTCCTCAAGGATATCTTTATCCTGTAAGGAACAAAATAGAACTATGTGTGTTTCCACATTTTTTCGGACAGCCCTGGATTTTGCCCCGTGCTAACCTTGCCGGGGCTTCTTTGGGGGAAACACTGACTCCCGGGATGAGGATGGGCTCCCTTTGGATGCTTTCTTTTCTTATCAGAGGCATCGGGAATGAAAGCTTCTGGAGGGGATGAGCTGCATGTGCCTCTCACATCACATGGGACTCGAGTTCTGCCTCTGCGTCAGACGTCAAAGCTGCCAGCCGTAAGAGGTGGGGAGGTAACAAGGCAGGCCATATTGCCAATTAGAGATTCCCTCCCTTTGGGGATGTGTGGGGCGAGTGCCCTGGGACCCCCAGAGGCATCAGCCTCCTGATGATATCACTCCCTAGCTCCTCTTCATCGTGTCTACAACATTCCTTTAGGCTGCCTGCTCACCGCCTCAGTCATCCGCTAATGGAGTCCACGTGACCGCAATGTGTCAGACAAATCTGGGGCAACCGTCTCACTCTCTTCCCGGAGCCCTTGGAATTCTCTGGAACTGAGAATATTCAAATGCCTTTCTTGGTGAAACAGCAGGCTTCCAACCCGCCCCCCCCCACACCCCAAATATTATGACTTGAGTTAAATATAACCCAGAGCATGAAAATAACAGCACAACATGGGGATCGGAGAAGCCATGGAGTGAGCAGCTCACACACAGTCACACTGTCTGTCACCCTGGGGGTGGCAGGACAACTGCAGACCCCAGGGCCACCCAGGCAGAGAGCCCACAAAACCCCACAGAGGTCTGGTGCCCTCCGGGCCGGTGAGTAGCTAGCTACGTTAGCCTGGGTGGGCCTTCTCTCTGCTGCTTTCTGCATAGATTCTCCTTTTTCCTCATCAGATGTGGTGTGACTTAAAGAGTTGGGGAGGATCTATCTTAAGTGATGTGTGGAAAGGGAGACTTTCCTGTTTTTTCAGACGTGAAGGGAGGATCAAGTTAGGAGGGGGACGCTCAGGCGGCGGCAGGTCCGGCTGGCATGCTGATGTGGATTTCCAAACCCAGAGGACACACGCGTGCCCCTTGTCACTGGACCGCCTTTTCAGATAATCTAGAAGGAGAAGCTTGATCTGCGGAGGGGAGGGTGGGCGGATGCATGTTTAGGGCCATGAGTCAGGTTCTCCAGCCTCCTTCGTGACCTCATGCATAAGCTTCCGGTAAAAACTCAGTGGGTAATAGATAAGCAAAAGGTCTTCTGAAAGTCAGACTCTCTGAATTCCAAACCCAATGATTACTATAATTGTTGGCCTAGGGCTGGATTTGAACCAGTGAACCTACAATAGAATAGTTAACTAGGCCTCCTCTCAGAGCCCTTCTGCCACTGAGTTACCCAGCAACAGTCACGTGGCTGCTTCTCTCTTTGCTTTGGGCCAAATAGCAAATAGCTCAGGCCAGTCCCAAAGAGCAGATACATCGGTGTCTTCTCTGTATTACGAATACTTTATACACATAGGAGGATCTATAGCGTTTGTAACATGCCTTCTTTGATCCCCATAAGGTAAGTAGTGCAGATATAATTATCACCCACTTTAGAGATGAGAAAATTGAGCCTCAGTACAGGTATTGGCCAACAGCTACGTCGCTTACACGTAACACAGTGGGGTTGACCCCAAGTCTTCTGATCGCTGGGGCTACATTTTGAATAGGCCCCTCCCATATGGTACACGGCTCTTTGCCCTTCCACGCCCCCCCCCCGCCCCCCCACAGAGGCAGCTTGGGAATTCTGAGAAAAGTCAAGGGGCTAGCTAGACCGTGAATTCTATGAAGACAGTGGCAACAATACTGTTCAGGTCTCTGCCCTTCCCCAAATCTTTTCTTTCTTTCAGTCAGATCTCAGGTGTGCATGAGATGCAGTCCAGAGGGATGCATGGGAAGGTGAGAAAGGAAGGCAGTGAGAAAGACTTTACCCTCTCAGGGTCTTTGCTTTTGTTCTCCGGGGCCCTTCCTCGAAGATGAGTCAGCAGAAAGAGCTCTCAATCCTCCCCAATCCACAAAGTGCCTCCTTATCATTCTCCCACCCCCTCCCCAAGGCAGCAAATCCTGAGATGCCTTCTTTGAGAGAGAGCTTGGGCTGAGGAAGAGGGTTCCAGCCTCACTCGGTGATTCATATGAGGGTCTTAGGAAGAGACAAGAGCCTGCCCTGGACTCCCACCTGAGCTGCCTACCTGCCTCCTGCTTGAGGAAAATAGACATAAAGCCTTGTTGGTGGGACCTTCAATCTTGTCCCCTCTTTCAGCTTGAGAGCCACTGTCCAGCTTTCCACTTCTGTGCCCTCTTATCCTTCCTCCACCCCCATCTTCCGCTCTACAAAGCCCCTGCTAGAAGTTGACAAAGCTGACTGGCTGCTTAATGTGCTACAGGTGTTGTTGCTAGGCAACCACCCTACTCTGCGGCTCAGGCTCTGTCAGCCCAGCTCAAACCCCTGGTAGCACTTAACCCCATAACTTCTTACCGCAAACGCTAATTACCCAGGCTCACTGAACAGCACATTTATACCCCATGATCACGGAGCGGAAGGATTGATTCTCAGCACCTTCAGACCTTCAACCAGCACTGCTCGCCATTGAGCCCTGCGTCAGGCTGCCCTGAGCACGATGTGGAGACCTTTTGTCTGTAAGTGTCTGTTCCTCCTTTCCGGCCGCATCTGGAGGATACTGACTTTAATGTTGACCATCTCTCTCCCCTGGACGGGATTCTCCTTGAGTCAACCAAACGCCTCGACTGCTTTCTGGTCTCCAGGAAAGAGGTGGCAGGCTTTCTCTGCATTTTAAACTACGTTCAGATTCACACTCTTGACCCCAGATCTCACAGTTATGAACGAAATTCATTCTTCGATGTCTGTACTCAGTTGAGCTGAGGATGATCACCAGTTGTGCCAATTCTTCCACCACTTGAATGTTTTTATACATTCCTGTTTGTTTGGTTTTTTTTGTTTGTTTGTTTTGTTTTGTTTTTTGCGGTATGCAGGCCTCTCGCTGTTGTGGCCTCTCCCGTTGCGGAGCACAGGCTCCGGACGCGCAGGCTCAGCGGCCATGGCTCACGGGCCCAGCCGCTCCGCGGCATGTGGGATCTTCCCGGACTGGGGCACGAACCCGTGTCCCCTGGATCGGCAGGCGGACTCCCAGCCACTGCGCCACCAGGAAAGCCCTACGTTCCTGTTCTTGACCTTTGCTTCCCAAATGGAATAACTCACAGTCCTTTGGCTTAACCAGGAGTTACAGGAAGCTTTAAACATGCATAGATAAATGCTTATATTAGCACATAGATCAAACTCTAGTGGAATTGATCTGTTCCTGAGTTGGCCTTTCCCATTCAGACTGTGATCACACTGCTCAACTCATGCCAGGTCCTCAACAACAGTTGGTGAAGGCATGAGCACAGCCATGTTTTTACTTCTCTTTTCTAAACCACAGAGTAGGGTTGACAGTGATGAGAGAGACCATTAAATGCCAAAGCAAATTCCCCCTTCCTTCCTTCTTACTTTTCTTTCATGAGTCTAAACTCTGCCTCTAAGCCAGATTACAGGAGATTCCCACACGGTGCCGAATCCCCTTTCTGCTGGCTAGGTGCCTGATTGTGAGGGGCAGGTCTAGACTTGCTGGGCCGTGACAGTGGAGATTCTCACCCATTCCCAAAGGCCAGCTTCTCCCAAGTGGGCTGGGCACCTCTGTACGACGCCAGAACACTGGGAGGGATCTCACGGGGTCACTCCTGCTTTCTGTTGTAGCTGGAAAAAGTGCTTAACCCTCCCCCTCCTGGCCATTATCTAATTATTCAGGAGTGCAGGAACAGAGAGAACTTACTTCCATTGAGCATTTATGTTCATTGTTTATTTAGGAGCAAGTATTTCAACCCCAGAGCCCCACTGCAGAGTAAGTATCCTGCTCCCCGTGGATGGAATGCGTCAGGCGCAGGACCAGTGCTTATGTGCACATTCTCATCTAACCTTCGTCACAGCTCCAGCATATGGACAGAACTATTTCTATGCTATGTGTGAAAAACTAGGTTCAGAGAGGTGGAATAACTTTCTCAAGTTTGCACAATTAGTAAGTGGCCCAGCTGGTATTCTAAGCTACGCTGTGTCCTGGGAGATCTGACAACCACAGCTCCAAGAGGTTAGGTGACTTGCCTGAGATCCCACTGCCAGTTAGTCATGGGATTGGAATTCTCATTGATCTGACTCTAAAGTCCTTTGCATGGTTTTAGAGTTATTCCTCCAGTTTCTGTGTTGATGGTGCCTTCATGGTGGTGAGACATTCCTGTGTCCGGCACGGAGCAGAAGTGGATTCTAGGGAACAGCAAAGATGGCGTCCTGAACAGGCTGTATCCGGAAGTGAGGGTCCCTGTGTATCTGTTTTCCATTTCTTTGAGAGGACAACACTGGAGAGAGAGAGAGAGGGAGACAAAGAGAGAGAAAGACATACACACAGACCACCCCCCCACCACCACAAACCTCTTGTACCTACAACCCTACGGCCCTCAGCTTCCCTCCCTCATCTTGAGGCAGTGATGCCTTGGCTTCAGGTTAAGCCACTTGTTGCCAGCTGGTGGCGTTAAGAGTTGGGAGTGCCAGTTCGGTCACAGGTGACAGGATTGGGAACATCACCATGGCCCTGGCTCCTTCCCAATAGAACCAGTGGGGTCTGGGAAAACTACCCAGTTGGGGAATTAAATGGGGGTGAAAAGAGACGGCAGATGATGGGTCCTAGTGGGGAGGGGAAGGGTGAAGTGCTCGCCCCATGGGTTTAACACTTTCATGCAAGCGCTTTCTCCATGAAGTATTAATAATGTTCCTATAATTGATACTTCAGGGCAATAACCTCTGACAAAATGGCCCTGATTAGCAGATAATTGAGTGTGTTGGATTGTGTCCTGAGAGAGCTGAACGCTGCCACGCAAGGCCCATTAGCCCATCATAATGACCCCTTTTGTCAGGTATTAGTGTCATTAAGAGCCTGCTCTCTGAAATCAGTCCCTTCATTTAACTCTTTTCCCTAATTATATGGATCATTTTACAAATCAAAGCGAATGTTTGCATACAGCCCCATCCCGAGATGGAGTGAGGAGCAGGCCGGAGATTTCTGAGTGGAGAGTCCTTGGTAAGGAGGGTACTTGTGGTCACTGGGAGATTTCCGGAGGAGATGGGCCCCTTGGAAAGCATTGCACGATGACATGATGCGCCCTGCCGGC
This sequence comes from Globicephala melas, assembly GCF_963455315.2. NCBI lineage: Eukaryota > Metazoa > Chordata > Mammalia > Artiodactyla > Delphinidae > Globicephala > Globicephala melas. The sequence goes on from NC_083321.1 coordinate 91,406,139, forward strand.
CAAGGTGCCGGCAGGGGGGAACTTCCGGATGGGGATGCCTTGCCACGAGACCTTACAGGCCACGCATAGGTCACCACCTGTGCCCCTGAATCCATCTCGGCAAAACATCTGTCCTCCTGGCCTCAGAGACGCTGAATCCGTACAGAGGGTGCCAGGATGGAATAGGTCGGCACCTGAGCGCAGCCATAGGGCCTCCAGAAGGCACAGAACACCTGAGCTAAACATCTGGATTTTGCCCAGAGCTGACTCACATTTCTGTCAGGAAGCAGGAGCCTGCGGGAGTGGCTGGAGAGGCTAAGTAGGGCCCCAATCATCCAGGTCTGGGAAAATGTGACCACGGTGCCCTTGCACCCGTACTTAGAGCTGGGGGCTAGGTAAGCAGCCAGTGCTTCTGGGACGCCTGGGGACTTGGAACCTCATCAGCCCCTAGGCCACACACACAGAAGCTGACACAACAGGAAGCTCAAGGGGCAGAAGGCTGCTTCTGACCTGTTCCTCCAAGCGCCTTCTCACTCATTAAAAAGTAGAGACAGTTATTTGTAGTGAGGTGGTTGGATCTAGAGTCTGTCATACAGAGTGAAGTAAGTCAGAAAGAGAAAAGCAAATACCGTATGCTAACACATATACATGGAATCTAAAAAACAAAAATGGTTCTGATGAACCTAGGGGCAGGACAGGAATAAAGACACAGATGTAGAGAATGGACTTGAAGACACGGGGAGCGGGAAGGGTAAGCTGGGATGAAGTGAGACAGTGGCATGGACATATATACACCACCAAATGTAAAATAGGTAGCTTGTGGGAAGTAGCCGCAAAGCACAGGGAGATCAGCTTGGTGCTTTGTGACCACCTAGAGGGGTGGGATAGGGAGGGTGGGAGGGAGATGCAAGAGGGAGGAGATGTGGGGATATATGTTTATGTATAACTGATTCACTTTGTTATACAGCAGAAATTCACACACCATTGTAAAGCAATTATACTCCAATAAAGATGTTTTTTTTAAAAAAAAGTAGAGACAGTTTCCCATTTATTCGAACCCACTCACTGCCTGACACCTTTTCCACCCTCCCAGCTCTGTACAAAGCTTTTTAACCCAGGGCAGGTTCAGTGTGGGTGAATCACACTGTCTCTAGAATGAATTGCTTAGAGACGAGCGACTGATAGCTTGTTGGCAGCTAAGAAGTGTATATTTTTATAGATACGATACCAAAGATGAAGGTGAAAGGATATCATCTATTACAGGAAAGGCACAGAGGTTGCTGAGCTGGGAGGGATAGTTTATTTACTTGGCAAAGTGATGCGTGAATTTCCCAAGAAGAGTTAGGACCTGCTCTGGGTCCTGGGGTGGAGTGTCTGGACAGTATCTCCTACCCCTGCCCTGTTTCTGCAAAGTGAAGGCTCCTTGACTTTGCTTTCCCTTGTTTTAATCACAGAGGAGCTTGTGCTCCCATGATTTGCGTTAGGCCTGGTGAATTTCCCAGCATTGGCCTTGGGTGGAGAGCTGCCAGCTGTGCAGAGAAACTGCCAGGGTTTCTGCTGAGGAAGCAGAATTTTGGTGGTAGAGTGTGACATTCTCTTCTCAAAAATAATACCTTTCATTTAAGGTAGGAGAGGAGGTTTGACTTACCATGAAAATATGCTTTTCAGACTTTTTCTGCTGGGCCTAGTTGCTGAAGCAGGGAAGGGAAGCCCCAAAGCTGCAGGTGGGAGTGGTGGTCTGAGGGACGCTACGCTCCAGAGGATTCCTCTGAGAGTGGGGCCAGACATGCGGGAATCCTACTTTCCGGCTGCAGCTCCGTCGGTGGTCCAATTCTGCTCAAACCCCAAGGAATGCTGCTCCCATGGAACAAAGCATGCACCTCACCGACTGGAATACGAATAAAGTGTTATTATGTATGTTTAGACACATAAATTAACAAATATTTTATGTTATGGTAATTTCTAAACAGTCAATGGACATTTTTTAAACGTTGTATTGCTGAGGCCCTGAAGTGGACACTGGCTATATGCTGATGAACGGGGGCATGGAATCTACTCTCAAGTGGCTCAGACTCCTGCATGTGTGGTTGTGGTGGAGTGGGGTGTACACAGACACTTAAATCAATCTAGTGTACTGATGCTGTAATAGAAACGTGGGCTGGGTGTTATAGGAATGCACAGGGGACATAACTAACTACCTCTTGCTGGGAGACATGGAGAAGGCTTTCCCGAAGACATAATACTTCAGCTGAGGTTTGAGCGTTTGCTAGATAAAGGAATGAAATTAAGTGCCATCGTAACAAAGAACAGCTACAATTTATTAGGGATTTGGGTATAATAATCATAATACCCAATCTTACAGAGCAATTACTATATGCCAAAACACTTTGCGTGGTTTAGCTCATTTGATCCTCACAGCAGCCCTGTAAGATAAGTATTATTATTACCCCCTCTTTACAATTAAGGAAACAGAGGTTTCAAGGGAATTTACAGATATTAAATACTCTGTTGGGGTCACATAAATCTTAAGTGATTTAAGAAATCACTCCTGCTGGGCTTCCCTGGGGGCGCAGTGGTTGAGAGTCCTCCTGCCGATGCAGGGGACACGGGTTCGTGCCCCGGTCCGGGAGCGGCTGGGCCCGTGAGCCATGGCCGCTGAGCCTGCGCATCCGGAGCCTGTGCTCCGCAATGGGAGAGGCCACAGCAGTGAGAGGCCCAATCACTCCTGCTGTCCTTAGATGCTGGGCACCAGGCTCCGGGTGAGGAGAAGTGGGGGAGAGGTCCTCAAGATGGAGGCTGAACGGAGCCCTGCAGCCCGTGGAGCACGGCCAGCCACTCGGGGGATCCAGCCACAAATCCAGATCTGAACCTTATCCAGTAACGCAAACCCAAGATCCCTCTGTCCTCACTAGGAAGATCTGGGATGTGGGTCTCTAACAGGACAAAGTTCGGCCTGGGGTTCTTTAGTGGTGTTTGGCCCCCAGTTTACATGTGCAAACAGGTCTCCCATCTCTGCTTCACATAAGCTCTCCTTTCCAGCCAAACTGTTCTGTTTAGTGTCTCTTGAACTCTTTCTGGGTCTTTCTGACCAGATCTCCTACCTAATGGGATTTTTCCCATCAGAATGTCTTCCTCACCTGTCTCCTTTCAACTAAACCCAAATCATCCTTCTAAGCTAAACTCAAGCCCCATGACTTTGGTGAAGCCTTCCCATCCCTTCATCCCACAATGACCCCCTCCCAGTCCTACAGTGCTTGGTTCATCCCTCCTCCTGTTGTGAGTAACATAGTCACGGTCATGGGCATCACCACCAAGGGCCCCTCTGCTGTGCTCCATGTGAGTGGATTCCCCAGTTGGCACTAGAGTAGCCACCAGTGTCCCTGGATGTATCTCCTCAAGAAAAGTGTAAATTTCTTCAAGTAAGAAGAGGTGTCTTATCTTAGACATCTGCAAGTGTCCTGTGATGCCTCACGTATAATAGTTGCTCATTAAATACTTGTTAATGGATTTGCCACAGTCAGTAGGCGTGAGAAAACTCAAAGATGAGGATGTCAAGGCTCCACCTGAATTTATTCTCTAACTGGATGCATTTTCCTTAAGCTCTGAGCCCTGGTTGCAACATCGTCAATTTGAGAGAGGAGCAACTCCATCCACACTTCCCCCATCCCAGAGGAGGGGGGCAGAAGAGGATTCTTGCCTACAGGGTACATGGTGATCTTGGGCAGAAAGGCCTGGGTTGATGTGAGATGTTCCCAGTGCTAATAAAGTTCTTGTCTCTTGGTCAGGGCTTGCTAATTGTCTGCAAAGCACGGTAATGGGAAGACAGTCGCAGGCAGGAGAAGAAACATGTTCGTTCAGGGTCAGGGGCAAGATGTGGGTCTCTCTGGCTGTCAGGCTGAAATCTTCACCTCTCTGCTGGGCTCCCTGCCTAGATGCTCCTAGGAGCGCTGTGTGGGTGTGCAGCTTAAAATAATGCTGCATTTATTCGGCTTTGAATGTACTACCCTGGAGATGGGTGGCAGGCATTCCCACCTGGATTTTGTCTGGAGCCTGGTGTCATCTCCAGTTGACTGAGTACATGTAAGCGAGCTGGGGGAGGCTCAAGGTGTCACCCAAGGCAAGGAGAACCCTAGGAGACAGGCTAATGCTGGGGACAAAACCAAGCCAGGCAAGAATCTGAATACCCGTTAAGACATGGTGTCCGTCACTGCTCTCCTCTGCTTCCATTTCTGCTCCTGCCACTGGCTCCCCACTCCCACCCCCACCCCCACTTCACTCTCCAGAGCCATTGTTCTCCGGGGGTGCGGGGAGACACAAAAGAAAGCACAGAGTAGATGCTCAATGACTTTGTTGAAATGAATTGAAGAAGGCATGAGGGCTGGGCACCAGCAAACAGAGGGGCGCTGGCTGGTTCCTTTAGCAGATACACTGCTCTCAGGAAGGAGTTCCTTAAGAAAGGGGCAAAAGAGGGCTTCCTTGGTGGCGCAGTGGTTGAGAGTCCGCCTGCTGATGCAGGGGACGCGGGTTCGTGCCCCGGTCCAGGAAGATCCCACATGCCGCGGAGCGGCTGGGCCCGTGAGCCATGGCCGCTGAGCCTGCATGTCCGGAGCCTGTGCTCCGCAACGGGAGAGGCCACAACAGTGAGAGGCCCGTGTACTGCCAAAAAAAAAAAAAAAAAAAAAAAAGGGGGCAAAAGGAATTATTGATTGGGAGTTGCAAAACCACTTTGTCAGTTCTTTTAAAGAGAGAATTTCTTTCTCCTACGGAGACCGCAGTTAGCATGAGAAGGGCCAATGTACAAGGTTACACGCTGTGTCTGTCCCTGGCCCTTTGCTCGCTGACGGCTTCATAGCCTGTCTCACAACGCGCTGCCTTCTCGCCCTGGATGCACCTCTCTCCCCCTGTGCCCCAGAAGGTCAGCAGGTTGTCTCTCATGCTTTTGTCTGTTTCAGCTAACAGGTCTCTGACAGGCAGGGTCCTTCCTTACCAGGAGAACTGCCGTGGCCACAGCGAGGCTGCCTCTGTCCTACTTTGAGGGTCCTGAACTCACCAAGCGGAGCTGGGTCTAAGGACAGTGTGACCGCACACCAGGGTCTGGCTGCTAGGGAACCTGCTCAGATTTGGGAGGAGCAAATTTGAATCACAGATGCAAATTGCTTAACTTTCTGTCCTTCTCCATCTCTTCCTCATGTGAAAGGAAGAGAGAATTCGGAGCTGGTCTTTTCTAAGAAGATGCTCCTGGTAAGCTAGCTCCCAGAGTCTGAGAACCAGAGTTCATCTGAAGCTTGGAATTCAGTTGCTCCAACAGTGGGGGGCTTTGGGGTAGGCTGGGGGAATTCTCTGGGGATTTGTAGCCCATGCTTTTCCCTGATTTGCAGTCACTGCCAATCTGGGAGTCTGAAATGTGTTGACAGCAGACATCCTTTGTGTTCTGACTATAGGAGCGATTTGTGGGTACCCTGCCTTTGTCTCTTCCATTGGCAGCCCGAGAATGAAGCAAACAGCAGAGGAGACAAGAGGGAAGGAAAGAAGGGGCTGATGGGTGTGTCAGAGTGAGGCCCAGAGTCCCTGTTTTCTCCTTTCCTCCTGCAAATGACCTCATTTATTATGGAAAAGGTTTAGATATTGAGTCATAACTTGCAAGAAGGAGAAACAGCCCAATCGATACCTCTCCAGAGCACCTGTGGAGGCGGACTTCTGCAGGTAGGGTGAAGAGGAAGCAGAGAGGGAGGAGGGGAGAGTAATTAGAAGATAATCTGGCTTAAGAAGTAGCTCTGGACCATCTGCGCTTTCATTAACCATGGAACATGCGCATCTAATCCCAATTAACTTCTGCCACCATCTCCAATCTCAGCTTCTCTGTTCACGCCAGTGACAAGACTTTAGCTGCAGGCCAACAGGCTGGGAAGACCCCACATTACCTAGGTGGGAACAACCAGAAGGGCCCTGCCTGCTGGGGCACTGGTGGTGGTGGAGACAAGGCAGAAGTAGCTGGGTTATTAAGTCAAGTCTTGCCCTGGCCTCCAGCTCTTCCCAGTGCAACTTTATCTGGGGAACTGGGCAGAATCTTTCTGCACTTGGCCCTTAGGCCTTATAGAGGGACTTTATCAACATTCCCAGAAGTGGAAGCCGCTGACAAGCTCTCTGTTTATGCACCAGAAAGCCATAGAGGATGGAGCCTTAACGCGCTGGCTGTGAAGGCCTATGCGTGAGCTTGGGTGATGTCCAAGGACTACTTCTTTGGGCCTCAGTTTCCTCTGCTGGACCAAGAGAGAATTTGATTAGGTGATCTACAACTGCGCTGTCCAATATGGTAGCCACTGGTGACGTGTGGCTATTTGAATTGAGATGAATTGAGATTAAATACAAAATTCAGCAGCTCAGTCACACTAGCCACATTTCACATGCTCAATAGCTACATGTGGCCACTGGCTGCTGCATCAGGCAGTGTAGGTATAGAACATTCCGTCACTGCAAAAAGTTCTGGTGGGCAGCGCTCACCCATAACATCTCTGGCAATTCTGCTATTGCGTTATTCTAGAATTGCCTGCTATCAAGAATCCCGCAGCATTAGTTCCTTTGCCCCCTTGAGTTTCCTCCCCACCAGCTGCTGTCATCTGCCACCACTTACACAACACAGCAATGCCCACACACACACACACACACACACACACACACACACACACACGGCACACAATGCTTTCTTCCAATCAGGGCAGTGTTGAGAAATTTGATAGCCTGACTTGAGAACAACTGACTAATTGGGTGCACTCCTGACTTCTCCTTACATTTGAGGGACTTTCTTTGTCATGTAATTATTCATTGTACACCATTTCCTGAATGCCTACTACATGCCAGGTACTGTTCAGAGCACCAGTGGAATGTGGAGTTTGACCCCTTATGACAGCGAAGTCCTTCGCGGTAGGAGGCATGGCCACCAGGAGCATCAACAACCCTCTAAGTGTCCACCTGTGGCCTTGCCCCTGAAGGGTTTGCATCGCACAAACAGCCCTCACTTTATAAACACTTGATATAAACAGATGGGGGCTGGGAGGAGTCGAGGAGGATGCGGTGTGATCAGCACTTGATTGGAGACCTGGGCAGCATGTTGTGGGGACAGAGCAGAGACAGTCACAGCTCCCCGCTCCCGGGGCCTCGATTTCCCCAGGTGAACAGAGGGCGGGCCTGGCCCTCTCCGAGGCCTCCTCGTGGCCGAGACCCTCTCTGCAGGAGTTGAGATGTCTGAGCACTCTTTGGAGGAAGAGCCTCGCTAGGTGCAAAATTCAGGCTGCACAGGTTTTTCTCCGTTTCCCAACTGTGCTGCCCTTTATTCTTTTAAATCCTGAGGCTTCCTGGAGGCTCCTTCCCTCCCCATACAGCTCTCCCTCCTTCCCGGCTGCATAGCCCCAGCCCAGCTCTTGTCATATTTCCTACTGGATCGGGTGTTTAATTAAAATCATAATTAAAATTGATCTCCTCATTAGCATGCACCTGCTCTGCCTCTCACATCCTCGCGTTCCATTATCCACTGAAGATGTCAGGGCTGACAGGCGACAGCCAGACCCCAGGCCAGCCCCCCTTGATGGGGTTGGCGGATGACAACATCTGGACAGAGAGGACTTTGGGGGAGAAGCTGCATCCACGGCAGAACAACACACGATTAGCGCCAGGTGGGCCCCCTGGGGAAAGGGCCGGCTGCTGGAGGCCTGCGCGCAGCTGGCTACATCTGTGGTCCCACCGGAAGGACTCCTCCCGCGTCCACCTTCCTACCCCTACTCTGTGTGTACGCACACACATATACATACGCCGCTTGCACGTCCCTCGGGGGATCTGTGACAAGTCAACAGACTCCTGGCCCTGGAGAGTCTGGGGGGTGAAACCGAGAAGGCCTCTGGTTTCCAGAGGTGAACCCCAGATGTGCCCTCAAGGAGCCTCCATCTGGGCTGTGATGAGCACTATCATGACCCTCCTCCAGGGGGCACCAGTGAGAGTGAGGCGAGCCACAGGGGTCAGGAGAGGAGCTGGCCTGAGCCTCCCAGCTTGAGGAGACCTGCAAAGAAATGCTGGGGTGTCAGGCGTGAGTGAGTGTGCAGTGCAGGGGTAGGAACCCTATGGCTACTTGACTTCCTGCCTGGCCCCTCTCACCCATGGAAGGGGAAGGAGGCCCGGGAGGAGAAAGCCAGCAGGGCATGAACTCAGTGCAGGAATGGAAGCTCCACAAGAGCAGGGGATTTCTTTCTTTTTTTAATTTTTTTTTATTTTTAATTGTTGTTAAGAAAACATACCATAAAATTTACTATCTTAACTGTCTCTAAGTACAGTTCAGTAGTGTCAAATATATTCACATTATTGTACAACCAATCTTCAGAAGTTTTACATCTTGTAGAACTGATGCTCTGTATCCATTAAACAACAACTCTCCGTCCCCGCCTCCCCCAGCCCCTAGCATCCACCATTCTACTTTCTGTCTCTAGGAAGCTGACGACTCTAGGTGCCTCATGTAAGTATAATCATATGGTATTTGACTTTTTGTGACTGGCTTACTTCACTTAGCGTAATGTCCTCAGGGGTCATCCATGTTGTAACATGAATCAAAGTTTCTTTCCTTTTTTTAATTTAATTTAATTTTTTTAATTTTTATTTTATTTTTATTTATTTATTTATTTGTGGTACACAGGCCTCTCACTGTTGTGGCCTCTCTCATTGCGGAGCACAGGTTCCGGACACGCAGGCTCAGCGGCCATGGCTCACGGGCCCAGCCGCTCTGCGGCACGTGGGATCTTCCCGGACCGGGGCACAAACCCGTGTCCCCTGCATCGGCAGGCGGACTCTCAAACACTGCGCCACCAGGGAAGCCCTCTTTCCTTTATAAGATTGAATAATACTCCATTGTATGTAAATACCACATTTCGTTTATCCACCCATCTGTAGATGGATGGACACTTGGGTTGCTTCCACCTCTTGGCTGTTGCGAATGCTGCTGCTATGAGCATGCAAGCGCAAATATGTCTTCAAGATTCTGCTTTCGATTCTTTCAGATATACACCCAGAAGTAGAAGTGCAGGGATCATAGGATAATTCTGTAACAAAGAAGAACAAACCTGACTCCACATTGGATCTGTTGCTTTAGCGCTAACCCTTGTGCTCTGTTGCCTGTGCTTAGTCATGCTGGCTCTGCACCTTTGTAAAAGAATGTTGCCTGTAGCCTGAAATATACAGGATAGCCCCTTCTCAAGCCTCTGACCTTTAAAGGTATAACACTTTCCCATTCATATAGAGATAAAAAGTTGCAGAACAGAGAATAACATTTGTCTTGTTGGAGGAACATTGTGACCAGATCTACATGGACAGTTGCAAGAACAAAGGATTCTGGTACCAAGAAATTGGCACCAACCAACCACATCCCCTCCCCTTGTAGTATAAAAGAAGCCTGAATTCTAACTCAGGTAAAATGGTTCTTTGGGATGCTAGACCCATCTTCTTGGTGTGCTGGATTTCTGAATAAAGTCGCTATCCCTTGCCCCAACAATTTGTCCCTCGATTTATTGGTCTGTCGTGTGTAAAGCAGTATAAGCCGGGACTCAGTAACAATTCTATCTTTAATTTTTGAGGAACCGCCATACTGTGTTCTATAGGGGCTATGCAATTTTACATTCCCACCAGCAGAGCCCAAGAGTTCTCATTTCTTAACATCCTCATCAACACTCATTTTCTGTTTTTGTTTGTTTGTTGGTTTTTCGTAATAGCCATCCTAATGGGTGTAAAGTGATTTCTCATTGTGGTTTTGATTTGCATTTCCCTAATGATTAGTGATGTTGAGCATCTTTTCATGTGCTTATTGGCCATTTGTATTTCCTCTTTGAAGAAATATCTATTCAAGTTCTTTGCCCATTTTTTAATCAGGTTATTTGTTTTGTTGTTGATGAGTGGGCAGGGCTTTTTATCTGTCTTGTTCTCTGCCGTATTCCTGGCACCTAAAACAGAACCTGGCATATTGCATGCACTCAGTTTCCTTACTGAACATTTGTTGAATTAGTGAGTACCTTTCATTTTCAGAAATCACTAAATGAAATGGGATTCTTCCAAAGGGGTGGTGAGGATATGGACGTGATATGAAATGTGATGTCTCACCTACTCCACCTTTTTGCAAATCCTGTGTGAGTTCTGTAATAGAAGCCTAGGTCAAATTGACCTCACATCTAAGGGAGTTTTGACCAAGGTGGACATCCTATAGTGAAGGAAATTTAGGCTTTGGGGTTAGACTTCAATTCGTATCCCAGAGCTCTGCTACTTACTGGCTATGTGGGCCTGTGCAAATTACCTCTGTAAGCCTCAGTTTGCATATACATAAAATGGGAATAAAAATACCTACCAGGGGCTTCCCTGGTGGCGCAGTGGTTGAGAGTCCACCTGCCGATGCAGGGGACGTGGGTTCGTGCCCCGGTCCGTGAGGACCCCACATGCCCCGGAGCAGCTGGGCCTGTGAGCCATGGCCGCTGAGCCTGTGCGTCTGGAGCCTGTGCTCCGCAACGGGGGAGGCCACGGCGATGAGAGGCCCGCGTACTGAAAAAAAAAAAAAACCTACCAAATAGGGTGGTCACAAGGAAGACATGGGGTAATAAGGTCCTGTAACTGATCATTCCCTTTCTTGCTCTTCTTCCCTGTGATTCTAAAACTCTGATTATAACATCCTACAAATGACCAGAACAACCAGGACTCACATTGTCCCTCGTGTTAAGCACGTGGTATCCGTTGATCGCTGTCTCTGTGTGAGATACCGCACTTAGGAGGGAGGAGCTCAGAAATGTGTGAGGCACGGATGGGTCCTACCCCTGGAACAAGGCTGGGGGGCAGGTGAACCGAGGCCAGAAGAAGACTGGAGTGACCCTGAGCTGGCTTTGCAGGAAAAGTTGGGCTTAGATAGGCCAAGACAGTGCCCTGAAGTGGCAAGGGCATGGCTTCAACATCAGGTTCCTGTCTTCAGACTTCCTCCTGCCCAGTGGAGGCCACCCAGGAGGTTTGAGCAGGGGAAAAGCCAGGTGAAAACTGCTGAGGGCTAGCTGGGCTGCAGAAGGAGGCATGGAAATTATCCAAGGATGCAAAGCCTCCTCGCAGTGAGGGGGTTCTTCCTCTGGCTGCTTAAATTCCTTCTGCTGGAACTGAAGTTTGTTTTCTCCTCTGCAGTCTTTGGGGGAAGGAGAGAATTGCTAATGACCTTCCTCCATTACCCGACATTGATTTGTGGGAGGGGAGCTCTGCCGTAGCTTGGTCTTCCTGCCTTTCCCTGTGCACATCCCTCTGGATGTACTAACAAGGGCTTAACCAGAGATGAGTAAGTGCCAAGGCATTTTTAGTTTACAGTACTTCCCCAAACTTCCTCCTCCCTCTCCTTCCTCCCACCTCTCTACCTCCCCAGCCCCTGTCCTTGGGGGCTCAGGGCAGAGGTCACCCTCCTGGGGGAGACGATCCTCCAGTCCTGCCCCAGTGGGCTCACCTCTGCTCCTCCCTGGGAGCCGCCAGCAGGCAGCCTGGGAGCCCTGGGAAGTCAGGTCAAACGCAGACGATGTAGGAGCCGGAGCCAGCGGGAGGCAGGGTGTCCACCAGGGAGGTGATTAGCTCTGTGGCTCCTCTAATAATAATCTGTGAGGCTAACAAACAGCACAGAGGAGGCAGCGAGGGCAGGCTGTGCGCTGGCTGTCTCTGTCCTTGTTAAGGTTAGATGACGGGGGAGACCTTGTTAATTGCAGACTTACCCTGGTTACTACCGGCTCTCAGCCAACGAGCCACAGGAGGCAAAGCAAGGCTTAGTGGGGAGATTTGGAGCAGCTGATGCCTGCTGGGGTAGAGTTTCGTCCCTACCCTGGGGACCCAACTTGTGAGAAAGCCCTGGGATTCAAAAACTCAGCTCATGCATCGGTCAGTACTGGCTGGCTGCAATGTGTTCTATAGAACATTCAGAAGGAGTCCCGAATTCCATGTTTTTGAAAGACATGAGCTGAACCAACAAAGACGAGTCTCCCTCTCTCCCATCAGAGGACACCCCCGACACACACACACTCTCACACATACACACTTACACTCACACACACTTGGTTCTGAGCCTTCTGGTGTTCGATGGTCTATAAATATCCGTGGCATTGAATTAAACTCGAAATTGAACCCAGAGAGAAGGGGTGTGGCTCTCCTCCCTCTGGCTTCCCTGGCTCCTTTGCTGCTTGACCCTGTAGCTGCCTGGAAAAAAGGACAACACAGAACGAGGTGGGAGGACCTGCCTCAGCTAGGGGGTGGCTGAGGCCATGAGAGGGCAGGAGCAAAGGAAATATAGGAGCCGGGCTGGCAGCCAGGGGTGGGACAGCATAGACAAGACCCCAAGCTCAGCCTTCAAGGAAACGCAGGGTGGGAGCGTGGCCACAGCAAGAGCCCTGGTGAGCATCACACAGAACATGTCCAGGCTGGGCCCCGTGAACAGAAGCCCAGAAGACTGAGTAGGGTGACGGAGGTGTGGGCAACTGGTTTGCCGAATGTCAATATGGGAAAATCTTAAAAAGTGCAGTTTTCTGAGGCTAGCCTCTGACAGAGAACAAGTGACTCTTAACCCCAGTAGATTGTAATTTAAAGACCCCAAAGGAGCTCCTAGAAATACGAAGCTTCATGGAGGATGCTGGAAAGAAAAGGGTAGAATTTCCTCCGTGTTGGGTGTATGTTTGTCTTCTGCCGAGAACTACCAACCAGTCTGTCTCTCATATCTGGACAGTGCATGGGGACAGCAGCCCTGACTCTGAACTGCCCCATCTTCTCCAACTGTTAGAATTTTCTTTACTCCCCTGTCTTCCTGGTTGCCCCTCCCCTCTCCTCTACGGACTTCACGGCTGCCTGCGGTCGCCTGGAACCCACCCCTACCCTAGACACCCGCTCTGGACGCCCCTCTAAGATCTGATCTGTGGTGGCAGGACTAGTAGCGGTGCCATGAGGTAAGAATGGTAATAATAATGAAAGAATGAATGACCATCTGTTAGGTCCTTATGATGTGCCAGGGCCCTGAGCTAAGTGCTTTATAATGCATTATTTCATGTAATACTTCTAACAATCTCATGAAGGATCATTTAATCATTTTATAAGACCTGATTCATAAAAGAAGAAACTGAGGCTCCGAGAGGTCACACGACTTGCCAGGGCCACTCAGATAGCAAGTTGCTGCGCTGGGATTCAGACTCTGAAGGGGACGTTCTTTCTTCTCCAGAGAGAACTGGGGAGCTGGGAAGGCAAAACCCCTGGTTCCTCCCTCTGTTGCTGTCGCAAGGGCTCAGGGTGCCCAGCCCCGTCTATTATCCCCCTTCCCTGCCTCCGATCCCTTCTGAGATGGCCAGAAGCAGGGTTTCTTCACCTCGGTGGACACCTGAAGACCCACCATTAGTGTTTGGACAGACTCTTTGTCTGTTTCATATGAAACTAATGAATAGAGACATTGGAGGAAGTCACTTTAATCCCTTGATCCCGTTTGTTGAGGGGAAAAAAAAGACAAACTCAGAAAGTGTTTCCTTCAAGGATGTCACAGAGTGGGGCCCTGTGTTCTTTCCTACAGTCGGCCCCCGAAGTAAGAGGCCCCAGGCAGAAGTTTCTCTGGAGCATTCAGTCAGCAGGAAGTCCCTCCTACAGGGCACCATGGCACTGCCCCTGGGGACCAGAGTCCCTTTAAGACCTTTCTCAACTTTTCCCAACCTCCTGCCCTGCTGGCCCTGCCCCAGCTCCTGAGTCATCATCAGCTCAGAGCTGGTGGGGTTGGGGAGGAGCTTCCCCCCGCCCCCCGCACCCCGCAGCCTTTCTACTCTGGGTTGGCTTCTGTAGTTCCCAGCTCCTGCTTAATAACCCTTCATGCTGTTCTGAGTGCCTTGTTGCTACCGATTCATTTAATCCTCCCAGTAATCTGGTAGGGTGTGCACCATTCCCATTTTACTGATGGGCAAATGGAGGCACGGCAAGATTAGTGACTTCTTCAGGGGCACAGCCTGGAAGTGTTGCAGACAGATGTGACCCTCCATAACCGCGTCCGCGGCGCAGACTCCTCCTTATTTGTACTGGATGCTGGGGACATTTAAAGTGACCTTTTCTTTTTTTTTTTTGGCAGGCTGGCCTAGGAAACTTTCTACTGTGAATAACGCTGATCTACATGCCAAGCTCCAAGCAGCTGACGTACTAATGAGCAGAGCTGTGGGCTGCCTGCTCTTTTGTGTCCCCCTCAGAACTTGAACAAAAGGCACACTCCATGGGTGTTGGGTAGGTGGTTGATTGGATTTTTACTGGCAGGAAGCTCCACTGGCTTCCACAGCTGCTGAGGTTGGAGAAGGAAAGGAGGGAGGAGGCGTGGTGGCCCACGGGAATGGGTCCCCCTATGAGCAGCTCAGTCCTGGGGTGTGTGCCACGCCTCTTCCTTGGGTAGAGTGCCAGGCAGACACTGTGGGTCCCTGTGAAGGTGGCAAAGCAGATGTGTTCCCATCCCCCTCTCAGTCTAGTAGACCCTTCATTCCTCTTCTTCAGACGGGGAAGCTCTCCGCCCCGGGAATCTGCAGGATGAGCTGAACTGGACTTGCTTACAGGAGGGTAATCCGTAGGGCCAGCTGTGCTTACTTTTCTCGGGCTGCCGTGGGATGGAGCTCCGTGGATCTCCCGGGCCAGTAAGGGTTTGAAACCAAAGGAGGCTTGACTCCTGCCTCCCACCCGGGGAGGGAGGTCGGGCTGTAGAGAGAGATACACAGGTTAGTTCTAACAGGTGTCTGCTTTCTGCCTCCAGCTCAGGGTGCCCACACCTGCTGCTACGTGTCCAGGTACCCCTCCTGTTTGATCCCCACTGCGGGAGGCTGGGGGTGGGGAGACCGGGGAAAGCTGGGAGGAGGGGAAGGAGATGTAACATATTGAGCCGAGAGCACTCAGGGAAATAAAGGATCTATTTTTTTTTCCATTTGTTCTCAGCAAACATTTGTCATTTAATTTCTTCCTAATTACACAATTACGTAATTATGTAGTATTAGTAAAATAAAGCCTAAAGACGTTTGAGTAAAGAATTACTTAAGTAAATAATGGCTGACTAAAGTAATTATTTCCGGGGTTTTCTTTTTTAAAGTAGAATTGGATGAAATTAGTCCAGGCATTGTTGCGGAGCTGAGTGGGTGTGGGGACTGTACAGCCGGGGGCCAGAGATAAGGCTCCCCTGGTCCTCCTGGGGTTTAGCTCCCAGCATCCTGGAACTTTCCTCCCTCTGTAGATGGGACTCTGATGGCAAATTCCAGCTCTGCTATTGGCTAGTGGCTTGGGAACTACCTTCCGTTTTGAGCCACACTGGGCCTGTCAGAAGGGCTTGTTCCTGCCCCAGTGGGAAAGGAGGAAGAGGATGAAGTTCAAGGCAGAAGGAAGTACTCAGTTACTGAGGCCTGTGCCTCGGCCTCCCCAGGTTTACGAAGAGGCAGCGAGACATGAGACCACCAGGTCCGTAAAGAGACCACTCCCCAGCTGCAGGGTGAGGAACTAGGTCCTGTGAAGTGCTGGGGGGTTATATGGTGGCAGAGGTGGACGGAGGATCTCAGGGCTGCAAAGCTACCTGGAGACCTTATGTGGACAGGTCGCCCGGGGTCAGGTGCAGTTTGCCCTGGGCGTTTCCTTCTTGGCTTGCAGGGCTGCAGAGAACACAGTTTTCTTCAAGGTTGGCACTCAGCTCCCCTAAGCCCCGATAGACTTTGACCTGGCAGTGTGCTTAAAGGGGAAGGAAGCAGCCCTCCCAGAAGGGGCTGGGAGGCCTGGGATGAAGGGAACTCTTGGATGGGGCTGGTGGTGATACTGCCAGAGCACATCCTGGATGCCTGGTTCAATCTGCCCTTGATGAGACCAGAGGTCAGCTCTCAAGACACGAGCCCCTTTTCTCCACACTTCAGAGTTTGGTGAAGGACTGACCCAGCAGCTTCTTATAGAAGGAGATTCCTGGGGGATCAGGCCGACCTGTGCTCCCTCCATCTTTCCCCTGTTCCCATCACTACAGTGCTTGCTCATCCTTCAGAAGACAGTCACTCATTCCTTTGATCTGCAGGGCTTGTCCCTCTCTGAAATCCTCCTAGTGCAATGGAGCCCCAGACAAGGTAAGTCCTTAAGACTTCTCAGCTTTCTCCTTAGGACAACTGAACCAATATATTCCTCCCCTGGAGCTGTGTTTTAGTTTCCTGAGGACTTGCAGTCCCTGCTGGGGCCCTGGGAAGCTGAGGTATATGTCACTGATCTTCTGTACTTCTGGTGCTGGTGGGTGTCAGACAGAGTTGGGGATCACGCCGCCCTGCCTGCTGCAAATCTCTGAGAGCTCGAAGGAGACCAGCTTGAACATGAAGCAGGTAAACCTTCTCAGCCTTCTCACTGGGGCCATGGCTTTGGGCCTGTGATTGGCAGTTCATTGACACCAGCATCCTTTGAGAAAGGAACATAGAAGAGGCTTCTGGAAAGTTACTAAAGCCACGGGAGAGTATTGGAAAGGAATGCTGACACAGTCCTTCAGGCCAAAAACTGTAAGGTGGGTTAAAAACATCAGTTTTTCTTGAGTGGTTTATCTGTTGCTCATTGAGCTACAAATATTTGGAAGTATTTAGTAAAGTTGAAGATACATTGCCCTACAACTGGGCAACTGTACCCTAGGCACAGGCTCTACTAATAAACAACCTAAACAACCTAAATTTCTATGAACAAGAGAATGAAATGAATAAGTTGAGTAAGTTGTGAAATACTCATTGAATAGAGTTCTTTTCAGCAATAAAAATGAAGTAGAACTACATGTATCAACATGGATGACTCTATGAAACACCATGGAGCTAAAAAAGCATGTTGCAGAAGAGTATATACACTGTGATACCACTTATAAAAGCTGTAAGCTATGCAAAACCAAACCATGTACTGTTTATGAATGATACATAGGGATATAGACACCAAATTCAAAGATGGTCAAATTTAGGAGCACGGGAATAGGGAGTGGGAGGGAGGGTTGGGAGGAAGGGGCTGCAGTACGTGGGCATCCAACCTTATTGGTCATGTTTTATTTTTGATGCTGGGATATGGGCACAAGGGTATTTATGATACTATTCCTTAAATTTTCTGAGTGGTTGAAATATTTTCAGAAATATTTTACAGTATTAAGAAATAAAAATGTGAAAATCCAAACAACCAAGGACCCCCTCGGCTTTCCTCAGAAGTGCCAGGACGTGGTGTGTGTGTGTGTGTGTGTGTGTGTGTGCGCGCGTGTGTGTATGGTGTGTACATCCATGTATGTGAGTCTGAGATGGCAGAGGTGGGTGGTGAATAGTTGGGGTGAAGAGCAGTGGAGAAGACCTCAGATAGACAGGGTCATAGCTGGCTGCTGGGAAGTTTTCTGGGTTGAAAACTTATTCAGTAAAGTTCCTCTCTTCACATAATATTTGCCTACGTAAGAAGCTAAATATTCATTGAGTAATTAGCCAGTTCAAATTTGTGGTATGAAAAGACAATTCTTTCTAATTATAGGGATGTCAGTTAAAAGATGCCACACTAGGATGCCATTCACTGCCAAGACAGCCTTAATAAAATTCTCACTGTGATTTAGATTCAAAAAGGTTAAAAAAAAAAAAAGACACCATTATTTTTGATAATTAAATATTTACCAGAGCTGAGAAAATAAGTCACACTAATGTTTCAGGCTAATCAAAAGCTCTTAAAAAAAAGCTCCAGTAAAGATATTTGTTGCTCTCACAGCTCTGCTGCCAGGTTCACAGATTTTCTGGCTAACGCCAGCATCATGGCCGACTCTCCTGGAGGGTCTGACGGGCAGTCCTTACACATCCATCCCTCCTGGAGACATTATCTAATTTACAGTTACTTTTCTGCTTTGTAATTTTACATAGGCTCACTGTTGTCTGCTCCCTCCCCCCAGTTAGATTCTAAGTGAAATGACTACAGAGCTGTGTCTTTTTAAGGGGGTGGAGGTAGGGATGGGAGGGGGGGTATGTCATCTCTAATCCAGTTCTCTCTGTAAGGGAAGCTCAATAATGAATTGAGCTTGACAAATAATTAATGTGATAGAAATTGTACCCTGACTTGAGATTTAGCTCCAATACTCCCTGGCTGTGAGCCATTGGACAAGTGACTTTAACCACTCTCAGTGTCAGTTTTGTTTCTGTAAAATGGGGATATTACACAACTACCTTAAAGGATTATTTTTCTTTTTTATTGCAGTATAGTTGATTTACAATCTTCTGTTAATTTCTGCCATAGAGCAAACTGATTCAGTTATATATACATTCTTTTTTTTACATTCTTTTCCATTATGGTTTATCATAGGATATTGAATATAATTCTCTGTGCTATACTGTAGGACCTTGTTGTTTATCCATTTTATATATAATAGCTTGCATCTGCTCACCCCACATCCCACTCCATCCCTCCCCCAGCCACCTCTCCCTTGGCAACCACAAGTCTGTTCTCTATGTCCGTGAGTCTATTTCTGTTTCATAGATAGGTTCATTTGTGTCATATTTTAGATTCCACATATAAGTGATATCATATGATATTTGTCTTTCTCTGTCTGATTTACTTCACTTAGTGTGATAATCTCTAGGTCCGTCCAAGATTAAGGTAATTTAAACCCATCTCTTCTTATAGTAGACTTGCGGGCATTGTCTACTCATTTCTGTCTTTACTTCTATGACCTGCTACCCCTCCCTCTGTGGGCAGAGATCAGCATGGGCTCCACCCTTTCCTCCCTCAGCTCCTGGTTTTCTCAGGATATGCTCCCATGACCATAGCTGCTTGGTCCAGGGATGGTAGCTGACCCAGGCTGGGCCAATCTGAGCTTTCCCAGGATTTTGAATTAAGAACTGAGGAAGCTAGTCAGACCATGTCTGCTTAAAGATACAGTAAATAGGAGACAGCCTAATTGTAGTATATCAGTTAAGATTGGATTTTGCTGCATTTAACTGAAACCCCCATCCCACCCATGCCACAAAAAAGCACAACTAAACAAAAATAGTAATTAAATAAAATAGACATATATGTTGCTCTTCTGTAAAAACAGTCCAGAAGTAGGCAGTGCAGGGCCAGCTGAGGGCTCCAAGGTCAGGCTCTGATCTTTCTGCTTCTCCATCTTCAGGGCAGTTTCCAGCCTCTGTGTTACCTCCTGTTCCAGTAAGGGTGCAGGAACTTCAGTGGTCTTATTTGCATTTCAGGAGGTTGGAAGGACAAAAGGGAGAAAAAAGCATGGCTCTCATTTTTTTAGAAGGCCTAACTCTTCTCCTCACATCTCATTGACCCAAACCTAGTCACCTGGCCAAACCTAGCTGCAAAGATAGCTGGGAAATGTAATCTTTTAGCTGGGAACCATTGCTGCCCAATAAAACTGGGGTTCTAAGGAGGAAAGGAGGAATGCATGTTGTACTAGGCTCCCAGTAATCTCTGCTCCTTGGAGTAATTCTGCCACATAGACGAAGCTGGTCTGTTGTCACATCTCTATATTTCCCATGGCTTGGTTATTTAATCTTAGCTCTGATTATGGGAGATACTCAGGATCCTTTTAATAAATTCCTTCTTTTCTTTCTTTCATTAGAAAAAGTGTCAGTCACAGCCACAAGGGTCCTGCTATTCCTCTCCTTTAAGACCCCTTTACAGCTCCCTGTGACACTGGAGGGACTCTAACAGCCATTGTAGGTTTATTGGTTACTTTAACTAGAGGACTGGCTCCCATGTGCGTTCACTGTGAGAAGGTTGCTGTGCTCTGCTCTCTGCGTTACTCTCTGCCTCTTTGGTTCTAAATCCAAGACTCTGGCTCTCTCCTTGGTTCTGGGTCCCAGAACATTGCAGAGAGCTTGGAGTTGGTTTCTGCTTTCTTGTTTCTTCGAGTGTTGTCTGAAATCACTGTTGTTTCTCTTCTCCACTTAGAAGCACTGGGAGAGAATATGAGCTCCAATGACTCAGCTATACAACTGCTTCCTCTCCTCCTGCCTGGCAAGACCCCAGGAGAGGTTTCCAAGACATTGGTCTGTCTGCGGGGTTGTGCCAGGACCCAGCACACCCTCTTATATCGGCAGAGAGCAAGGTAAGAATAAGGAGAAGAGGCTTTCCTTAGCACTTCTCTGGAGAGTCACTTATACCACAATTCCAGTGACTTCTAGCCTGGGGGTTCAGTTGACCTTGGGAGAGCCTGGAGGTGTGCTTTGGGAGGAGGGCTAGGCATCCTGAAGATTATTTTTTGACAAACGGGAACTGCATAGAAACAGGGCCCATTCCACCCCACCCCCACGCCCCATCCCAGGGCGGCTGGAGGTGGAGCTCAGAGCTGATCATGGGATTTGCAAGGGCAGGTCATTGTGGTTAGCTGATGGGCATTTGAGAATGCATTTTGTGCTGAGTCTATGGGTAAAACATACTTCTCTATGAGGGGATTTTATTGCTGCAATGAACCTCATCTGTGAGTCAGAAGGTCATCCTCTGCAGCAACCATGTGACTGGGAATCACAGAGAAGAGGAATCGAAGGGCCTCCAAAACTAATTTATTAGTGCTCAATTATTGAGCACTCGTTACCGGCAAGTACCATGCTAAGAGTAGGTATTATCTTATGTCATTTTTCTCTAACCCTCTGAATTCGGTAATGTTAACACTCCAGTTTAGCAGATGGGAAAACTGAGGCTTGGAGTCATCCATCATGTTGTCAGAGCTGGGATTCAAATTCAGCGTCTGATCATTCCAATCTTCTCCTCCTACTCACCACACTCTACCACCTTCTGCAGCATTTACTGAAGGTCCCCACTGTGCCTAAGCTGGTTTCTAGATGCCACAGGCAGGACTGGATCAATATAGAGGCTGCCGTAACCATCTCCAGGAGGCCCGTTTCCCACCTCCCTTACCATTAGGTTCCTGCGTGTCATCATCACGCAGAGCTACTACTGAGCAATTCGATGGAAATATAATACAAGCCGCATATGTATTTTTACGTGTTTTATTAGGTACATTAAAAGAAACCAAAAGGAATAGGTGTCACTGTAGCTCATGCTATCTGCATAAAATATTTTGAAAATCACATTACGGTGGCATATCAGTGCCTAGAAAATAAAATCATTCCAACTGAATCAATCCATTGACACTGACACAACCAGTGTTGTTTTTATTTATTTATTTTTATCTTTTATTTTTTCATTGAAATATAGTTGATTTACAATATTGTGTTAGTTTCAGGTGTACAGCAAAGTGATTCAGTTATACATACATATATTTATATCAATTCTTTTTCAGATTCTTTTCCATTATAGGTTATTACAAGATATTGAGCATAGCTCCCTGTGCTATACCGTAGGTCCTTATTGTTTATCTATTTTATATATAGTTGTATGTATATGTTAATCCCAAACTCCTAATTTATCTCTCTCCTGCTTTGTGCTGTGTTTTCAGAACAAGAAATGACACACGTTGCTGATACATGTACTACAGTACAACAGTGATATCTGACAGGATACGATGGTTAAAGTGAAATGGGCTTCTATCAAAACAATAAAAGCGTGTCTAATGCCAAAATATTTTACACTGCTTCTGCTTTTTAACTTAAATTAAACAAAATTAAAAATTCAGTTTTTGGTAGCATTAGCCAGATTTCACGTGCTCAGTAGCCAAGCATGGCTAATAGCTACCATTTCAGACAGTTCAGGTCTAGCACCTAATTGAAATTTTTCATGATGCAAATGCACTTAATGCATCCTGAACAGAGAGAAGACATATCAGGCTGGAGGAGGGCATCTGTACAGAAGAGAAGCAGAGAATGAGGCTGGAATGATGCGGGGGCCCATGGGAAAGGGCCACTGTCAGTTTCTGAAAGAGGATAATGCAGTGGGAATGGTAATTTAAGAAGATTAACCTGGATGCATTAGACAGAATGGGTTGCGAGGACACAGATTAGAGGCAGGACCATCACATTATGGGGAAGGGGAGATGACAAAGCTGTGAACTACAGTGAGAGTTACCAGAAAAGGAAAAAAAAATATGTCTGAGAAACATTATGAAGAGTTACTATGAAAAGACGACCTCTTCAATAAATAGCGTTGGGAAAACTGGGCAGCTACATGCAAAAGAATCAAATTGGACTGCTTTCTCATACCATATACAAAAATAAGCTCAAAATGGATTAAAAACTTACATGTAAGACCTGAAACCATAAAACTCGTAGAAGAAAACACAGGCAGTATGCTCTTTGACATTGGTCTTAGCCATTTTTTTTTAAAATATATGTCTCCTTAGGCAAGGGAAACAAAAGCAAAAATAAACAAATGGGACTACATCAAACTAAAAACCTTTTGCACAGTGAAGGAAACTATCAACAAAATGAAAAGCAGCCTGCTGAATGGGAGAAAGATATTTGCAAACAATGATAAGAGGTTAATATCCAAAATATACAAAGAACTCACACAACCCAACATCAAAAAAACAAACAACCTGATTAAATATTGGGCAGAGGACCCAAATAGTTTTCCAAAGGAGACATTTAGATGACCAACAGACACATGAAAAAATATTCAACATCACAAATTATAAGGCAAATGCAAATCAAAACCACATTGAGGGCTACCCTGGTGGCGCAGTGGTCAAGAATCCGCCTGCCAATGGAGGGGACACAGGTTTGAGCCCTGGTCCAGGAAGATCCCACATCCCGCGGAGCAACTAAGCCCAGGCGCCACAACTACTGAATCTGTGCTCTAGAGCCCATGAACCACAGCTACTCAGCCCGCGTGCTACAACTACTGAAGCCCGTGCACCTAGAGCCAGTGCTCTGCAACAAGAGAAGCCACCGCAATGAGAAGCCCACGCATGGCAATGAAGAGTAGCCCCAGCTCGCCACAACTAGAGAAAGCCCGCATGCAGCAATGAAGACCCAATGCAGCCAAAAATAAATAAATAAATTTATTTTAAAAAAAAAACACGTTGAGATACCACTTCACATTTATGAGAATGTCTATTATCAAAAAGACAACAAATAAGTGTTGGCAAGAATGTAGAGAAAAGGGAACCCTTGTACACTTATTGGTAGGATAGTAAATTGGTGCAATCACTATAAAAACCAGTATGGAGGTTCCTAAAAAAAATTGAAAATGGAATTACCATATGATCAAGCAAATCTACTTCTGGGTATTTTCCCAAAGAAAACAAAAGACTAATTTGAAAAAATATATGCACCCCAATGTTCAGTGCAGCATTATTTACAATAGCCAAGATATGGAAGCAACATAAAGGCCCATCAATAGAAAAATGGGTAAAAAAGATGTGGTGTATATATACAATGGAATATTACTCAGCCATAATAAAGAATGAAATCTTGCCATTTGCAACAACATGGATGGACCTAGAGGGTATTATGTTAAGTGAGATAAGTCAGACAAAGTTAAACACTGTATGATATCACTTATATGTGGAATCTAAAAAATAAAAACAGGAGAAAAACCATAACAAAACATAAACAGACTCAGAGATACAGGTTGCTGCTGTGGGTGATGGGGGAATAAGTGAAATAAGTGGAAGGGATTGGGAAGTACAAACTTCCAGTTATAAAATAAATAATGAATAAATAAATGTAATGTACAGCATGGGAAATACAGTTAATAATATACTAATAACTTTGTATGGTTACAGATGGTGGCTGGAACTGGTCATGGTGATCATTTTGGAATAGATGAGAGTGTCAAATCACTATGTTGGGCACCTGAAGTTAATATAATATTGTAAGTCAATTATACTTCAAAAAAAAAAGGGTTACTATGGGTCAGTGGTTGGATGCATAAGGGGAACAAGAAAGGGGGAGAGTTGACGATGACCCTGAAGTTTTGAGCCTCAGACAATAGAAAATGTTAATACCACTGATAGGAATGAAGTCAGGAGGGAAAGCAGGCTGGGGCCAGGGTGGGAGGAGATAGCCGATGAGTTCAATTTTGTACAGACTGGGTTTGCCCTAATTCCTTCCATTATCTCTCCTCTTTACCCCTCCTCCTCTCTCCTCCCTCTTACCTTTCCCTTCCTTCCCTCCTTTTCCTGTCTCTTTCTTCTCTTGAAATAGATTAATTGAGCACCCATCATGTGCTAGAGACAAAGAAGTTTAACAGACATTTTCCAGGCCTGATGAAGGACCATTGAGAGGGTGGTGATACTTCATCAAAGACAACAAAATAAAATTTCCCTCTTATTTACTTCTGCTGTACCTGGCATACCTGTTGGAATTTGGCCTGGGATGGGGAGTGGAGGCGGCAGGATGAAAGGAGTTTAAAAATTGTTCATGTTTCTTAAGCATTTAATATGGGTCAGGCACAGTTCTAAACATTTCACTGTGACTTAGCATCACAATGAAGAGCATTATTTCCCCCTTGACAGGTAAGAAAAATGAGGCACAGAGAGATAAAGTCACTTACCTAAGGAAGCACAACTGGTAAGTGGTAGGCGGGATTTGACTCCTACAATTTTTGTTAAATATTCACTGTGAGTTGGTAAAAAGTGTCAGTCACCTTGCTGTGGGCTGATTTTTGCATCCTCCCCAAATTCCTTTGTTGAAGCCCTAACCCCCAATGTGATAGTAATATTTGGAGGTGGGACCTTTGGGAGGTAATAATGTTTAGATGAGGTCATGAGGGTGAGACCCTCTTGATGGGATTAGTGCCCTTATAAGAAGAAGAAGACAGAGAGACCCTACTCTGTCCATGCACAAGCGCCAAAGAAGGGCCGTGAGAGCACACGGCAAGAAGGCGGCCGTCTGCAAGCCAGGAAGAGGACCTTCAGCAGGAACTGAATCTGCCCACACCTTGATCTTGGACTGCCCAGTCTCCAGAACTGAGAGGAATAAATGTCTGTTGTTTAAGGCACCCAGTCTATGGTGTTTTGTTAAAGCAGCCTGAGCTAACTAAGACGTCATACCACAGGGGTGCCTTGCGTTTCCAGCCCTTTCTGAAGGGCAGGATTTTCACAGGGTGGGTGGCTCCTGTGAAGCCTCTGGGAGGTTTTTCCTTCCACAGGTGGGGCTGGTGACCAGTAGGAGTTTGTGCAGAAAGCAAAGGACTGACCACCATCCTCCTCCCAGCCGAGAGAGAGGTCAGATGGGGGATGCTCTCTTCCAGCACCTCTCCTTATTGTTAGTCGAGTGACTCCTCCTAGGGATCTGGTATTCTGCTCTGAATGCTTTGTTTTGATGGTGTTTTTCTAATATAGTTACCCACCTGCAGGTACATCCCAGAAAAAAAGGCCTTCAAATGGAATAGGAGACGGGTGAGGGGGGAGGTAGGGGATGGGGAGGAGATGGGAAATATTGCACTGCTCCCGTACAGCAGCTCAAGGGATTTATTCTAGGCTTTCAGAGCCAAGTGAATATTGCTTATTCATGTGCAATCTAATCCTCCACGTGGCCTGGGGGCTGAGAGCAGCAGGGATGACCTGGTTGCAGAGGGGCAAGGAGGGGCTGGAGGGCACGTCCCTGGGCACTGTGGGGCAGACCTGGCATCCTGTGCTCTGGGAGGGCTGGTGCTGGAATAAGGTGTCCCTTGAATGGCTTGGATGCAGGGGCAATGACTGGGAGGGAGTTAGTATGGGCTGGAGGTGGATTGGTGATCAGATTCAGGATCTCTCAGTGGATTCAAGGTACAGAGCGTGCAACTCAAACATCTAGGAGACAGGAATGCCAGGCGCTCCTCTGCCATGCCCCCTTGAAAGGACAGCCAAGCCACAGATTGATGCACACTCCCAGGCAGAGAATATCTTAATCACCCACTTGGTGGGTGATGGATCATCAGAGGAGGAGCAGCAGAGCTACGGCTCGGCCACCCCGAAGCTCTGACTTGATAACATGTGATAATTCACTTAAGGGCACAGGGAAGGAGAAGATTTCCCAACTGCGGCTAACCAGTGCTGAAGACCTGAAAACAGCCACTTGGGACTGCTTTTATGTTCAGCTGTCAGCTTAGAAGCAGATGTCTAAGTGAACCTGGACATGGGTCAAACAAATATGCTGGGAACTGCATGCAATGCACAGATCTGTTGTTATATCCTGCTGAGGGCCTGTGTGCCCAACCTGCTCCCCTCCAGCCACACAGAAGAAGAGACAGAGAAGAAGGCAATACCTCTCTGTAACGTCTGATGGGGTTTGGGGGGTGATTCTAGCACAGAGACATAACTGAGCAGCAGGCAGTCACCTCTGCAGGGCACAGTGATGGAGTGGGAAAGATAAAGTGGTCCTTTTTTGACCAGTGGAAGCTAAGAGACTAGTGACCAGAGGCCTACTCTCTGGCCACAGGGGCCTTTGACAGCTCAGAGAGTCCAACTATAGGAGAATCCTGTTTTCTATAGGGAAGGAAGTGCTCCCTAGGAGCCACTGGGTGGAGGACACAGACATCTTCCCTAACAATCCATCTCTTCATTTTTCTCTCCATCTCCTGCCAAAGAAGTAACCTACAGTGGTTTAGTTTCAACCAAAAGCTGAATTGGCTTGGGGGATGGAATCCTGTGGTTATTCTCCTCATGGAAAGAGGCAATGCCACATTAGGTATGCCCCACCTAAGGGGCAGGACCATAGGTGTTTTTCACATGAGAACACCTGTGCTGTCCTTTAACTGAACAGGTATAATAAGAATAATAGAAATACCAGCAGATATCACTATTAAGTGTTTACCATGCATCAGCCCCTGGGCTAAATAGTTTGTGAACATAATCACTTCTGATCCCCCATTAACTCTTCCTGTTGACTTAGCCCTTCTCCTCTGACCTCACAAACACTCACAACCACATTCCCCAGGATTGAAGCATCTGGGAACTCAGACCAAAAATAAACCCAAGTAATCTCTGAGCAGGTGTGTGTAACCTTGGGTTGGCTCCAGGTGAATGATTAATTTGCTGATACCTTTATTGGCTGGCTTATGGCAGATGGGGATGAGAAGCAGGAAAGCAACTGGACAGGTCAGAAGCGATGAGACACCTGACAGTGAGTTTAGACACTGCAGCCACACTATGTAGCTTGTAAATAGTAGCTTGTCCTTGTGGAGATATTCTAGGCTGGCAAAAGTACATGAGAAGGCATTGCAGCACTATTTACAATAGCCAGGACATGGAACCAACCTAAATGTCCATCGACAGATGAATGGATAAAGAAGATGTGGCACATATATACAACGGAATATTAGCCATAAACAGAAAAGAAATTGAGTTATTTGTAGTGAGGTGGATGGACCTAGAGTCTGTCATACAGAGTGAAGTAAGTCAAAGAGAAAAACAAATACCGTATGCTAATGCATATATATGGAATCTAAAAAAAAAAAAAAATGGTACTGATGAACCTGGTGGCAGGGCAGGAATAAAGACATAAACATAGAGAATGGACTTGAGGACACGGGGGTGGGGGCGGTGAGGAGGAAGCTGGGGCGAAGTGAGAGTAGCATCAACATATATACACTACCGAATGTAAAATAGATAGCTAGTGGGAAGTAGCAGCATAGCACAGGGAGATCAGGTTGGTGCTTTGCGATAACCTAGAGAGGTGGGATAGGGAGGGTTGGAGGGAGGCTCAAGATGGAGGGGATATGGGGATATATGTATGCATATGGCTGATTCACTTTGTTGTACAACAGAAACTAACACAGTATTGTGAAATAATTATACACCAATAAAGGTCTATTAAAAAAATTACATGAGAAGTATTCTTAGCCTCCATTTGACATATGAAGCAACTGAGGTTGAAAGAAGTGGGGTGATTATCCCAAAGTCACATAGCAAGTAAGTTGCACAATCAGGATTTGAACCCCATGGCTGTCTCACACCAAAACCACACCTGTCTCTTTCTAGACCAAATCTCAGCACAGAGGAAGTCATTAACAGCCCCATGCTGAATACAGAGGAGACATCCTGCCCAACAGAGTCCACATCTTTGAATAGATATTGCACTGGGGATGAATAAGGATAGGAAAGTTCTATTGCTGTAATAGAAAATACCTTTATAGACTGGAGAGTCATTTCCTACACCAGTTTCTCTTTTCCTTGGCTAAGAGTCAGAGTTATAGACTCTCAGAGATAGAAGGGACATCAGAGGACAGCTCGTTCCATCCCCTCTTTTTACAGAAGGCAAAGAGGCCCAGACAGAGGAACTGGGATGTTCAAGGTCACAGAGCTAATGAGTGATATGATTGAGCCTAGAATTTGGGAATTCTCACTGTTAGGCCCAAGCTCTTCCCATTGCTCTATGAACTTCCTTATGTCTTCAGGTTTTTCCCTCACCTTGAAGCTCCGTCACCTTGAAGGACACATGGCAATTTACCCCAATCTCACTTAGTCTGAAGATGAAATGTTCAAAACAAATTTTTCTACTTTCTCCCTACTCCTTCCCCTCTTCCCAGCCAACTAACTGGAAGGATGGTTTGGCACCAGAACAATCTACCTGAGACAAGGAAGGGGGCACTGATTTCCTCAATTCCTGGATTGGGAAGATCTTGGTATTAGTTTTTTAGAAAGTATCTTGAAGACTTACCTAAAACTACAATAATAAAGATAGTGTTCTACAGATGAAATGATAGACAAATAGACCAATTGAACATGGCACAGTCTAGAATCAGGCCCACACACATATTCAGTCACCTCGTTTATGATAAAGGTGGCTGCAATGCCGTGGGGACAAGGATGGCCTTTTTCAATAAGTGATGCTAAGTCAACTGGATATCCTTATTTGAAAACAATTTTTTTTTAAATCCCTACCTCACACCAAACAGATAAATATATAATTATAATTCTAAATGAGAATGGTAAAATTATAAAGGCTTTTAGAAAAAAACATGGAAGGATATCTTCAGAATCCAGGCTAGATAAAGATTTCTTCAACATGACACAAAATACTTAACCATAAGGGGAAAAAATGGATGAATTAAACTATATTAAAATTAATAACTTCAATTAATAATAAAAAAAAGATAAAACCACACAACTAAGAAGGCAAAAAAGGCAAGCCACAGAGCTGGAGAAGATATTTGCAAAATATATCTCTCTCAAAGGACTCATATTCAGAATATGTAAAGAACACTACAACCCAATAGGAAAAAAGGCAGATAATTCAATAGAAAAAATGGACAAAATACTTGAACTGGCCTTTCTCAAAAGATCTCCAAGTGATCAATAAACATATGAAAAGGGGCTCACCTCTTTTGATAATCAGGGGTCTGTAAATTAAAATCACTATGAAATATCACCCCATTTTCAGTGGAATGTTTAAAATAAAAAAGAGACAACGCCAAGTACTTCGTGAGGATGTGGAACAATCAGAACTCAAACACTACTGGTAGGAGTGAGAATTGGAACAAAAACTTGGGAAAACATTTTGGCGGTTTCTACTGATACAAAACGTACACATTTCTTAGAGCTAACAGAAAAAGCATATGTATTTATCAAAAGACAGACACAAGTATGTTCAGAGCAGCATTTTAGTAAAAGCAAACTATTGGAAAAAACCCAAATATTTATCAAAAATGGAATGGATAAATAAATTGGGTACATTCACACTCTGGGAAACTATATAGAAAAGAGAGAACAAACTATAACCAATGCAGCATCATGGATAAGTCTCATAAATATGGTGAGTGAAAGCAAGCAGACACAACTGTGAACGTGCTAGATGATTCCATTTATATAAGTCAGAAGCAGGTAAAACGAATCTATAGTGTCAGAAGTCAGGATAGTGGTTACCTTTGAAGGGAGATGGTAACTGGGAAGAGGCAGAAGGGGAGCCCCTGGGTAGGGCAAGTGGAAATATTCCTTTGTCTGATATCATGGTGCATTTGGTGAAAACCACTGAGTTGTCCATTTATGCTAAACTACCATAAAACATATCTTCAACTTATTTTTCTCTTCTAAAATGGAGGAAAGTCAGGAGAAAGGGACGTAACATCTATTTATACCTACTTCAAGCCTGCCGTCATGCTAGATTTGACAGGCGTTAACTCATGTAATCCTCCCAACCATCCTGTGAGATAGGTGTTAGGTCCTCCATTTCACAGATGAGGAAACTAATACCCAAAAAGTGTAATTGTCCAAGGCCATGCCATTAGCAAGTGCTGGAATGAGATGTGACCTAGGATTTGAATCCAGGTTTGCCTGGGCCAGGAGCCCGTCTTTCCTCCACATCATGGCGCTTTCAAGGAAATGGCCCTAGCGTTGGGGTCAGAAAACCTGGTTTTGAATCCTAGTGCTATCACTCACATGTTGTGTGACTGTGGGTAAATCGATCTAACTGGTTTTCATCTGTGCTTTGGGGAATTTTGGCAGGGGTGGGGAGGTGATACTGGTAGAAGACTCTAGAAATGTACACAAAGTCACATCACAGAGCCCTGTACTCAGCAGATGCAGAATCCTTTTTGCTTCATCTAAACCCTACTAGGCATTCATATCCTTCCTAGCAGGCGTTGTGCACCCCAAAGCAAAATTCACCGTGCCCCTCTCCCTGGGGTCACCATTCAAGTGAATTCAGCTGGAAGTGAACATCAAGGGCAAGTTCGCTGGGAAAAAGGAGGCGTGTTCAGCCTGAGGGTGTATGTGAAAGTGGGCAGAAGGCCTTGCTTTGGTGTTGAGGGAGTTTGCTGGTGACCTTATGAAAATGAGCTTCAGGTCTGTTGTTTTAACACCAGCTGGCAGAATTGAGTCGTCTCCCCTTGAGTTGTCTCCGTGATAGGAGAGGTTGGAAACGTGGAGAAGGATCTTCCAAAACCTGCTAGAATCACTCTCTTAAAAACAGCAGATTCTGCAAGCTCCTTTCACAGCAGAACTGAGTGAAACTTTTTTTTGAGTCCCCTAAGAATAGTCAGGAAAATGGATGCAGGGTAAATAGCATCTGTATTTGTTCAACATTATGTCACCTGCCCCACGTAGCTTAATATCTGCTTAGGAATTGGGAGCTCCTTGGGCTGGCAGGGGGAGTGGGGACCTGAGCTCTACAGGGTGCCCTTCAGAACAGGACATGTGGATGGATTTTTTTAATGAACTTATGATCACGGTCCCGTACTATACGTGAGGCACATGAAAAAAAGATGCCAGTTCTGGGTAACATGGAAGCGTTGTCTTTCTGTGTCCACACCTCAAAGACCTTCTCCCCCTTTTAAAGGCCCAGAGATCAGTGCTATGAGGTGGGCGGGGGAAAGCAAGAGTTTTCAGAGGGAGGGATGGGGGGCCGTGAGCCGGAGCCAAGCCCCCAGCCTGCCCGCCCCTACCCTCCCGCCCCCCCACACACCCCACGCCCCCGGTCTTCACCGAAGTCTTCATTTCTCTGTTCCTACATTGCACACATTGATCTGCTGTGTGCAAAGGTGCAAAGCAAGTTGGCAGGAGCACTGGATTGTATCAGGTCTATGAGGGAATAAATATACTTGGGTTTTTAGTTTAAATGAGTTGAGAGCTAGGGAATGGCTTGACAGCCATGGGCAGCCCAAGCGTCTGTTTCCCAACAAATAAGTCCCTTTGTAGGTTGTAGCTGTCAGTCAGTGTTGCCCCATGGCTACCTGCCCTTGGGGACAGATGTCCCCACCCATGCTGCTGGCCTGTCACTGCAGAGAAGAGGCGGGGTGGTTGGTGGCCGGTGGCTGGGAGGGTTGTCCTTTTCACACTGCCCTGACGTCTCCCCAGTCAAGGTCTTGTCCCTAACGCATGAGCTTTTCTCAGGGGCAAGGGATGGGCTGAGAGGGGACCCTAGGCTCTGGGTTCTTCACACCCAGCCACCTGGGTACAGCCTGTCTGTTCTGCTACCTTTTCTAATATTAATATCTTGATTAATTCCAGACCAATTGTTCTTTTTTTTTTCTTCTTATTTCCTAGCCTTTGCAAACCACCTACTCCTCTGTAAGAGTGACTTTGATTCAAGTTTGAAGTTTTCAGGTTCAGCTGTTTTCTAGTTACTTGGTATTAGAAAATGTAGCAATTTCCCCCCAATAAAGAGGGAAAAGGTCCTCCTCCCTTCCCCCTCCTCCCCTCCCCTCCGGGCATCTCCTGATGTGTCATAACTTTAAAAAAGGCCTGCAAGATATAGTTATTTATTCTTCTCCATCCTTCCCTCAACTCGATTTTGGGCTGAGGCCAAAAATGGGGGGAAACAATGAAGCAGCCATCCGAATAGTCTCCTTCAAAGCAGAAGTGTTTGTTCCTGTGACCGCTGCCCTCCCGAGGCTGCTGTCTGGGAATGGGGGTGTGGTAGTGGGGAGATTAGGGGGGTCAGGGGTGCACTCAGCACCCGCCCCTGCACGGGCCGGCCCTATGCCGTGGCCAAGGCTGAGCGGTTATGAAAGACCCTCTTGTATTGGATACAGTCAGCCCAGAGGGAGCCCCCTCAGAAGGTCACGAGCTCCTCCCAGGGTCGACCTTGCTGAAATTTATAGCTTCCCTCAATAAATCTATTGTGTGGCTCCTTAGGAAGCCGTGGGGGTGAGTCAGTGCTTGGGGACCTGGGGAGGTGGAACCAGGCAGGGACCAGGGAACCCCTGCTGGGGCAGGAGGAGTGGGCAGAGAAGGCAGTGTCCCCTCCCTCCCCTTCCTCTCCAGGCTGGGCCTCTTTTCAGAAGGAGGCAGTGGCTACCTGCACACCCTTGGGGATGCTCAGAAGCTTGGCTCTGAACCTCTGCGCCAAGTGAGATGAGGGGGCCCTGGAAGGGAGTTTGTGCCTGGAGAGAACGGGTGCATGGTGCCGCTCCCCAAAAGACAGCAGGAACCCTTTCTCCCAAACCAGCCAGACCTCATCAATGGGTCATGCCAGAGGTTCTTCCCTGTCCATAGTTACGGGGGGGGGGGGGGCGCTTCCCTGGTAGCGCAGTGGTTGAGAGTCGGCCTGCCGATGCAGGGGACATGGATTCGTGTCCCGGTCCGGGAAGATCCCACATGCTGCGGAGCGGCTGGGCCCGTGAGCCATGGCCGCTGAGCCTGCGCGTCCGGAGCCTGTGCTCCACAACGGGAGAGGCCACAACAGCGAGAGGCCCGCGTACCGCGAAAAAAAAAAAAAGCTTTGGGGGTCCGAGCACAGGCCCTGAGCCTAATCTGGAATTTCCCTGCGGGGCTGATGAGAGCCGTGGAGCCGAGTGTAGATCCGCCCGCCCCCACCATCCCGGCCCCGTCGCAGCTCACCTGGCTGATCTCAGCCTTCGCCCCTCCTCGCTCCAGTCTTCTGGGAGGAGCAGGCGGAGGTCAGGAGGCAGCAGCTGAAAGGTAGGCCTCGACTCTGCTGGGGGAGGGTCGGGGCCCAGGAATACCGCAGGCTTGGGCGAGGAGGCTGTGCGGAGAAGGGCCTGTAGAGTGGGGTGCGGGCTGAGCTGGGGAACAGGAGACTGAGTTTACGTGGAGGGTGGTTGAAGGGCTCAGTCCGAACTCCAGGTGTCGGCTTGAAGCGGGGCTGCAATATCCCTGCTCAGAGTGGTCCCCGGGCTGGGGGTGCGGAGAGGCTGGCAAAGGAGGCCAGCCCGTTCGGAGAAGCTCCGGGAGGCCCAGACATTGGCAGGAACTCAGCTTCTCTTCTGCCTCGCCATTATCCACACATACTTGTCCTCTGCCTCAACAAGCCTCAAATGAATCACTTCTGCCTCAAAATTAAAAAAGGAAAAACTATAAACAGTCCCATAGATGCATGAGTTAAGCTCAGAGCCTCTGCAGCAGCAGCCCAAGGGGAAGTCGCAGCTCACTTCCAGCTGGGGGTTCAGGCAGAAGTGGCCTGTGCGTATAAATGCTGTGTCCCGTGACCGACTTTGGAGTTGTAAGGGGTATATTTGTTAAATTCTCGTCAATATCCAAGGGGCCCTGTGTTTACTCCATTAGGAAACCTGATAGAGGTAATCAATGCTGCAAGGACTAGTTAACTCCTGAGGGAAGGCAAATATAAACAGCAGCGATCAAATAGAGGTAAAATGCCCCCCACTGCATTTGGTTATAGGGTGGCTGCCAGCAGGTCCGTGCCGCAAGCCTGGGCTGTCAGGGGGGCCTGGCTCCTCCCCGGAGGGCAGGAGTGGACAGGGGACCTGTTGGAAGTCAGGGCCTGGCTGGCTGCTGAATGTGGGTCAGGTTCCACATTAGCTGTGGGCCTTGGGCAAGTCAGGTGGCCTCCCTGGCCCTTAGTGTCTTTATCGGAAGGGCAATCACTAATGTTGAGATGCACTTCACAGCTCATCAAGGACTTTCATTATCTTACTTGATATTCTTCACCCTTTGAGGTGGGCATCATTATCATTATTTCCATTTCACAGGTAAAAAAAATGCAGCTCAGAGACATTAAATGACTTCACTAAGGCCACAGGCAGATAGAACAATTGAATCATAAATCCAGGCTCTCTCCTATATGCTTTCTTTCCTCTAGGCCATACCATTTCTGGAAGGGCTTTACACAGTATTACCTTATCCGATCCCTCTAATCCCATAAGGTGGTTACTTACTGTTACCACCAAGTTACAAATTAAGAAGTCAGATCCCCAGGTTCAGAGAAGAGACTGTTCCAAGGTCATACAGATTATCCTAGTCACTACAGCCAACACCACTGCTTGTTCAGATCATACCAGTGCAAGGAAGGGCTGGGACGAGCTGATATCCGAGGTCTTTTCTGTGTAAAACGTGCTGTGTTACTTTAACTTTCTTTTCCAACCTCACTTGCTTAGAGAATTCCTTTCTTCATATACCACCATGGTCACAAATTAGTCTGGTGCCTCCAGGTGAAAGAGCATCAGGAAGGAGACACAGAGAGGCTGGGTCTGGGTTGTGGGGTGGAGCCCTGAGAGTAGCCACACTCTCTCCCCATCATGGTTTTCTGCTGCCCCACCCCCGCCCTCCTTGGCTCAGGAAACTCAGGAAACCTATCAGCTCCCTGGAACCCTGATTGGACAACAGATCCAGGGCTCTGTGAGGCCGGGCTTACACATCTCAGCAGTAGTCAAAGACTTCTCCCTAGGGTGAGTCCACCCTGGAGTTAACCTCTTTTATTCTTTTAGTTATGATTGAGCTTAGGTCCTTTACCTGTGGAGTGCTGGTTAGCTCCAGCCAAGTCTCAGGGGGGACCCTCCAAGATTTACTGGAGAGAAGATTTCTCTCCCTCTTTTGAAAGGGGGGCAGTCAATAGGGAATCTTCTTGCCCAACATCACATCCTAATGTCCACTTTTTACCCTGCATGGGGAGACCGGAAGAGATAGCTAGGGCTCTGGGATTATTATTAATAGTGATTTCTCATTTTACACGGGTTGCTTCCCTTGTCATTTACAGACAGCGTTTACCTACATTATCTCATCTAGTTTTCAAATTCAATGTAGGGTCCAAGACTATTTTGATTCCTGTCCTATGAAGGAATAAAGAAACTGGACCTAAGAGAGTCCAGGTGATTGGTTCAAGGTCATGAACTAGAAAGAAGCAGAGCAGGATCTTCCCAATGCTTGGTCCAGCCCTCTTTTCACTTGAGCAGAGTTGTTCCTCCGGCTGTCCTGTGAAATGCTGTGACGGTGGCTCTCGGAAGGCGGTGTTGGTGGCGATAAAGAAGCGGCTGTGGTCTGGGAGGTGAAAGGTTCCAGGAGCTTGACAGGAGGCAGTGGCCTCTCTACCCCCAAGAGGCAGGTGATGCTTCTCACGGGGAAGCCCCCATAAATGTTTGATGTATAAATGAATGACTGAGTAATGGAGTGACCAGATCTCAGCTTTCCCGATTCCTAGTCAAATGTACTGCCCAGGACACCACTCTCATTCCAGCAGTTTTTCATTGATCCGAAAATGTAAAAATCAGTCTTCAGACCTTAAAAATAAACCCACCCATGGGCCTTTTGCTGAGAGGAAATACAAGAAGCAGTGTGGGAGTGGGGGGGAGAGGGAAGAGATTTTCAAGGTAGGGACTTGAAGCAGGGACTTGCCTGGCCCTGTGGTCGAAGGGCATCCAGCACAAGGAGCTGCCCTTGGTGCTTCCCTGGCAGCCGCATGTCTGGGGACGGGGAGACGAGAGCCAATCCCGTCCTTTCTGTAGGGCCCGTTGGACATGTAGCCTTGGTGTCCAGCCAGAGCCCAGGCTTCAGAACGGAGGAGGACCGCTAAGCAGGAAATGCGGCTGCCTCATTCCAAATCTCTTCTGAATTTCATTTGTGACAAACCACTCTTCATAAACCTCAGAACTGCCCATCGTCACCGGGGTGAGGGAAGCAATGCTGCTGAGAGGGAAAAACAATTAGAAATACAATTAGTGTTATAAAAGCAGGTCATAAATATTTGAGTTCTCTCTCTGGAGAGGAGGGACAAGATGACAGCTCATAATTCCTTGTATTGACAAAAGAGGAAACAGTCCATGAAACTGGTCATTTGCCTGGGCATTTTATCTATCAGATCCAAGAGTCAGAACAAGGGAAGCATGAATGATTGGATTAGCTGCCCAGCCTTTATGTGATTTTGCAGCATCAGCAATACGCAATGACTGCAACCCTCAGATGTGGGCATGCACACGCACACACACACACACACACACGCCAGCACAGTGGACACGCTCCCACACAGCTAGGCAGAGGTGACCACGGGCTCAGACACTCCCATTCAACAGCAGAGGAGGATGAACTTCTCCACCAAGGTCAGATGTAGAAAAACATAAGGATCCTCCCTTGGAGTTCTTCCTCTGCATCCTTAGAGGAGAATGACAGAGCCCGGGGCATCCTCTAACATCCCATCTTCCTCTCAAGGGCCCAACCCCTTGTGATGCCCTTTGAGTTGGTGTCATGTGTGCCTCGGCCTCTCCTTCCAAGCGTCCATTTGGTTGTTCCTTGGGTGGTCTTGGCTCCACGACATGCTGGATGAAGCAAGGCCTGTTCATCTGGTAACCCCAGCCCCTCCAGTGCCTGGCTTCTCACTTAAACTCTCTGGAGCTCCGGGGCGCCTCCATGCCCCGGGTGGGGAAGATGGGGGGTGGGCATGGGGATTGCAAGTGCCCTGAGCTGTGTGGGACCCAGGCCCCCCCTGCAGGCATATGCAACCACCTGGCACCTATGCCCACCAGCAGGAAGCAGAGCTCCCATTGCTGGGGGCACTGTGCCAGCATGGCAGATGGGCATGTGTGTCAGCCGCCAAGGGACCTCAGCTAGGATCCAAATAGGTCTGCATTTTTGGAGGGCAGGACATTCTCTCCTTTGCTCCCCTTTAACGCAAGACAAGCTGATGAAACCATCTATCTGTGTATCGCCTTGGTTCCTGGATGCATGTAACTCCACTTACCCCCATTACTGGGGAGGATGAAAGGATGGATGGGGCACACTGGCCCCTTTCAGTGTTCATATACACCTACCTATGTTCTGGGCATGTGCACCCCTGTACCGAGAGGCATGGGATCCCGGATTTGACTTGCTGGGAATTTTCTTTGGCTTTCTGACAAATAATTGCCAGCTTGATTACCTGAAAGTGGTGGGAAGCTCACTGCCTCACGGACAGCTCCTCCTTTGCTGGCTAAGAGTAGTTGTTGGACAATTTTATTCCATAATACAAAATCTGCATCCAGATTAATTCCGGCTCTGCCCTGGAGCAACTGAGAACAAATCTGCCTTCTCTTCCTATACGACAGCCTTCAAATATTTTAAACCAATGCTCATATCCCTGAAGAATCTTTGCTTCTCTAGGCTAAGTACTTCCCATCCGTTCAGTTCCTACAGTCATACCTTGAGTGACATAAGACCCAGATTGCTCGTTAGGATTGCATAGTGGATTGTTAAAAAAAGCAACAGGTGCTGAATTCAGACCTAGCTGAGTGTGAATCACCCTCATTCAGTGGAGTTGACTGAATGGAGACCTGGTATTTGCCGTCAGAGCTGCCATCTTGCAATTCAGTTACCCACACGTTTGGGTTAAATAGCATGTACTGAACTGTTACTCTATGATAAGAGATCTATCCTTATTAAAAGTAGGTATTATTACTTCTGTTTTAGAAATTTAAAAAACTGGTACGTAGAGGTGACCTAGCTTCCTGCGGATCATACAGCCAGTCTATGAAAAGCAAGGTGATGAACCTATCATGGTTTTTGTTTCCAAGTCAAGTATGTGTCCATGACTGGAGATTGAGTGGGATACTGGAAATACATATGATGTGCATATGTAAGTATATCCGTCCATGGTGGAAGGCCATCTTGTCAACAAGAACACTCCTGAAGCAGGGGTATGTGCAGGGGTAGGAGTGATGGAAGGGGCCCTTCACCCTTTCCTCTCTGTACTCTTTTTCTGTGTTTTTAAGTGTTTTTAAGACTACAGTATCTTCAAGTTATTCTCATGTATTTGAAACACACATAAAATGATTTAGACTGTGTCTTCAAGTTGGTTAAAGTCCAATGGATGAGCCAAAATATACTTAAGAATAAATTCCCAAGTGTCAGAGGCAGTGTGGCCTGATGGCTAAGAGCATGGACCTTGGGGCTCTGGAGCCTGGATCCCAGTCACAACTCTACCACTTGTGGGCTCTGTGACCTTGGACAAGTTAATCAATCTCTTCGTTCCTCCATTGCCTCGTCTGTAAAATGGGGATAACAATTTTTAGTACACATCTCATAGGATATGTTTGTCAAGAACAAAGAGCTTCAGTCTTTTTTGGATTGAGGTATACTTTATATATGGTACAATTAACCCTTTTCAGTGTACAGTTTTATGAGTTTTGACATGTAAAGTCATGTAAAGTCATGTAATCACTACCACAATAAAAATACAGGACAGTTCCATCAACCCTCCATATATCTCTTGAGTCCCTTTTCATTCAATCACCTTCCCATCCTCAACTCCTGGCAACTACTGATCTGTTTTTTTTGTTTTTTTTTTTTTTTGCGGTACGCAGGCCTCCCACTGCTGTGGCCTCTCCCGTTGCAGAGCACAGGCTCCGGACGCGCAGGCTCAGCGGCCATGGCTCACGGGCCCAGCTGCTTCGCAGCATGTGGGATCTTCCCGGACCGGGGCACGAACCCGTGTCCCCTGCATCGGCAGGCAGACTCTCAACCACTGCGCCACCAGGGAAGCCCCCTGATCTGTTTTCTGTTCCTATAGTTTGCCTTTCCCAGAGTATCCTGTGAATATAACTATACAGTATGTAGCCTTCTGGGTCTGGCTGTTTCACTTAACATAATATTTGAGACTCACTCATGCTGTCGTATATGTCAGCAATTCATTTTTGTCATTGCCGAGTAGGAGTCCATTGTATGGCTGTACTACAGTTTTACACCCATTCACTAGATGAAGGACCTTGGGTTGTTTCCAGTTTTGGGTGATCATGAATAAACTTCTCTACACATTCACATACAGGCTGCGTGTATATGTCAGTTCATTTCATATGGTAAATACTTAGATTGGAATTGCTAGATCATTTGCAAGTATATATTTAACTTTATAAGAGACTGCCAAACCGTTTTCCAAAATGGCTGTATCATTCCACATTCTCACCCACAATGATAGAGAGTCCTCCTTGTCGTATATCCTCCCCAGCACTTGGTATCATCACTCATTCATTCATTTATAATTTTAGCCATTCTAATAGGTATGCAGAGTTATCTCACTTTAGAACATGGAGCATCTTTTCATGTGATTGTTTGCCATCTGTGTATCTTTTTTTGGTGAAATGTCTGTTGCTCATTTTTAAGAAATGGGAGGTTTATTTTCTTATTGTTGAGTTTTGAAAGCTCTTTATGTAGTCCTGATTCAAGTCCTTTGGCAGATACGTGTTTTGGAAATATTTTCTCCTTGTCTGTGGCTTGTCTTTTAAGTCTTTCAAGAATGTCTTTTGGGGCTTCCCTGGTGGTGCAGTGGTTGGGAATCTGCCTGCCAACGCAGGGGACACGGGTTCGAGCCCTGGTCCGGGAGGATCCCACATGCCGTGGAGCGGCTGGGCCCGTGAGACACAACTAGTGAGCCTGTGCTCTGGAGTCCACGAGCCACAACTACTGAGCCTGCGTGCCACAATTACTGAAGCCCATGTGCCTAGAGCCCGTGCTCCGCAACAAGAGAAGCCACCGCAACGAGAGGCCTGCGCACCGCAGCGAAGGGTAGCCCCCACTCGCTGCAACTAGGGGAAGCCCACGAGCAGCAATGACGACCCAACATAGCCAAAAAATAAATTAATTAAATTAAATTAATTTTAAAAAAAGAATGTCTTTTAAAGAGAAGTTTTTAGCATTGATAAAATCCAATTTGTCAATTTTCTCCTTTATGGGTCATGATTTTGGTGTTACCTAAAGTCACAATTTTTTTTTTTTATATTTCTGTCTAAAGGTTTTATAGCTCTAAAGGTTTACTTTAGCTTTTACTTTCCTTTTGGGGTAAAATTTTGTATATGGTGTGAGGGAAGGTTAAGGCCTCTGGTGCCACGGCTGCTGTTGGACTCCTTGGATCCTCCTTCGTCCTCTCGGCCAGGCTGTTTGTATTCTTTAGAGAGTTTTGACATAACGCCTGTGCTAGTATACATAACTCTGCTTAACTAGGCTGGCCTCTGCTGCCCTGGGCATCTCTTAGACTCAAGCGGGACAGAGTTGCAATCTTTCCAAGCCACTCAGTAATTATTTCCCACTCAGAACACAAAGCATGCTAAGAGCTAGAAGTTGCTTAGTGTGCAGGCTGCCTGGGGGTTGGGACATGTCCATTGAGAGATGTGCTGGGTCTAGCTTAGTCACACATAAGCCATGGATTGTAGCCTTGAGAGTTGGTTGGTCGCACTGCACATTGGGCTTCGGCCCTGGGCCTTTGGGTGTGACCATCTGAGGAGAGCTGCCGACCAACGAATCCTGAGGTTCTGAGAGGTGGATGGGTAGCAGGCGAGGTGAGTGCAGTCTAAGTCTCTGAGAAAATACGTGCCAGTGGAGCAAACACAAGAGTCTCTTATCAGTAGCTGATTTTCACTCTCTCCCTTTCCTGATCGTAAAGACGAACAGCAGTTCTACAGCACCTGGGAAATGCCTGCGGTGCCAATATGCCCTTGTCTCTGCACTCATCTTACCACATCACACCTTTCCCTTCTCCTGTGCCAGTGTCTGGAGCAGGGGAGTGGTGGGGGGAGGGGAGGAAGGGAGGAAGAGTGGTTCAGGCTGAAGGCAGAGCTTCAAGGCTTTGAAGTGTGAACTCAGCGAGGGCTCCAGATGTTCACATTTCTGCTCAAGGCACCAAAACAAGATTCAGCAGCCTGAGCTCAGGCAAAGGAAAACAGAACCAACAGAGTCCCTAGCCTGAAAATATTCCTGGAAAATTCCTTTGTCCCTATCCTCCTGCCTCTGACCCAGATAGAAGAGCCCAAAAGAGATGGTACAACCTCCTTTGGTTACTATCTCAAGTGTCAACCTTGATTTAGGCATTTTGGTATCAGTACTGGTATTTAGGCATATGGGATCTATGCAAAGGGAGTTAGCTGGTGGGCAGAGGCAGGAAGTGGGATCAGGAAGGGGCCAGAGATAGGGTGGAGGTGGGGATGGAGGGATCGGGAAATGAGAAATCCAAGTGTTGATGCTCTAACACTTCCGGGATTCCAAGCAGAGAAGGTCTCACTTCGGAGCAGGCAACTCAGGGGTTCTGCTAGTTCCCTTGGCCAAATTACCGAATTCCCCTGGGCTGCTGCATTTCATTTGTAAAAGAGAGGAGTTAACACTTTCCCCCCTCAACTACCACCACTAAGGGTGCTTGACCCAGAACTTGCTCTAAGTGATCCAGGAACTAGATTTGCCCTCTCAAGGCCTTCATTAATTTCTGTGTTAAAATAAAGGGTTAGATGAGATGATTTCTCTGATTCCTTTCAGGAGCTTACCTTCTATGATTTCATTTTATTTTTTAAATTTAAAAAAGTTTGTATTTAAGTATAGTTGATTTATACCTTCTATGACTATAATTTTTATTTTTTTATTCTAAGCCTAAAAATTCCTGAAGAGCTATTAGACTGGGTAAAGTTACTGGAGAAGTGCTCCACTGGTGCTGAGAGAAGGATGAGAAGATGCAGCCTTAGATTATAGTGAAGGGATAGAATTTGAACTGTGACTTCCCCACTTTTCTGCTTCTCTTTATCTTACACATCTTTCAAGA
This sequence comes from Globicephala melas, assembly GCF_963455315.2. Classification (NCBI taxonomy): domain Eukaryota; kingdom Metazoa; phylum Chordata; class Mammalia; order Artiodactyla; family Delphinidae; genus Globicephala; species Globicephala melas. The sequence continues at coordinate 91,448,159 of NC_083321.1, forward strand.
CGCTTAGCTCAAGGCCCATATGGTCTGGGAGGCCTTCCAGTACCAGCTCGGTAAATGCACTCTTTTGTAAATATAATCTGTGTGTGCAGCACAGTTTGAGCTGTATTAATTAATTCATTAATGTACTTACTTATACTGCCTTGTGCCAAAGTGGAGTTATGGTGGCTTACACAGATATGTGAAACAGAGTGAGATAATATATATTAGAAGCAAATGGGAAAGGAAAATATGAAAACAAAGGAAGAAATATCACACGGGATCAGGAATGAGGCTAATATAAGCATGAAGAGCTTGAAATCCTAAGCACCTACTACTGGTAACCAGGTAACCAGGACCTGAGTTTAGAATCTAAACTCAGGGTTTTGGGCAGCCAACCTGGGCAAGGTAATGTGATCAGTCTCACAATTACAGTGTCTGTAAGATGGGAGAACAAAAGGAAGGAAGGAGGGAAGGAAGGGAGAGGAGGGGAAAGGAGGGGTTGGAGAAAGGAGGGGAGGAGAGGGAAAGGGAGGGAGGAAAGAATGGAGATGGGGAGGAAAAAAGGAAAGAAGATAGTTTAGGAGAAACCCAACTTTCCCAATGCTGACCCAGGAAGGCGCTTTCCTGGGGGCCTTCCTCGGGAGAGCTCTACCGAATGAACATCGTGACCTGATGATCAAGGTCCTCAACAACAGCCTCACAGGAGATGCAGCGCCTCACTTTTTTAGGTTGCTCCCCATAACATCATCCTCCACACAGACCAAACTTTAACTCAGGAAAATAGGAGAGCAGAAGGACATGGTCCAGGAGACAGCTCTCTGCTCACCTGGTTTAATCCTGGGGCCGATTCGTTGTTCATGTTTCCAGAGGGAGGGAGGGACCACACATCCTTCAGGCACTTTTATGCATTTTCTTTCTCTCAGCTGGGCTTTTGATGGACACTGCATGGCAGTGAGTTTGAGACTATATTCCCTGCCAAATACCTAAAGTACAGCTATTGGGTTGCCAATTAATATGGACCCATATGCCTTACAAACACACAAACTGTTAGAATCTGTCAACCCTGAGGTAGGGCTGTCATTCTATTATGAAAATTGATGCACCTACCCAGGAGCTGGGCTGGATCACAGGGCCACCCCCTCGGCTCTGAGCTAAGCTGAAGGGCTTTGCAGGGTGATTGATCCCCTCCTAGGCCGAGCGTGTCTGTACTATAGGATGGAGTGATTTCTCCAGGAACGGAGACCCTCTGATTCTGCCCTTCCTAAAACGAGAGGCTTTGTCTATGTGATTTCCAAGTTCCCTTCTGGCCCAAACATTGCTAATTCCAGAAGGAAAATGCTTCATGGGAGGAGGGCTGTTAAACACTGGAGTGGTCTGCCATTGGAATGGAGAAATTGCCTGCCTCAGAGATGCAGAGTCCCGTGCGGTCTGGGGTAAATTGGAACAGATCTGCCTGGAGGCAGGGAGCTGGACAGGATTGGCCTCTGGAATGTTTATCAAGGTGTCCCAGCAGTGGGTATTCAGCTGGCTTACTGTCTTGTCTCATAAGTGTGTACGACCTGCTTGTGTCATTTGTATCCTCCGGGCTCATGCCTCCCTCCTCCTGGGGGGGACGTGCATGTGGACTGTGGTCCATGTTGATCTTGCCCCTCCCCCATTAGCAGCTGCAGCACCGGAGCCCCCTCTTCAGAGTCTTTCCTGGGAAATGTATTAGGCAGCACAGCACTCTGCTCATAAAAATACAATAAATGGCCCGGCAAGTGGTCGGCAGCATAATGACTCCAACCCAGCGGCGTTCTTGGAAGGGCCTCTTCAGAAGCAAAGCTGAGAAGACTTAAAGGAAATCTTTGGGGGTAACTAGGTTTCTGGAAAGCAGGAACTTCTTAAATCATGGAGAGTCAGAAAGGACCTGGTCTCTAAATCATACATCAGGCCAGGCTGAGCCCCGAAGGCCCCTCTGTTGCCCACCTCCCCACTCCTTGGAGGGCTGTTGGCCGTGAAGCAGCCCCTCTTTAAAAACATTTTTTTTCCACATCTTTATTGGAGTAAAATTGCTTTACAATGGGGTGTTAGTTTCTGCTGTATAACAAAGTGAATCAGCTATACGTATACATATATCCCCATATCCCCTCCCTCTTGTGTCTCCCTCCCACCCTCCCTATCCCACCCTTCTAGGTGGTCACAAAGCACCGAGCTGATCTCCCTGAGCCATGTGGCTGCTTCCCACTAGCTGTCTATCTTACATTTGGTAGTGTATATAAGTCCATGCCACTCTCTCACTTCGTCCCAGCTTACCCTTCTCCCTCCCCATGTCCTCAAGTCCATTCTCTACGTCTGTGTCTTTATTCCTGTCCTGTCCCTAGGTTCTTCAGAACCTTTTTTTTTTTTTCTTAGATTCCATATATATGTGTTAGCATAGGGTATTTGCTTTTCTCTTTCTGACTTACTGTACTCTGTATGACAGACTCTAGGTCCATCTACCTCACTACAAATAACTCAGTTTCATTCCTTTCTATGGCTGAGTAATATTCCATTGTATATATGGGCCACATCTTCTTTCATCTTCATTCATCTGTCGATGGACACTTAGGTTGCTTCTATGTCCCGGCTATTGTAAATAGTGGGCAGCCCCTCTTTTCACGTTCATGTGTTACATTCAGCCCTCTAGAGACCCACCCTGACCCACATGAGAAAACCCTGGTCACTGAGAGGCCCAGGGAGGCTGAGGTAAGAAGCGGCTTTCCTGCCTGGTGTGGGACACTACCAGCTGGATAGATGGCTTTTTGTTTGGGTGGCACATGGGTGAGGGGTTCATGGCAGCAGAAGAATGGCTGTGATAACTGAACAAAAATGCCTTTCAGCCTCGTGATCCCTTGTCAAGGACTGAAAGGAAAACTTCCAACCTACTTCCTTCTAATTCCCCGAAGTCCCTTCCCCCCTCTCGCTAGTATTTAGGCCTCGAAAGTAGTTGAAAGCCTGGCCGGCGCCTAGTAGGAGGGATGATGCTGGCTTACCTTCTTTCTTGGTGCCCCGCCCTCCAACCCTTCCCCACGTCCTCTTAAATGGAGAGGGAAGTAAACTCACCTCTGTTCTCTGGGCTCCCGGAGTCCCAGCTCCCACCCCACTCCTTCCCTTGGGGGTTACGTGGGGGGCCCGAGCCGAAGGGCCTGAACTGAAAGGCCCACTCCTACCAGCACGGCCTGCGAGCTGGGGCAGGTAGAAGTTAAGGAGTGAAAAGCAATCAGGGGATTCTGGGGCCTCTGTGGCACGCAGACCTTCAGGGCATTCAGCGAAAGTAGATTAAAAAAAAAAAGAAGAAATCTTTTTCCAGATAAGAGAGGCCTTTAAAGAGGCCAAAGAAAGGGAAAACCAGCCCCCCACGCCTTTGATCACAGGGGATCGTAATTACTCAGATATTGATTGGGATAATAATTTTGCCAAAACTCCAGAGAGGGAGAGATATTCCTCCTGGTATTTTGCTTTGGCAGGATTTGCTGAGCTCTCCTGTGAAGTCAAAGTCAATTTGGAGCCCTGGGCCTGACCTGGAAGCCTGCAAAATGGGAGGTGGAGGCCTTTTCCCCCAAGAGTGGGTATGGTACCTGCCCCGGTGCACCGCCCTCCCTCCCTGGACTGTTCCCACTGCACTAATTAGCATGATCAAGGCTGTTATTAATAACCTCCGGGGCCTACCAGAGTGGAACAGAGGCAAGGACTGAAGCTGGCCCCCTCCGCCTGGACTCCAGAATCTTCTTCAGTAGTTTCCTACCTCCCTCCTGCAAGCCTCCTCTCTCAGATTAACCCCTGAGCTATACTCCTGTCGTGTGCATGTAGGCATGTGCACACGCACATGTACATGCCCTACCTACGCTTCAGCCGCACCGGTTTTACCCACAATCCCACGTGTCCCCACCCAGCACACACAGCATAGGATTACAGGCTCTGGCTTTGGGGTCAGACGGACCTGAATTCAAGTCCTACTCGGCCACTTACTAGCCCTGCAATCCTGAGCATGTCCCTTTACCTGTCAGAGCCTCAGGACTATTAGTAGAATGGAAATATTAGTAGCACCTGTCTCCCCTTGCATGGCTGTTGAGAGAGCGGATTAAATGAGATGATGTGAAACATTGGAGGAAGCAATCAATGCAAATAGCAGCCATTGCTATTGTTTTTCTCCAGACCTTCTCCAAGATTTTGCACAGATCATTGTTTCTGCAAGAATTTCTCACATCAGAGCTGCAAGGCTCTTCTCAATCTTCCAGGCCCGGCCTACACCCCAGCTTTGTCCCATCCAGTGCCACTCTCTCCTTTTTGCTTCCACTGCAGCTGCCTGTATCTCGTAGAGCTGTTATCATGCTTGCTTTGAGATCTGATTTTGAATTGGAGGAAGGCAGGGATTGTCTTCTTCATCTTTTTCTCTCCTTTGCTCCAATACCGGAATTTAGTACTCTACACACCTTAAATATAGTAGGTCTGCAATACATTTTTGTCTAGCTTTCAAAATAATAGATACCCTTTAGTGAGCAATTACTATGTGCCTCTTTCTTTTCCTTCTCCCATTTAATCCTCACACCAGCCCTATGAAATATTATGACTTCCTTTTTACAGATGTGGAAAGTAATGCTCTGGAGAGATTAAGTCACTGGCTGATCACAGAGCTGATGAGTGGCTGAGCATTGCTCTAGCCCAAGACTGTCTGTTTCCAAAGCCCCTAGTTATATACGACTAGGCTAAACCCGGCACATCTTTCACGGGACGTATCCCAACCCCCAGGCAGCCTGCACACTAAGCAACTTCCAGCTCTTATCATGCTTTGTGCTTTGAGTGGGAAAAGAGCTACTGAGTAGCTTGGAAAGATTGCAACTCCATTTTGCTTGAGTCTAAGAAATGCCCAGGGCAGCAGAGGCCAGCCTAGTTAAGCAGGGATATAAATATTAGCACAAGCGTTACACGAAAGGTCTTTAAAGAATACAAACAGCCTGGCGGAGGGGAAGATGGAGAATCCAAGGAGTCTGACAGCAGCTGTTGCATCAGATGCACTTTGAGGAATATGGTGTGAAATGCCAGGAAGTCTGCCTGTCAAGGATGGACTCCTCAGATATATCCAGGCTGACAGAAGGCAGGGGAGAAGGTTGGTTCCGACAGAAAGAAAGTGCTGATCGTGAGCTGAGGAACCAGTGGAGACCTGGCATTAGAGCTGTAGAAGACAGGAAAGATGGAGACGAGGGGACACATCACCATAAAAGACTGGCAATGCGAATAGTGATGATGATGATGATGACGATGATGAAGATGATGACGATGATGAAGATATTGATTGAGGATGTGCTTGCTTTATGCCCAGTACTGCTTGATGTACAAAGTGATCAGCTGTCCAGTCTCAGCAACATAAACATGATTCTCTCAGAATGCAAGGGCACTCCTTTTCAATCTTTCTCTACTGCTGACACCCCAGAGAACTCTAACCTTTTATTATTCTCTCAACAGGGATTTATTCTCTGCCTCATCTGTGTTTGCCACCAGGATGGATTCTGGGGAGATGAATGAAACTTGTGCTCCAACCTGGAGGACCTCACAGTCTCATGAGGGACAGGACACATAAATAACTACGATGCAGTGGGATGCAGAGAGGTATATTCAAGTGTTCTGAGAAACGGAAGCAAGACTCCAGAGAGAACAGGCAATATTTGAGCTGAGATGACTTTTAAGAATGGGAGGATTCAAGTAGGTAGAGTGTGAAGCAGGAGGCATCGTGGGTAGAAGAAGCAGGCTGGGGAAAGCTTGGAGGTGTGAAAATATAAGGTGTGTTCAAGATGGGCTTAACAGAGACCCCCCGTGTGTCTAGAGTTGGGGTATGTGAGAAGTTGCAGTAGATGAGGTCTGAGGGATATGGTGGGTATGTGGTCACTTGAGGCCACCAAGAAAACTGTTCTCTTGCTCTCTGTACATCCCCTTACTGGCCAGTGCCTGCATACCTACACCTTGCTCACATGACTGACCTTGCTACATACTTGCTCCCGCCCAGATAGTGATTGTTCTAATCTTTAGATCAGCGTTTCTCCACCATCATAGCTTATCAAAGGGGCAGTAAGGGGCATGCCCCTGTGCCAGTTTGCCTGGTAACCGATGAGTCAACATGATGTCAAGTCCCCCTATAACTGGTAACCTGCCTGCCGGTGTGTCACTCCAGCACTTTGCTTCAGACATGTAAGCTCCCCCATCCATTAAACCATTGATGTCTCTGTCACTGACTTTGGGCTCTTTCTTTAGTCTTGAAGCTGGGCAAGTACAAGGCTTGTAGGCCTGTGGGGTACAGCCCAACAATGGGACAAAATTGTGAAGAAATCTTTGAAAGACATGTTGCTGAATCAATCAGCAGATTTATTTACTGAGCATGTCCTATGTGCCAAGTATGGAATCCAGCACTGGACTCTAATGGCAAGCAAAGCCGAGTCAGTCTCTGTTTCCTCCATAGGATGGCCATATATCCCAGGTTTCTTCTTGTCCTGGAATAGTTACTACTAGCACTCCTTTGACTTTCAAAAGTGTTTCTGTTTACACTATAAATTATATGGTCATGCTAACTATATACCTTCAGCCCAGTGCAGAAAGACAGACATTAGTCAATCATCCAAATATATAACTTCAAATTGTGCTAGGTACTAGGAAGGAAAGGTACAGAGTGCTGTTACAGTGGGCACTGGGGAGCAGCTCCGGTCTCCAAAGGAATTTAGACTTCTCTTCAGGCAAAGACATAGAAGGTTTTTAAGTTGGAGATCAGATCTCAGTTTTAGAAGTCATGGGATTTCTATGTTTGTTGAAGATTTCTCTCTCTCTCTCTCTCTTTAAAATCTCCCAGTTATTAACAATAGGAATTGAAACAAAAACAACAGTTTTCATTGTATAGCACTTCACATTATAAATGAACTTTCACAGGTATGTTTTCTCATCAGAGGGGGAGAGTAGAAAGTGCAAAGAATCAGATGAAGCTAACTTTCTGTCTTTGCTCTGCCTCCAAGCAGCTGCCTGCCTGGGCAAGTTCCTTCATCTGACTATGCCTCAGTTTTCACATCCTTAGAAAGGGGATGCTCTAATTCAAAAAGATATATGCACCCCAGTGTTCATAGCAGCACTATTTCCAATAACCAAGACATGGAAGCAACCCAAATGCCCGTCGACAAACAATTGACTTAAGAAGATGTGGTATGCATATACAATGGAATATTACTCAGCCATAGAAAAGAATGATGTATTGCCATTTCCAGCAACATGGATGGACTTAGAGAATATTACACTTAGTAAAATAAGTCAGACAGAGAATGACAAAATACCATATGATATCACATATATGGAATCTAAGAAATAATACAAATGAATCTATATACAAAACAGAAACAGACTCACAGACATAGAAAACAAACTAATGGCTACCAAATGGGACAGGGAGGTGGGGAGGGAAAAACTAGGAGTTTGGGATTAGCAGATACAAACTATTACACATAGAAGAGATAAGCAACAGGGATATACTATATAGCACAGGGAATTATATGCAGTATTTTACAATAACCTATAATGGAATATAATTTGCAAACCAAACAAACAAAACCCAAACAAACTGAATCACTATGCTGCACACCTAAAACTAACACAATATTGTAAATCAACTATACTTCAAGAAATGTTCATAGATCTGCATGCCAAGAAAGGTCAATTTTAATGTACGATAATTTTTTAATAAACTAAATATTTTGAAAATATTAAAAAAAAGAAGGAAGGGAGTGGTCTTCCCCACATACATGTGATTGGGAGGATCAGAAGTCATGTAAATGAATTGGCTAGCACAGTGCTTGGCACATAATAGGTTTTCGAAAAATGCTACCAACTATTATTAGTTTTTCTGAGCTTGTGGACACTTGAAGGGCAAAAACTGATGGTGTTTCAACCACTAGAAGGAAATTGAGCTGGAAAGTTCCTGGTAGTCCATTGGTTAGGACTCTGAGCTTTCACTGCTGTCGGAAGTCAATATCTGGTTGGGGAACTAAGATCCCACAAGCCCCGCGATATGGCCAAAAACAGAAAAAAAAAAAAGAAATTGACAAACGTCCCACTCTGGAGGCAGATGTTGGTTACCGGGAAGGCTATGCATGCGTGGGGACAATGGGTATGTGGGAAATCCCTGCAAGGTCCCTTCAATTTCGCTACGAACCCAAAACTGCTCTTAAAAAGACAGTAATGAAACAAACACACAAAGACACACATAAATGAACATCCCTTCTCTTCAGTTGGACTCTCCTTGGCCCTTAAGGACCAGAACCTGCTTGCCTGACGGGCTAAGAAGAAGGGAAGAGAGAAGTAAATTTCCAGACCCAAGCTGTGCTGCCTTCAGCTGTCCTGAATGTCTGGAAATCAGACAGTGCAGCCTTGACAACAGTATACTTGGTCCCATCTTTTCTCCTTCTGTGGCTGGCATGTGACCCCCTTGGTAGTGATGGATGGCTCTTGAGAGCAGGGATGCAGGCAGGGGTGGGTGGGGCAGGCTAGCTGGGGTTGAACAAAGGAGCCAGGAGCCTGTGTGAGGGCGAGGAAAGGGTGAACTCTGCAGCCCAGTCACAGTTTCAGAGCTGGAAGTATTTTAACCACGTCCATCCAAGTCTGCCACTGGGAACTCTTAGAGTATGCATCTCATTTTCCCTCTGATTTGCCCCTGGTGTTGTTCTGCTGTGTGTTTGCTGGGACTGCCTTAACAAAGTACCACAGGCTGTGTGGCTTAAACAATAGAAATTGCTTTACTCACAGCTCTGGAGGCTAGAAGTCTGAGATCAAAGTGTCCGCAGCCTTTTTCTTCCGCAGCCTCTCTCCCTGGCTCGTAGGTGGCCGTCTTGTCTCTGTGTCTCCACGTGGTCTCTCCTGTATGTGTGTCTGTGTCCTGATTTCCTCTTTTTGTTTTGTTTTGTTTTGTTTTGCGGTACGCGGGCCTCTCACTGCTGTGGCCTCTCCCGTTACGGAGCACAGGCTCCGCACGCGCAGGCTCAGAGGCCATGGCTCACGGGCCCAGCCACTCCGCGGCATGTGGGATCTTCCCGGACCGGGGCACGAACCCGTGTCCCCTGCATCGGCAGGCGGACTCTCAACCACTGCGCCATAGGGGAAGCCCCTGATTTCCTCTTTTTGTGATACCAGTCATAATTGGATTGATGTCCACCCTAATGACCTCATTTAACCTTAATTACCTCTTTAGAGACCCCAAATCTCCAAATACAGTCACATTCTGGGCTGCTGACTGGGGCAGGGGGTGCGGTTAGGCCTTCAACATATGAATTTGTTAGTGGGGAGGGATTCCGTCTCCAATATACAACTAGGCAAGTTGCATCTTTGTCTTAGTCTCTTGGGAGAAAGAAAAGCGGGTTGGATGACCTTCTGGGCATAGTTCCTTGGAGAGGAGTGAAACTGGGAACCTGCTAGATTTTTGAAGCAGGCAGGCCAGGCAGAGGTTTGGAGATGGTAGCAGCCTGTGCAGATGGCAGAGTTTTCCGAATAAATGGTGATTTTCTTCCTTGGTGACTTCCCAAGGCCACTGAGGCCTGACAATTCTGGCAGGGAAACCAAATTTAAATGAGTCTCTTTCATGTCTGCCTGAGGGGTAGGCATTAGTTAGGCAACTAACCACATGACCTGTTTCCTGTGTTCTGCACACGTAGAAGGGGGTCGTGAAGAAGCACAGTCATCGATCCAGAGCTACCTTCTACCTAGACAGAAGACAAACACAAACCCTGAGCAAACCAACGGGGAAAGTAGAGCAAGGGGGGCTGAATTCCTCCACCCTGTGAGCACGACAGTGGAGGGAGCCTGTGGACCTCAGGGTAAGAGGCAGGCTCACTCAGGAAAGGCTTCTGACATGGTCATGAGAAGCACGATAGAATGTGAGAACTGGAACAGTGTTTCTAATTTTAGTTCAACTCCTATATTCTCAGACAGAAAACTGAGGCTCAGGGTGGTTCTAAGGTGGCTTGAGGTTCTAAGCTCATGAACAAGGAAGCCAGGAGTAGAATTCAGGTTCCCTCCCTCTGTGTTGTGTTGCTCTTACAATTACACTGGAACGGGAGAGGGAAAGGACCAACTGAAAAAGATGTCAGAGGCAGGGAGTAGGGAGAGTGGATTTTATGGATGGGGCCATATTGAGGAGAAGTGAAAAATTGGGCAGATAAGTTTGTGGAGGGCCAGGAGGCCAAAGACCTTGAAGGTTGAGTGGACAAAATTTTTTTTTTCATAATTGGCAACAAGGGACAGAGGAATAGACTTCCTCTAACTACCTCCCAGGGTTTCTGCTGATATGACTTGCAAAAAAGATTATTCTGCAAACACCCCACCTTTAAATCAGAAGCCCAGAGTGTGTCAACTTGTTGAATTCACCCAGCATGGTAACCTGGACCAGAAATTGTGAGCTCCCTGTTCCACGTTAAGAGATAAGGCATAAGGTCCCAGACCTTGTGGACTCTGCAATGGAGCCTCTTATTTTGTAGCCTGGACAGAGCTTAGGACCCTTGCTACACACAAGTGAATTCCCATTGGCCCAGTCTCACCCTGCCCTTTCTTTATGCCTGTATCTTGGGTAGGACCCCATGGGTTCCTTGAAGCTGCAGCCTTGTGTATGTGGATGCTGGATGGGCACAGAGAGGAAGGGAGAGGGCGAGGAGCCTGCTGAGGAGGCCGAGAGGATACAAGGCCTGAAGGTGACCAGCTGCTTGCTGTCATTGCCTTGTTGGTATTGCAGAAACAGGGCTCCAGCACCAGGGGGAGGATGTCAGGGTCAAGAACTGCAAATTGTAAACCACGGTGAAGTGAGATGAATCAATCTTTAGTGACCTAATAGACAGGAGGAAAGCCTGCTAATAGGAGGCTTAAACAGAGGCTCCCAGGATGTGCGGGGCTGCAGGAGATCACGGCCAGTCCAGCTCTGTCCAGTCGGACAAGCAGGCTCGGGTGCGTTTGGTCTTATGTTTGTCAGGGAGTGGACCAGGCCAACTGGGACCAGCATCTCCACAGCCACCCTAAGAGGTCAGGTTTGAAGAGGGTTCCCTGGTGCAAGTCTGTCATTTTTTACTGTAGTCCTGAACCTTGGAGAGGAAAGCACCCCTTCCGTTTACGTGGTTTTCATTCTTCTCTGATTATAATACGTTTGCTATTGGAAATATAGAAAACGTACAGAAAAAAGTAGGATATCATTCACAGTCACACTACCAAAGATCATTACTGTTAATATTTCAGAGGATTTCCTTCCAATCTGTTTTTTTCTATGTATACAAATTTCAAAGTAAAATTGGGATTACTTATTATATCTGCATTTTAATAATCTTTTTTCACTTAAGATTATATCATGAGCCTATTCCCATCCTATTAAATATTATTCTATTTTATTTTAAAATTTATTTAATTTATTTATTATTTATTTATTTTGGCTGCGCTGCATCTTAGTTGAGGCACGTGGGATATTTTAGTTGAGGCATGCGAACTCTTAGTTGCAGCATGCATGCGGAATCTAGATCCCTGAGCAGGGAACAAACCTGGGCCCCCTGCATTGGGAGCGTGGAGTCTTACGCACTGGACCACAAGGGAAGTCCCTATTCTATTTTAAAAAACAGGTTCATAGTATTTAATTCTGTGGATGTAAATATATCTGATCAACTATCGTTAGATATTTAGATTGCTTACCAGTTTGCACCATTGTAAATACTACTGCAATGAACATCTTTGTATCACAATAGTATTTGATCACATTTCTGATGATTTCCTTAGGGAACCTTCCTAGAAGTGGAGTCAGTGTTTCAAAGGCTCTTATTGCACGTTGGCTAACTGCCCTCCTCACCCCTTCACCTGAAATGTTATACCAATTTGCACTCCCATTAATCAGTGCTCATTTCACTGCCCACTTGCCAACACTGAATTATTATATTCTTTCAAGTGGAAGGTCATCTTTCCAGAGTCATGCTCCCCTTACTGATGAGCTTCAAACATGGCAGCTAACTTCTTTGTGTTTATTGGCAGAGCTCCGTAAATTCACATGTGGGGAGAGTCAGAAAACTTGGGAAGGAAAGAACATTTGATCTACAGGCAGCGTTAGGTGCTGGGGAGGGAAAGAGGGGACCCGTGTATGAGGTGGGGCTTGATTCCTGCTTTTCCAAAAACCCAAAGTCTGTTGAACTGCTATACAAAGCCCCTCCTGCCCGGAACTGCTCCCGGGCTGATCAGGAAATGAGAGAACAAAGCAAGCTGAGACAAAGGCAGGCTTAGTGGTCTGGAAGTCCAGCGACCTGCAAAGCCCCTGACGCTAAGCAGAAATGAAAACATTAATGGTGAGACACCCAAAGAAAATGTATTCCATATGCACAGGCCGCTGGCAGCAAAGGAATACAAATGCACTTGGACTTTAGCCAGGGAAGCAGAAGCAGGAGCAGAAGCCTATAACTTTGGACTTGCTTTCTAGCACCCTCAGGTCAGTTTCAGCTGAAGGTACTTGGGGTGCTGAAATTGACCTTCTTCCTGACTCCAGTGACGTATAAACATATCAGTATTGCAACTTATTTTAGATAATGGCCAGAGACACCATTTATTGGGGAAGCCCAACAGAGGATCAGGTGCCTATCTACTCACGCTAGTTGCTTTTATGGAACACACGTAAGCCTCAGAGCAGTTCTGTGAAGCAGGAATCATCATCCCCATATCCCAGATGAGAAAACTGATGCACAACGAGATTAAGCCACTTGCTTAATTTATCAGAGTGGCAGAACCTGGATCTTAAATCAGGACTCGCTGGCCCACTGCCTGTATTCTTGCCACCCTGTCTGGGTGGGGCCTGGTTTCCAGACTCCTGGGTGTGGAGATGGGGGTAGGAGAGCCTGTGCAGTCCAGGAGCCAGAAAGGCTAGGCCTTGCAGCCTTGGGAAGCCTGGCCACCCAGGCTGATGTGAGGTGACAGGCTCCTTACTTGGTTTACCACACCCTGCCAGTGGTGATGTAGCAGAGGGAAGAGTGAGCATTCTTAGGGTGATAAATGGCCAGGGGGTCTTGGCATGTCCTTCCCATGGCAGTTGAGCCAAGTCCTTCTGGCCAGGACATTCCCAGAAAGCACCTTGGTGGTGGGTGAGTAGCTGGTGAGCTAATCCACACTTTCCCTGATGTGAAAAGCCACAAGCATGGAATTCCTGGGAGACAAGCCGGCAAAGAAATAGTCCCGGTGTCCACGGGAGGGTTGCAACCGGCCAGTCATCAGACTCCAGGCTGCGGCTGGGAGAATCGCTCTTCCTGTATCTGACTTCTCTTGATTCCTCCGGCCTGTCTTACGGATGGATTCTGTGGGTGGCAGGGAGCGGAGTCCATGTAGAAAGAAAGAGAAGGAATTATTCCTAAGGAATCTCTGGGAGACCTGGAAATTGGCTAGTTCCCAGCCAACCCCTAACTTCCCTTCTCATTAGGCCCTCCTCAAACTCCCCCAAATTCTCCCACTGCAACATATGTCTTGCTGACCAAGGAGAACTCTTAGTGCTGACTCGTGCTTTTGCTGGAAAAACACTGGACAGACAAGAATAGGATTTTTTTTTTCCTATTTAGAAAAACAAAGCAAGACAAAAAAACAAAGCACAAATCTTTTCAGTTAAGTGCTGGGGGATTGACTGCTCAGAGCAAAATGGGGGATGGTTATTGTCTAGCTGAGAAGCCCCAGGGTCTGCTAGTCCAGTGTGGGATTAGTTGTGGGTAGAAGGTTTTGCATCCATGGTTTTGCTCGATCTCTGTACCCAGATTCTGAGGCTCTAAGGTTTGGTGCACATAGAGGATAATAATGTTAGCATTTACCGAGTCCTGCCATGCGTGAGTCGTAGGTGTTAAGTGCTAGGTGTGTTGCCCTATTTAATTCTCTGGATGTTGCCTTGGGGTATATGCCCATTCTGTAGATGGAGACATTGAGGTTTAGAGAGGTGTGTGGCTTCTTTGTGATTATGTTTAGTCAGGGCCAGAGCTGGGGCTCAAACCAGGCAATCCCAGACCAGAGTGCACACTCTCAACCTCTACCCTCTGTTATTCTGCTTCCTGGGGATCAAGGGCTTATGCTCCAGGAAGGAATACATAATTTTTTTCTCTTGGTCCTTGAGTATTGCAAATAAATACCCATGACAAGGCCTCTGGGAGGGGCTCTCAAGTCAGCTCAATGTGCTTAAAAAGGATCTATAAGACAGGTGGTCCAAGGCAGGGTACTGGCTTGTCTGCTTTCGTTCTTGATGAGTAAACAGCCTCAAGAGGGGTTACTCCAATGGGTATCATGTCCACCCTGTCCCCACCACAGAGTCTAACTGTGAGTAGATTTGAGAGGGAAATCCTTGTTTGGCTGAAGTAGGAGGAATCATAAAAACACACTGGGCTTTATCTGCACAGTTAGATGGATGGGGACGATGGATAGATGCCAGAGGAAGCCTGGATGTGAGAATCTGGCAGACAGAGATGGATGTGAAGAAACACAGGGAGTGAGAGAAAAGCAAAAGGCAAAAAGCCACATGCATGGGTGGAGAGAGATGCTTTGGAGTGGCCGGGAGATGGGGAAGCAGCAGGGGCTGGGCTGCTGCCAGTACAGAGGAAAGGGAGAGGCGAGCCTGACTGGCTCTGGGATTGGAGTTGAGGGGAGCATGGCCCCTTGGGGTGACCCAAGGCTGAGAAACATCCAGTATAGAAAGAAGCTTCCTTCCTTCATGCCCAAGGCTGCCTGGAGAGAAGTAGGAAAGACTCATAGATGTAGAGTTGTGGTTCTCAAAGTGTGGTTCCTGGACTAGCCAATTCGGCATCACCTGGGAACTTGTTAGAAATGCACTTTTCAGGCCCTACATCAGACTCTCTGAATCAGAAACTCTGTGGCCCAGTTCAGCATCGTGTGTTTTCACAAGCCCTTCAGGTGATTTTGACACACACTAAAGGCTGAGAACCAAGATGGTGTAGAGGGATTGGGGAGAATGAGGTGGTGAGAGCAAGAGGGCGTAGAATTCTAGAATCAAGTTCAAGTGTCAGAGGGAACAAAAGACAAAGAACAATCGTTTTGTGCTAGAGGGAAAAGGGAACAATGCCTGGGGATTGTGGAGGTCCATCAAAGGAGAGTGCAGTGCTGGCACGCGCTACCCTAAATCATTCTGGAAGAGGATGGGGCATGGAGGAAGGAGCGCAGGCTAGCAGAAAGCACACAGGCCAACCCAGGAATGAAACAGCCCCTTAAAGGGACAAGGAAGGGTTTTAATGGTGCTGGAGTTCTAACTGTCCTCCCCGGGAACTGGACCTCAAGTTTCCATCAACCTGGGGAACAGCATGAGTGCACAAAGGAGACAGTAGCAGGAGGGGCACTCAGAGATCAGATTGAGGGCTCCAGGAATGGTCTCCACTCCCATTTCCCTGTTGCCATGGTAGAAATTCAACCAAACTCTAACATGCCCAGAGATCCCTTTGTTTGGATATTAACCTTTTCCTCTTCCCTCACCAAGGGAGGCTCTGATAAGCTCTTAAGAACCAGGGTGTGGGTGACCAGAGTTACAGTATACAGAGTGATGTGTCACTGAACACAGGGCCCGGGCTTTGTACTGGTGCCGTCAGGAGAAGAAACCTTCTCAGGGAAGGCAGGTGGGCTAATAATCCCAGCCTTCCAGGTCTCTGTTTGTATATAACCAGGGGATGAATGCCTCCTCCATCTTCACTGATTTTTATTTTATTTCGCTTTTATTTCACTTCTTTGTCCACTCTTGACATTGGAAGGAGATGGATGGGCTGGTAGCCAGAGACATTTCTCTCTGGATCCTTACTTACAGCTGATGCCATGACCCTCTGCACAAACAGCGTTTCCTGAGACCCCAGACCTCGGAGCAGCAGAGAAAGGCCCAGCTCCAGGCATCTCCTCATACTCACTTATTACTACAAAAACCTTATAATGGTCCAGGGAAACTTTTGCCTGGGTAAATAACCATTATTGTACTTACAATTCTGAAAATATTCATTTGAGGCCTTTTGAATGTAGATTCAAATCTTCTCTGGAGATTGTACTTGAAGAAAAGGCACTTTTATATGACTTTCCATTTGGATTAGCAGGCAGACCGCCTGGAAGCTTCTTAAGGGCCACACCTGGAGAACCACTGTGCTAGCAGACAGCATGGGTCGAGGGAAAGGCTGCTGCTCCTTTTAATAGATCAGGAGGGACTAGCTAATGATTTTGAGGAGGAAAAAAAAACAACAACCCAACACTCAGTTGAAAGCAATCTCCATTAGTGCAGCACATGCAACACAACCGTGAATTATTGTGTTGATGGAAGAGACAAGCCATAAGCTTCTCCCATTAAAGTTCTTGACTCATGGTATCAGGCAGAGACTAATGACTTAAAAATAATACGTGCAAATATCATCAGAATATACAGATAACCTGGGTTGTGGGCCCAGTAGGGGAAGCCAGTCTGATGTCTTGGACAAAGAAGAGAGTACATTTAGGGGTTGGGGCAGGATGCATTTTGTACACAATGGGAATATTTTCTTTTCAATGAAAGGGAAGTACTCCAGAGACGTGAGAAGGGACTATATTTGCTCTGTGGGGCAGTTTGGAGGTTAAGGCTGAAACACCAGGAAAGGAAATTCAAGGAGACCCTCAGTGGAAGGTTCTGATTCCTAGTTGCTCAGAGCTGGCATCACTTGCAGGAAGGGTTCCGACCAGGCAAAGACCCTGGTTGGAAGGCGGTGAGTGCAGCCTGGACCCCAGATGGCTGCTGTCCTCCCTGCTTTGCTCCTTCTGGGGGAAGAGCTCCTTTTCTCTTTCCATCCTTATTCCCCTCTGTGGTCTCCTCTACTTTGGAAGACCTCAACCGGGCTCTGGAGCTGTCCTCGCTGCCTCTTTTTTGACTATTTTTTCCTTCTCTATAAATAAGCTCACTTATCAAATCATCTGTCCTTTATCATTGAGGCAGCCCTTTAAATCTCGCCTTCCTGGATTAGCAGCTGAGAGGTGTTTCTTCCCCTTACCCCAACCATACCTCTCCAAACATGAAAACCACATGAAATCCAGTGCCTCCCCACTCACCCTCCCGTCAAACCCACCAAGGCACTTAGCCCCAGAGGGGAACCAGCTTAACCAAAGAGTGTTTTATTTGTGTATGTGTAAGAATTCATGTTTACTACAGAATAGCTTCTGCATCTTCCTCCTGCCAGCATGGGTTTCTTTTTCTAATGGGCATCCTCACCTCCGTGCTTCTTGGCTGTCTACTCTTTGCTCTACCCCTGCCCCAGCATCTTAGTCACCCGCAAACTCTAGTGACTCACAGAGGGCCATTAACTAATCTGAATAAGGGGATGGGGGAACCCTTGGTACCATCTTCAGGAGAAAGGAATGAACACGACTTCTAGGGATTTGGGGCCCCTGTTGAAGAAAAAAATAGCCTTTGATATGACCCAAGCTCATATTTTCTAAGCAACATGGCTGCCTGGGGTGACATTTGGCTCTAGGAACTGACCTCTTAGGAAACTGGGCCTGGCTGTCTGAATCTCAAACTTGCCTGCTTCACGTCTCCATCCTCCCACTCCTCGATGTTCTCCAAGGGGCAGAGTATCCAGCTTGCTTTGAAGGAGAGCCATCAACCACTATGCAATCAGCAGTGTTTTACAGGAAAATCATACCTGAGTTTACACTGCCCTAAACTTGCTACAGGTGCTGCAGTGACCGGAGGATTAGGCCAGGGTTTTGCATTAATCCCACACCATTCCTCGTGCAGGTGGGGCCCTGACTTTGATCCTGACATCTGGGACCCCTATGCCCCGGGGCTCGGAAGCCTCCTGCAGGAGAATGCAGCGTCTAGAAACAGTCCCGGGAGGTTCTATGGGATCATTTTTCTCTATTTCTTCCCTGCTTGCCTCCCTCCCCAATTTTTTATTTTTTATTAACAAGGATGAAAGTAAATGTGAACTCGAAAAAATAAGGCATGGAAAATCACAGAAATAACTTAATTAAGTTTTTAAAGATTTCCATGCTTGAATAAATTAGCCTTCCTGCAAATGTCACAATATTCAGAAAAAAAAATTGTAATCAATGGAGCACAATGCTTCCCTGCTCTTTATTTAAACGAAAACTTCATTGGTACGTTTCCTCTACCCCTGCTTCTCCCCTGCAGCTGCTGCTCCCTGGACCCCTGGGCTGCTCTGCTGTGGGCAAGGGCACCAGACTCTCACATCAGCATTCTGGCTACCGCTCCAAAGGATGGAGGGGAGCCTTGTGGGTGGGGCTGAGGGGTGGGAGGACCGGCAGGGAGATTGTTCTTTTTTGTTTTTGTTTTTGCGGTACGCGGGCCTCTCACTGTTGTGGCCTCTCCCGTTGCGGAGCACAGGCTCCGGACGCGCAGGCCCAGCGGCCATGGCTCACGGGCCCAGCCGCTCCGCGGCACGTGGGATCTTCCCGGACCGGGGCACGAACCCGTGTCCCCTGCATCGGCAGGCGGACTCTCAACCACTGCGCCACCAGGGAAGCCCAGGGAGATTGTTCTTGGTCAGAGTGAGGGCTTGTTGTGGTTCTGGTTCTCCTTTGAAAGGTAGCAAAACCTAATCTCTCTTTGGGGGATTAGGGAGCTCTTTCCTTTAGAGCCAGCAAGGGAGTGTGATGAGGGATCAGACCGCAGGGCCAGCGGGGAGAGGCTATTCCCCTTCCACCTCCTCCAGTGCTTTTCCCCCCCTTCCAGTCCTTTCCTCGTAGCCAGGGCTGCCTGAGACTGGAAGGGGTCACAGGGAGACAGGGCAAGAGAAAAAGAAGGATAGAGGGGAAAAGAGAGGGCCCAGCTGCCCTGCCTGTGACCACACAGACGGCTTTCCACAGCCATCAAGACAGAGGGCAGATGACTAGGCTAATGAGTACGTGCCGGTGTGCTGCTGCTTCCAACCTGGACTTGAGTAGTAAGTGACGTCATGCTAGCTGCCCAGCCCTACAATAATGCAGCTGTCAGGGTCCCGTGGGGAAAACTTGGGGAGAAATACAAGAAGCCTAAAAAGCAGCAAAAGGCCCAGTCAAGTGAAGGGAAATGGAATTACAGTAATGCTGAAAGCCGGCACACTGGAGAATTAAAACACTTTGTTTTGGAACCAGATTCGACTCAACCTGGGTTATTAAATTATTTACTGTTTGCATCTCCAGTAATGGGAGAGAGTAATAGGGGAAGCAGTCAGCCAGGGCAAAAATTGTTTTAATTATCAGGCATGTTTGGGGGCCAACCTGGATCTAGCCTGGTGCCCCCTGAGCATGGGGCTGAGTGAGGTGGAAATGGGATATTCCGTGTTTAACTAGATTAATCAGATCCGTTGGCTGTAATAACCCAGAGGCCAGTTACGTGAGGATCCTTCATACTTACCATGAGGGACGTCAGCCCATTGCCCAAGGACGTTCCGTGACCCTCAACTGTTCTGCTTTGGTGAGAGTCACTGACTGCTACCCCAACCGCTGCAGCAACTTGCATCCTGCCAGCACCACTGGGTTTAGAGTGAGGGTGGTGACAGGCCTACAGGATGTGGCAAAGGGCCAAGGAAACAGAAGACTCTCTCAGTCCATCTTGGCCACTTTACTTTTTGGCAGTCTGGGATAAAGCAATGATGATTTCTGATACGTGCTATGAGTCAAGGCTTGTGATGAGCATTTTATTTTATTCTGAATTTTCATTCACTTTTATTTTGTTTTGGAGTTCTACTGGGTTGTCTTCAGACACCTTCCTTTCATATCTTAAACTGTATCGCAAGGGTGCTAGGGGAGAACCCGATAGTCTAGGGGATCCCAATGAAGTTTAGCACATAGTTCACATAACGTTCCGGAGTATTTCTTTCTGAATATAGGAGTTACCCGTCCAGGCGAATGGAGGAAAATTTACACTTGAGGGTCCCTTGAATGACTGGAGTTCAAAAATTCTCAGCTCCTCCACCTTTGTTCCTCTTTTCCTGGGTTTGGAGGCCACCTGTCCAACAGGGTACACCTGCCTCTCTCTCTGCACGCGGATGGCTGGCTCCAGACCGCTGGAGGAGGAGGCTGAGCCGGAGGAAAAGAAGACTCGGCGCGTGGCCGGAGGGAGCGGGCGGGGGCGGGTGGGAGACTGGGATGGGCATTTTACGTACATCATTTTGTTTGATCTTCACAATAACCCTTCTTTTTTTTTTTTTTTTTGCGGTAAGCGGGCCTCTCACTTTGTGGCCTCTCCCGTTGCGGAGCACAGGCTCCGGACGCGCAGGCTCAGCGGCCATGGCTCACGGGCCCAGCCGCTCCGCGGCACGTGGGATCTTCCCGGACCGGGGCACGAACCCGTGTCCCCTGCATCGGCAGGCGGACTCTCAACCACTGTGCCATCAAGGAAGCCCTGGAGTCTGAACTCTTGATGCTACTTCCTCAGGGCTGGTGGAGAAGGGGAAAGCAGGGATATGAGGCAGCAGGGGACACTGCGGTGGTTCTGGTGCTCTTCTGATAGGTAGCAAAATAGAATCTCACTGTAGGGGCTGGAAGTTGGAAGTTGGGGGCAACCAGCTTAGGAAGTAGTTCAAAGATGCCTGTTGACGGACTGGTCAACCTAAGGCAGCTGAGGAAGAGGGTCTGCCCTCCTAACTCGAGGTCCTGGGTAGCCTTGTTCAAGGCAGGCACTTGGAGAACCCAGGTCAGGACTAAGTGTCGTTCTTTGCCAAGAGGTGACCCACACAGGCCTGACTCTTCTTAAAGTCCAGTTGTCTGGGCAAAGAGGCAGGAATCTGAGCCTCTGGTTCTAGCCTTTGGCCTCTGATCTGAAGCCACGAGAAATGACAGTAAGAAAATCCCCCCTTAGCCGGCTGCCTTTAACACATACATTCCGTCCCATCCCATTTGTGGAGGAGGAAAAGGCTTGGTGAGCCTGGCTACCTTTGTGGAGGCTGCAAAGTCTGTGCCTGAGAAATGCAAATTGTTGTTATTACCATGCAAACTGTTGCTATAAAAGGCTGGTCTGGAATACTTGGCTTCCTTAATTAGAGCTGATCTTTCTTTCCCTGCAAATTTAGGGACTCTCCTGTTATTAATGACCTTTTTGGATCCATGCCCAGGACTTAGAGACATTGTCTTCAGATACAGGTAATAAGGCCGCTACTGATCCTGAACAAATGGGGGAAGTGATTTAATAATTACTCTGCACTGTCTGTGGGTGACCTTTCATTTGTTGAGATGAGGGGCATCTGTTTATCATCACCCCCATGTGGAAGATTTTGATTTGGGGGGATTAGTTCTCCTGGAAGGAATCCATTTCACTCTCTGCCTTTGTAGAAGTTTGCCTGGAAAAGTATCACGTGCCATAGCACGTGAGAGAGCTGCAGTGGCAGGAATAGAAGCGGGACACACAGGCTGAAAACACAAGTTCCTCTTAAGCCTGTGGTAAATGATTGACTCCCAGGGCGGGCGGACTTGTGCGCTGGTGAGGTAGGTCAGTGGCTTCTGGAGGGACTGTGTATTTCCACTTTTTTTGCGCTTACAGTGTAAAAGTTCTGATACCCAGTTCCAGTGTGTGTGTGTGTGGGGGGGGAGGGGGTGGTCCCCACTTACCAGGCAATTAGCACAATTCTGACACTGTCTACCCAGTGATAGTGTCAGATCCCACAGGTTGAGGGCTCAGTCTCACAAGACTGCCCAGAAACCCACTTCAGACGCCAGTCACAAGTCCAGGTTGTCACCTGTGCTTCTGATGGACCTGCTACGGATTCCAATGACTCCCTCCTTGAGTTCAATTAATTGCTAGAGCAGCCTGCAGAACTCAGAAACATTTTACTTCCTAGATTACAGGTTTATTATAAAAGGATAGAACTCAGGAACAGCCAGGTGGAAGAGATGCAGAGGGCAAAGAATGAGGAAGGAGCAGTGAGCTCCCATGCCCTCTCCAAGTGCGCTCCTCTCCTCAAACCTCCACGTGTTCCCCAAACCGGAAGCTCTTGTCCTTTTGGGTTTTTAGGGAGGTTTCACTACTTAGACAAGATTGATTAAATCATTGGCCATTGGTGATTAAACTCAGCCCCCAGCCCTCTCCCTTCCATGGAGGTCAGGGAAGTGGGACTGAAAGTTCCAACCCTGTAATCATGTGACTTGTTCCCCTGGCAACCAGCCCCCATCCTTAGGTGAAGTAGGGGCTTTCAAGAGTCACCTCATTAACATAACGTTTTTGGTGCTCATCACTTAGGAAATTCCAAGTGTTGTAGGAGTTCTGTGCCAGAAGGGGACAAAAACCAAATGTATATTTCTTACTGTAAATCGCAGTATCACACAGCACAGTGGGAGAGATGGCCCTGTGTGTCCGGGGTGAGACGTGGCAGATCTCACTTGGGGAAAACTGGGCACCGTCATGGAGGAGGTGTTGGGAGGAGGGACCAGGGAGGCTCAGAGCTCCATGAGGCTGAGTCCCTCCAGGCAGAAATTCCTCTCTTACTGGACCCTGAGGGGCCTCTGGAGGGCTTGGTAGAGTGTCTGATAGAGGAATGACAAGGACGGAAGGCTGGGGAAGGAAGGCAGATTAATTTGAGTTGTACAGAAAGTCACACACTGCCGGGTGTGGGCAGTGTCTTAAAGAACTTGGGGCCAGCTCTTCACCTCATTTCTCTGTGTCCACCAAGCCCATGCTTACATGTCTCCCTTGGGGAACTCACCCTTCCTTGATGTCCTAAGGCCTCCATCCCATTTCCAGCCATTTTAATAAAATTCCTTTTAAAAATTGAGATAAGAATATCTGTTCTATAACATTTGCCCATTGACCTTTGTTCTTATTTTGGGGCATCGATTTGTACAGCTCCTCTTCCTAAGGATGGTCCTTCAGGCTTTGGAACAGAGCTCACCTACTCACCCTGCATCTTCTGGCTAAACATCCCATTTCTTTACATGTTCTTGGCGAGTTATGGTTCCAAGTACTCCCACCACCCTAGTCACCCTCCTCTAACCGCGTCTTGTTTTTTGTATCTCTGAATATGAGGATTGCCATCAATACTCAAGTCTGGTTTGAGCACCACAGAGTAGAACAGGTCTATCTCCTTCTTTCTTCCAGAACGTATGTTTTATAATGCAACCTAAGAAAGGAAATTTTTTTAAAGGGGGTGGAAGAAAGCCTTGGCATCCCTTTAGAAGAATAGGTGGGAGGATCACAGAGAAACATAACTTTCTGGGGGGCTGGTGAGAGTTTCAGAGGGAGGGAGCAGGGGGTGGTCCCAGCAGTGTTTGGAGCCCTGCCTTCCTCTCGGATGAGCAGGGAACCAGAGCTGGGCTTGGGAGGGGGGAGATGAGTGAGGGAGCAGCTCTGGCTGAGAGGACACGGGCCACCACTGAAGTGGGAGTCACTCTGAACCTCGATGAGATGACCTCGGAACACTAAGGCCTCAGGGGAGAAGCACACCCCCACCCCTGCTCCCGACCCGTGCTTCCTGGTGAGTAAGAGCCCCTTGTTCACACCCCAGAATGGTCTGGACCTCCATTCTTCTCACCTGCATCCTACATGTAACCATGTGTTCAGATCCTGACTTTCTCACTGGACTTTGAGAGCAGGGTCCACACATGTCCTTCTCATGGCCCTTAATCCCCAGTGCCTAGTACAGAGGAGACACTCAGCAAACATGGGCTGGATAAATGCACCAAGAAGGAAACAGTGGATTCTCACCGTACTTGCCCTGAGGTTTCTGTTGACGGGTTCTATTCATTGGCCTGTTTGGAAACTCCTGTTACTTCCTTTCTTAGTTGTGGGTTCTATTCATTGGCCTGTTTGGAAACTCCTGTTACTTCCTTTCTTAGTTGTAACTGTTTTTCTCCTACTGCAGTGAACTCCCCATTATCCAGCCATGTTAAGAGATAGGAAAGAACCACAAAAACATAAAATGATTCTAGCTGAAGAGAGCTTTAGAAATCTCCCAAGTTTATTGAAAAGACTTCTTTTTTCTCCTTCATCCCCACTCCACTAAATTCTCTCACTTCCTTTCTTTCTTTTCTAAAATAAATAATTAATTAATTTTGGGCTGCATTGGGTCTCCATTGCTACGCGCGGGCTTTCTCTAGTTGCTTCGAGCAGGGGCTACTCTTCGTTGTGGTGTGTGTGCATCTCATTTGGTGGCTTCTCTTGTTGTGGAGCACGGCCTCTAGAGCGCAGGCTCAGTAGTTGTGGCGCATGGGCTTAGTTGCTCTGTGGCATCTTCCCGGACCAGGGCTCAAACTGTTGTCCCCTGCATTGACAGGAGGATTCTTAACCACTGCACCACCAGGGAAGCCCCCTTTCTTTCTTTCCATACCCCAGCTCCACAAAGAAATTCCCCTGGAATCACCCCTAGCTCCCTTTTCCATAGCTCCCTCCACTGCACTCACCTGGAAAACCCCATGCACCTGATCACTTTGCATCTTCTCTGAAGCAGCTCAGCATGGCTGGAATACATCTTCCTCCCCTTGAAACAGATCAACCGAACCCCAAGGAAGACAGCCCTGCCCCACACCACAAGGATCTCTAGTAATGTGGCTTTTGCAATCCGTAGGTCCTGTCAGCTGCAACTCTATTTCATTGCCCATTTTAGAATAATATTTTTTGGAGGACATCCTTCTGGGTGACTTTTCTGCATATCTACTCTCTAGGCTTGGGCTGGAAAGCATCTTAGGGATCAGCTGATACTGTACCTTTCAGTGTTGTTATCTTGAAGTGGGAAACCTTCCTTTTACATAGAACCATTATTTATGAAAGCAATGAGTGTGAGCTCTTGCTGAAGAGGTGCTGAGGGCCAGGGTCCTTCCACTTGGACCTTCCGTTTCTCCTGAGGCTGCTCCTGTTTCTTAGGGCTCCTGCAGACTCCCTTTGAAATCGCTGATTTAGCCTGAGAAGCTTGTTGTAAGGTGAGGGGACTGAGGTCCAGAGAGGTGAACCACTTGCCTGAGGTCACACAATGGACCCAAGACCCAGAATGTTTACTCTGGGACTCTTTCCACCAGAGCAGGACACCTCTTGCTCTGACAGTTATGCTTTTGGGCCTCCCGAGCCTGACTCTGGCCCATGGTGAGCTGTGCTGTGACCACCATCACCTCCTATTTGGACCCAGAAAGTCAGTCTCCCTGGCGGACAGACAGGCCGGCTGTCCTGGGGCCACATTCCCCAGCACAGGGGCACTGCCACCCTCCCACCTCTGTCCTTTCTAGGGATTGCAGCCCAAAGCCTCTTACAAAACTGTCTTCTGAGGGCCCCTTGGCTGTCCTGTTTGTAAAACCATTCACAGTCAGCCTTAGCCTTTCATTTCCTTAATCTTAAATTGCATCAGAAAGGGAGAGATTAGAGGTAAAACTTCAATAAAAGACTGAACAAAAGCCTGCTCCCACATTGGATTCTTACACCTAGCTTTGCCTTTTCTTCCCTCCCTCTTGTCTGACAGACTGAGTGTATGAACCTCTATTTTTTTTTGTAAAAACTTAGATTAAAACACTATTTAGGAAAGGTCCGCAAGTTTGAAGTCACCTCTCGTTCATACATTAAACATCAAATGTACATTAACTGTGAATTATGGTCATGAAAAGTAAATCCTTTAATGCCGTTTTCTGTGTTCCACCGCTGAAGCTTAGCATTAATGACCTCTTAGCAACTCTGCCAATGGGTGGACTTCTTATTTTCCACCTCTCACCGCCCCAGAGGCTTCCCTCTCTGTGCACCTGTAAATATACAACTGTGGGAAAGGATGATAGGGAAGGTTAAGCTCAGAAGCAAATCCACCTGGGTGGCATGAGCCATCAATCCCCAATGGGCAGGTGGCCACACCTTGCATAGGGCACCACGATAGCTCCTTTACAACCCTCCTGGGCTCAGTTCAATTCTGTCTGCAACATTAAGTTCTGGGGCTGTAATTGTTAGGAAGGTGTCTAACCAGTATGTTGATCAAGCAATCGATCAGAAATCCTGTCAGTGGAGAAGCAAGGTTGCACACAAAGGACTTTTCTTCCTGAAGAAGAGGCAGGTGCAAAAGTCAGGTATGGGTCTCCGTGTGGAAGTCACGGTCTTGTATTTCTGAGCCATCTGCCATTTTCTGCAGGGCCAGGGTGAACTGGACAGGTAAAGAGCAGGGGTGATATATATCCAAAATGCTTACTCTTAGGAGAAGGACCTTTTCCCTCTAAAACTATAGGAGCTCTCCCTGTAGGAGCAAAGATGCAAACCACCTGCCTGGGAGGCCAGAAACCTGCTGGAGTTGTGGACAAGCCTTAGCAGGTTTTGAAACAAAATTAGGGAAGTCAAAATGAATTACTTCTTCTCCCAACCTACGTTGAGACAAGATTAGATAAAGTCAAGATAATGATTGAAAACGATTTAAAAAGGCATTGAATTGCATTTCAGTGTTTATGCACCTTTAAAGCTTGCACTAAACTGTACAAGTTATTTAAATACATTCTTTAATATTTATGCTCTGTTGTTTTAATAAAGACTTCTATTTTTAAATAAAATGCATAATTAAGTGGAACCGATTATTTTCTTCTTTGACATGCTTAATCACGCCTCTGGGAAGCATAACTTGTTCCAATTATAAAGTCCAGACACTACCGTCTACCATGGAGCACCCTGCACTTAGTAGGTCCTCAATAAATATTTAATCATCAGCTATTATGTGCCTGACACTGTTACAGTCTGGAGAAACAAAGGAGAGGGAAAAAAAGACATGGTTCCTTCTCTAATGGAGCTTGTATTGTAATACAATGAGAGAGTCAGACATTAGTTATACAAATGAGGGTAAGCTTATAAGATGGGATCAGTATCAAGAGGCATGGGAACACTGTCTGGTGAGAGCTTATCCCAAAGGAATTTATCCTAATAAGTTGGAGAGGTGGAGAGATCAGGAGGGCTTCATGAGGATATGATGGTTGAGCTGGAATCTGGTGGACAAGGTGAAGATATTGGGTAAAGAGAGAGGGCAGGAGAGTCCCATGCAGAGCAAGCGGGATGAGCAAAGCCTAGTGGTAGGATGCAGCATGGTGTATTTTGAGGGGAGTAAAGAAATGACTGGCAAGGATGACTGGCCTGGCCAGAGCACAGGCTGTGCTTGGAGAGAGGTCACAGCTGGGCTGAGGAAGGTGTGTAGGGAGCTAACATTCAGCCCTGCTCCAATTGCCAAGCTACAGCCTCATAAGCAGCTGTGTCAGCCTGCAGGAAAGGGCATCTTTTTCCAGTTGGGCTGCCTGGAAGGGGCACCTTTATCTAATTCCCTCCAAGGTGCCCTGAGTGCTGTCATCCTGGTGTCTGGACTACAGCAACGGAGAGGAAAAGTGAGATCAGGTAAAGCTGGAAAGGCAGCCAGCCTTGAAGCCCCCTTTTGTGGGCCTTTACCCTAAGAACAATGAGAAGCTAATGAAGAGTTTTAAGTGTATATGTGTGTGATGAACAGATATGCATTTTGAAAAGATCACTCTAATTGCAGTGTGGAAAACTGATTAGAAGGGCATCAGAGTGGAAAGGGGGTTCGGTTTTGGGCAGAAGATCATGAGTTTCTTGGACTATCGAGTTTGATGTGTTTTGCAAGCATCCTAGTGGAGCCGTAAGGTGAGCAGTAACATCAGACAAATTGCATGTATGAAACTTAGTTTGTAGTTGTCATAACATCCAGGCGTTGGCCACAGGGCATGTAGCAACTTGATCCATGGGTCGACAGGGAAAGAAAGAGAAGGAAACTAACTACAGGCAGGGCAGGGACTAGTGGAGTCTGCCCCAGTGGTAAGGCGGGCTCTCAAGGGTAAGCTGGTAGATTCAGCTCAGCACGGGGAGACTCCAGGCAAGGCAATGGTCATGGTAAGTTTAGTGCTGACACATTGCTTCTCCTGGTGCAGGTGGTGGTGGCGCTTTGGACATGATGCTCCAGGCCAAGGACTAAGGGTATTGAGATAGAGTTCAGTTTATTTGGAAAAAGGACTGATATAAGATGGATAAATTGGAAGATTCTAAAACAGAGATTTAGGGTGGGGTGATGGTTTCAGAAGAGGATCAGAGTGCAAATTCAGAACTGGACAGAATCCAGCCATGCTCACTAGGAGGACAAGGGGAGCACTAGCGGGAAAGGTGAAGCTTGGTGGACTTTAACATCCTTGTGGGTTTCGCTCTGGGCCCACTGGGTATCTGGCTTAAGGAAGCGAGACCAATTATAGCCCCTCAACCGCAGGTGGGGTTGGGTCCCTAATAAACAACTGGGCTTGGTCAGGACAGGTTAGGGGCAGGGCAGGTTTGAGTCTGCAGGTTGAAAATTTTCAGTACTGCCAGGTGCATAGGGCTGGAGATGCAGGAGCTCCCAGTGATAATATCAGGAGCTTTGTGAATATAAACATATAAATTATGATAAACACTGTTTCCTCCCTCTTTTGGGTCAGTTGCCAGGTGTTCTAGTAGCCCTATTAATTCTATGTGGAGGATCAATTCCTTACCAGGCTGGGATAAATTTTGCAAGGGTAAAGAAAAAGTTGAGGTCACCTAGTCCAGAAAAAAGAAGGCCAGGAAGTAGAATCTTCTCAGCTGGCAGGACTTAAACTAAATGTATTCTTATTAATAATAATGCCAGGCACTCTTCTAAACATTTTATGTGAATCAACTAATTTCATTAACTCAAGAACCTCACAATAGCTCTGGGAGCTCGGGTATCATCTACTACACTTTACAGATAAGGAAACTGACGCATAGCTGAGAGGTTAATCTTCTCACTCTAGGTCCCATAACTAGCAAGTGTTCCAACCAAGAGTCAAATCCAGACAGTCTACTCCAGACCTTCATGCTAAATGTCTACATCATACTGAACATGATGAGAAAATCATTGAGTTCTCAAGGAATGCTTCATAGAAGTGGTTTAAAAATCCTTGAAATTCTGGAGCCTAGTATTCAGTGGGACCATCCCTGTCTTGCTTTTCTCCTAGGAAGCCTTGCAAACCTCGTGAGGGATAACTGAAGATAGAGGATACCACTGGGATAATTATTCTGATGTCTAAGAAATGAGCCTCTGAGGGGCTAGCCAAGCTGGAGGAGGGTGGCAGGGTAGGGGGTGAGCCTGGCAATGAAATCAGGGCTCCCCAGGCCACATCCTACAGTAGATCTTGGGGACATGGCAGCTTCCACTTCTGAATCCCCATCATCTGCCTCCCTGGTTCCCAAGACACAGATGCGGCCGTTAACATCTGCATTGATCGGTCAAGAGGTAAAAGTTGGTGCTGTTGCACTCATCTCTCTAAATAACAGCCTTGGACCTGTAGCACTGCCTCTGTTCTTTCCAGAAACCTCTCTCCACAGTGGGCCACATAATACTGACACTTATTGTGAGCTGTTTAGAGTGAATGAATGAACTACTTGGTGCAGGCAAAGTCCTGTTTTGTAACTACCAGGCAGTTTACAGGTTTTCTCCCCAGGCCAGTCCCCTGGGCAGACAGCCTCCTGGCATAGCTTAGCTGATGGATCTTTCCTTGATCCCAATCCCTGGGTTTCCTGAACACTTATCCTTCCTCTGGCAATTTAGCCATGGATCAGCAATATCTCCCAGTCTGAGATTCATCTGAAGGTCAGATGACTTTCCTTTGCTCTAGAGCAAACAGGCATGCAATCACGGCAAACATAAGACTTGGGGGAGGAGTCGGTTTCTACGAGGCCATGTTGAGGAACCGAGTCAACTGTATTGTGAGGGCTTTTGCCCAGTTGGTATTTCTTTTTATTTTGAACTTGTTCCCTGATTAGAGGGTTGGGATGGGAGGTGTAGTGAAAGTACCTGGCTAGACCCAATCCTCATTCCTTATGAAATATATTTTCCCATGAAACATCATGTTTCAAAAGAGAGGCAAGATCTGCCTGGTTACTGAGGAGCCCTTTACTGAAGCCAAGGGCCAGATGTCCAAAGTGGAAAACAAGACTTACGGTCACCCACCAAAAATCTTAATCGGGTTGGAAATCTCAGGCTGTGACGGGAACCCAGATGGTCGTTCTCCTTCTAAACTCCCACTTCCTTTTGTCCTTTGTCTTCTCTCTTTTAGATGATAGACTCTAGCAAAGATTGAGAACGATGAGCTGGAATTAGATATCGTTTGGGATGAGGTTGAAGAGTTTGGTACTACCGACGTCATTTCTACTGCCAATAAAAATCAAGGGAAATCCTGTGGGATGGGAAGGGATTCATTTGTCCCTTAAATGAACAAAACACTGTGGAGAATGTGAAGAAAAGATTTCTGAGAAGATCTACTCTGGAGGGGCCCCAATGGTAGCACCCAAAATATTCCTGTGAGTTTCTCCCTTTTGTCCGTGTCATGCCCTACACCCAGTGGTCCATTTGGGCTCAAGAAAGAAACAAAGTGAATTCTACTTCCCCTTCTTCTAAGTCCTTTATGAAAGAAAGGCTTTGCATTTCTTTTAAAGGAACTATTCTAAAACTGAAAGAAGCTAAAAGGGAAATGAAAATACAAAGATGCATAAGTGTATGCAGGCTTAAAATTCAAGTATTTGTGCAATAAATCATACTACTTATTGAGCAGGGAAGTCCAGCTTCACTCTGCAGCCTGTTTTAGGATTCTGTCCAGAGTCCCTCTTTTTGGGTTCTAGAGCTGTTTCCCCTCTCATTCTGGGATGAGGTCTGGAAGGCTCTTACATCTGTAAGTGGAAAAATGAGCTGCCAGCCCCTCCCCAAGGAATAGGGCACCCCTTACCTTCCTCCAGGACCCCACTTGCATGGAGCAGATGTGAACAGTCTGAACATGCCACCTGCTAATCACAGGAAAGGGCCAAAGGGCTCTTTTTTTCCTAGAGACCCTCCACAAATTCCAGCCAAGTGTCCACAGCACTGTAAACCCCAGCAAACAAGAAATAGTCCCAGCTCATGCCACTAGTTTTGTTTATTTCAGCACCTTGTCTTCTGCAGGCATCAGGTACGTTGCAGACAGGGAAATTGGGTTTCAGAAATAGCACCTGTTGGAGAAAGGCAGGCATCACCCCCACCCCCGCCAGCACCAAATGGTCTTAATTAACTTTGGACACTTCTGCGCCTCACACTTTATTTCTGAATGTTATTGAAAGTTGTCAGAAGTTGTCTCACTTTTTAATTTTATTATTAATGTGTAAATACAATGCCTCAGGAGTGTTACTAAAACACAGAATCTAATCCCAGGAGATTAATTTATGAACGCAGCATAGGGTGAAGTTGCATCCTGGCGACTGCAAATTGATGTTGGTAAGAGCCACAAGCATCGGCCTCTCTGAACCCACAGGGATCCAGAGGGCCAAGGTGGCTGCAGGGAAGCAAGGATGAGGGGGAGAGCGGAGCTTGCTGATTTTTGAGACCCCCCCCCCCAGGACAGAGGACCTTGGTTTGCTCTTGGTAGGGAAGAGGAGAGTAAGGCCATCTTCCTCTCCCAATGAGGCAGTGCTCCCTGCAAGTCTGTCCCTCCATTAGCCAAGTCCATGGGCGTTTATTGAGCTCTTATGCTACATCAATCTAAGCTCAGCTCCGTGGGAATCAAAACAAGCAAAGCGATAGTTACCACTTGTGATGACCTTACCTTCCCCGGGGGAGTCAAACATAGGCACTTGAAACTATTGGAGAATAAAGCCAGAACATGCTCTTCGCGAGCATGGCATTGTGTGCAGCAGATTTTTAAATGCATGGGTTAGGGAAGAGGAGAGTCCCTGTGGATCAGGTAAGTCCTCCAGGTGGGGGACTTGCTGGGGTGGGATACACCGACTGCAAGCATAAGATAGTGGAGTTAAAGATGTGTGCCCTGGGTCCTTCCTCTCCAGCGGGGAGACTTGCCTAATATCGCAGTGGTGTCTTTATTTCCATAGAGGAGCTGAGGTCAGCCAATCTGGTGGGAAGGTGGAAATAGTGCATTTATTTAGAAGCTGTGCTCTACCCAAGCTTGAGAGAGCATCTGTCTATCCTTATCCAGAATGGGTATGGTAGCACCCTGGCCCAGCATCACTGATCTGCACCTCCTGGGAGCTCTGATCACTGAGGCCAGCCCTCCGAATTTGAGGCGTGGTTCTCATTGGTGAAGGCAGAGAGGCCACGCCCATAGCCAAGGGGAGGAGCTGGGGGTAGGGGGTCCAAAAGATTAAGCTGGGATCCTGGGATGGGCAGGTGAGGGAGGGGAGCTGGGTCTTCCATCCCGGGCTCCTGATAATCTGCTGTCTTTTCAGTGGCCCGGAGCAGGTGGGGACAGAGGTGTGGACGGCTGGGGTTTAGCTCCTGCCCACTCCCGAGGATGCTGGGGGTCCTCCCTCCAGTTTCCCTGTGTCCCTTTCTCCAGCTCGCCTCCCGCCTGCTCTTTGGGCTGCGGCTTGAGGCTGCGGCCCCTCCCTGCTCCTCCTGGGAGCAGGTTTGTGTGTGTGAGTGCGGGGTGGCGGGGTGCAGACCCCGGGGGAGGCCTGAGGTCGCACGCGGTTCCCCGTCCCAGATCTTAAGCGGGGGCAGAAGGCCGGGTGAAGGGAACGGGCGGGCTGGGCGGCGGAGCGTCGTCGCGAGGGCTCCGCGGGGTGGGAAGGATCCTCGCGCCTCCCTCCTCCACCCGAGGCGCCGGGACGGATGCTGCGTCCGCCGAGTGCTCTTTCCCGCGGGAAGCAGCCGGGGACCGCGGCGGCGGGGGGCCTGCACGCCCATCCGAGGGCAATAGTGTCAGCGAGCTGACATGTCCCCGGCACTGGTTGCGGGGCCCGAGCCGGCCCGAGCCGCGGCCGTTGATTAGAAGCTCGGGCGGAGCCGCCTGCTGATTCCGGAGGAACAGATCGGCCTCTGCGCGCACTGTATTCTCGCCGGCGCCCCTTCTCCCCTTTCCTTCTGCGGCGCTTTCTCTCCCTCCCTCGGGGAGGTCCCCGGGGACGGCCGCGCCGAGGCAACCCCTTCTCGAATCCCACCCCGCGCCCTTGCCACCTCCGTGCCCCCTCCCCCTCCCCGGGCTCCCCCAGGCCTTGCAGAGATGGGCAGGGCGTCCTCACAGGGGACCCAGTGGGGAAGGGCTGGGTGAGGGGTGGGATGGGATAAGGGACGCAGCCTAGCGAAGGAGACCCTTCTCTTTCTAGAAATCCAGCCCCCAGAGAAACCAGAGGCCAGTCCTGCTCTTGAGCAAATGGTACATTTCAATGTCAGTTTCCACCCCTGCCCTGGGGCTTTGGCTCTGAGGGTGTGTGATCTCCGGGATGGGCGATGCCCAGAGTCCACGCTCCCTGTGTTCCAGAGCAGGCAGAGACAGACTCAGGGCCTCAGGACTTTGGAGGAAATGTAGAGCATGGTCCCCTCTCTCTCTCGTGTCTCTTCTCCTCTCCCCAGTCACCTGCTAGGCACCCTACTCCCCGGCATCCCCACCATGCATAGAATCTGTAGCCCAAATCACTGGCTGGCCAGAGGGCTGACTGAGCCTGCAGGTCCCCCTTCCTCAGGGCGGGGTGTGGGGAGGGGGCTGGAGAGAGGCAGGAGGAGGGGGAATGAGGGGTTGGGAGGCTGTGCACATAGTAGGTGCCAGGAACACATACAAGGGGTCAGCCACATAGACTAGGCAGTGTCCTGGGTGCCCTGGTTGCTGGGCAAGTGAGAGTCAGAGCAGCAAACCATCAGACAGACAGACAGAGATGGTGGCCTCCGCAGCTCAGCCCTAGCAGCTGGGCTGGTGGGAGGCAGCCAGCGCGTCTGAGGGCTCAGACAAGCCCAGTGACTGAAGGGCTGCTCTTTGGAGCTGCTGCCAAAGTAACCTCAGTCCAGCAGCCCCGTGCTTCGCCTTCAGTCTCAGCCCATTTGGAGGCTCTGCCCTGCAGAGGAGGCCTCCACCTCCTCCTGGGGCTGCGGATTAACCCCTAAAAACTGAGTTTTGTTTGCAGAGCTTACTCTAAAGCCGAGGGAGCCTCCGGAGCCTCCTGTTCTTGCTTCTTGTTGACTAGGGGGATCTGTGAGGTCAGATGCTGCTGGCAGTGGCTCAGCCCTTGGCCCTAGACACACACTCAGTCTGGGAGTCTTCCAGGAAATCTTTCTCACACGGCCCAGCCTGTGAGTTCTACCTTCCCCAGCCCCACAGGGCACAGTCTCCCAGGCCTTTTCCTAGATGCACATCCCTGCCTTAGCTGGGCTGGGAGGGTCCCAGCATCTCCATCTTACCAGTAGATGCACTGCTGTTCTCAGATGTCTGGCCATAGACCCAGGATCCAGCAAACACCCTTCCTTTGATCATTACTGAAGTGGCCGATTCATCCCACTTGGGTTCTGCTTGGATTCCTCGTTGGCTCTCCTGCCCCAGAGCGCCGGTCTTGCCTGACGGAGGTTGCAGGACTGACCTTCTCTCTGGCCCTTTCCCACCCCCATCCCAGGGAGCTGAGTCTGTTCCTCTTGGCTTCCTGATGCCAGTGGGGTCTGTTCTGACCAGGATGACCGTCCAAAGCCACCGCCACATTATCCATCTGCCTTGGAGGGTCTCTACTGCCAGCTCCCCACTAAATATTTGGCTTCCCCCTTCCCTATGGGGACCAACCTGAATCAAGCCAAGTCCCCTCCCGTCACCATGTCACCCCCTTTCCCATTAGCTCAGTTTACATCCTACATCCTGTCAGGCTCCCTGTACCATCTATCTGCTCCAGCTTGACAGAACAGGAATGACAGTGAGTCCTACCACCCTTTCTCTGTTTAAATGGTTTGTGTACAACCCTATAGCTCTCTAACCTCTCACATGAGCAGGTACCTGCCTTTTTTGTAGCTCTGACTGTGAGGCTCTTCTTTGAGAATCTGGGGGTGATTGTGAGTGAGATCTAGGGTAACTACACCACTTAAGTGGGCAGTTTCTTTGAGCCAGATACTGTTCTGGGCACCAAGGATAATGAAGATGAAAAGATAAGGTCCTAACTGCTCCCAGAGATTTTTCTTTGCGGTGGGGAACCCGGAAATCCATCTGAGATACAATATGAGAGAAGCTGTAACAGAGGCAGATTCTCGCAGAAGAGGGGGTTTCAGGGAACATCTTGCCTTAGAGTTCATTGGGGCCACTAGTCTCTACGAGTCTCCCCCCACGCAGATGAAATGGTCAGGGGAAGGGAAAGAAGAAGAGAATTGAGCTGGACACAGGGAGCCAGCATGGGTCTGGAAGCATCTCCTATGTGAATGGATTTCCCCTTACTTGCTTGGTGCTGTGTGGGGTTTGGGAATCTTGAGCTCTAGAGGCTCAGTTGCAATGGAGCCGACAGAGACTCACAGTAAGTAACTCTAATAGAAGGCAGATTGAGAAGAGTGCCACGATGGGTACAATCAATACGTTCCTAGTATATGGAGAAAAGGATACTTTGCTGAAAAGTTTTAGGGGAGACTCCGTGGAGCTTTCCTTTATTACACATTACTATCTAATAACCCTTTTGTTGCACGTGCGGCAGGATGGTAAATTATTATTTGCAGTGGATAATTCTATATTTGGATACCTAACATCCTCCCTGCCTGTTTTTTGGGGGTTTTTTTGGGTAATGATCTTTCATGCAACTCTCAGTTCCTTGAGATAGGTAGGCCACCCCGCTTATTCTTCCCCTCCAGGCGGAGTTTGAGAGTCAAGATTAAATGGTTAAACCAGTGATCACATTCCAAGCCCGAGGTCATGATGATTGGTTCAGGGATGACCCAACTCACCCAGTGAGTGTCCAGCTCAGGACTTAAGTGAATTGTCGAGGGGAAGAATAGCTCCTTCTCTGTTGGGCTTGGGATTGTGAGAATGCCATTCTGAAGCAGCTGCTACCATCTTGCTGCCACCAGGTCTTGCATGGCATGGAACCGGGACAGCGGAATGGGATGGTGAGAAGAAACTCTGTCCTGGGGACAGTTCCCGAGTCACCTTCTAGATATCTGAAGCCAGGCTCAGCTCTGGACTTGTCAGTTACACCATCCAACACATTCCCTCTTTGTTTAGGTAATTTGATTGGGGATTTGATCCCTTGTAACATGTGGCCAAAAGAGATGTAATTGATACACGTTTAGTTCTGTGCTCAATCCTTTTAATTATAGCCTCTATTTTGATAGGCGGCAGTTACTGTTTCCATCTTTCTGATGAAGAATCTGAGGCTCAGAGAGGTCAGGACTCCAGGAGTTGGAACATTTATTCAAGGACAAAGATTTAAGAAGCTCAGGCAGGGCCTTAAAGGGTCCTTACTTTCAGGGAAAAAAAATTAAGTCTCAGTAAAAATGAGGAAGTTCAATCAAATGACAAGTTCCTCTTCTAGAGTCTCACCCCTTCCTTCCTGCTGTTTTTGGCATGGCTTCTGGGCCTGTCAAGGTGTGGCAAGAGGCACGACTCATGTTGTGGGTAGATCTACAAGTTCTGTGGGCCAGTAGATTTGTGGCTCTCTTTGCACAGCTGTAGTTATTTCTGCAAGACATCAGCGTAGGGAGACACCAGGTCACCCAAGCAGGGTGAGGGACAGGCGCACGAGGATGGCGAGATGCTGGAGTAATCGTGCCAGCCCGGGGAGCCTCCTGCAGGCTCGGGTGAGAGCAGGAGAGATTTCTAATTCTGCTCAACCTGCCCTGGCTGTGCCAGGGGATGCTCTGGGCAGGGGAGGGTTAATGACCAGCCTCCTTCAGAAAAGAAAAAGGCGTCCAGTAACAAAACCCAACAGAACAAGGGGAGAGACGCAATCTTCGCAAGTTACCAGCCACACACCCACATCTCCCGCTACAAATGCTTTTAGCCGCACGTTGAATCTTCCCTCTAATGGCACCTCCTGTTAAACGAGATATGTCACCTGACCTGAGGAGGCTGACTTGAAAGGCAAATAGTTGGAAGTGATTCCACATGTTATTACTGAGAGCTGTTCTCACATTTCCGGCAAAAATAATGGAGCTGAGGTCTGAAGGGATGACTAATACCTCGCCATTACTGACCCGAGGCTGGGCATTACATTGTAATCCTGGCCACTCAGTGGTCCTTCAAGCCTATTTTTCTGTGCTTGTCTTCTGGGCGCTTTCTGCTGGTGGCCCTGGTCACGTTAACCTGGCTCCAGCCTATTGAAATGAGAAG
This sequence comes from Globicephala melas, assembly GCF_963455315.2. NCBI lineage: Eukaryota > Metazoa > Chordata > Mammalia > Artiodactyla > Delphinidae > Globicephala > Globicephala melas. Next base: position 91,485,143 of record NC_083321.1, read on the forward strand.
GCTTTCATCTCCATGGGGACAGGGAAGGAAGGGTGGGGCCACCCAGAGCAGAAGTGACCAGTCCTGAGATTTGGGTTTGTCCTCTGCTTCGAGGAAGGGCTGTGTCAAACCTGTCCCAGACACATAGGAATCTGACCTGATCCTAATTTCATCCGGGATTCTATCATTGTCTTTAACAGCTTTTATGGGTGTATTACAGGCCTTCGTATTGGGAAATTCTTTAGGTTTAACCTTAAAGGTCTCCTGTTAAAATGTTAGCCTGTGTCTCCTTTTCGTTTTTCCTTCAACAGTATAGGAGACTATTAGATTTAAGACCTTAGAGAGGGAATTTAACAAGAGCCAACATTTATGGAGGGCTGGTTACGTGCCCATCACAGTGTTGGGTGTTGGGATACGACCATGGCCTGGGTCACCAGTGGATGTCGGTGTATCTGTCTAATGGACATTTTTCACCCCTTGTTTCCCTTGACCTCTCAGTGATATTCCACCCTCTTGACCACTCTCTCCAGTTGAAGAACCACCTCTCTTGTTCTCTGTGATGCTGGGTTCACCTGGATTCTTTCTCTGCCATCTGCCATCTATACATTGGAGCTCCTAAACACTTGGCCCTCATTTCTTACGATTCTAGACTCTTTCCAAAGTTGACCTTCCCCATGCGTTTGGCCTCAATCATCATCCCTATGCCAATGGCTCCCTCACCTGTCTCCAATCCAGACCTCTCCTCTACTCTCCAGAGCTGCATTTCCAATGGCATACTTGGAATCTCCACTTTGCTATCCCAAAGCTGCCTCTAACTCAACATTTTCAAAATTGAGATCCCTCTCTTCACTCTCAATCTTGGCCTCTCCCATTGTTCTCTTTCTGCAAGTTCAGAAAGTCTGGACTTCCATCCGCACAAGCTAGAAAACTGGGGGGGTGCCCTGTCTCTCTGAAACCCTCAACCTATTGATCACCGAGTCCTTGCTGATGTGACTTCCTCATTATTTCTTGGCTCTCCCTTTCCCTCGGCCACCACCTTCGGCCAAAGTGCCATCCTGTACTGCTGGTTACAGCTTCTGAACTCACCTCACACAGGCTGACCCCTCTAGTCTGTTTTCCACCTTGTGGTCCAAGAGCTCTTTTCAAAACTGTAATTTGGCTATCCTGTCCTTCTAGGTTGAAAGCCTGCATTGGTTTCCCATTACTCCTAAAATGTAGACCAAAATCCTTACCAAGGCCCTACACAACCTGGCCAGGCTATTTCCTTGGTCTCATCGTACACTGTTCTCCCCTCACTTTTCAAACCCCAGCATATGTCCTCCCCTCAGTTCCTTAATCCAATCTCCCTCTTGCCCCAGGATTTTTGCACATGCTGCTACTTTCCCCTTTGGCCAAGTTAACCTTCCCCTCCAGCTCTTGACCTGCATCAAATTTCCATGACCTCTCAGATCGGATGAGGTCTGTGCCATGCAGCCAGCTTTCCCCCAGTGCTTAGAATAGCTCTGGCCCCTATATTCCACTCTGTAGCATTTGTTGGGTGACCTACCCATTCACTGTGCGCTCAACCATCAGCTGTGAGTGTCACGCCTCAGGTCCTCCTGTGATGCCCCTATTTTCCTGGCTGGAAAGGGTGAAGAGGCTGTCCTCTTAGTGATCAGGCGAAAGCTCAGGCAAGTTCAGCATTTTCAGACCCTACTTGGACCCTGGGGTGTGGGTCCCTCTAGAGTTTTCCCAGCTGCCTGAGTTCTTTCTTGAGTCTTGCAGTCTGTTCTCAACCAGTGCTTCTAGCACCCTCGATACAGATGTCCAGGACCATCCTACTGGAGTAAGAAAAACTCAAGGGGCTGGTCCGGCCTGGGGAGGGCACAGGAATGCCAGGCCACACACGGCCTTCTGCTCCTTCTATATCTGTCGCCCAGGCCTTTTGTCACCCTGGGTCTGCTGGCTGGTGGGGGCCTCAAAGGACTATGCTGGCAACCAAATTCTCCTTCTTGGCAAATTCTCTACTCCTTTGTAGAATCTAAGCTGATTTATTTGTTCTCTTTAGAGCATTTACTTTCTTGTGTATAAATATTGGGCTGTGGGGTCGGAACTTGCGCTCCGCAGACAGGAGTGGTGACAGCCGCGACAGTGGTTTATTTTTAAATAAAAATTGGGAAGTTACAAAGCTCCTGAGGTTTTCTGCATTTTTATTTTTCATTCAAAAGAAGAAGAAGAAAAAAAAAAAAAAAGGCAGGGGATAAAAAGGGATGGGGGTGGGGGTGGGGAAATAAGGCCTGTATTTCTGCTTCCATTCTTCAGGGCTTCCTGTTTTCATCTCCTTCTCCTGCCTCCCTTCCCTGGCATTTGACATCTCTGTTAAGAAAGGGAAGGGGTGGTTACTTCTAAGAAGGGAGTGGGGGATCTGTTCAAGCCAAGCATTAGGCATGCAGCCCCTGAGCAAGTTGCATGCACGGTAAAATATTACCTTAATAACAAACTCGCAGAGAGCTATGTGTAAATGGTAACAGCTGCTTTTGTGATGACCGTGTTATAAATGATTGCAGCCCTGGTCATTAATAATGCATTTGAACAATAACAACTTGATTCCAAGGAGGAAGTTCAGCATTTCATTTTTTTCCTGGCATGCAAATTCACTCTTGCTGTTCTGTAAAATAACTGGGCCCAAGGATTGAAGGCCCACACTGGGCCTTCAGAACCAGGGGCACTTCAGCCTATTCCTGGCTCCCAGCCAGGTAAAATGGGGCTTCCAGAACCCACCCTAGTGATTCTGCTATACCCACAGTGTTAACCTTGCAGTTGGCCTACCCCTTTTAAGCCTCTCCACCTCCCCTTGGACCTAAAGTATCAGGAAACTGCCACTCTGACGGTAGCTCAAGGGTGGACACCCCATGAGATATCAGGATTCTGGAAGTTTCCCAGCAGGTGGTGTTGATTATTCAAGGGTTACTTTTCTTTAACATGTCTGAGGTTACTGTTCTGCCTGAAAGACAGTACAGACTCTTCAGGATGTCACATGAGGAAACGTCACAGTCCAGCTCCAAACCCTTGGCCACATTTCCTGCCACTCTTACTCCACACTATTCTAATTACTCCAAACTTCTCAGGGTTTCAAAAACATTCCCTTCTATTTAAGACCTTTGTACCTTGGTCTATGCTGTTCTCTCTGTTCTATCTATACAACTCCTACTCATCCTTCAAGACCCTGACCAAATATTCCCCCTTTCTCTACCTCCCCAGGGCAGGGTTAGTTGTTCCATCCTCTGTAATCTTATCTATGCTGTAGCATTTTGCACAACTCTGGCATTAGTCATACCAAACACGGTAATAGTTTGTTTACATGGAGGTTTTCTCCCTGAGCTTGGAGCTTATTAAGGGCAAGAGATATGTGTTAGTATCTTTTATATCTCCATTCCCTACTGCAGTGCTCAGTAATCATTAAATATTCAATAAGTGTTGAATGAAAAATCATTCAATAAATACTTTTCTCTTTTCTTATGTTTGATGATATTTTGGGGCCCTGGATCCTGAGGCGGAATCAGATACTCCTGTGAAGGCTAGTTCCTGCCTACCGGGGTGCCCCCTTGAAGCATTGTGATCCTGAGTTGGGGCAGCCCAAAGGTGTTTAGTGGTTACCAGCACCTATGGCAGTGTAGCCCGTGGGCCCAGGCATTTTCCATGCTCCACAGATCATAGTCTGATACTGCCTGCCCCTCTGAAGTCAAAAGTTTCTCCTAGGAAAGAGAGAAGGAGGGATAAATTAGGAGTATGGGATTAATGAATACAAACTACTATACATAAAATAGATAAGCGGCAAGGATTTACTGTACAGCACAGAGAACTCTAGTCAATATCTTGTAATAACCTGTAATGGAAAATAATCTGCAAAAATATATATGTATTACTGAATCACTTTGCTGTATACCTGAAACTAGCACAATATTGTAATCAACTATACTTCAATTTAAAAAAAAAGTTTGTCTTATAACTGCCTTGCTCCCTGTCTCTCCACCTCTACTCTCCTACTTAAACTTCACACAATTTATTATGGGCCTCAATATACCAAAGATATGCACCTTGGGTAAGTTTTATGCACACAGACCCATAATACTCAATTCATTTGGCATACCTTCAATATAGGGCAGACTTCTATCATTGTTTCTGGCTCCCCTTCCTGTATACTCTCCTTTCAACCTCTGATTCTAGCCCAGAGGCTTTCTTTAGTTTTCGTAATCATTGGGAAAGTAAGATCTTTTTTCCCTGGACCCTAAGTTCATTCCTCCATGCAGCCATCTGAACCCAACAGGAGTCCTTCTGCGCTGGAGCCTCAGAACTACAATGAATTAGGCCCTCCCTTCTCTGGGTATAAAGACCCCACAGTTAGTTCTCTGAAACTGCCCCTGTTTTAACTACTTCTTCCTGCTCTAAAAGCTTTTTCTTGCTTCTGCCTTTTATGACTATACTCTAAAACCACTCTCATCTCTTCCTGTTCTAAAACTTCATCATCCTTTCGGAATCCATGTTTTCTCTACGAGTCCTAATTTTTTACAACTCTGACCTTGGATCATCACTTACTCCATCTGTTCTTTCTGGCCCTGCTTTCCATCAGAATTGCCAATCCAAGAACTCATCCTTCAGCCCAATTTCTCTCCTCAGGTTAAAAAAAAAAAAAAAAAAAAAATCAGAAAGCATTTGTACATCTATAGCTTCAGGAATTTATTTTATTTATTTAAAACAGTTTGCAAAGATGCAAACGATATGGCAAGATAAAATAAACAAAAAATAGGTTTCAAAAAAGAAGAAGAAGCAAAAGTAAAACAAGGTTAGGAGAAGATCATGGAACCATGAGTGAGGTGCCCTGTGGCATCATGAAGTCCCATCTACCTGCTGATGGTGGCCATGGATTTCACCATGGGTATCCCACGGTCAAAACAAGAGGGGAATGAGAACACTTAGGAAATTCAGTATCCAGGAGACAAAAGTGAATCCAAGTTTCTCATGAAAACTACAAACATTTAAGGTACTAATATTAGAGTCAGATTTCTGCTCTGAGGCTTGGGCTAGGTTCTCTTAATAAAGCAGTTTGTCCACAGCGATCTTAGACTAAACATTGATGAACGTTCTTTATGCAAACTTGTTCTTATTAGAAAAGTTTAGCAAATTTTAACTTAGTAGGAATGTTGAGAGGATAGTCAAGCACCGGACTGGTGCTTGAACTCAATGATCTTGGAGCTTCCCTTCAACTTCAGTTTCTAGGTGCTCTGATGGTTACACAGCCAGGTAAGATGTGATCCCTGCCCTCAGGGAACTTACACTCTCACAGGACTGCTGCTCTCAGATCTCAATGCACAAGAATATCACTGGGATACATGCTGAAGATGTGCCCTGCCCCAGGCAGGGCATCAGAGCCTGTATTTTTAACAAGCCCCTTCCTTTGTGATTCTCATACAGATGCTTCAGGTAAGAACTATGATGATGGGGAACCAGAGCACGGGTCATCAATCCACAGTGCAAAGCATCAAATCTAAATGCTGAAAACGGGAGCCTGAAGGTTGGAGCAATCAGTCTGGCAGGTGTGCTAAGAGAAGGAGATGGTGGTCGTGTTTGAGCGAGCTCTGAGACATGGGTAAGAGCAGACACGGGATAAGTGGGGGGCACTTTCATGCAGAGGAAATAGACTAGGCAAAAACTCAGGAGTGGAGAAGTGCAATGCTTGTTTAAGGAAAAACAAATAGATCAGATTTACTAGAGTATAAGTTCTATGTAGAGGAAATAGTAGGGAATAAGTCCAGAAAGGTAGGTTGGGGACAAATTATGGAGGGCTTTGAATGACAGACTGATGAATGGGAGCTGTACTTAATAGGCACTGGGGAGCCATTGAAGGCTTTAGAGCCCCAGGATGATGTGATCAAAGTAGTACTTGAGGAAGATTAATTTGGTTGTAGTGTTTGGAATGAATTTGAGAATATGAAGACTGCACAGGGTTTGGTCCATAAAACGCACCCTGTAAATGCTTGTTGAATAAAATGTTTGACTAGAGCAAAGAAAATGTCATTGCAAAAGTCTAGGTGCAAGGTGATAAAGACATTAAAGAACTAACAATGAGAAATAAAGAGCAAGGGAAGAAGTCTGTGACATTCATAGCAGAAATTACAGACCAGGATGACCTGCTGTGCAGGGTGAAGAGAAGAAAAGAGTCATTGTTTGCTCTCAAGTTTGGAACCTGAGCTACTGGGAGACGTGTGGGTCCACTCCCTGTACCAAGAAAGTCAGAGGAGGCCCTGGATGTGGTGACGAGTCTTTGAATTGGGAATGGGTATTGGAGCTTACAAGAGAGATCAGGGCTAGCAATTCTGGCCCAGGACGAGTGGCTTCTTCAGGAACATAGGCTGGAAGGTAGAATCTAGAGCAGTGCCCACACTTCAGTGTTGGGAGAAGAAAAACGAGTCATTCTCGGAGACACAAGGATGCTCCTAGCAGTGTGGGGACTAATTTAGAGTCTGGAATCCAAGGGAGAGGGGCATTTAAAGAAGGAGGCACCGAGAACAGTGCTCTAGGCTGCAGACCGGTGTGGACACACCGCAGCTGAAGCTGCACTTTGGGATTTAGCAATTAGGTTGTCACCACTGACCTTTGAGAGAGTAGTTTCAATGAGCGATGGGGGTGTTACTTCAGTCCCATTCATGAAGCCCCCAATTAGACTAGGGGTCCTCAATCCATATGCATCATTTTTGAAGATTTCTCTCTTTTTTTTTTGCCCTAACTCTACTTGTTCCTTCCACTGTTGGCTCCTGGCTAGACCCACTCCCTCCTCCAATTCCATAGGGCACAAGGGAGCCCTTAAGGCTATTGGCCTTTGGTAAGACCTCAACGACTGTGAAATTCTATCACCCAAGCAATATAAGCGGATGCAGCCCAGAATCAGTTTCTTCTAGGCCTGCCGCCTGCTGTCCTTCTGGCCTGAATCCCTTTATACTCATGGCCAAAGTTCAATGCCAACTTAAACAGCTTGTTTTACGTTTGACAGTTTATAGTTCTCCTTCTCACTATATTTATCAGGACTATTTGGTGGCAAGTAACAGAAACTCAATTTGAATTACCTTATTTTAACAAAGGGAATTTACTGGCACATGTATCTGGGGACTTTAGCTACTACTGGATTAAGGGGCTCAGGTGATGTCATCAGGATTCTTTTTCTCTGTGTCCACACTCTGCCAGTCTCTGCTTGGCTTCATTACTTCCTGCTACAGAGAGGTCTTTTTCAGGTGTCGGGGAAGGTTTCCATCTCTAGCTCCCCCTCGCCCCCAACACTCGGGCTGGAAAAAAATCCCAGGGAAGAACAATGATTGGCCAGACATGGTCTCAGGCCCATCCTTGAACCATCACTGTGCCCAAGGGCATGAGGAGCGATAATTGGCTGGACCTGGATTTCAGGCCATCTCTGCTCCTAGGGGTTAACTGCATCCCGTTAGAATCACACGACTGACATGGCAGTGAAGCAGTTTCCCGAAGGAAGGAGAAATGTCGGTAGGTGATGGTGGTGAGGGGTCAGTTCCAAACAACAGATTGTCCAGTGACACCCCATCTACGTGGCTTATGGCTTCTCTGTCACCCTGGTGAGACTGTGCCTATATGTCTCATTTTCCCATCACTGCCCCCACTAGTCGGCAGAGAACTAAAGATGAAACTGAATATCAGGGCTTCCCCCTCCTCCTCTCTCTCTGGGCTCACTTCCTGAGAGCCATCACCTACGTGGGTATGTGTCTCCTGAATTCCAGCGGCCCCAGGCTGCGGTGGCAGCGGAGGCTTAGATCAGGGTGGTGACGGGCTGGCTGAGCTGTGTGAGGGCAGAGGCTGAGCCAGCCCCGGCTGCTGAGCCAGGCAACAGGAAGGTACCATAAGCCAGGAGCCAGCCGCAGGGCAGTTTGCCCACTTGCTGCCTGAATCTGCAGGAGGACTTGGTGCTTTCTGAGGGCCTGAGCTGACTTGCTCTGTGACCTGAGGCTAGACACTTAATTGCTCAGGGCGGCTTCCCCTCACTCTCCATCTGGAAGCAGAATAGTGACACGACTGAGTGGGCAGAAGCTGCGTCTTTTCAGGGCGTGTGTTGGCTTGGAGGTTGGTTCTCTGGAAACTGGCTCCCCATCCACGCTATAACCCTGAGCGTGGGCCCCCTGGGTCTGGGCCCACCAGCCTGCCTGGCAGAGAGCAGGTCTCTGAAGATCTTTGGCTCAATGTTTTCTGATTTCAACCTCCTGAACTATCTGCTGTTGCAGCTGAGCTGGGAAATAGATGACCTTTTTCATGCTGATAGTTGGGAGTGGGCATGTATGTTTCAAGGTGCTTAAAAACATGTGCTTTCAGGGGGCTTCCCTGGTGGCGCAGTGGTTGAGAGTCCACCTGCCGATGCAGGGACACGGGTTCGTGCCCCGTTCCGGGAGGATCCCACATGCCGCGGAGCGGCTAGGCCTGTGAGCCATGGCCGCTGAGCCTGCGCGTCCGGAGCCTGTGCTCCGCAACGGGAGAGGCCACAGCAGTGAGAGGCCCACGCAAAACCAAACCAAAACAAAAAAACAAACATGTGCTTTCAGAGCCTGGGGTGTCTAGCGCCACAGAGGCCCTAAGGAGGGGCGGGGGTTTGGGGGGGTTGGCGGGTTTTTATAACTGCTGTTCCCTCTGGTCCCCTCCTCTCCAGGTTCAGCACCAAAACAGTTAACATGATGCCCTTGGGGAGTGTTCTCAGAATGCAGACCCACCAGAGTGCTGGGAGGGGAGGCAGGTAACACAGGTCGGGTTACAGTCAAGCGAAGGGGGAGGAGTTACTTGCCAATCACAGGTGTGTATCCACCTTTGCCCTCTGCCCTGCCAGGCCCTGGAGCATCCTGCTCAAACTTCAGTGTGCTTTGGCAACCACCAAGAGTCGTAGAAGGAAATGCATATTCCAGGGCACCACCTCTATAGAATATGAATCAGTAGGTCCGGTGAGGGGTTCTAGAAGCCTGCATTTTCAACAAACAGCTCAGGTGATCCTGATATCAGTGGGACCAGATTCTGAGTGAAGGAAGAGGGTAGGGCTCTGGGCCTTTCATCTGTGTTTGATTGGAGCAGCTTAACTTTTGTTCGTTTTGTACATTGAGGTTCTAGACAAGTGTGCATTAGAACAAACAGGCTCATGGTCTCCAAGAAATTTGAAAACTGCTGGACAAACGCCGTCTAATCACCTTGGCAACTTCAGAGTCCAGGCTTCTCAGCCTTGCTTTCAAGACCTTCCATGACCTAATGCCTCTCAGGGAGGTTTTAGCCACAGACAGCTCAGTATTTCCCAAGCATGCTTCCTACATCCTTCCCATAGTCCTTTTCCTGCAGGAAGCCTTCCAGGACTATACTAGAAAGCCAGGGTCCCTGAGTGCTCCGGGAAGCTGGAGGGGGAGGGGCGGAGGGTGCGCCCTCTGAGCACATCCCTCCAACATGTTACCTTTTCGTGTAATTTGCCAAGGTATCATCTTGACTTAATGGGGGTCAAGAGGAAATAATGAAAGTAAGGGACAGGGAGACTAGAAGTCAAATGGCATAGAAAGCCCCTCCCTTCCCCATACCCTGCTCCTGGGTCTCTCACCCTGTACTAGGACCTCACGATGACTCTGGGTAAGGGGGAGGCAAATGTTTGCCTGATCAAACCATCAGGAAGACAGAGCAGTTGGACCCCACCCCCTCAGCTTTCACAACACCCCACTCTCCCAGGCACAGGCACTGTACACTGTCTTTCCCCCAGCAGCATGAAAATATGCTGGACTGGGCGCCGGTGAGTGACGCTGGAGGGACCTGCCAGCCCCAATGCTGGGAGAGCTGGGCCTCTAGATTCTGTTCCCTTTTGCTGGGGGGTGGGGTGGGGGTGGGAAGCGTGAAATGGGAGCTGAGAACACAGGGTTCTCTCATCCCAAGAGCTGTCAGCCTGACCAGAGTGGGCGTTCATTTTCAGAATAAATAATCAACTCAAAAAATGTACCAAATTCATTTTCAAATTGGCTTGTCAGATACATGTTTGCCCAGGACGAGCTGGTTGAATAAAATGTATCTTGGGGAGAAGGTGAGCCAGCCTGTCTCATTCCCTCAGGGACATCTTGTAAATAAGGGCCATTCCTGAGGCCGGAAGCAGAGAATTCCCCAGAACAGTTTGAATTCTGGCTTTGTCTTAATGAATGTCAAAATTTATTACCAAAGGCGTTGTGCTCCTTGGAGTAATAGAGCATTTCACCATTTCAGCTCTCGCTGGTTGCCTTCCCAGGTACCAAATGCTATGTAATTGCTGCTCATAAAGGCAGCAAACAATATTGCCAGGGAAACTCACTTCTGGCTGTAAATCTTCATCTTCGAAACCAGCAGAGTTTTGCTTTCCGTTTGGAGGGTGTTGCTGAGGGCAGGGTCCACCCAGATTTTCTGGTTTTCCTCCTTTGGCAGGGAGAATCCCAAACCCCTCTGGGGAGACGGAGGGGCTCTTCCTGGGATCAGAATGAGGGCATCAGCCAGCAAAGGCTGGAAAGGCTGAGGAGTGATGGAAGTTACACTCCCCACCACAGCTCTGAGTTGAGGGAGAGACATAGAGTCGGAAGGGCCTACGACCTTGTCCTGTCAGCGCTCTTACTCTGCAAATGAGGAAACTGAGGCTCAGAGACAGGCGGTTTTTGTTAAGGTCGCACAGTTCCCAGACCAGTGCTCTTCACATTTGGCCACACGGTCTCCTAGGGATTAAACAGTGAGCTCCAAAGAACCCCCTGAACTGGCTGCTGCCTGCAAGGGTCAGTGGCTCCCAGCTGGAGACTTCCCTTGACTCCTGGTAAGTCTGGCGCCCTACTGCCAAGGGGCTTGGCTTCTTGGGGCCTTGTCCAGGCAGGTTGCTTCTTCTAGTTAATGTAAGCCTACAAGCTGCCGTCAACTGTCTTGGAGAAACCTCTGGAAACCAACTCCAGATTCTGCCCCTCAGCTGAAACTTTCTTGCGAGCAACAGTCTCACGTGGAGAATTTGTACAAGGAAAAAGAGATTAACTTCAGCTTTTCCTCGGAGTGAATAATCCAGTTGTTTCTAGTAGGACCTTAGCTCCACTAAGGGTAGAGGCATGTGCCTCTCCAAGAAGGGGTTTGGAGGGGTCAAGGAGAGCCTGAAACGCATGAACTCAGGACACCAGGCTGGGCCAAGTTCAGCTTCTGGATCTGCTTCCTTTCCTTTTGCCAACTTGCTAAGGACAGAGATGGCCCGGGGCAGAGATACAAAATGGGTTTTAGAGAGTGATGTCATGTTGTTCCCAGATACCAGATCGCTCTGCAAAAACTGCCTGACTGCTGTTTTGGGAGTTATGTTGGAGAGAATTGTAACTTTTGACAATGGACATCTCATCTTGCACAGATGCGTCCTTTATAGAATCTGCCAGCAAGATTACAGAGGCATCACAGTGTAATGGGAAGAGGAGTCAATAATTCTGGGGTTATTGATTGTAACCAGATCTATTCTTCTTTTTAAATTTATATTTTATCCACTTTTTTCAACATGTTTTTTTTTTAAACCCATACTCACAAAAGCATCTGGTGGATCAAATGCAGTTGATTACATTTTTAAAATGATGGGAGTAATTTGCTGCTCTTAGGAGAGTCTGGGGCATGGCAGTATGTAGCTAGAGGGGGAGGGAAATGCATGCAGGGAGTAGGGTGGGGGAAGAAGTAGAAAGGAGGGAGGAAGGCATGGTTAGGGGAGCGCACGGAGCAGCGCAGGGGAACACCCCCATTCCGCCCTGCTGACCCTGCACTCCCTGAAGCCAAGATCTGATGAAGACTTCATTAGAGATTCAGACTTCCCACAGTTTCTGGCCCCAGTGGGGGTTAGTGCATCCCAGAGGATAAATTCTCATCTCTCAGAGCTTACTTCCTCCAGGATATTTTTCCTGATAAGGCAAATGGAAATACTGATGGGTTAGGGCAGGTAAGCCCATGCACACGAACATCCATGTACATACCCTCACGTGTGCACTCATTTGTACACACATATATATATATATTCTTTTTCATATTCTTTTCCTTTATGATTTATCACAGGATATCATATACAGTTCCCTGTGCTCTACAGTAGGACCTTGTTATTTAACCATCCTATACATAACAGTTTGCCTCTGTTAATCCCAAACTCCCAGTCCTTTCCTGCCCCACCCTCATGGACATCTCCATTACAAAATATTTATGTATAGCACACAGCAGACAACTTGATGTTTATGATTGTTGGATTGGACTGTATGGGGTGAGCTTGTAAGCGCTTAAAAAATGGCTTATGCATTTTCGATGTCCCCAATATCCTTTTTGTCTCTAACCCACTACACAGTGTAGCATAATAAAACCAGCGGGTATTTGCTGAATAATCCTCAGTGTGTTAAGTGGTCACTTGAACATTCTCTCCTTGTGGAGAAGTGACCAGGGACTTCTCCACTCATCAAAATAGGCACAATGTGACTTTGATTCAGTTTCAGTTTCTAAATCACCCTATGACTGCATTTCCATTTATTTCTCTTCCAGTTGATGAGAATCCCAGCCTAACAGAGGCAACTAGATCTGTGATCGTGAACTAGATCACAGAAGGCCCAAGTTCAGAGGCCCCTTAGAGATTGCCTCCTCCAGATCTGTAATTGTCCAGAAGAGGAAATTGGGTCCCAGAGAGATTAAAATGACCTGCCCCAAGGCCAGCAACTGGTTTGGGTTAAAATCAGGAGCATTTCAGTATATTTTCCCCATGCACAATTGGTCTCTTTCCTTCCTCTTACTTCATTTTCTTCTATGGGCAATAGCAGGGCCTGGTCACCGATGTCTCTCTCTGTACTTCCCCAAACTTGCTCACAGCTTCCTTCTCTCTCCTGTTTGCTTCTAGGTGGATTAGCAAAGAGCAGGGGCTTGAGGAAAGTGTAAGAGGCAGAAATGGAGCTAGATTTAGGGTCATCATTACCCATCAACTCACTTTGTGTAGGCCTGGACCACTTTTTCTCTATGCTGGGGCTGGTACTGACATTCTGTGGGGTGAGGTTTTGAGGTCAAGTAAGGAGGGAAAGAAAGAAAGATGGTCATGTCATTTTGCTTTTTGGGTGGGCAAAAATACTGCACCAGAATTCTGGCTTGTGTTGCCACATCTAGGATGTGGGGGAGATTTGGGAATGGATGAGAAAGAAAGAGGGGTACATTTTTTTTTCTCACTCTAAGGCTTGATTGTAATATGACACCAAGGGGACCTACAAGGATGACCATGATCCCCTGGCTGACCTTGACTTCTCATCTGTCCCTGTTAGCATGCCCCATTGCCAACTGCTCAAGCCGTTATCCAGAGACCTACACTGTCTTTTTTCTTTATCCCTGTTCTCTCTGAGATGATACCAATCACTTTGAATCAGAAGACTTGAGAATGAAACTAATCTCTTACACTTAGTAGCTATGTGATCTTGGGCAGATCACTTAATTTCTCTAAATCTCAGTTATTTTACTTGTAAAGGAAGGGTAAATAGGCCTATTCTCCCTACCTTACTGAGGCATTGAGAACCAACACTGATAGTTTGAATAATAACATGGCATGAGTTAGACTGTGTCACATACATGTAAGAGACTTAAAAAATCAAGCTGTTTATTTTAGAGCAGTTTTAGATTTATAGAAGAAGATGGTTCAGAGAGATTTCATATAACCCACACCTAGTTACTTCTATTATTACCGTCTTCTATTAGTATGGTACATTTGTTACAATTAATGGCCCAATATTGACAAATTATTATTATGAAGTCTGTAGTTTATTTGAATTTCCTTAGTTTTTACCTATGTCCTCGGTTCCAGGATCGTATTCAGATACAACATTACAGGTAGTTGTCATTTCTCTTTAGGTTCCTCTTGGTTGTGGCCACTTCTCAAACTTTCCTTGTTTTTGATGATCTTGACGGTTCCTTTAGAAAGGGACCCCTGATTTGGAACCCTTCCCAACAGTGTCTGGGTTACATGGGCCCCCTCTTGGCCCTGGAATAAGACTCCTGGTAGGGTTTTCTTTGAAATATAAGAAACTCTCTCCCTCCAGTCCACTGAATCTGTCTTTCTGGTCACCTGGGCCTGACACTAATGAGCTGTTAATAACATGACCATTACCTATGCAAATGAAGTAAGTCAGGCTGGGTGGGGAGGTACTGCCGGTGACAGCCCATTCCCTTCAAGTGTTAAGTAATGAATCATGTTGCTGTGGTTATTAACCACCTTAACTGAGGTGCCGCAGAGGCTGACCCCCATGGGCCCCTGGGTTCCTGGTTTATTTACACCAGCAGCCCATTTCCCAGGAGACGCTGGGCATGCAAGGGGTTAATTACCTCATCGCTATATTAAGGGAGCAGTGAGGTATCAGGGACTACAAAGAAAAGAGTCTAACTCTCCATTTGGGTGCTGACTCCTGTGTATTTTGAGAGAGTTACTCACCCTCTCTGTGTCTCAGTTTCTCTTCTCAGATGCTCGTAAGTGATGGCTCTTGTGAATTTGCCTCTTCCTTGTCGGAACGTGGTCTGGGGGAGTGGTGGTGCTGATGCAGGTTTGTAGTCTGGACTGTTTTGCTCTCAATTTACCTGTTTCTGACTTGTGGGACAGGGTGATATGTTGAGATCTGTGGCCCCAGGAAAGCCTGGAGAGTATTGGAGTTGTACCAAACATGGGTGTGGAAGGGCAGATGCTCTTGTGTGTGGCATGCTGCCCATGGCCACACGTAGTCTAGTCCTCCCTATTGTAAGAAGAGGTGCAGGGGTCAAAAAAAAAAAAAAAAAAAACAGAAGAGGGAGAGAGTTTACGTTTGGACAGAAGATGGAGGAAAAAGACTTCTTACTTTAATAAACACTCCAGTTGTTTGCCGTACCAGCTATACCCTTTCCAAAATCAGGTATAAAATGAGGTGTAAAGGACCCTTTAAATCTCCAAGACAAGTGACATGTTTTGTACTTTTTCCTCCCTTATATTAAAGTGTCTCAGGCCTCAGGTGCCTGCAACTACCAATGCCAGTTTTCCGTTCCCTCTACACCCAAACTGTCAGGGCATTGGGGAGGTACGTCTTAGGGTGGCTGCTTAGCTGAAAATGGTTCTCACGACTTTGGGGCCAGTCCTCAGAACACCAAGTGGCACTTGAGTCTCTAATAAATTAGAACTCTCCTCCCTGAGTTCTGAAACAATTGGGAAGGAATCAGGGATCAATATATCAGTTATATAGGTGGTAAAGTTGTATAGGCAAATAAGATTTGGATCTGAGGCTTAATGAAGTTGGAACATGGGTTTTCTTTCCTTCTCTCCTGAATTGAAATTTCCTGATTAGTCATAGATAGAGAATGGAGTGACTGCTGGCCTGCCCTGGTGAGCTTATTATGTGGAGGAGACAAGAATCCTTGTGGCTTGTATGTGGGAAGAAGAGAAAAAAGTGAGTAGTGAGAGAGAGTGTACATGTCAAGAAGTAGATCAAAGCCTTACTGCCTATCCATCTCATTGGTTCCAAGTCACTGTGCAGGTATACACTAGGATGGCCTCCATGATTCCCACCTCTTCAGGCTCATGCCTTGTATGATCTCCTCCTTTTAAGAGTGAACAGGACCTGTGACTTGCTTGTGGTCAACAGAACATGATAAAGGTGAAGAGATTTTGCAGATGTAATTAAGGTTATACATCGGTGGATTGGGAGTTAATCAGAAGGAAGTAGTCCTGACTTCAATAGGCAAAATCTCTTAATAGAGGGACTGGGCTACCCCCTGAGAGAGAGATTCCCCTTGCTTGCTTGATGAAGTAAGGCACCCGTTGAAGGAAGCCCAAAGGCTGTATCTATCTGCATCATCTCAAACATCAATATAATGGTTCCACAAGGCAATAACCAAAGTCTATCTTATTCAGTACTAGGTAATGTCATATGTTGACATAAACCGTCTAGTCCAGGTTGTGTTGTACCAGATTTAACCCAATTCTATCCTTCACCTCAAAATAAAAGTTTATACTTTCCTTCTTCCAGTCTTGATACTTGACCTTTGGGGAGCCAATCATTGCATAAGAAAACAAGCACAGGGATACATCTCTCAAAAACAAACAGTAATTTTTAGGCATTTCTCTTCTGAGATTTAGATAAAGAAAAATTTTCCAATCAAATATGTAGAGAAATGGTTAAGATAAATTACTGTAAATGTAAGAATCTTGAAGGCTTAGTTTGAAGGATCAACATTTCGGGTTACCTCATAGCTCCCAGATCTTCTTCAAGCATTTTAATGTGTCCTTGCTTTAGATTTACATTGGTAAAATGTTTCTTTTGATGATTTTTTCCAAACAAAGGAGTAGTCCCCTCCCCCAAAGTTAAATTTCAGTCTCCAGTGGATTCCCTTTGACATGTGGTTAGCTAATTGGCTACTGAATGTTAGAAGAATGAATTCCAATTCTTTCTCTACCAAAGACTAGTCATATTAGCTTGAGCAGTCATTTAACCTTTCTAGAAACTTTGTTTTATCTGTAAGACAAGATGAATTACATGCTATCTTCTAGTCCTAAGGTTCTCTGCTTACCTAGGAGTTAGTAGACAAGATGTGACTGGAACAGAGACACCAGGTATAAGAAAACCTAGTGCACCATTTACAGTAGCCAAGATGTGGAAGCAACCTAAGTGTCCATCAACAGATGGATGGATAAAGAAGATGTGTTGTATATATACAATGGAATACTACTCAGCCATAAAAAATAATGAAATAATGCCATTTACAGCAACATGGTTGGACCTAGAGATTATCATACTAAGTGAAGTAAGTCAGACAGAGAAAGACAAATATCATATATCATTTATATGTGGAATCTAAAAAAATGATACAAATGAATTTATTTACAAAACAGACTCACAGACATAGAAAACAAATTTATGGTTACCAAAGGGGAAAGGAGGGGGAGGGATAAATTAGGAGTATGGTATTAACAGATACAAACTACTATACATAAAACAGATAAGCAACAAGGATTTACTGTCTAGCACAGGGAACTATATTCAATACCTTATAGTAATCCATAATGGAAAATCATCTGAAAAAAATTATATATAACAGAATCACTTTGCTGTACACCTGAAACAAAGACAATATTGTAAATCAACTATACTTCAATAAAAATTAAAAAAAAACAAAAAATTTAAAAAAGAAAACCTAGCTGCTTTCTTCAAGCTGTAATGCAGTAGGGATCCAAAGCCTCTTATGCCAGCTGTTCTGCTGACGCCTGTGGGTAACAGATCTGAATGGGGACTGACAGGCACCACTCACTGGAATGTTTGTATAGAGCAGGACCTGCCTTCATGGGTGGAGGTGCTGTGGTTTCTCTTGTTCAGTCCAATGCCTCTGAATCACCTCTATCCAGGCAGGGCTTGTCTGATTTGCAAAGAAAGTTTGGAAGACTTGGCATCTCTGTGCTAACATCAATCCTAGGTAAGCATCCTCCACTCCATTCCAGCCCACTCAATTCTGCATTTGGATTGTTTCTTTGCCAGATACTGCATGTTACCTATGGGTTCTCTCTACTCTTAGGGGTGTCTGGTCTTCCTGTTTCCTTCCTGTCCTCGGGCCCTGTACTGTGTCCTTTTAGTTCCATTCGCCATTGTCTAGAACCCTCTGGACGCTGTTGTCTGGCTCATGGGTCCATTCCAGCCTCATCCAAACCTTCTTCCTTCAGGCCCTGCTTTCCCAGCTGGCACTTCTTACTCTACCCTACATTGGTCCCCAGGCAGCAACTCCTAACTGGGGGCAGGTCCAGCTGTGTCAGGGCCAGAAACTGGGGTCCAGGATGAGCTACTGTCACTCAGGAGCCTGCTTCCCAGTCCCCCTGTCATGGGCAGGGTCCCCCGGTGCCGTGTTGGCACAGGCTGGCTTACAAGGGCGCGTCCTCCCTACCTGCTTGCCCAGCTGTGTTTGTGTGTACACATGATGCTGTGCCAGACAAGCAAGTTCAGAGCCACTTAGGGGGATGATCAGATCCCTCAGTGTGTTTGTTTTAGAGTCTGTCAGGGACAGTGATATCAAATAGAGGGGTTTTTGCCCCAACCACATGCCTTGGCATCCATCCAGGTCATTAAAAGGAAACAGGTGATGGAAAGAAATGAGACGGTGGACAATTAAGAGACACATTATTTCCTCCTGTTCTCCAGTTGTTAGACTTCCACAAGGAAAGGAGAAATTGAATGCCTACTATATGTTGAGTTCTTTACTACATGATTCCTGGTCTACCATTTCTTCTCTCCTCTATGGTACCTTCGTTCACCCAAGTTATTACTAGAAACCTCAGCTTCATCCCAAACACCTCCCCTTTCTTTACACTCCCAATAGTCATTCATCTCCTAAATCTCATTTTTTGTCTTTATACCATGCTCATAGGGTTGTAGAAATCATTTTTATTTTATGGATAAGGAATGAAATTCAGAGACACAGAAATCTTACTGAGGTCACAGAACTAGTAGGTGGATGAGCGATGTTATAACCTGGTTTGTCTTCCTCCACAGTCCTTGGCAATTCATTGATCGACAGACACTTAGTGGCCCCTATGACGAGGATGGTGCTAGATGCTGGAGGACAAGTCATGGTCTTTACTCAGGGACCCTGTAGTCCAGGAGCAGGGGGAAATATGTCCAAAAATGTCAGAATACAGTGGAGGAATTGCGTGGCTCTGTGAGAGCACAGAGAAAAGATTGGCTAACTGCTAGAGGAAAGTCAGGAAAAACTTGGTGGAGGAGGTGACTTTGGATCTGAGTCTCGAAGGTTGGGAGAAGTTGGCCAGTTAGACTAGAAGGGAGAGAGAACTCTCTTATAGGAACAAACACGAACAAAGCCGTGGACACAAGACAGAGCATGTGAGGAAAACCACCAACTCCTCTGACTGGTGATGGCACGTGGTATCAGGTGAACTGTGAGATCACATGCCAGGTTAGGAGTCTTAGCTTTTTCCTGAAGTCTGAGAGGGAAAGAGATGCAGTCATGAATGTGCCTTCAAAAAGAAACTGGCAGGAGTGTGGAGTGTGTACATGTTTGTGTGAGTGCATATGTATTTGTGAAGAAACACTAAAGCCATGAAGACCAATTAAGAGGCTTTTCCCACAGGTTTCAGAAAAGGTGATAAGGGCCTGGACCAAGCAACAGCAGAGGGGATGGTGAAGAGGGGGCGGAGTTGGCAAATCATTGTGTTAGATAATAGAACAGATTCAGAGATGAATGCGCTGGTGGGGAGACGTGAGGAAAAGGGAGGTGTTTGGGACCATCATGAAGTTTCTAATTAAATAACTTGGGTGAATGATGGTACCATTAAGTCAGATAAGGAATGGGAGAGGAAAATAATGAGGTCAATTTGGGAGATTTTGGTGGAGAGCTTCATGTGGCACTGCTGCTTTCTGAGCATAAAGACGGGGAGGAAGGATAGAGTCGGGGCAATGGTCAGAGAGACAGGGGGGTCTCCTAGGACATGGTCAGGGCCTGGGCTAATATTCCCGGCCAGCAAGGCAAGATCTGTATTGGAAGAAGCCACAGCACCATCTGCAAAGCTGTTCCTCATTCCCAGTCCTCTGGTCACGTCGACACCCCTCTCTGCTTGTCATGAGTCAGGTGCTGACAGTCTCAATGGTGCCGGCGATCTATCAGTGAGTGGAAAAAGATAATTGACCACCATCTCACCTCGCCTCGCCTCGCCTCAGCTGATAGACAGAAATTTAACTGCTTCATTCCACCATAATTTCGTATAATTCTCCATCTTTTTCTCCCCAGCTTTTACTTGGAAGTCTACACAAGTGATTGATGATTTGCTATCAAATATAAAAGAAGAAGCTAAAATATCATTGGACAGTTTAACAGCCTTTAAAATATAATGGTCTCTCTGGCTGGACATCCAGAGTAGCTGTAGAAGTCTAGAAGGTCAAGCTTTAATGAACTGGTGAGAATTAGAGGAGGAAAGTGAAAGTGATCAATGCTCAGAGCTGGCTCCACAGTCCACTGACCTTGGGGGGAGAGGAGACCTTGGGATTTATGGAACGCCCCCCTGGGAGTATTCATGGATATTCATGAATATGC
Organism: Globicephala melas; assembly: GCF_963455315.2. NCBI lineage: Eukaryota > Metazoa > Chordata > Mammalia > Artiodactyla > Delphinidae > Globicephala > Globicephala melas. Next base: position 91,505,216 of record NC_083321.1, read on the forward strand.
AGACACCACTGGGGAGGGTGGTGGCGTGGGCCCATGATACAGACTCAGGGGTCCTGGGTCATGAGGCTGTTTGTTCTCAGTCTGGTCCTTGTTTATTCTCTCACCATCATCCAGGCTTTGCGGTCTCAGCCCCCTTAGCTGGATTCCCTCCAACTGTCTGCTTCTGGGAAGGCCTGCCTCTGACCCATCCAGAGAACTCAAAAGTTCCCCTTGCCATCATTTTTTTTTCCTTTGGACCCTCTGACTTGCTTGCTGTATCCCTCTTGCTTCATCCTTGGAGGTGGAGACTTGCTTTGTAGCCTTCTTTGCATGTAAGCCTCTGAACTTATCGGAGAGACGTGACAGGCAGAAGAGGGGTGGGGCGGAAGTCACTGACTGTGTGCCATGCATTCTTCCAGGCACTAATCTCAACACTGTGTCATTTGGTTTTCTCCAACCCTTGAGGTAGCTAATACAATGCTCACTTACAGATGAAGAAACTGTGGTTCCAAAGATGCTGTGGGTAGCTGCCATGGTGGTTCCTCAGGATCCCTGCTTCTTGGCATACATGTCCTTGTATAAGCCCCTCCCCTGGAGTGTGGGCTGCTCCTAGCAACTTGCTTCTAACAAAGGGAATATGGCAAAAGTGATGGGCTGTCACTTCTGAGATTAGGTTATAAAAAGACTGTCACTTCCATCTTGTTCTCCTCCTGGCTAACCCTGATGGAAGCCTGCTACCATTCTGTGAGCTGCCTGATGGGAAAGTCTACATGGCAAGGGATGGAGGGAGGCCTCCAGCAAACAGCTTGGGAGGAACTGTATCCTGGCACTAATCACAAGAGTGAGCGTGGATATGTGTCCTCCTCGGTGGAGCCTCGAGAGGTCTGCAACCCCAGCTGACACCTTGATTACAGCCTGGGGAACCCTGAGCAGAGGGCCCAGTTAAGCTGTATCTAGATTCTTGACCCACAGAAACTATAAGATAATTAAAGTGTGTTGTTGTAATCCACTAAGTTTTGGAGTATTTTGTTACACAACAATAGACAAATAATGGTCAAATAACAGACAGTTAATAAATGGCAGAATTCGGACTCAAACTTGGGACTGTTTGATTTTGTATTATGATCTTTTCATGATACTATATTGGTTTAAAAAACAAAAGATTGACATGCGCCTACAGCTCCAGGAGGAGCTAAAATAGAGAGTTAAATTAAGTTCATTGGGCAGTGGGATCCAGATATGCAGAGGGCCAGGCTCTCATGGAGAAACCATTTATTCTGTCTTTACCTGTTGGTGGACCTTCCGGGGGAGCTGCAGAGTGACAGCTCTTCCCCCGAAAGCTCTTTCCCATTAGACAGATTGCACTTGGGAACATCTGCCCAGAAGCACTCCAGTTGATTTAAGCATCTTTGCTTTTAATTTTTGGTACCTTTCAGAGGAAAAGAGAAAAGTAAGTTTAGCTTCCTGAAGTGTAATTGTTTTGGGCAGTTATTTATTAATGAGAAGGAACAACATGTCAAGGAGGCTGGGTCTGGCTGTACAACTCATGTTAGCCAGGGCGCAGGTTAAAGGGAAGGTAAGCTTGCCATCAGTCTGCATTTGTCCAGCTCTGTGATCACCTGTTAATAACTTGTGCTCTGGGCCCTGGAGGGGGGACCGCCTTTGCTCCCTCCCCAGCCGAGGATTGCTGAGTTCCATAGGGCAAGGGAAGCACCCTCTCTGACATGATGCTCCCAGTGGGGTTCTATGGTCCTTGGAGCTTTCTCCAAGATTCTGAAGACTCACTCTGTGCTTAAGCCCCAGGATGGGGAAGGGGTAAGGCCTTCCATTGTTGAGGATGTAGGGTGTACAATTTTAACCTGAGTTGCCATTGAATTGTGTGAATGTTTGTATTTGGAGTCAGTGAGATTATGGGAACTTGCTTTAAGTTAACTTGTGTACAAAACAGGGGGAATTATAGAACGTACTTCACAGGATTGATAGAAGGATCAAATGTGATAATGAACGTGAAGACCTGTATGATATAAAGCACTTTGCAAATTGTGTGTGTGTGTGTGTGTGTGTGTGTTCCTGTGAGTTTGGTCAAGTTGGAGTTATACTCATGGAGGAGACACAAAGGAATAAAGCGATTTATCTGATGAAACCACTTGACTAGAAATTAGATTAGTATGTGTCAGGGAGGCTTTCAGCAACATATTTTTTTTTGGCAAAAATTTCAACAAAATTTCTGCCCAATAGGAGCTTGAATTCATGGAGGCACGAGCGATTCCTTCACTGGGATGGTCTCATAGATCTATATTGTTCTGAAATATTGTTATTAAGAATGTGCATGTATTACTTTTCAATTAAAAAAGCTAGTTAGAAGCATATCACAATGTGAACAGACTAGTCATATGCAGATTTGGTCCATATCTGTACATTCAAAATAATGTAAAGAATTAGGGTGATTCAATTTTTAATTTCGTATTACCAATTAATTATTTCTATATTTATGTGTTAACAAGGAATTAGGTATACCACCATCCTTGATATGTTGGCTTTTTGTCCTCATGCTTGCCACCTCCTTATCATCAAATGGTTAACAACTCCTCACTCAAGATAGGAAGAAGAAAGAAAAGACATCATAAGCTATATTTGTCTATTTTATCTTGGAAAGCAAAAAAAACCATTTTTTTCCAGAAGCCCTTGCTGAGAATTAGTCACATACCTACTCGTATTGTATGAGGACCTAAGAAAGTAAATATAAGTCTTTATTTTCATCACCAATAGCAGGAAGAGGGCAAGAGAGAAGGAAGTTAGAAATGGCTGCGTTACTTAACCAACTGGGTCTTCCACAGGGTGTCAGAGGCACCTGGTGTTAGAACAGGAAGGCGATGATCTTGGAGATGATCTGATTTAACCTCATAAAAACAGATGTGAGGCCCAGAGAGGTTATTGCCTGTCCAAAGTCACAAATTAAGTGGACAATACCTTTTGTGCTTGAAGGAGGTATAAATGAATTGTTTCCATGTTTCACATGGATTATGAGGCATTTGAGGAAAACTCCCTTATACAGAATGTCTGGAAACCTCGAGTTTCAAAACACATCTGTAGTTTCCTTTTTAGATAGTTATGTGGTTTTCTAGAATATAGAAGTAAATGAAATTGTAGAGATAAGAGGGGAAATGGAAGCTATTGACCACTTAGGGTTGTCTTTTTGACAGGTGGCCGGGTAGGTTTAGGGTAAGCAAGCTTATTGGCGCCCAGAAAACCGTGTGCTTCTTCACTCTATAGTCGTGTAACATTGGCACGATGTAAAGGGATTGAGGGGCCTGAGAGAATTGAGGGGGGTTAATTCAGACCCAGCAGCAACTATCTGGTGTGTGCCCACACTCTGCCCAGTATCAAGTTAGGTCCTGTGATGGAAAAAAAATAAGTGCAATTCAATTCAATTCGCTGTGACCCAACAAACATGTATTGAATGTGCTTGTTCTAGGCATGATAAATATATAAAGATAAATAAATGATGCTTTCCCTCCAACTGCTCATGAATAGAATGAACAACAACAACTCACTATAAAATACTTGCTAAAACATAACATGAATGAAAGGCAGTGAGTGTTCAGTGGACCCAACCAGAGGGGCACTTTTAATGACCATTCCAGAGCCCAGTGGAATGGAAGAGATTTAAATCATGATGCTGTCAAACTCTCCAGAATAAAGAAACTGATAGACTAACCAATCTGGGGTGGTAAGTATGGAAATTTCAGAGAACACTATGGAAGTTAAGAGGAAAAAACGTCAACCAGGACTGGGCTCAGTCAAAGAAGACTTCCTGGGATTGTGGACCTTGTGTTGGACTTGGAAGATGGCACTTGAAATATACAGGAAGGGATAAGGAATCTGTGGGAAGTGAGTTTAGTTAAGGAGGCATGATATGTTTTGCAGCCTTGCCTGGTCAGGAGGGCCTTGGGCAACCTCTTTCCTACTTCCTTCCAGCTCCAAGTCACCCAGTTCCAAAGAGTTTTCTTATATGGTCCTAAGCCAAGGTATTCCTCTTGATCTTTGGGCAAAGGAGTCCATCCTTTATGTTCATTCCTAAGAGAGAGGTGGAGTGGTCAGTGGCCTCTCTGTGGAGAGGCTCAAATCCTGGGGGTTTACTGGTGGCCCACTTGAACCCTGGTCTCAAATCTGGAAAAGCACTTAAAAGACTGATTCTTACCTGCCTCACCACAACCCCCCAACCCCCAGAAGGATGGATTAGAAACCAGAAAGTTAAGGATTTTGCCAATATAGAGAAGAGGTTTGTGTCATTCCATATAGCACTCCACCTCTAAAGAATTATTCAAAATTTAATGTTCATTCTTCCTCTGTTATCTCTAGATTTCTGCTTTCAGGGCATCTCAAGATATTGAAATCTCATGAAAAGTTCTAGATAAAGAGGCAGGATGTTGAAGAATCAATAACATTTACTGGGTGCTTACTAAGTGCCAGGCACTGCTCTCAATACTTTCCACGCATAACTTACTTAACAGGGAGAAGGCCCTGTTGCTAAGACTCTTGAGCCTCCATTGACTGCAGCGTAGAAATAGTGGGCCAATAAATGAATGAAATCATGGCATTTGCAGGAACATGGATGATCCTAGAGATGGTCATACTAAGTGAAGTAAGTTGGACAAAGACAAATACCATATGATATCACCTATATGTGGAATCTAAAATATGACACAAATGAACCTATTTATGAAACAGAAACAGGCTCACAGACATAGAGAACAGACTTGTGGTGGGAAGGGGGAGGGCTGGTGAGGGAGGCATTGAGTGGGAGTTTAGGGTTAGATGCAAACTGTTATCTATAGGATGGATAAACAACAAGACCCTACTGTATAGCATAGGGAACTATATTCAATATCCTGTGATAAACCATAATGGAAAAGAATGTACATATATATATAGCTGAGTCACTTTGCTGTACAGCGGAAGTTAACACAACACTGTACATCAAGTGTACTTCAATAAAATAAATTAAAAAAAGAAATAGTGGGTTGGCAAAATGCAAGAAGCTATCTGTGCCAACACAACTCTTAATAATGGTCAGGAAGAGATGTGACCATTGGGTGCATTTCAATGACTTTATCCGTCCCACCCAACCTTTTTTTCCTTCCCCTGTAACCTTTTGGCTTTCTTTCACATATAAGCTGAAGCTTTCCTGTTCCCACTAACCATGTAGGCTGCAACTTGTCACTCATACCGACTTCATGGAAAGCTCTCCTTTGGGTAAGTGGCACTGCCTGCTGAGTTTCTGAGTAGAGCTGTCACTGGGGCCAAGGTATGGCACAGGGAAGAAGCCCAGCGTCAAGTGCAGGATGGGAGTCTCCAGAACAATGTCTGATTGTCATGACGGCCTGTTGGAGAAAAGATACCCTCACTCTGCCTAAAGAGAACCTTCTGCCTGTCTCCAGAAATCATGCAAAATAGACTCTTAAAATGAGATTAGGCTGAAGCAGGACCAATTAAAGTTTGAGTCCCAGTTGCTCTATGACTTCATTGAAAGCTCAGTGTCAGCAGGAAGAAAAAAATGAAATCAATACTACATTTTCATAGTCATCAATTTTGCTTTTTGCTAAATGAAAATGCTTTTATTCCCTTTCTTGTTCCCTCCACCATCGAAGATGTTTTCTCTGCCCATGTACTCTCTTTACCTCATCCTGTTATGTTAGTTGAACTCATGCAAAGAGCTCCATGTAGAACAGTGCCATAAGTACACTTGTCTGTAACAAGCATTTAAACAATTGCAGAGGATGCCATATCAATGCACCAAAGATTTGCTAGCACAGTAGTCCTTGCTCTGCAGGCCTTTCTGCTGCTGCAGCAGGGCCTTAACCAGGGTCTGCTCTGTGAAACTATTGGCTACTCCAATTTTTGTAGAGTTGACAGCGCACTTACTCCAAACAGCTCTCAAGGCCCCAAGGGCCCATCCCAGCTCCATGCCCTGTGCCATATTGTAGCACTACACCTTGTAGATGGGAATCCCATAGGTGAGGCGGGCCCGTCTTGAACTCATTCATGGGCTTTGATTGCAGAAGCAGCAAAGGGACCTCATTATAAGATGTTCTCACCTGTACAGTTACAGAAGAACTGAAAGGGTTTTGCTGAACAATGCAGTGAACTGGCTTCTGACACAGTCCCACAGTAGTGACCTTTACGAGCTCTCAATGAACTCCCATTGCTATTGGCTCCAAGACAGTCCCCATCCAGGACTTGACTCAGTGGGAAATATTTGGAAAGAAAGAAAGAAAGAAAGAAAGAAAGAAAGAAAGAAAGAAAGAAAGAAAGAAAGAAAGAAAGAAAGAAAGAAAGAAAGAAAGAAAGAAAGAAAGAAAGAAAGAAAGAAAGAAAGAAGGAAGGAAGGAAGGAAGGAAGGAAGAAAGGAAGGAAGGAAGAAGGAAAGAAAGAAAGGAGAAAGAAAAAAGAAAGAAAGGAAGGAAGGAAGGAAGGAAGAAAGAAAGAAAGAAAGAAAGAAAGAAAGAAAGAAAGAAAGAAAGAAAGAAAGAAAAAGAGAGAAAGGAAGAAAGAAAGGGAAATTCACATTAGAGGACACAAAAAAATACAGCTCTATGGGCTGGAAACTCATTTCCTGAGGAGCCAGGAGCACATCGCAAGCTCTCTGGGAATCACTGAGCTCCAGGAAGCTCGACCAGTCACTTAATAAGTCATTGAGGACGTGTGGTTTAATTAACTTGCCCAAAATTCCTCCTCTGCTTTTCTCACTTTTGCTATTAATATTTTTTGATATCTGATAATGCAGTGTAGTTAATTTTTTCTGGCTTTATAATGAACACTGCCATAATGAAAAAGGTTAGCAGTGCTTCAGGCAGCTTTTAATTATCCAGCCGAGCAGGTAAAAGCACTTTATTCTTCTCTTTTTTTCCCCTTACTTAGCAATTAATGGAGGAGCTCAGTGGCACTTACTGTTCCTTTTTTGTTTTCTAATGGATGATGCTGCATGGAGCAGGGAGGCCTTCCTGTACCCCAGTTCCTACCAGGCGGGAACGTTGGAGGCTGCATGGCTGCATCTCAGGCCTGTGGTTAGTGGGATGGAAGTGCTTCTGCAGCTGGCTGAAGGTTTATCTAATTAAAAAGCTGAGTTACCTAGAGTTGTTGTTACCAATTCCGTGTCTTGCATCCTTCTGCCTTTGCATCTTTGCCCAGAGACCCCCCAAAGTACTTTTATAGCTCATTTGGCTTTATGGCAGCCATTTTCTTGGTTCTATTGAATGGGGCCATCTTCCTTCTGCTTCCCGTGCTAACAGCAGCCTTGGGATTGTTCTCCTTACTTGACTTACAGGGAAACTGAGGCCCAAAGAGGTTGTCTGCTTGACCAAAAGCCCTTTCTTCAGTTCTGATGATGCCATCTCTGGATATGGAGAGACATATCACCAAGCTAATTATAATACTACCTTCCTGGAGGAAAGAGTTTAAAAATTATGAGAGCCACTTCCAAACCCACCAATTGATAAAGTCACAGGGAACAGATTTTTATTATGAGTGGAATTATTTGCATGATTCCTCTCTCTTTTGCAAACAGAAAACAAAAAAATATTGTGCGGGGAGTGTGTATAACACACTTTTCTATGACTTGATAAAAGCCGACTGGCCCTCAGACTGTATATGCAGATCTCTCTAGAGGGGCTGGACCAGTTTTTCTAAGAGCCCAGGGTCTTCTGAAAAGGAAGGGGTAGAGACACCATGCTCGCTAAGATGTGAAGCTGGGATGGTCTGGAGGTGCAGGAAATGGTCCTATGCAAAGTTTGCCTGAAGGAAGAGATACTGAAAGCATAAGAAGGAAAGATACCAAGGAGTAAGGGCACCCAGAGCTGGTGACCTGAGCTTGACCCCAAATTTCTGGGTTCCTGGAATAGGGGGTAGTTACTCTTTCCTGGTGATGTGTAGGGAGGATGATGATTGGCATCTGAGAATAAACTCAAAGAGATCACTGTTAGGGAGGAGCCCTTCTAAAGATGGTTTATGATGTGACACTCACCATGCAGGGGTACTTGCCTAAACGTCTCTGTCCTACAATATACCCTTGTTGATAAGCTTCAAGAAAAGGGGAGAGAAGAGGCAAATTTGTCCCATCATTTGTGCCAAACATTTGGGGCATCCTCTCTCCACCACACACCAAGTTCAGGAATTTCTGACTAGAGAAAGGTCTTACTGATGCTATTGCAATGGGACTCAAGCACTGAACTTGCAGACCTTGGTGCACTCTATGAAGGTTTGGTTGCTTGTGGCCCTGTCATGTGATTTTAATTAAGTCCAGGTTGAAATAACTACCCGACTTACTTTGACTGCCATTGCAAACTTCAACAGTTGCAACAGCAGTACCTGCACAAGCAGCAAGAAATACCTGGGCCTCCAAAGCTCACAGGTCAACAGCAGCCTGAGTTTTAGTAATTCTAGAACACTATCTTGCAATGCAGTTTGGATACCATCATGACCTCATGTCCCTGGGACTGTGCAAGACTCGTACTCGACTTTCTGCTCCACAGTGGCCACCATCATGACGATCGATGCTGGGGCAGTGACCTCACACACCAGTTCTCCTCCCCCCAGCATTTGGGAACAGGACTGGCCCAGGAGCCTGAGTGTCACAGGGGTTCTTGGGCAATCTGGGGGAGGCGTGGTCATTTGAGGGGGGTATACTCGCTTTTCTGTTAAGTATTCAAGTTTGTGAAGTTTTTCAAAACAATCACTTTATATTTGAAAGGCACTTTGGAATTTTCAAAACAATAGCAGCTCCGTTATCCCACCTGATTCAAATCACACTTAAAGTGTTGGGAAAATTCTTCCATTTTACAGATGAAAAAGTCAAAGCCACAGAGGTTACCTCCCTCTTTAAAGCAGGATTTCTCAACTAAAGGTGGTTATGTTCCCAGGGGATGTTTGAAAATGTCTGGAAATATTTTTGTCGTCATAACTGGGTGGCAGGGGGGACACGGTGCTACCGGCATCTAGTGAGTAGAGGCCAGAGATGCTGCTAAACATCCTACCGTGCACAAAACAGCCCCCCAAGACACAGAATTATCTAGTCTAAAATGTTCATAGCGTGGAGGTGTAAACCCTGATGTAAGGACATAGTTCTAGAGGAAGAGCTGGTGATTTTTAAAATTGATGTCACACTACTATTCATGATAACACCTGCCATTTGTTGAATATTATATATTGAGCACTGTTCTAAGTCTTCACACCCATCAACTCAGTCCTCAAAACAACCCTAAGTGGGAAGGATTATTACTCTACTTTGAAATGAGGAAACTGAGACTCAGGAGGTCAAGCAAGTTGTCAAATGGCCCCCAGGAAAGTTAGTGATGGGACCTGTGTCAGCTCAGTCCTGGGCTTGTCCTGTTTCCCCCTCTCTGCATGGCTCCCTGAAACACAACTGGACAGGGAGTTCTGCCTTGCCTGGCCAGCACCAAGCACAGAATGAGTAACGAGTTACTTTTTAGATGGTCAGAAGCCTCAGATTCCAGATCTGTGATTCAGATTCAGATCACCACAGAAAGCTAATTTCGAGAATCCTGCCACTTGTGACAATATGAATGAATCTGGAGGGCCTTATGCAAAGTGAAATAAGTCAGAGGAAAACAAATGCTGTAAGGTCTCTCTTATATGTGGAATCTAAAGAAACCAAACTTGGAGAAACAGAGAAGAGATTGGTAGTTGGCAGGGGCAGGGGTGGAGAGTAAGGTTATAAGATAAAAAAGTGTTCCAGGGACGTAATGTACAGCATGGTTACTATAGTTAATAATACTCTGTTGTATATTGGGAAGTTTCTAAGAGAGTAGATCTTCAGTTCTCATCATAAGAAAAAAATTGTAACCATATGGGGTGATGCATGTTAATTAAACTTATTGTGGTGATAATTTTGTTATACACATATCAAATCATTATGTTGTATGCCTCTGGCTAATTCAACGTAATATGTTGACTATATCTCAATAAAACTGAAAAAAAATAACCTTGTCTCCTCTGTGTTCTCTCCTGGGTATGAATTCAAGATTCAGGGAGCCCAATGGCCTCAGCAAATTCTATCCATTGACATATGCTCTTTTTCCCCTCGTATAGCTATGGAGCAATCTCTTGACATGCACACACATCATTCATTTGTTTATTCACATACTTACTCAAAAATATTTATCAAGGATTGAAGATACAAAGGGGAAATAAATACATATAGTTTTATTCCCAAGTTACTGACAGTCTATTGGATCAGACAAACCTAAAAAATCACTATATTACAGTGTGCTTAGTTCAGTGATGGAGATGTGGTCAGGCTATGAGAGGAACGCAGAAAAGGGGCCCCTAATCAGCTTCTGGGGGGGCCTGGGAGTCAAGCAATATGGTATTGGAGTCTTAGAGTCTGAGATGGATTAGCCAAATAGAGACAGAGAGGGGGTGGGAATATCGTGAAAATACAGTCTCAAAGGCCAAGAGCTTCATGGTGAAAGAGCCTCTGGTGAAAGTGAAGTAGTCCTGTCTTATCTGAAGGCAAAGCACACAGCAGCGAGATGAAGGTGGAGGAGTAGGTGGAAGCCTGAAACGGGAGCTTGTAAATGCTAGGGAGACACTGAGGAGGGGAATGAGTTTTAATGTTCAGGTTACAACCCTTAGGGAGAGCCACCTTGTCATTGAGATTAGACTGGGCTTAAACTCTTGTGGAAGACAGACTTGAGGGACACAAGGCTGGAAGCAGGGAGATGGGCTGGGAGGTTTTTGAAGGAGTCCAGGTCAAGAGCCTAAACGAGGGTTGGAGAAGGAGGAGATGGGTTAAAGCTATTTTGGAGTTAAAGTCAGCAGACCTAGGTGTTTAGATTTGAGAGGTACAGGAAAAGGATATGTTATATTTGGACTTGTTGCATGAGCTATCTGGGGGACATCGGGTAGATCTCTCTGTCCAGTGGACCATTGGACAAAAATGGAATTTGTAGGGAGAGAAATGTGATGGAGATACAGATTTTGGAATCAACAGTGGAGAAGTGGGAGTTGTAACAATGGGACTCACTTGAGCAAAGTGGCCCACGTTTCCTCCTTAATCCAATGATCTGTGACCAAAGCACTGGGCAGATGTACAAACATGGCAGTTGGAGCCCACCCACAGAGATGGCAGGAGGGCATTCAAAGAAGTCATTGCAAGCCAAACAAACAGCCCCAAATAAGGCAAGTGCACTTGGCAATCTAGCTTGATATACTCTGGGTAATCACCACGTAGAGGCTCAGTGGGAAGCTGCCTTTCCCCCTCCCATCGTGAAGGAAATGGCTGTTCTTTGCGACACAAGGTCAACATTTTGCCAACTTTACAGTCTTTACTGGCTTAGACTTGAACTATTCTTAATCTGAATATTCACTGCAGGGCTGTGAAGCATGGGAAACTCTATCTGGAACCTAGACTCCTGTCTCAGGATGGAAAGTCGCTGGATTTCCCACATCATTCTTCTTTCTACTATGTCGTGGCCCTTCCTAAATGGCAGAATGTGTCAGTGTATGCAGTCAATTGCACGGGCATGATTGTGAACACGCAAACACACACTTCCCCATGTCCCCCTAATACATGCACACGTTTTGAATTAGAAAAACATGCCCTTCCATATTAACACCTGGCACCTGATATAAAATAAACCCAGCCTTAGTAATTATTCGAGGACATTGCAGTAGCTTTCTTCTGACCAGTGTTGACGGCTGGTGCCAGTCACCATAACTAGGTGTGAATTAACGCAACAGCATTTGTGCTACAGAGCCTCCTGGGCTTGTGTTTAAAACACAGGGTTGTGTTTTAGAGCCGTGGATAAAGTTCATTAATAGGTGCGAGCACAGTTCTCAAAGGGCAGTTCTGCCGTACTTCCAGTCACTGTTCAGAATTCTCATTAGCCAATTACCCTGATCCCATCCTTCCAGCTCCTGTAGTAATGTGTATTTTAAAGGCCCTGATAAGACACAGCATGTTTTAAATATACCTTAATGTACTGGAAATGCACGAGCCCCCTTAGGGTTTACATATCTTAACCATTGGCCAATTTTGCAAAGTTATAAATAAATGTTACAGGCATCAGCTGCAGTAGTAGAATCAGCTGGGGATATTTAAAAGCCAGTATAAAGTCGAACTTACCTCTAATTTGAGATATAAAGCATGGTGAGTAAAGCAGGCAGGAATATACAGATGATTTCCTGGTAATAAAATCGACAACATTGACATATGAAGTGAGATTGAGTGGGAATAGTGTTGGTGTGGGCAGCAGCTTGGTTGAACTAACAAGTAGTTATGTGCAAGTTACTGTGCCGGGCATTGTGGGGATAAAAAAATGAAGAGAACCATGGTTCTGCTTAGTTTATAAACATGTATATAGTGATGACACAAGGACACAGGTAATAATCAGAGAGGTTGAGGTGAGTGGCCCTGCAGGAAGACAAAATACTATGGGGGCCAAATTGGGAGGGCTCAGAAATGATTTCTTTGAAGAGGTGGCAGTTGAATGGACTTTGAAAACTGAGTCCGATTTCATAGGCAGAGATTGGAAACTTGAAGTGGTGGAAGTCAGAGCATAACATAAACAGAGCTGGGAGACGGGAAAACAGGACATTTCAGCATACAGTTCAATTGGGTGGGAGGAAGTATTGGGTACCTGTAGGGGAGCAATGGAAAATAAGTTTGGCAGAGTGGGCAGGGGTCAAATTCTATAAGGTCTTGAAGGCTAAGGTAAGGAGTTTTGAACTAATTCAATAGGAAATGGAGAGAGAATTCAAAGCTTTTAATCAGAGGAAGAATAAGGTAAGAGCTACGTTTCAGGGGGGACTAATTTGGCAGTGGGGTTTAAAAAGGACAAGAATGGAGACACACAGGAATTGAGAAGATCAGTTGGGGAGATTTTGAAACAAAACACAAGAGAGAGAAGGAAGGTCTGAATTAGGGATTCTAGCAGTGGGAGGGACTGCAGAGAAAAGAACAATTGCCTCTGAGAGATGTTAGGAAGGAAGGTGAACATGCAGGACCATGGGCAGCTGATTGGATATGATGTGTGAGTACTGGGGGCCACTAATGCAGGTGGAGTGTCAAAGATGGCACTCATGTTGTTAGCCCTGGTAACTGGTACCATGAGCTGAGCCTTGAACAGACTGTAAATAACACTGCCACAAAGATAGACTGACTTGAGGGTGGGCGTGGGTGTGGAGGATGAGTGAAAGTTTCCAGTCATGAAAGGCCTGCAACCCCAGCAAGAGCCTGAGTCCAGAGATAGATACTTGTGGGACAAGAGAAGAGATGAGACCAATAAGGGGCAGAGCATAGAGCAAAATGAGAAAAAGGCTAAGCACGATGCTGGAGATACCATTACTTAGGAGGTGCCCTGCCTTTTGGCCTCATTGTAGCTCCTATAAACGGTGAGCTCTTGACCAGCATTGGGAATATCTAGTCACTTTCAAGATCGATTTTGCCGTTGTCATTCCTTTGCAGGACAAGAGAAGACATGAAACAAGGGAACCAGTGTCTACAGAGAGGTCAAGACAAACTCCAGATTGGGAGCGGCAGGTTGTCAGGGACGTGGTGGGTTGGGTAACAGTGGAGGAGGGAAGGGATGAAGCAACATTTCTCTCTGAGAATTCCTTCTGTGGGTCCTAGGAGTCAGTCTGAAGATACTCCCCGTCCCCAGAGGAGGAGAGACATGTATTAGCTGACATAGCTGGCAAGTGAAAGAAGATTCTTGAAGATGATGGTCAGCCAGTCAGGGTTCAATCAGAGAAGCAGATCACTAAGAGGTGTATGTGTGTGCGTGTGCACATGTATGCATGACATGCATTTTTGTATGCACATATGTACACACATACCCATGCATATATGCACATATACACACACACATACACACATATGTATTTATATCTACACGTCTCTTTATCTTTCCATCTATTTATCTATCTACCTACCTACCTGAGTGATTTGCTACAGGAGTTGGACGTTACACAATTGTGGGAACTGCTTCATCTTTGTAAAGCTGCTTTTATCTGATGCTGGAGCCTCACATCCACAGGAAGGCAGTGTGAAGGGAAGAAAGATGTAATCTGGGGAGAGAAGGGCAAACTGAACCTACAAGAAAAGCTGGAACCCACAAGGATGGACTGGCTGGAATCTGTGCCAGTTCTCCCCTCCTCCAATCGTGATGAAATAGGTAACACGCAGCGAAGGTGGCTCCTCTCACCACGGGGGAAAGGCTCACCCGGCCCCGGAGCCAGCTGGTGCCCAGCATCTAAGAGAGGTGAGAGCAGGCAAGCGTGTGAGCCCAAACAGCTTCCACTGCAAGCTTCTGAATGTAAAAACCACCATGGCTGTGGCTTCACGTCCACCTTCCAATGTTTGCAGGAAAATCTCTCTTGTGGCTCATTCTAACCAGAAACATACGAGGAAGGAGGTCTGAGAAATGGGGTTCATCTGGTCTAGCTGATCTGACACGTGCAGAGTCACCATGGCGGAGGGAAAAGGGAATGGCAGAGAGGAGGAAGAGGTGGGGGAGAAGGATGCGAGATGAGGAGACTAGTGATCTGGCTTCCCTAGTCGTCAGGCTCAATCTGCCAGACAGTCAGACTCTGAAGTTTGACTCGAGGCTCCCTAAGGTCAGGGTCTACATCACATCTCTCTCATTCTCTTCCACAACATGTAAGGGCAGGCTGCCGAGTACCTGTTAGTCTCTAAGGACTGTACTATTTTATATGCATATGTCATTTCTTTACTATTCAGCATAACCCTAAACAGAGAGTAATATTATGACCATTTTACAGATAGGGAAACCAAGGCTTTGGGTGGTCAAATGATGGGTTCAAGACCACACAGCTAGAAAGTGACAGAGTCTGTATTGGAACCTCAGTGAATTTGACTCCAGAGTTTCTGGTTTTAACTACTACTGGATCTAAAGCATCCTGAGTTCCCAGAAGAGTTCCTGGCACACAGTAGGATTTCAATAAATTGCAATTAAGTGAATGTGTGGATTTATGGATGAGTGATGGGCAAATGAATGGATGAGTGGACAAATGCTGGCTGGATGGATAGATGGTAGAGCTAAGGTAGCTGGGAGAAGTGGAGAGTTCAGGAGAGAGACAGGCTCAGGGGAGAATTTACAAAAGCTCATCTTTGATCAGGTAGGGGAGAGAATCAGAGGGAAATCAGACAACTGCTGAGCCCAGCTTTCCTTTTGCCACTGAATTAATCCATAGGCTTTTCCATGAAAACCCATGCTTCCAATGGGTCATCATCTGTATTACTTACTGGGGCCCGTGTAAGCGGTGAACCAAGGATCAGGAACCTGATTCCTAAATCTGCCTTCATCAGCAGCTTGCTGTGAACTTGAGCATCTAATTCTCCATCTGCCCCATATGCAGTGATGGTGCTCGCCAAGCCACTTCTCTGGGTTCTGTTTTTGACCCTGTACCTGAGGTTTGACTTGAAGAAAATTAGCCCATCCTTTTGCTCCTGTTACTTCAGAATGATTAGCTGTAAATGTAGGGGGTGTACCCCTTAGAAATAGGAGTAGACCCGGGGCCCTGCTAGCTTGCTTCTGGAAATGGGTTCACTCTGCTGGACAGGCCTCACCAGAGCTCTTCCTTGGCGCTGGCCTCTGCTGAGGGGGAAGTGTTCCCTCCGAATGTGAGTTCGTCCCAGAGACAGTAACTCTGCCCTCTCTTAGACGCTTCCTGGGTATGGGAAAAGAACAGCTTCCATCCACACCCTCCTTCCTCCTTGGCAGGCTGCTATCTGCTCTCCTTGTGAGGTCTCAGGAGCCCATGACATTATCTGCTATCTCCCAGGAGAGGCTCTGGACCACAGTTGTGAGCCCTGAGACTGATGAACATGCAGGAGGGGCTCCTGTGCCAGACAGGGAAGCTGCTGAGCTAGGATGATGGGCTGGGCTGGGCTGGGCTGGGCCAGCCATGCAGGGCGGGGTGAGCCCGGGCCACGGCTGGGGGAGGGGAGATCTTTCTCAGGTTCTGAGCACCCTTGGAGAGAAGCCTAGCACAGTTAGGTGGGCCCATTCACCATCCTTAGGAGTGAGGAGCTGTCATTGGTATGTCTGCATTCTCCAGCACTGTGGATTCCAGAGTCTTAGAAATTCCCCTGGCAGCTAAGCATCCCAGTGGTGACAATTAACCTGTTCAATACTAGGTCAGCAACTTTGCAGGGAATGTTTGCTGATGCCATTCTACTGGGTGTACTGGTACTATTGACTCTGGTCCCCAGAAAGCCTGACACGTCCCTAGTGGCAGAAGAAAGCTAGGAGCGAATTCTGCCAGCATCACAGAATCCTTAGGCTGACTGTGACGTTTAGAGGTGACCTGGTCCAGCCATGTGCCCGCAGGCAGGCCTGGACATAAACCAGCCTAGACAGATGAGAAGCTGTTCTCTCTCCCTGCCTTCAAAAACCTTCTCTCACAGAAGGACGTTTCATGTATACCTTTAGTACCTAATATACGTCAACCACGAGACAGTTCTTTCTGAGAGCTCATCTGTATTCTACTTGCTCCCAGTGGTTCTTTCTTTGAGTTATATCTCAGTGGAGATGGAAGGAAGAGCCCTTCACATGTTGTATGCAGTAGGTGCTGGAGCTTTGCTCATGTGGGCATTTCCAGAACCCACTGTGCATGTTTCTTCTAACTCTGGGTTCAGTAACATCACCTTGGTAACTTGCGATCAGTGATGGTAAGAGTATTTACACCATGGAAATGGGCAAGCACCACGAATCAGGGCTTTCTTTTCCCCCAGAAAACCAGCTGTTTAACATATACCAGCACACAACTGGTCATGGAGAGCAATACTCCTTCACGGAACTCAGGTAACGATTCTTCTCTCTACACTTCACCTTAGTGCTGTCAAGTTATCACTTTAGTGCCTTCAGGTGAGGCTCACTCTCTGGCAGGACTATAATTTCCCAGCGAGCAGAGGCTGCGACTTGAATTCGCCCACCGCCAAGGACTTTTTCTACAGCAGCTGCACATCAACTATACGCCAGAGGAATGAAGGACACGTATCAAATCATCAGGCTGAATGACTCTAGTTTTCATCGTCTTAGCTCTAATGCGATCCCACAGTTGGAATCAGGTTTGCCAAGCAGGAGATATGTTTATCTCAGTTGACTTCAGAGTTGTGCAATTCAATTCAAGCAGGATTTATGAGACGTCTTGTCAGTGTTCACCCGGTACTAGGCTCTGGAGCCCTGGAGGAGGGCCTGTTGGTGAGTTTCAACAACCCATCACTTCTATTCTCAAATAAATTACAATTTGATTTGGAAGCTATGCATGCAAGCAGAGAGTGAGGGATCAATATGAATATTCTGGAAGACGTGTGCTTGAGGGATTTTGAGTGGTCATAAAACACAGTGGTAAGAACGTGGGTCACTGGGGTCAGAGTGCCTGTGTTCGAACTCCAGATCACCACGTCGTAGCTGTGCAACCTTGGAAGAGCTGCTTGCCAACCCACACCCTGCCCACCCCAACTCCGATTCTTCACTCTAAGGGTATGACGAAATCTAGCTCATAGAGTCGTTATCAGAGTTACTGCACTGATGTTTATAAAGCACGTGGCACATTGCCTGGGATACCGCAGGTGTAAAATATAAAACAGTTATTGTTTTTATCGTAGGGTCTAATGGCCTCTTTTTAAAAGTGAATAAACTGAGACCCGGAAGTGTGAAAATGACTAGTTGCAACATTTTTTTTTCTTTTGGAAATAAATAAAGATGAAGGCAAGAGATACCACCCAAAGAGGAAACCCCAGAAGAACGTGGAGAGTCACACTGCCACTGAATCCTGGAGCTGGGCTCTGATTAACGGAGCAGGCTGCATTTGATAAATCAGGTGCCTCAATCCAGTGGGTTTAGGCTCTTGTTTCCTAAATGGGAACTTCATGCTGTTCAGTCATTCAAAGGTAGGATGCTGCATCAGAAAGTTAATATATAAATCTGTTATTTACAAGGGTCTCCATGTTTGTTTGTTTGTTTAAAAAATGACTTATAAATCATGCATATCTCAGCTGGAAACTTTTCTGGTATAAAAAAAGTTAATAAATTTATTAAAAATATATTTAAAAAAATTAAAAATTTATAAAAAAGTTTATTAAGAAAGTTTATAAGTTTCTTCCTATAAAGCTCACATTTACAGTCCTTGCGGATCAATCAGACCTCACACGTCTAGGGTGGGAGAGCTGAGAATAAAGGGTGGGGGGACTATGACTGGGAGTGCTGGGAGGGGTGGAGTGGAGGGTGCGGAAACCCAGGGGCGGTTTGTTCCTCAGTTTGCCTTGGACTCCTTTTATTTATTTATTTTATATTCTATCTGGCTCTGGGAGTCCACTGATTAAAAAAGAAAGTTTCAAATCAATAAAATATGCAACAGGAGATGGATTCTGGGCTAGTTGATTAGGCAATTTCCTGTATAGCTCCCTGGGGGAACACATGGCCCTCCACACTCCGCCCGGTTCTCATCCCACATTAACCCTTGGGGTACTGCCAGCTGACCTCACGGGGCACAGGAACCTCCTGCCCCACCCCATGTCCTTGCTGTAGTCTCCACCCAGGGTCAGCTGCTCTTTCCCACACTGGAGCCTTCCAGAGACATCCTTGCTGCTGCAGCGTCTCCAGCAGTCCCCTCCTTTCCTGCCTCTATTCCTTCAGGAAGCCACCTCCTCCAAGAAGTCCTCATTATTTAACATCTCATACTGCTGAACATATAAGGATTTATATTAGCAAATGACAACAGCAACAACAAAGCAGGTACTTTATCAGAGGATGAACTAATAAAGGAGAAGCTCTTTTTCTTAGGAGTCACTTCCTGCTCATAGACGCAGATGGACTGAGTCTATGCGGATGAGGTGAGACCCGGAACACTGATGTTTCTCCTGAGGGTGGGCTCCCCTCTGGCTGCCCACAGGTACCAGCAGTTCCTTCCTCTCTCTCAGGCATTAGACCTTCCAAACTCCTCATTGTCAAAAAGGGCTTTTATCTATTTCTCCCCCACCTGCCCCCTGCCCAAGCCACCCCTCTCTGAGCCACCGGCCCTGGGGAGAACACACCTCCCTCCAGAGCCCTCTCTGCACAGGCTGACTTTTTCAAGAAGGGATTTATTTCAAAGAATGTCTTCATTGAGGAACTGAAGTGGTTTCATTTTAGCTACGGGGGTGCCTCACTTAATACACTAAATAGCTTTCTGAAAAGTTGTAAGTAAAATGAAAAAACATCCTCTTTAAAAGCACAGATAGAATTTCTATTAAAAGCAATCTCATGATAAATCCTTTCGTGAAGAATTGCTTTGGTCCTGAGCAGCAGATTTGCAGTTCTATCTTTCTGCTGGACATTTCCACCTAGGTGACAACAATGCTAACAGTACTGGTAGATTGGCTGCTTGTCGTGTGCCAGGCGCATGCATGTGTGCATGTGTATGTGCGTGTGTGTAATTTTCCCACCACAACCCTGTGATATAAGTCCTATATTATCCCCATTTAACAGATAAAGAGACTGAGGCAAAGAGAAATTAACACAGGTAGTAAGTGATGAAGTTAAGATGAAGTTTCATGGCTCAAAGTCAAGGTGCCTGAAATCAGATTTGTCCTATTTCCACCTGAGACTGTGTAGACCTGCCTTTTCCTTACCTGTTTGTCCAGCACAAGTCTCCCAGTTGTGGGCAGGGTTAAACCTTGGAGCATAATGTTTCTCTTCCTATTCCTTCTTTTCCTGCCTCGCCCACTCAGACAATTGTCAAGTCCGTTGATTTGACCACAATTCCACTCTTGTCACTTCCACATTCCTTTGCCCCTTCCTTTGTCCCCAGAGAAAGGACCACTCTTGTTTTCTTTTGCAGTAGCTTACCAACAAACATCCCTACCCAGTCTCCTTGTGTTGTGCCCACCCTGCCCACTGTTTGCCAGAGTGACCTGCCTAAAGCACGATGACTCCCGGGCCATGTCCCCTCCTCAAAACCACTCAGGACTCTCTGCCACAGGTGAAGCCCCACCTCCTCGCTCTGGCCTACAGGGTCCTCCAGTCTGTCCTCCACCCTCCGTGTCTACCACTTCCTCCCGCATGCAAGCCTTGCCCTGCATGCTCCGGCCACACCTTGTTTCCACCATTCTCTTCGTTTAGGCAGTGACAGCCATCACTCCCCCTTTCTCTCATTGTTAACATTGTCCCTAGACTTCTAGAGCTAGAGAATGCTCTAGCTCTCTGGAAGACCCATTACATTCTGCCCTGAATTCTAAACTTGATCCACATTTTGTCTCTCTTTGCTAGCTCCCTGGGGGCTGCTATCTGACTTATCCAATTCAACCGATGCTTTGGGCAGAACATGCTGTAGGTCTTGGGGATACCGAGGTGTATAAGACGTGACTTGCCTCTGATGGATGAAGCATTCTGTAAGGAAGAGAGACCAAAAAGGCACTATTACAATTTCACATGTTGGTACAGAGCCAGAGGTCTTCACATGGTGTTGCAGGAAGCACAGGAAGGGAGGTTATTGCAGCCCCAGTCTCCTTTGTACCCTGTAATACAGAGCAAAGTGCCCTGCGTTTATTGGGGCTGCAGGGAATGTTTATTTAATTGAATAATTCCTCAGTGACTCTTTTGTTAAAAAGGCTTCTTAAACATTTGGTTGACTTAACCGAACTGAGGTGTATATATATATATATGTCAGGTGCTCATACATTCTATTGTGAGCTAATGAGCGATTGTTGGTATATTGTTCTGGAAATGTTCTCAAGACTGTTTCATGTGTTCCATAGGTACATTATGAACTCCTCAAGGATATCTCTATTCTAGTCATTTACTCTCCAGAGCACAGCAAGAGACAAACTAAAATTCCACCCATATTCCTACATCCGAGTAAGGGGGCCAGCCTCTACCCTAGACTCTCACCTAAGCATTGACCACCCTTGACTTAATTTTTCCACTTTGGAGATGGAAGGATGTAGGGATAATTAAATCTTACTCTTTAGGACCATTCTAAAGCCAAGAGGTAGATGATGGTGTTGCTTGTTCATTGCTGATCTTGGGTAGGTCCATTAAAGCCTCCTGAACCCAGTCTCTTTATCTATAAAATAACCCTACTCTCAAGTGTTGGTGTGAGATGTGGGTGAAACAATGTGTGTTACTTGCCCAGCGCAGTTCCTGGAATACGGTCTGCATTTAACAGATAACAGTGATTGTGGCACCAATACTATTGTCGAGTACAACCATGGTGATCACTGGGCTAGGTAGGCCTGGGGAAGACTGATAATTAAGACAAATTTATTTTTCATTCTCAAAAAATGTCATAGTATAGTAAGGGAAAACTAAGGATAAAGGTGATTTGAGTGCAGTGTATGTGTCCCCAGATAGAAGTAAATAGAACCAAGGGAGCACCCAGAAGGCTTTTCTGGAGGAAGTGACAGCTATGCTGAGACTTGGAAAATGGCTAAAAGTTAGCCAGTGAAGATGGGAGAGAGGGAGCAACAGGAAGGTGCTCCAGACAACATTCACTCTTTTCCAGCGAATTTCAGTGTGCTTGTAGCATGAGAAACTTAGGTTAAACTTTAGACCAGACAGAGAAAGAGTGGAATTAATGATGATGGGAAATTAAGACATTTCTTTCTTTAGGACACTCAGCCAACAGATTGGTAGATTAAGCATGACACTGCTTTGATGTGGCAGGACCACTGGGGTAGGAAAAGGCTGAGACATGAATATTTAGCACTAGTTTTCAAACTATTTAAAAAAATCCATTATAACTGTCTCTTTAAATGAAAACTTTCACAGGAAAACAAAATACAAAGTAGTGCTTTTCTGGCAGGAAGAGAGTGCTGTTTCCAAACTTTTGTAGAGGGTCCACCTGAGGCCTCCACTTACACTATGGTGGCCCTTGGGACACTTCCAGTAGATCCCCTGGATTTCTAAAAGTAGAGCCTGAAGAGCCTTATTTGAAAGCCAAAGAGATGGCTGGCCAGAGAGTGATATGTTCTCCAAGTCCAAGGACCAATTCTGGCATGAAAGCCAGTGATACTTGGGCCACTGCATTGTCTTCTATTATACAAGAGCTTCCTAAACTGTCTTCCATCATGAGGTTATCTATACCTTTCTAAGATGCTAAGGGAGCACCAGTGTTCTTGCTACTACGGTTGAGTAATTTTTCTCAGGGTGTGTCTTTCGCCCAGTGAGAGACAAGTAGATTGTCTGGGGACATTTCCTGAAGCTCAGATCTCCTGGGAATGGACAGACGACAACAAGAGCTCCCCTTCCTCTAACAGGAGGGGTTGGGCTTTAACTCAACTTCCCATGAGACTGGAGTCTCCCTTCCCCCAGCAGCCTGAATCCACCTTTTCACAAAGTTTCCAGGAGCGGACAGCTGGCACTCTTAGATAACTCCCTACACAGCTGGCGTTTACATGCAGTCTGCCTGGCACCTGGGTCTGGCCTGTTTATGCTGCTCCCGGGTTGCTCTGCTTGTACTATAAGTAACATCTTTTCATTAGAGCATAACGCCACAGTCTGATCCATGGTGCCTCGACCCACAGGAACCGCAGGTCTTCTTTTGCTGGCTTTGACTTGTAAGTTTTCCCAGTAAAAGTTGTTTCTTCATCCCCACAACGTGATATTATAATGTTTACCTTCTCCCGCCTTGACCCCACCTCTTGATTCCATTTTCTAGCCTTCCTAGTTGGAATTTCCACTAGAAACGGGGGGTGAAGATAGGGGGAGATGCAACCAGCGGGTTCTCTACTGGAGAAGTCTTCAGGGTCAGACAGAACTCCCTCTCTCCCTCTTTCTTTGACATTGTCCAGAAAGACCATGTGCCTTCCAAGAGGTCTCCTCCAGACCACCCTTTTTTTGATCAACACAACAATTTATTTGTAAACATGTTATATGTGTCAGTAATCAAGTTGACAACACTTTATACATTTCATTGTATAATATTAACATCATACAAGAAGAAAAATCCACTGTACTCTGTTACAGTTTGGGTATTTTAAAATCTTTAAATACAAATTTTATTTGAAATACTGAAAATAAAAGAGAAACAAACACAAATGGCAGGGAAAATTGGAAAAAACTAAAAGAAAACTGTATCCCCCCCCAAACAAATAAAATCATCTAATTACTTTTTAAAATTTTTTTTATTCTCAAAAGTTCTACCTCCAAATTGTAAACTTTATTTTATTTATTTATTGATTTTTTTACATCTTTATTGGAGTATAATTGCTTTACAATGGTGTGTTAGTTTCTGCTTTATAACAAAGTGAATCAGTTATACCTATACATATGTTCCCATATCGCTTCCCTCTTGCATCTCCCTCCCTGCCACCCTCCCTATCCTACCCTGCCAGGCAGTCACAAAGCACAGAGCTGATCTCCCTGTGCTATGCGGCTGCTTCCCACTAGCTATCTACCTTATGTTTGGTAGTGTATATATGTCAAAAGAAATCAAGGAAATCAAAGAATCATATATATATGTATATATATATATAATTTTAGAATTTTATTTTATTTATTTTTTCATACAGCAGGTTCTTATTAGCTATCCATTTATACACATCAGTGTATACATGTCAATCCCAATCTCCCAATTCATCCCACCACCACCCCCAACCCTCCGCCACTTTCCCCCCTTGGTGTCCATATGATTGTTCTCTACATCTGTGCCTCTATTTCTGCAAACCAGTTCATCTGATCTGTACCATTTTTCTAGGTTCCACATATATGTGTTAATATACAATATTTGTTTTTCTCTTTCTGACTCACTTCACTCTGTAGGACAGTCTCTAGATCCGTCCACGTGTCTACAAATGACCCAATTTCGTTCCTTACTATGGCTGAGTAATATTCCATTGTATATATGTACCACATCTTTTTTATCCGTTTGTCTGTCGATGGGCATTTAGGATGCTTCCATGACCTGGCTATTGTAAATAATGTTGAAATGAACATTGGGGTGCATGTGTCTTTTTGAAATATGGTTTTCTCTGGGTATATGCCCAGTAGTGGGATTGCTGGGTCATATGGTAATTCTATTATTAGTTTTTTAAGGAACCTCCATACTGTTCTCCCTAGTGGCTGTATCAATTTACATTCCCACCAGCAGTGCAAGAGGGTTCCCTTTTCTCCACACCCTCCCCAGCATTTGTTGTTTGTAGATTTTCTGGTGATGCGCATTCTAACTGGTGTGAGGTGACACCTCATTGTAGTTTTGATTTGCATTTCTCTAATAATTAGTGGTGTTGAGCAGCTTTTCATGTGCTTCTTGGCCATTTGTATGTCTTCTTTGGAGAAATGTTTATTTAGGTCTTCTGCCCATTTTTTTATTGGGTTGTTTGTTTTTTTAATATTGAGCTGCATGAGCTGTTTATGTAGTTTGGAGATTAATTCTTTGTCCATTGATTTGTTTGCAAATATTTTCTCCCATTCTGAGGGTTGTCTTTTCATCTTCTTTGTAGTTTCCTTTGCTTGGCAAAGCTTTTGAGTCTCATTAGGTCCCATTTGCTTATTTTTGTTTTTATTTTCGTTACTCTAGGAGGTGGATCAAAAAAGATCTTGCTGTGATTTATGTCAGAGAGTGTTCTTCCTATGTTTTCCTCTAAGAGTTTTACAGTGTCCAGTCTTACATTTAGATCTCGAATCCATTTTGATTTAATTTTTGTGTATGGTGTTAGGGAGTGTTGTAATTTCATTCTTTTACATGTAGCTATCCAGTTTTCCCAGCACCACTTATTGAAGAGACTGTCTTTTCTCCATTGTATATCCTTGCATCCTTTGTCATAGATTAGTTGACCGTAGGTGCATGGGTTTATCTCTGGCTTTCTATCCTGTTCCATTGATCTATATTTCTGTTTTTGTGCCAGTACCATATTGTCTTGATTACTGTACCTTTGTAATATAGACTGAAGTCAGGGTGTCTGATTCTTCCAGCTCCGTTTTTTTCCCTCAATACTACTTTGGATATTCGAGGTCTTTTGTGTCTCCATACAAATTTTAAGATTTTTTGTTCCAATTCTATAAAAAATTCCGTTGGTAATTTGATAGGGATTGCATTGAATCTGTAGATTGCTTTGGGTAGTATAGTCCTTTTCACAATACTGATTCTTCCAATCCAAGAACATGGTATTTCTCTCCATCTGCTTGTATCATCTTTAATTTCATTCATCAGTGTCTTATAGTTTTCTGCATAGATGTCTTTTGTCTCCCTAGGTACGTATATTCCTAGGTATTTTACTCTTTTTGTTGCATTGGTAAATGGGAATGTTTCATTAATTTCTCTTTCAGATTTTTA
The DNA here is from genome assembly GCF_963455315.2 of Globicephala melas. Taxonomy (NCBI): domain Eukaryota; kingdom Metazoa; phylum Chordata; class Mammalia; order Artiodactyla; family Delphinidae; genus Globicephala; species Globicephala melas. The sequence continues at coordinate 91,530,494 of NC_083321.1, forward strand.
ATCATTAGTGCATAGGAATGCAAGAGATTTCTGTGCATTAATTTTGTATCCTGCAACTTTACCAGATTCATTGATTAGCTCTAGTAGTTTTCTGGTGGCATCTTTAGGATTCTCTATGTAGAGAATCATTTCATCTGCAAACAGTGACAGTTTTACTTCTTCTTTTCCAATTTGTATTCCATTTATTTCTTTCTCTTTTCTGATTGCTGTGGCTAGGACTTCCAAAACTATGTTGAATACTAGTGGTGAGAGTGGACGTGCTTGTCTTGTTCCTGATTTTAGAGGAAATGTTTTCCGTTTTTCACCATTGAGAATGATGTTTGCTGTGGGTTTGTTGTATATGGCCTTTATTGTGTTGAGGCAGGTTCCCTCTGTGCCACTTTCTGGAGAGTTTTTAATCATAAATGGGTTTTGAATTTTGTCAAAAGTTTTTCTGCATCTATTGAGATGATCATATGGTTTTTATTCTTCAATTTGTTAATATGGTATATCACATTGATTGATTTGTGTATATTGAAGAATGCTTGCAGCCCTGGGTTAAATCCCACTTGATCATGGTGTATGATCCTCTTAATGTCTTGTTGGATTCTGTTTGCTAGTATTTTGTTGAGGATATTTGCATCTATATTCATCAGTGATATTGGTCTGTAATTTTCTCTTTTTGTAGTATCTTTGTCTGGTTTTGGTATCAGGGTGATGGTGGCCTCTTAGAATGAGTATGGGAGTTTTCCTTCCTCTGCAATTTTTTGGAAGAGTTTGAGAAGGATGGGTGTTAGCTCCTCTCTAAATGTTTGACAGAATTCACCTGTGACGCCATCTGGTCCTGGAATTTTTTTGTTGGAAGATTTTTAATCACAGTTTCAGTTTCATTACTTGTGATTGGTCTGTTCATATTTTCTATTTCTTCCTGGTTCACTCTTGGGAGGTTATACCTTTCTAAGAATTTGTCCATTTCTTCCAGGTTGCCCATTTTATTGACATAGAGATGCTTGTAGTAGTCTCTTGGGATGTTTTGTATTTCTGAAGTGTCTGTTGTAACTTCTCCTTTTTCATTTCTAATTTTATTGATTTGAGTCCTCTCTCTCTTTTTCTTGAGAAGCCTGGCTAATGGTTTATCAATTTTGTTTACCTTCTCAAAGAACCAGCTTTTAGTTTTATTGATCTTTGCTATTGTTTTCTTTGTTTCTATTTCATTTATTTCTGCTTTGATCTTTATGATTCCTTTCCTTCTGCTAACTTTAGGTTTTGTTTGTTCTTCTTTCTCTAGTTCCTTTAGGTGTAAGGTTATATTGTTTATTTGAGATTTTTCTTGTTTCTTGAGGTAGGCTTGTATTGCTAAAAACTTCCGTCTTAGACCTGCGTTTGCTGCATCCCATAGGTTTTGCATTGTCATGTTTTGGTTGTCATTTGTCTCTAGGTATTTTCTGATTTACTCTTTGATTTCTTCAGTGATCTCTTTGTTATTTAGTAATGTATTGTTTAGCTTCCATGTGTTTGTGTTGTTTACATTTTTTTCCCTGTAATTGATTTCTAATCTCATAGGGCTGTGTTCAGAAAAGATGCTTGATATGATTTCAATTTTCTTAAATTTACTGAGGCTTGATTTGTGACCCAAGATGTGATCTTTCCTGGAGAATGTTGTGTGTGCACTTGAGAAGAATGTGTAATCTGCTGTTTGTGGATGGAATGTTCTATAAATATCAATTAAATCTATCTGGTCTATTGTGTCATTTAAGGCTTTTGTTTCCTTATTCATTTTCTGTTTGGATGATGTAAGTGAGGTGTTAAAGTCTCCCACTATTATTGTGTTACTGTCAGTTTCCTCTTTTATAACTGTAAGCAGTTGGCTTATGTATTGAGGTGCTCCTATGTTGGGTGCATATAAATTTATAATTGTTATATCTTCTTGGATTGATCCCTTGATCATTATGTAGTGACCTTCCTTGTCTCTTGTAACATTATTTTAAAGTCTATTTTATCTGATATAAGCATTACTACTCCAGCTTTCTTCTGATTTTCATTTGCATGGTATATCTTTTTTCATCCCGTCACTTTTAGTCTGTATATATCCCTAGGTCTAAGTGGGTCTCTTATAGACAGCATATATGTGGGTCTTGTTTTTGTATCCATTCAGTGAGCCTGTTTCTTTTGGTTGGAGGATTTAATCCATTCACGTTTAAGGTAATTATCAATATGTATGTTCCTATTACCATTTTCTTAATTGTTACAGGTTTGTTTTTATAGGTCCTTTTCTTCTCTTGTTTCTCCCACCTAGAGAATTTCCTTTAACATTTTTGTAGAGCTGGTTTGGTGTTGATGAATTCTCTTAGCTTTTTCTTGTCTGTAAAGCTTTTGATATCTCCATTGAGTCTGAATGAGATCCTTGCCAGGTAGAGTAATCTTGGTTCCAGGTTCTTCCCTTTCCTCACTTTAAATATATCATGCTACTACCTTCTGCCTTGTAGAGTTTCTGCTGAGAAGTTAGCTGTTAACCTTATGGGAGTTCCCTTGTATGTTATTTGTCGTTTTTCCCTTGTTGCTTTCAATAATTTTTCTTTGTCTTTAATTTTTGTCGATTTGATTACTATGTGTCTCAGCATGTTTCTCCTTGGGTTTATCCTGCCTGGGACTCTCTGCACTTCCTGGACTTGGGTGGCAATTTCCTTTCCCATGTTAAGGAAATTTTCGACTATAATCTCTTCAAATATTTTTTCAGGTCCTTTCTCTCTCTCTTTTCCTTCTGGAGCCCCTATGATGGGAATGTTGTTGAGTTTAATGTTGTCCCAGAGGTCTCTTAGGCTGTCTTCATTTCTTTTCATTCTTTTTTCTTTGTTCTGTTCCGCAGCAGTGAATTCCACCATTCTGTCTTCCAGGTCACTTATCCGTTCTTCTGCCTCAGTTATTCTGCTATTGATTCCTTCTAGAGTGTTTTTCATTTCAGTTATTGTATTGTTCATCTCTGTTTGTTTGTTCTTTAATTCTTCTAGGTCTTTATTAAACATTTCTTGCATCTTCTCGATCTTTGCCTCCATTCTTTTTCTGAGGTCCTGGATCATCTTCACTGTTATTATTCTGAATTCTTCTTCTGAAAGGTTGCCTATCTCCACTTCATTTAGTTGTTTTTCTGGGGTTTATCTTGTTCCTTCATCTGGTACATAACCCTCTGCCTTTTCATCTTGTCTATCTTTCTGTGAATGTGGTTTTTGTTCCACAGGCTGCAGGATTTTAGTTCTTCTTGCTTCTGCTCTCTGCCCTCTGGTGGATGAGGCTATCTAAGAGGCTTGTGCATGTTTCCTGATGGGAGGGACTGGTGGCGGTTAGAGCTGGGTGTTACTCTGGTGGGCAGAGTTCAGTAAAAGTTTAATCCTCTTGTCTGCTGTTGGGTGGGGTTGGGTTCCCTCCCTGTTGGTTGTTTGGTCTGAGGTGACCCATCACTGGAGCCTAACCAGCTCTTTGGTGGGACTAATGGTGGGCTCTGGGAGGGCTCACACCAAGGAGTACTTCCCAGAGCTTCTTTTGTCAGTGTCCTTGTCCTTACAGTGAGCCACAGCCACCCACTGCCTCTGCAGGAGACCCTCCAACACTAGCAGGTAGGTCTGGTTCAGTCTCCTATGGGGTCACCGCTCCTTCCCCTGCGTCCCGATGTGCACACTACCTTGCATGTGCCCTCCAAGAGTGGAATCTCTGTTTCCCCCAGTCCTGTCAAAGTCCTTCAATCAAATCCCACTAGCCTTCAATATCTGATTCTCTAGGAATTCCTCCTTCCATTGCTGGACCCCAGGTTGGGAAGCCTGACGTGAGGCTCTGAACCTTTACTCCAGTGGGTGGACTTCTGTGGTATAAGTGTTCTCCAGTTTGTGAGTCACCCACCCAGCAGTTATGGGATTTGATTTTATTGTGATTGCGCTCCTCCTACTATCTCATTTTGGCTTCTCTGTTGTCTTTGGATGTGGGATATCTTTTTTGGTGAGTTCCAGTGTCTTCCTGTCGATGATTGTTCAACAGTTAGTTGTGATTCCAGTGCTCCCACAAGAGGGAGTGAGCACATGGCCTTCTACTCCACCATCTTCTAGGATTCCATATATTTTTTAAAAATTGTTTTTGAATTTATTTATTTATTTTTGGCTGTGTTGGGTCTTCATTTCTGTGTGTGGACTTTCTCTAGTTGTGGCGAACAAGGGCCTCTCACTGTCGTGGCATTTCTCATTGGAGAGTACAAGCTCCAGACACACAAGCTCAGTAGTTACAGCTCATGGGCCCTGTTGTTCCGCGGCATGTGGGATCTTCCCAGGGCTCAAATCCGTGTCCCCTGCATTAGCAGGCAGATTCTCAATCACTGCGCTATGAGAGAAAGTCCACCTCAAACGTTTTTACGCCTTTCATTCAGCTCAACTGGTCAGTTCTATTATTAAACACAAATTGCTGGGGGAAAGAGCGCACACAGTTCCCCACTACCACAAATTATGCAGTCGAGTTTCCCCCATTTGGGGAAATTGCAGGTGTCAGCACACTCGCAGTGCAATGAGTGAGCCTCATCCTGGGTAAACCACCTTCATGATCATGGTATCTCCCCTGCCAGGTAAGTATCCATATATAATTTTAATGACATAAAGTTACATTTCTTTAGACCTACATGAGAGATGAAATTGTACCATATTAAATTCTATGTCCTTTTTAACATTTCTTTTTCTCTTGGTTTCTAAAGTTTGCCAACTGTTTAAGCTACATTAAGGGCAGTAAAGAGGGGAGGTCAGACCCCTTCTTGAGTGGTGTCTTCAGATAACCAGAGACTTTCGAAGAGAGGTTTCCATGGTGGAGGGGGTAGCAGTGGGCTGGAAGGAGTCTCTCTCTGACTTACCCATCACTCCTCTCAAGCACCCCTCCCCAACTATAACATTTCTCACTCTATACATATTGGGCTACTTAAGGATTTTCAGTCATAATATAGTCTCTGAAAAAGCAGGGGCATTATATGTTTCACCCATCACTGTACAACAAACCTAAAATAGTCCAAGGTTATTACAGTGGCCTATAAGGCCCTACCAATTTGGCCACGCCATCCCCCATCACCTCTCTGACCCCTCACTTCTACTTCACTGCCCCTTGCTTAACCTTGCTCTGCTTCAGGCTTTGACTGTCTTCTGAATATTGCAGACCTGCTGCTGCCTCAGGGTCTCTGGACTTACTGTTCTATCTGCTTTCACGCACTTCCCTCTCGCAGATATCTCCAGGGTTGTCTGCCTCACTTGCTACAGGGCTTGTGTCAAATGTTACTCTTTCCACAAGGCCATTTCTGACCACCCATTTAAAACTGGTACCAAGCATACTCCCTATCCCACTGGCTAAATTAATTTTTCTCTAAGGCTCTTATCCACAGGAATGCTATATATTTTACTCGTTGATTTTCTCATTTCTAGAATGCAGATTTTTGGAGGGCAGGGATTTTTGTCTGCCTTCTTCACTGTCCTACCCTTGATGTCCAGAACCGTGCCTGGCACATAGTAGATGTTGAATAAATGTCTGTTGAACGAGTGCATGAATTCTTCTGAGAATTAGAGCAGGCTCCAGGCCTCTTTTCTGTGTCTGTCTATTTTTCTGGGGTTTAAGGAACTAGATATACAGGACTTACCATGGAAGACCAGAGCTGGCGTATTTATTCTTCCTCACTTTGGCTTCCTTGCATTTCTTACTAAACCACACAAATAGGCTTTATGCTTAAGAAGTGCCTTCCTTCCCAGCATCACTTAGTAGAGAAAAATATTTATTTGAGTTTGAGGTTGGCAATACATCAAAATCCAATAATCATACCCTAGTGCAAATGCACTGGAGGGTGTGAGATACATAACGTAATAATATGTAATCTGCACATCAGGATCACAAAGGCGAATCTACCATTTCATTTAATTTATTTTCTTAAAATGTGACAATCCCACATGTACTTGAAATGATGCAGGTTGAGACAAACAGAAATGTGAGAGATTTATGAGCTGTGTCAGTCTGGTCTTAGGGATCCCTCCCTGGTCCGTGCTTGGAAGATAGGGCTGAGCAATTTCACCTTTTACTGCAGCAATATCTCGTCTGCATTCGGGAGAAAGACCTCCAACCTGTGAACGTATTAGCAGGTCTGTCTCTACCCGTGTGTTCATTTCCCACAGTGTGTGCCTCCTGGGTCTTGGGGGCCTGTTTACTGGTGTGAGCTGTTTGGAGGCTCAGTTGTGTAGCCTGTATGGGAGAGAGTCTCAGCGTGGGCTGGACTTGTGCAAAATGGAAGGTGGGAGACAGTCTGGAGATTTTAAAAAGCAGTAGACATTTTATTTTTTAAATTTTATTTATTTATTTTTATTTATTTATTTTTTTGCTGTACACGGGCCTCTCAGTGTTGTGGCCTCTCCCATTGCGGAGCACAGGCTCCGGACGCACAGACTCAGCGGCCATGGCTCACGGGCCCAGCCGTTCCGCGGCATGTGGGATCTTCCCAGACCAGGGCATGAACCCGTGTCCCCTGCATCGGCAGGTGGACTGTCAACCACTGCGCCACAAGGGAAGCCCAGACTTTTTTTTTCTGAACATGGAGCAGGAGCCTGCTCAGATGAAATAACACAAAACAATTTTGAAGGCCTGTGAGCTGTGGACCCGTGGCCAGGGTTGGACATATCTGGATCTACCTAAGCTGTCCAAGGGTGTCTTCAGCCCCCAAGGGAAACTTCACCTACCTCTCCCCACTCTCCTTGATCACTCCCTCTCCCAAGGGTTCTGCTCTCTCTTCTCACTGCTCTGAGTTTGCTGTCCTCTGCCGATTGACTTTACGTTAAAGGCAACAATAACCATTGTTTATTGGAAGGCTGATATTTGGCAGAAATGAACCACTCTGCAAGGCAGGTGTGAAGTCTCAGATTTGTCCAGGAGGAACCTACAACTCCAAGAGGTTAAATGACTAAGAAAGTCAGTGTTAAACCTAGGATTTGAGTCCAGGCCTGTGTGGTTTGCTTCTATTTCACTGTTTTAGGTTCATCAGACCTTCATCTGTACTGTCTTTAGCCCTATGCTACCAGGGCCCTGGCTTTGGGCTCCATGCTTAGAGGGGCCCAGCACTGGCTTTTCTCCTGTCCTGCTGTGTCCACATCTTTGGCACCCACAGGACATGACCCCTGGCTCTCACAACCCCTTCTTCAAGACCAGGTTCCAGGTTCTCAAAGCAAGGAATGGAGCTTAGACATGTGGTCTGGAGTATTCACACACATGCATGCAGGTCCTCTTGTCGCATAGGGTGGAACCAAGTGTGGGAAGGGAAGATGGGCGGTCCCAGTCAGGCTGCTCCCCTACGACCCTTGCTGCAGGGCTCACAGATGTCAGGCTTGCCATTTTCATCATCATGATGTCCTGAGTGTGTACAGCCTCTGCACCATTTTCATTGCATCCATCCATCCTTTGATATTCACTCCAGCTCCATGAGACTGGAGGAATTTGAGGATGAGGGAGAATTCACAGGTAGCAACTACCCTCAGACCTGTCCTCCGACCCCCTCTGTGCCCTGAGCTCTCTGTCCCATGCCTGCCCTGGCCTGTCATGTTCTTTGTGGCCCCTCCTCTTTTCTAGCATCCTCCTTGCACAAACCATGAAATCAGCCTGTTTCTCAGGGACAAGCTCTTTGAAGCTTGCCCCTACTAACCACCTCCAGTTTGGCTAAACTGACATATCCCCAAGGACATGGAGACCTCAGGGAGTCTTCCTCCACAAGCTGGCTGTGGATTGTCTATGATTTGCTGATCAGATCACAGGGAAAGTTAGAAGCGGAGGGAAAAGCTGTCTGCAGTAACTAAACACCAAGCATCTTTTCATGGCTGTCTTCTCTCTGGCCATCCCCTACTGGGTCCACAGTGGCCTGGGTTCTCATGAAGCCATAGCACCTGGTTACAAGGAGATCTCCTGAATCCCAGAGCAGGCTCCTCTTGGAATGAGAGAGATTGTTCAGTGTGTGGGGAGTGGAGCCTACAATCCACGGTTTCCCCAGGGGGCCAGCCTCCCTACCTCTCTACCTGCACCTCCTACCAACTCCCGAGTTAAACTCAGCCCCAGATCGACTGGCTTCTTCCTAGACCAACCCACATACTTGGTCTCCTTCAAAATCTGTGTCTTGCTTGTACCATTTTCCTTGCTAAGAATATTCATTCCCCTTTCTCTCATTTTGTGTGAGTTTCGCCCATTTTTCGAAGCCCTCGGCAGTTGGAAGTCATGCCGTTTGAGATGTGGTTGAAGAAACTATAGCTGTTTAGTCAAGAAAAGAAAGAATTCAGAAGAAATGTGTAAAAGCTGATGTGAAAGATGAGAAGGACCGTCTTGCAGAAGAAAGGGCAGATCTAGTACGTGTGACCTCAGGAGGCAAATCAGAGCCACCAGGGTACCAGTTCAAGCACAGTGTGAGACAGAACCTCCTGGTAGTAGGAGAAACCCAAACATGGATCATACTGCCTTGGACAGTATCAAGTCTCTGGTCAGATAATGACTATGTTCTCCAGGGGTTTGTTCCCTGGGGCTGATGAAGATGAAATTTAAGATGAAATGTAGGGTTGGTCTACATGACTCCCAAGGCCGTTTTAACCTTGAGATCCAGAGTTTTCTAGTGTCACGTCCTCTGGAAGTTCTTCTTTATCTACCGCTACCTTCACAGAGAGTTATTTCTCTAGACCGCTTAGAACCAAGACCTCAAACTTTAGTTCTTATTATTAGTTACCTTGTCTACTACTAGTTACCTTATGTAGGTTAAAAACTCCTTGAACTTAGGGACCTTTTTCTGAGATAATCACTCTTCCAGAATATAGTAGGGGAGCTCAATACATGTGTGTCTTTAAGATAACTTTTTCTGATGATAAAATATAGTTCTGCTTATTAAAAAGAGTTCAAAAACTGCAAAGTATGTGGAATAATATAAAAATGGTCCATTATCCCATCATCCAGAAATAACTTCATGCATTTCCTTCCAGTCTTCAATATGTATTTATTTTTTGAAATGATGAGAACAAACTTGCAGGGGAATTTCATATTTTTCAAACTCAAAAGCAAGTGGTAACTAAAAAGCTCAGTCAGCCTTCTGGGATGGTGCAGTTTGGTCCAGCACTTTCTGCTGTTGGTGCCTCCTGGGAAGCAGGGGAAGGGAGGGACTCTCAAATCACAGTGAGCTACTGACTATTCCAGGTGAAGTGCCCAAGAGTTCCTAGGAAGGTGTCTTTTTTTGCAGACGGTGTTTGCCTTCCAACCCTAAGATGTTCCTCATGGTCAAATGTGCTCTCCTTCTCTGCAGTTACCAGGGGGTCTCTGCAGGGAGGATTAGCCTGGCTGGAGCTGTGTGTGTGTGTGTTTTCCTTTCTCCCTAACTCACTGAGAGCTTGGCAAGGCCAGGAGAGAGGCAGCTGATTATTTTTAGCCCCTTGTTCCTCAGAATGGATTGTGCATAACAAAAGAATGCTAATGCTCAGTGTCTTTATGAAAGCACTGGAGTTCATCAGCTTTGCAAAGAAGTGAAATTAAATCAAGATTTAATTGGGATATGCATGTTTTATTCATGCTACTAACCACAGGAGAAGCCAGCAAGCTGAAGGTAAAAAAGAGGGGAAAAAGTCTTTTGAAAAGTTGTTTCTCTCTGATTAAATAGAGATAGTTTCCAACTTCAAAGGCAGCAGGCCTTTAATGTATTTTAAATACTCAACTATGCTTGGCCTGGCCGGTTCTGTTGCTGGTGGGTGACAGCAACCCAGGCGTGCCCTACTCCTGCCTTCATGTCCTGGCCTCCAAAGCATGTATGTGGCTCCTGGTCCTACTGTCTGTGCTTCAGTATGAGCCCTAGAAACAGCTGTCCCAAGACTCTGGGGAGAGGTGGGCACAGCTCAGGAGATCTAGAGTTATCCCTCAGCATATGAGTAGCTCCTACTGCCCACATCTGAAGAACAAATAATACTGAGGAATAGGACTTTTCTCCTTCATCAGAGACTTCTCCCCTGGAAGGAGACATGTTGAGTATCAAGCTATGTTAGGTACAAAGATAAGGCAGTCCCAGCCTGAGTCTCTTGCACCTAAAAATATAGAACAAGAGATTAAAGAAAGACCTAGATAATATAGGAAAAATAGAGAGAAAGGCTAAGTTTGCTGGAAAGGTTTCAGAAGCTCTGATAGATCAAAGGAAGGAGCAATCCAGTAGGAAGACCAAAGAGAGCTTTATGGTTGAGATGAGATTTGAGCTAAGTTAGAAGAATGTCCACAATTTCTGTGTGTACAATGGGGAGCAAGTGTTCCAAGCAGTGAAACTCTGAGTCAAGTTGCTGGAGATGGAAAGCTTGAAAGATGTTTCAGGGAAGACAAAGAGTCTGATTAGCTATGGCTTGTGGTGCATATGGTGTAGTAGCAGGAGAGTCTGGCAATATAGGTTGGGACAAGACCATGGAGAGTCTTAACCTCAGGCTGAGCAGTTTATAAAATGAGAGGATTAGCTAAAGTTTAGGCAAAAATAGCCCTTCATATTCATAAATTCAGAGGTCCATAGAATTGGAAAAAAATTTCAGAATTATCTGGCCCCAGGATTTCTATGGCTAACCACCTCCTGTGACCATGGCAGACATCATTCATCCATCTTGGCACTCTTTTCTTCTGAGGTTAGAAGGAAGCTTACAGTCTTTTAGAACAAAGCAAACTAGTAGCCACTGCTAGATTCTGGCTATCTGAATTCCTTTCCTGACACTCTTGAATATATCATACCTCAAAAATATCTGCATGAAGTGGGTGGGACTGGTGCTCCTAGCTTTCCATAATAGTGGGCTAGGTTATTTGGTTCTAATTACCCATTGAGAAAAAACTACAAATCCTCTTAAAAGTATCAAATAGATAACAAGATAGTAAGGAATTACTGGGAAAATTAATTAAGGGAAAATATGAGCAGTAAAGGCAACACAGAAGACGTTTTTGCCTTAAGAGCATTGGCCAATTTGGGGAATTTTGAACTTTTGTTTTGAAGTCCTTATAAAAAAAGGGGGGTAAAAATGAAAATCCAAGATCTGTACAAGGTTTGAAGTCTAATATGTAATACATTCCACAACAAGCTGGTATAAATGTGAACCAGAAGGAATCCAGCCTGCCTACAGTTTTGCAGTCTTGTTTCACATCTTCTACATGGTCCAAGTAGCCTTAGGGCATGAACTTGGCGTAGGGTTGTCCTATACTGATATATCTATGGCACTTGAAAGAAGAAATAAAGTTTTTCTCCAAAGGAAAGCACTTGCATCCTTGGCCTCAAATATTACAAATAATTATTTTAAATATAATGGGTATCATAAAATCAAAGATAACCAAGTCACAAAGAACAAAATACGCATGGAAAAACAGAAACAAACAAAGCAATAGAAATATATCAACACGGAATTTAGTATCAAAATTACCAGAGAGAAGTTATAAAACAATTATGTTTGCCCTGGGTTGCAGCTTGGAGTCTCAGGGACTCAGACTCTGAGATAGATATTAGAGTTTAGAAGCTTATTGGGGATCAACACCTGTGGGGGAAGAAAAGAAAGCAGGATTGGGCAGAGGAAGAAGTCAGACTGGGATGCAGTCTCAACAGGCCTCAGCCAACATGAGAGGAAGCTCTGAAGCTAGGATAGCTCTTCAGAGATATCCTGAATTGGAGGGAGAGATTTAGGTTGTTAAATCCCCATTGCAACCAATCCTTAGATATGACTCACCCCTAGGAAGACCCTTTTTTCAACTAAGGTAAGGAACCTCTTTTCCACCAAGGCAAGATCCAAAGAGGCTCTCAGACAACAACATTCCCATCAGCTGAGTAAAGGAATCTCTTATTCCAAAGCAAAGTGGGCAGTGCAGCATAGCATCCATAATGCTCTGTTTGAGGAAATAAAAATAAGTGTAAATATATATGTATGAGAAGGAAGCTATAAAGATTGTCAGATTTTTTTTAAATAGAGCTTCTGAAAATGAAAAATCCAACTATTAAAATTAGAAATCCAAAAATGAGTTTAATTGCAGATCAAACACAGCTGAAGAAGGAATTAGTAAATTGGAAGATATGCCAGAAGAAAGTAGAATATGCATGACATGAAGAGACAGAAAGCTAGAAAATGAAGAGTAGTCAAGTGATACACAGGATAGAGTGAGGAGGTCTAACATACATTTAATCAGAATACCAGGAGAGGAGAGAGAAAATAGGGCAGAAACAATATTTGAAGAGATAGTAGCTAAGAATTTTCAGGACCAATGAGTGTCATAAATCCATAAATTCAAGAAGCCTTATAAATGTAGAAAACACGTAAACACATCATAGAACAACATAGACAAAGAGAAAACCTTAATAGAAGATTTAAAGAAATACAGGTTGTTTTCAAATGAATGAGAGGTTAATTGCTGACTTCCCAACAATAATAAAGGAAACTAGATGGCAAAGGAAGAATGTCTTAAGTACATTGACAAAATTAATAGCTAATAAATAATTCTACATTTAGTGAAAATATCCTTTAATAATGAGCACAAAATAAAGACATTTTAGGTAGACTAAACAGAGTTCTTATCAACAAACCCTCAGTAAAATAAATTCTAAATGATGTATTTCAGGCAGAAAAAAAATGATTCCAGATGGAAAATGTGAAATATAGAAAGGAATCAAGAGAAAGGAAGGTTGTAAATAAGTGGGTAATCCACATGAACATTGAATATACAAAAGAATAAGTATAAAATCTTGAAGCTTAATTTTAAAAATATAGAATTAATGGAGTTAAAGTGTTATAAGATCTTTGGGTTATGTGTTATGAAGATTAAGATATTCACATTTGGCTTTGATAACTTAAGCATACATCTTATATATTTTAGAATATATTGGTCATGATTCAGCACAGAAAATGAAACAAAGTATTTCAAGCAGGAAAAAAAATAAATATAAGGAATTAGGAGTTGTGTTTAAATCATTGGAAAGATTGGAGGAGCAAAATCAGAAAGGCAGTGAAATGCAGTGTCCAACTGCTGCAAAAAATCATGTTTTCCACAACCCATACATCAGCCATCACCACTGTCAAAGAAGGAAAGGTCATTCCTTCATTCCTACTCTCCAGGTTATATATGAGTATATTCATTGGCAGAACTTACATTGCACTTCAAAATCTAGTGTTAAAGAGTTTGAGAAATTTAGTTTCAGGTTTCCAGCTCCTGGGATATAGAGACAAGCACAGAAGAAGATGATAATGAAATATGATTACCACTAAACATTATCCAGTAGCAAAACAATAAAAATAGTGTATAATATCCAAAGAAGTAGATTTGCTACTATGTTTTATTCTAGAATTGTCATATTTTTCAGTTTTACATTAATGTATCTAATCTATTTTAAGGTTTTTTTGGTATATTGATTGGAATTCATTTTTCTGCACACAGATATCCTTTTGTTAAAAAGACTATATTTCTTCCACTGAACTGCCTTTGCCCTTTGTCAAAAATCAGTGTGTGTCTGTTTGTAATTTTTAGCTTCTCCATTCTGTTCCATTGATCTGTCAGTCTATCTGATGCCAACATCACACTATCTTAATTACTGTACCTTTATATTGACTCTAAAAACAGGTAGTGTTAACTCTACTTTGCACTTCTTTTAAAAATTTATTTTAGCTATCCTACAACCTTTACATTTCAGTGTAACTTTTAGAGTCATCTTGTATATATCTACCAAAAAGAAAACTTATGGAATTTTAAATAGATATTTTCATGAACCTATTTCAGGACAATTGACATTTAAAAAATACTGAGCCTTTGAACCTATAAACAAGATATATCTCTTCATTTACTTAGGTCTTCTTTTATTTCTCTTGACAATTTTTTTGTAGTTTTAAATGACAGGCTTTGCATATATTCTTCCAGTTTTATACCTAATTATTTCATATTTTGATGCTATTATCTTTTAAAAATATTTCAATTTCTAATTGTTCATTGCTAGTATATAGAAATACAGTTGAATTTTGTATATTGACCTTGCAATCTGCAATCTTGCTAAACTCCTGTATTAGTCTCAGTAACTTGTTTTTAAAAGATTGCATCCCATTTTCTAGATAGACAATCATATTGTATGTGAATCATATGTGTATGTATGTTAAGACAGTTCTACTTCTTCCTTACCAGTCTGGATGCCTTTTATTTCTTTTTCTTGCCTTATTGCACTGGCTAGAAACTCCAACATAACGAGTAAAAGTAGTGAGTCTGGATATCCTTGTCTTGTTCTTGATCTTAGGGGGGAAAATTCAGCCAGCCATCATTGTGATATTGACTAGAGGTTTTTATAGATTCCCTTCATATGATTGAGGAAGTTACTTTCCAATTGTAAGTTTGCTAAAAGTTGTTTTTTTTTAATCAAAAATGGATATTGAATTTTGTCCAATGCTTTTTCTTCACCTGTTGAGATAATTATATGGTTATTCTCTTTCAATTTGTTAATATGGTGAATTTGATTCATTTTAAATGTTAAATCAACTTTAACATTGATTCATGGGATAAACCCTATTTGGTCAAGATATACTATTGTTGATTTGGTTTTTTAAAATGTTTATAATCATGGCATCTATGTTCATGAGGAATATTATTCTGTAGTTTTCTTGTAATGTTTTTGTCTGGATTTGTTGTCATGGTACTGTTGACTTCAGGATGAGCTGGTAAGTATTCCCTCCTGTTCAATTTTTTGGAAGAGTTTGAATAGAATCATTCTAATGTCTTCTTTCAGTGTTTGGCAGAATTTACAGATGAAGCCATTCGGGCCTGGAGTTTTCTTTGTTGGAAGGTTTTTATTTACAAATTTAATATCTTTAACAGATACAGGGCTATTCAGGCTATTTCTTCTTGAGTGCGCTTTGCTGGTTTGTGATTTTCAAGGAGTTTTACATTATATTTAATTTATTAAATGCATTAGCATAAAATTGTTCATAAGAGTTCCCTATTACCATTTTAATATCTATAGAATCTGTAGTGACATCCCTTTTCATATCTGATATTGGCAACTTGTGTCTTCTCTCTTTATTGTTCTCCTTGATCAGTTTGGTTAGAGGTTTACCAATTTTGTCATTATTAAACAATATTTATTGCTTATTATTACATTATGTATATACGTATATTTATTAAAAATAAGCTGCTGAATTTATTGATTTTTTAAAATGTTTCTATTTCATTGATTTCTACTGGGATCTGGTCTTTATTATTTCCTTTCTTCTACTTATTTTAGGTTTTATTGGATTTTTTTCAGTTCTTTAATGTGGAAGCTGAGTTTATGTGTTTGAGATCATTTTTTTCTAAAATAGTTACTTAGTGGTATAAATTTGTCTCTAGTACTACTTTAATAATCCCACAAATTTTGATACATTGTGTTTTCATTCAGTTCAAAGTGTTTTTGATTTTGTCTTTTGGTTTCTTCCTTGACTCATAGGTTATTTAGAAGTATGTTATTTAGTTTCATAATTTTCAGAAAATTTCCCAATATTTTTGTGGTTTTGATTTCTATTTACTTCCATTTTGGTTAGAGAATGTACTTTACATGACTTGAATCTCTTTAAATTTGTTTAGATTCATTTTGTCTACCTTGATAAAGGTAGACAAAATGAATTTTGTTAGATTCATTTTGTCTACCTTGATAAATGTTCCATATGCATTTAGAAATAATATGTATTCTATAGTTGTTGGATGGAATATCCTATGGATATCAGTTAGGTCAAGTTGTTTGATAGTGTGTTTAAGCCTTCTATATCATTGCTGATTTCTTGTTACTTGATTTTATCGAGTATTAAAAGAGGAAAAATCTCTAAGAGAAATCTCCAACTATACCTGTGGATTTGTCTATTTCTTTCCTTAGGTCTATCAATTTTTATTTCATGTAATTTAAAACTCTATTATTAGATGCATAAATGTTTAGAATTGTTTTATGTTATCGATAGATTTATCCCTTCATCATTATGACATAAATGTCTTTATTATTCTATTGTAATATTCTTTGCTAGGAATCTAATTGTCTGACACTAATATAAGCACTCCAGCCTTATTTTATTTTTTAATTTTTTTTGGCCATGCCACACGGCAGCTTGCAGGATCTTGGTTCCACCTCGTTCAACCAGGGATTGAAACCAGGCCCTCATCAGTGAGAGCATGGAGTCCTAACCACTGGACTGCCAGGGAATTCCCAGTAGGTTTTTTTTTTTATATGGATTCCATTTTAATATTTATGATTAGCTTTATAATATTGTATAACTTATATTACAGAACATGCTTGCTGGATGCTTATGCTTTCTTTCTTTTTTTTTTCACACACAAACACTGTATTTTATTTTTACAAGAGATAAATAAACTGACACCAAGCATTGTAAATGGATGACCACAACAAAAGCAACAATGATTGCAATTACCAAACACGAAACACACCCATACTACGTCATAATATTGACATTCAGTCCAGTAATCCTCCACTGTAACAGTTCCTTTACTTTGCAGTGAAAATTGATTTGTATATTTTTTGCCTCTGAGTCCTTGCGGGATTTTTCTTTTTTATTCAAACAGAAAGTCACAAAAATTGTAATCAACCTCATCAGTTCACTCAGTCCCATGTAATTAATTTTATTTTCATCTTGATCTTTTTTTAGCAGTTTTTTGTTATTTTTTTCACTCCAGTCTTCTTTTAACTAGTGTTAGTATAGTATGTCCTTTTTTATCATTTTATTTTTTACAAAATTTACTATCCATTCATGATGAAAAGAAAACACTTAGCAAAATAGGAATGGAGGGAAACCTCTTTGTTTTGATAAAACTTATCTACCAAAACCTATAACAAACATCATACTTAATGGTAAAGCTCTGGATGCTTTCCTTTTGAAAGGAAGAACAAAACAATGAATTTCATTACCCCCACTTCTATCAATTCAATATTGTACTAGAGGTTTTGACCAACACACAAAAAACCTTCCTTCTCCCTTTACCACCCCCCAAAAAATGATTGAAAAGGAAAAAAAAGTCATCACTTAAAAATAATATAACTGTGCACATAGAAAATCCAAAAAGATTCCATAGATAAAAATTTAAATGTAATAAGAAAATTTTAACAAGTTTGCTGGATATAAAATAAATATAAAAAATATTGTTAGAATATTTGCACCACCATATATCAAGACTTACTATAAAAGATATTATAACTAGGTTGGTGTTGCATTGGTGCAGTGATAGTAAAATAGAGCAATGCCATAGAATAGCAAGCTAAGCAATAGACTCTTGATACAGTGCAGAGGTGAGCCCTGCAGAGAATTAGATAAAAGACAGACTTTTCAAAAATGGTGCCAAGAAAATTGGATATCCATATGGGAGAAAAAGAAATTAGATATCTGCCTCACATCATACACTAAAATCAATTTCAGTGGATTAACGACCAGATTATGAAGTCAAAATTATATTGCTTTCTGGAATTTCAGGTCCAGAACAAGATACTATAGATTGACTTTTCCCTGCTCCTCTCTCTAAATATAACTAAATACCAAGAAATTATTAAACAGAGAGTGATAAAAAGACTCTGAAAGCTGAAAAGAAAAAGGCAGACTGGCCAGAGACCTCAGGACTTGAGGAATAACAACGTGGTGAGTTCCCTCCTTTTTTTTTTTTTTTGTTGTTGTTCTTTGTTTGTTTGTTTGTTTGTTTTATATCTCTCATATATCCTTGAACTAGGCACTGGAGAAGGCTATGACCCAGAACAACTGGCAGGCATAGATAAAGACAAGAAAAAACAGAAAAAGGCCTCTCTCTCCTGCCAAAGGACCAAGAAAAGGGAAGTCCAACAGAGATCTAGTGAGAAATCTCAGTCCCTGCTCCATCACTAGAAAATCAGCAATGGCAGCAGTGAAAACACAGCCACCTCAGCCCTGGTCCACAACCAGGACCCTGGTGGGTAGTCTATTCTGCTCACAGAAGCAGCAGAAAATCCCCAGGCCATCTTGCCCCTGCTCCATAAGTCATGCTCAGTGGGTGATCTAATTCATAGGTAGCAGTGAAGCCCTAAGCTGTCTAAGCTTCCATTGCACAACTGGGGCACTGGTGGGTTATCCTATCCATCAACAGTGGCAACAGCAATGAAGACCTGTGTCTCCTTGCTTTCCACCTAGAGGCATAGGGAGACCCAGGCTAAGGGATTTTTTTTCTTCTTCTCTACCAAAGGTCTCTCAGTAGCAGGTGGCCTAAGGAAGTACCTTCTGCCACTACAGACTGTGCTAGCAGGCATTGAACAAGAGTCCCAACAGCACTAGAAGAACAAAACAGGCTGAAGTAATATTACAAGGACTCAGAAAACTAAATTTTCATTAGAACTAAAGTCACAAAAGTAAGGCAGAACCTATATGCTAAACTTAAAAAGAGTAACTTTCTGCTAAAATAGGTTTAGATGAGATCAAAAGTCCCTTAACTAAATGACCAAAATGTCCAGGATACAATAAAAAATCATTCTCCATACTAAGAACAGGAGAACCACAACTTGAAAATGAAATGACAATCAGCAGACACTAACCCTGAGATGTTGAATTATTTGACAAGAATTTTAAATCAACTCTGACAAAAATGCCCCCATAATCAATTATAAATTCTCTTGAAACAAAGAAAAATATAGAAAATCTCAGTAAAGAAATAGAAGTTATAAAAAAGAACCAAACAAAAATAAACTCAAAAATACAATAACTTAAATGAAAAACTTGCTGAATGGAATCAATAGCAGAGTGGATATGACAGAGCACTGAATCCATGAACTTGAAGTCAAATCAATAGAATTTATTCAATCTGAACAATAAAGAGAAAATAGACTAAAGAAAAAAAACAGTCTCAGGGCTTTATATAACAAACATCTAACATTTATATTATTGGAGTCCCAGAAGAAATAATAGCTGAAAACTTTCCAAATTGGTGTGAAGGGTAAAACAACTATACCCCAATAAAAAACCCCTACAGATCCATGAAACTGACTGAACCCCAAATAGGATAAACCAAAAGAAATATACACCAAGAAATACCACAAACTTCTAAAAACTAATAGTGAAGGAAAAAAATCTTAAAAACAGCCAGAGATAGAGGACACATTATCTATTAAAAACCACCAATTTGAATGACAAAGGATGTCTTAACTGAAACCATGTGGCAGACAGAAATGGCATAACATTTTTCAGTCCTTGAGAAGTGGCGGGCTTCCCTGGTGGCGCAGTGGTTGAGAGTCCGCCTGCCGATGCAGGGCACACGGGTTTGTGCCCCGGTCCAGGAGGATCCCGCATGCCTCAGAGCGACTGGGCCCGTGGGCTATGGCCGCTGAGCCTGCGCGTCCGGAGCCTGTGCTCCACAACGGGAGAGGCCACAGCGGTACGAGGTCCGCGTACCACAAAACAAAAAAAAAGAGAAGTGGCAACCCTGAATCTGGTGAAACAGACATCAAGGTTTTTTTTTTTTTTTGCTTTGTTTTGTTTGTAGACATAGACAAGCTTATTTTATTTTATTTTTAATTAATTTTTATTGGAGGATATTTTATTTTATTTTATTTAAAATAAAATAAAATAAAATATATAAATAAAATATTTTATTTTATTTATATTTTATTTTATTTTTAATTAATTTTTATTGGAATATAGTTGATATGTTGTATTAGTTTCTGCTGTACAGCAAAGTGAATCAGTTATACATATACACATATCCATTCTTTTTTAGATTCTTTTCCCATGTAAGTCATTACAGAGTATTGAGTTCCCTGTGCTATACAGTAGGTTCTTATTAGTTTTCTGTTTTATAGTCATACGTATCTGTCAATCCTAATCTCCCAATTTATCCACCCTCACCTGCTCTTTCCCCCTTGGTAACCATAAATTTGTTTTCTACATCTGTGACTCTATTTCTTTTTTGTAAATAAGGTTATTTTTAAATTTATGAAAGGAGAAAAGCTCTATAGTAGCCACAGCAATTTGATAAAGAAGAATTAAGTGGGGGAAATCATTTTTCCCAATGTTAAATCTTACTATATGGCTAGGGTATACAATAAATGTGATACTAGTGGAGGTATAGACATATAGATCAATGCCATACAACAGAGAACCCAGAAATAGATCCACACAAATATATCCAACACATTTTTGACAAAAGAGCCAAAACAACTAATGGAAAACAGATAACCTTTTCACTAAGTGGTACTAGAGCTATCCATAAGCATAAAATGGGCCTTGATTGTAAACCACACATCTTATGTACAAATACTAAGTCAAAATGGATCATGGGTCAAATTTTAGGAAAAAAGCATAAGAGAAAACTTCTGGGTTCCAAGGCTAGGCAAAGAGTTCTTAGAGTTGACACTAAAAGCACAATCCATAAAAGGAAAAATAATAAACTGGACTTCATCAAAATTAAAATTTTTTCTCTGCAAAAGATCCTTTTAAGTGGACAAAAAGTCAAATCAGGCTGGAAGAAAATGTTTGTAAACCACATGTCTAACAAAGAATTTGTATCTAGACTGCATAACGAACTATCAAAACTCAATATTAAAAAAACAAATGATCCAATTATAAAATGAGTAGAAGACATGCATAGACATTTTATCAAAAAGCATATGCAGATGACAAATAAGCACATGATGTCCGGCTTAGTTAGCTATTAAGAAATGCAAATTAAAACTACAATGAGATAGCACCACACACCTATCAGAATAGTTAATGTAAAAAATAGTGATAACACCATATCCTGGCAAAGATGTGGAAAAACTCGTTCACCCATATATTGCTAGTTGGAATGTAACATGGTACAACCACTCTGGAAAATAATTTGGTATTTCCTTTAATATTAAAAATGCACCCAACAGTCGCACTATATGGCATTTATTCCAGAGAACTGAAAACTTATATTCACACAGAAGGTTGTACAAAAATATTTATAGCAGCTTTATTTGTAATTGCCCCAAACTAGAAACTAACCAATGTCTTTCACTAGATGAAAGGTTAAATAGGCTGTGGTACATTTACATCCTGGGTTACTACTCAGCAGTAAAAAGGAATAAACTTGATACTGCAACAACTTGGATGAACCTCAAGGAAATTATGCTGAGTTAAAAAAGTCATGGTCAAAAGGATACATGCTGCATGATTCCATTTATACAGCAGCATAATTACAGAGATGGAGAACAGATTAGTGTTTGCCCAGAGGTAAGGACAGACAGAGAGGAGATAGCTATAGGGGCATAGCATGAAGGGAGTCTTGAGATGATGATACCGTTATGCATACTGACTGTGGTGGTGATTGTATGAAGCTACACATGTAATAAAATTGCATAGAGTGATACAAATACACACCAATGTATGTATAAGTGCATATATATGAGTGCATGTATAGCTGGTGAAATCTGAATATGCTCTGTAGGTTGCAATGATGTCAATTTCCTAGTCATGATACTTTTCTCCAGTTCTACAAGATGTTAACATGGGGGGAGGCTGGGTGAAGGATGCATGTATGGAGATTCCCCATACATTTTTTTAGCACCTCTTGTGACTCTACAATTATTTCAAAATAAAAAAGATTTTTAAAAATTATATTGTTTTTAGACAATAAAATAGAATAACCTCCTGACCTCAAAGTAGGGAAGAATTTCTTAAATGAGACACAAAATGTACTAGATATAAAAGACATTTCCTCAGTTTTCAATCTTAAACTCCTTGTAGCATTTACTGTTATTATTTACCCTGAAATCTCATTTTGATTATTTTCTATCTTGGCTTCTATGGCACTTAAACTTATTTAAATTTTCCTTTTATCTCTCAGACTGCTTTATTCATTTGTTAAACAAGTACTGCACACCTGTTATGTTCCAGGAACTCTTTTAGGTGTGGGATATTATAGTGAACAAAACAGATTTTTCAAATAGATAACGTCCCTATCCTGATGGATCTTACAGTTTAGTGCTAGCTGGTGGTTGAGAAGGCAAAAAAATGTATACATAAATAAGTAAAATATAGTAGTATGCCAATTGGTGATAAGTGTTATGAAAAAACAATAAATCATAGAAGGGGAATAAGAATGCTGGGGGGAGATAAAGTGTTCAGTTTTAAATAGGATGATTAAGGAGGTCCTCATGGAGGAGTCTTTTGAGCAGGGAATTAAAGGAGGTGAAGAATGTGCTGTGAAGTTATCTGGAGGGAGAGTGTTCAGAAAAGAAGGATGAACAGGGAGGGTGTATGCTTGGCCTGCTCAAGGACAGGCAAGGGGGCCAAGGTGTCCAGAGCAGAATGAAGGAAAAAGTAACAGGAGATAAGGTCAGGGTGGTCATAACACCAGATCCCAATGGCCCTGTGGGCCAATGTAAGGCCTTTGCTTTTACTCTACATCAGTGGTCTTAAAGCGTGGTTCTGAACCAGCAGCATCAGCTTCCCCTGGGAAAGTGTTAGAAATGCTCAACATTGCTAATTAGTAGAGAAATGCAAATCAAAACTACAATGAGGTATCACCACACACCAGTCAGGATGGCCATCATCAAGAAGTCTACAAATAAGAAATGCTGGAGAGCATCTGGAGAAAAAGGAATCCTCCTATACTGTTGGTGGGAATGTAAATTGGTGCAGCCACTATGGAGAGCAGTATGGAGGTTCCTTAAAAAACTAAAAATAGAGCTACCATATGATATTGCAATCCCACTCTACTCAATATTCTGTAATGACCTATATGGGAAAAGAACCTAAAAAAGAGTGGATATATGTATATGTATAACTGGTTCACTTTGCTATACAGCAGAAACTAACACAACATTGTAAATCAACTGTACTCGAATAAAAATTCATTTAAAAATAAAAGTAAAAAAATATAAAACCACCATGTGTGTCTGGAAGAAAAGAAAAAAAAGGATCACCCAACAGGCTTGTTACAATGCAGATTGCTGGCCCCACTTCTAGAGTTTCTAATTCAGCAGGTATAGGGAAAGGCCTGGGAATTTGCATTTCTTTTTTAAAAATTTAATTTCATTTTTAAATTGAAGTATGTGATTTACAATGTTGTGTTAGTTTCAGGTGTACAGCAAAGTGATTCAGATATATATATATATATCTGATATATATATATCTGATATATATCATATATATATATATATATATCTTTCCTTTATAGATTAGATTCTTTCCTTTATAGGTTATTACAAAATATTGAGTATAGTTCCCTGTGCTATACAATAGGTTCTTATTAGTTATCTATTTTATATATAGTAGTGTGTATATGTCAATCCCAATCTCCTGATTTATCCCTCCCCCCTTTCCCCTTTGGTAACTGTAGGTTTGTTTTCTACATCTGCAACTCTATTTCTGTTTTACAAATAAGTTCATTTGTACAATATTTTTTTAGATTCCACATATAAATGATATCTTACTTGTCTTTGACTGACTTACTTCACTCATTATGACAATCTCTAAGTCCATCCATGTCAGTGCAAATGGCATTATTTCATTCTTTTTTATGGCTGAGTAATATTCCATTGTATATATGTACCACATCTTCTTTATCCATTCATCTGTCGATGGACATTTAGGTTGCTTCCATGTCCTGGCTACTGTAAATAGTGCTGCAATGAACATTGGGTGCATGTATTTTTTGAATTATGGTTTTTCTCCAGATATATTCCCAGGAGAGGGATTGCTGCATCATATGGTAGCTCTACTTTTAGTTTTTTAAGGAACCTCTATACTGTTCTCCATAGTGACTCTAACAATCTACATTCCCACAAACAGTATAGGAAAGTTCTCTTTTTCCACACCCTCTCCAGCATTTATTGTTTGTAGATTTTTTGATGGCCATTCTGACCGGTGTGAGGTGATACCTCATTGTAGTTTTGATTCATGCAGCTCAATATAAAACAAACAAACAAACAACCCAATCAAAAAATGGGCAGAAGATCTAAAGAGACGTTTCTCCAAAGAAGACATACAGGTGGCCAAAAAGTACATGAAAAGATGCTCAACATCACTAGTTGTTAGAGAAATGCAGAGCCTGCTGGGTGATTCTGATGCACACTAGAGTTTGAGAAACACTGCTCTAAATCATATGGACACCATCTGAGAGCCTTGAGCAGAGAACTGGCATGGTCTGATTTACCTTCTGGCTTCTAAGTTGAAAATACTTCATAGGAGTGGATCCAGGGAGGCCGGTTAGGAGGCTACTGCAAAGATCTATGGGGGAGTTGATGGCAGTTCGGTCTAGGTGGTAGAGATGGAGAGGGGGTTACTGTCACTGATTCCTCAAGTCTCCTTTCTCCATATGAGTTATTTTCTTTTGAGCTTGGTTACAAGGTTTCATGTGTAACTTGCACAGAAGATGCTCAGATCCATGTATTAGTGGGCACCTTGCAGAGCTCTCTATCCCCTATATTCAACTCCTTTTAGGATATTTTAAAGGAAATATCACCAAACTTTCACTTAGTGGAACTATTCTGCATGTTTTGGTATCTGCAGTACGTATCTTTACACTGATATATTCCCAAAGAATTAAAAAATTTTCATTTCTTGATCACACCTATGAATCAGGTCACTCTGACTCCAAAGCCCATGAAAAATATTTTGTCATCTATTGTCCCAAGAACTGAAGCCCAGGCTAGGATGACAGGTCTTTCGTTTTGCAAGGGTGGGGTTTGCTTTCCCAAACGTTGTTGGGCTTGTTCTCGTGGGATCACTGCAGCCAAGGAAACTGCAAGCCTCTAGCTGGTTCGCTTGTAAATGTTGAAGGCGACAGGTGACAAGAATGAGATGAATGTTTATAAGAATTACATGCATCTCTGAGTGTTTATTTATTTGAACTTTTTGAAATTAATCTTAGAATTTGTACCACATGTAACGTTGAACACTGATTTCAAACTTAATACAGTGCATGGAAATATTTACAGGATTTAGAGGCACTTCAGAGTCTGTCACAGGGACAGACCAATGACACAATCTGCTTATGCCTTCTGAAACCTGTATTTAATCACGGACAACTTTAGGTAACTCTTTTTAAGAGTTCAATGGCTAAAATCATTATTCTTGTGCCTAAGAAGAATGGGATTGTTAATTGTGTTTACAATAAAAAAATAAAGTATGTTAATATTTGATTATAACTGTTAGGATTTGCTAGAACAGCATTTATTACATTGGGAACAACTAGTAGATTTTATTTCTCATGCCAAGTCCTATTGATTGTTATTGACTGCTTGGAGCTCTGTGAGAAGAATCCTGAGGCTGAGTCTGGTTACCGCAAGAAAGAGGGTCACGTTTGATAGGGACTGTCTGCCATTGGTGCGGGTTGTGGGTGTGGGAGTGGGGGATGGCTCCACTCTTCCACAGAAGCAAAAACAATCCACTTTATTAGGATAAATTCAACATTTCCCAACCTGGATGGAAGCTCCCCACTCCTCAACTCTCCGCTCTGAATGTGCTTGTCTTTCTCATCTTTGCATTTTTCTCATGACCCCAATGTTCATCTACTTGCTATTCTATCTAGTATAAAATTCTCTATTTGGCTTTGAGGATCCTTATGACCTCTCTCTACCCCTCCTATGCCTATCATCCCCCTAAGGTCCTCTATGCATCCCCTTCATTCCGGTTAGCCTGGATTCCTTACTGTCACACATGGAAATATTGATAATTTGGTCTCCAAGCATTTGCTTAAACCTACCATCTTAGTCTGAAATGTCCACTCTCCTCTCTGTCTATTTAATTTCTATCCATCTTTTAAGATGTGGTACAAATCCTTTGTAGACTGTGGAATCTTCCCTGATTACCCTGATCCCTTTCGCCTGATGCTCTAATTCTTGATTTCCTAGAAACCTGGGGTTAGTTGCAGAAAATGCAATATGCTTCCTAAAGCAAAAAATAGATGAATTATAGAAAATTGGGTAGTGTTGGAAAATTTGGAGGAGTATGCTCTAGGCTGGGCTGTTAGAAAGACTTGCAAAATACTGCAGAGTTCATCCGCCTGGGAAGCTGCTCCCTAGACCCAATCAGGAAGGTTAGGAATCTGGAAAAAAAAATAAAGAAAGAAAAACCCTAGAACCCTTGGTTTTAGAGACATATCATTTTGGGTAAAGTCCAGGAATCAGGGTATTACCACTATTATATCTGTTGCCTCAAGAGCCACATCAACCCTGCCAGCATACACTGGGGAAAAAGGATGTCTTGTACCCAACATCTTGGCATCCGAGAAGTGAATGACTGGATAATGGAACAGGTTGAACAAATGCCCTACCTCATGGTCATGCTTGCCAGCAGAAGACAGCAGATGCCTGTAAGGAGACCCTCCTCTACCTTCTAGATCTTGCATGAGTAGATGTGATTTCCTCTACCTAAGTCTTAAAATCCAACTGAAAGAGCCTGGGAAATGTAATTTCTGGCATTCTACCATCTAAAATAAAGGAAGGCACACCAGAAAGAGAGTGGGATGGATGTGGACAATCTGCCATATTTGCCATATAGATTACAAATTTCTGTCTTTAAACATTGCAAATCCAGTCGTTACATTTCCCTTTTTAAAACCATTCATTGCCTGTTAATAGCCTGCATCCTGAAGCCTTAACTCCTTAGCATGGCCGATAAGGCTCTCTTCTGTGCCCAGGGGGCAAGGGCAGTACAAATGAGAGTTTATTATGGGAGGGTGGCTAGGATAGCTTTTCCAGCTTCTGGGCACTAGTGTTCTCTCCTCTGCTCTTTTGCAAAGTCATCAAAAACATGACTTTCATTCTGATTTCACATTTTTTGAGATATGACTCTTTTGACACCTCCCTTACTTTTATTTGAAGCTTCCCCTTCTTCCTGCACAATTTGGATTTTACTCCCAGAAGTTTCTCCTTGGTGTAGTGCTTTGCCTTGGAAGCAAGATTTAGTTCGTTTGTTCCAGGAGGTTTTAGGGTCCAGACTGGTTCAGCACCATCTGTCATGATTGCACTCACCCATGTTGCACAGCCAACATTGCATTGTCTCTTTGCATTCACCCACAAATTGGCTCCTGTAGAATCCCTTCCCATTTTCGGTCTCTGTTCTCAGACTGGGCCTCCACAATTCCAGCAAATACTTTTGGCATCTTGAGGTTCTCATATTCTCAGGGCCAGGAGAGTCCAATTGCCTTCCCTTCTTTCCTCCAGCACAGATGCTAATATCACATGGGTCTTGTACATGTTGGTAGTTTGTGCCTACATATTGGGTGTTCATCAGAATTCCACGATTTCTCCTTTTATTGTAGATGTTTTCCATGGTTCTTTGGTTTTAATATCCCAGTTGCTAGGTCTTTTTTTTAATGGGAAAATTAAGGGAAAAAATAAAAAACATTCCATTTTTGTCACTACCTTCTTTTAAAAATATTAAGTGAATGAATAATGAATCACTGATGACTCTGAATTCACCCCTAGTCTTGTTAGAAAAAAGGATCTTAGTGAAGTTTTGATGTCATGAAGAATGATGTGTTTGCAGGGATCTCTCCAACAACCAGCCAGCACCCTCACTAAGTTGACATTTTTGGCTTGTGTCCACCCAAAGTTTCCTAAGTTGGGCAAAATACAGCCTCTATCCACTCACTGCCCTTTTCCTGTGGGAAACAGATATCACTTCTGATATACAGACTGCCAGCAAACACATGAAAGAATGCTCAACATCATTAATCATTAGAGAAATGCAAATCAAAACTACAATGAGATATCATCTCACACCGGTCAGAATGGCCATCATCAAAAAATTTAGAAACAATAAATGCTGGTGTGGAGAAAAGGGAACACTCTTGCACTGCTGGTGGGAATGTGAATTGGTACAACCACTATGGAGAACAGTATGGAGGTTCCTTAAAAAACTACAAATAGAACTACCATATGACCCAGCAATCCCACTACTGGGCATATACCCTGAGAAAAACATAATTCAAAAAGAGTCATGTACCAATATGTTCATTACAGCTCTATTTACAATAGCCAGGAGATGGAAACAACCTAAGTGTCCATCATTGGATGAATGCATAAAGAAGATGTGGCACATATATACAATGGAATATTACTCAGCCATAAAAAGAAATGAAATTGAGTTATTTGTAGTGAGGTGGATGGACTTAGAGTCTGTCATACAGAGTGAAGTAAGTCAGAAAGAGAAAGACAAATACCGTATGCTAACACATATATACAGAATCTAAGAAAAAAAAATGTCATGAAGAACCCAGGGGTAAGATAGGAATAAAGACACAGATCTACTAGAGAATGGACTTGAGGATATGGGGAGGGGGAAGGGTAAGCTGTGACAAAGTGAGAGAGTGGCATGGACATATATACACTACCAAACGTAAGGTAGATAGCTAGTGGGAAGCAGCCACATAGCACAGGGAGATCAGCTCTGTGCTTTGTGACCACCTAGAGGGGTGGGATAGGGAGGGTGGGAGGGAGGGAGATGCGAGGGTGAAGGGATATGGGAACATATGTGTGTGTGTGACTGATTCGCTTTGTTATGAAGCAAAAACTAGCACACCATTGTAAAGCAATTATACTCTAATAAAGATGTAAAAAAAAAATTAGGTGCTTCAGGTGGCATTACTAAGAACAGAGTCTGGGCTTTGTCATCAATGGTGTAACTGAATTTTATCTTTCATCTTCTTGTCACTCACTCAAGAGTTAAAATCTGGGGTGGGGGAGGTTAGGTGAAACTTATTGGCAAAGTCTAGGCTTGTTCTTGTGATTTCCTTGCTAGGAAACGGAGGATGAAACTGGTATTTTAGTGTCAGTAGTGTATGAGGTAAAACTGCATAATAGGTGGTTCCTCCACAATGAGAAAGGACTTAGATGCTGTAAAGAGGAGAGAAATGCTAAATTTCTATTGCAGTCCATCCCTTTGGATGGTGAACATCATTTATTCTTCCTTAAATTTTAAAATTTACCAGGAACAATAAAAATAAATGAAGGAGGGAAAGAAGAAAGAAAGACAAGAAACTCTTTTAATAAAAGGCTCCTATCTTTCATTCAAATTAAAACACTCTTTCACCAAAGGTAGACAGCCAAGGATCTTGCAGTTCTTGCTCCAGTTTTAGGTACAGGATTTTGGTGATGTGGTTTTATTGTTGGCTCTCCAGGTTGTGAAGTTCACCACCACCCATGCACATTATATCAAATCATGACAAAAAGGAAAAGAAAGAATTACAGATAAAAGCTATGTCTATTTTTTCCAAAGCTTATTATGACACTGTAGTTAATTTTTATGACTTCCTTTCCCCATTACCCGTTTCCTGTTTCCATTGACTTTAACTAGTACTTCAACTAGTTGGGATTCTTTCCTGGGTGAGGTGGTGCACATGACCCATGCCTTCATTTCTGAGGGAGGTGAGATCTTGATAATTCTGCGTGTAGAGACTTCTATGAAATTTTACCATTGCAAATGATGCTACCAGGAGGTGCCCTAGAAAACCCTCTGGATTTATTCCTTTCTCTTCCCTCCTCCCTTTTTATAGCAGCAACTTTATTTCATCCTGATACTGAGGATTAACCATTCCGTCTAACACTACAAAATCTTTTTTTTTTTTTTTGCATGTTCTCCCAGGAACATGAGAAACTCAAAACATCCAGGAGGCAATTATAACTTCCAATTTGATGAAATAATTTTTGTGTTTCCTCATGGACACATTTCTCCATTGAGATGTAATGTAGCATAGTGGTTAAGGGCCTGAGCACTGAACTTAAACTGCCTGTGTTCAAATTCCAGCTCCACCATTTACCACTTCTCTGCATTCAATTTCCTAATGTGCAAAATATGGACAATATAGTATTTTACTCAGGGAGTCATTATGATGATTAAATGAAATAGTCCATGTAAATCACAGAACAATGCCTGTCACATAAGTGTTTTTAAAATATTAACTATTACCACTGAGTGCTAAACACGCAGAGCACAGTTACAAGGGAGGGAAACAAACAAACAAAAAATCAAGATCACTATGAGCTTGCACAGCCCCTCATCACTCCATGTACATACATTTTCACACCTTCATTTCTGGACCTGGGGATTATGTTAGTGGGAGAAATAACACCATGTATTTGTTGTCTACTCAAAGGACACAACTTATTCTACACCATGTACTCCAATCTCCCAAGATTCCCCCACAACTGGCACTGATTTTTATGAAGTCCATATTCTTGTTCTATAAGGCCATCTATTTATGGGTGATGGGCACATGATATGACCAGTGATCCCATTGGTATTGATCCATTGTCTTAATTCTTTTCTGTAACAATATTAATTATTATTATTAATATTTGAATTGTTTGATAAGAAATAATAATGTGCAGACTGTCATAATGATGTATAAGTCAATACTTAGACCACAGATTACACGTTGAAAAGGAAAGAAAACCCTAATACAGAAAAACTTTCTCTTCCAAAGGGGGCAAATCATTGCCCCTTCATAGTGGAAGGATTCATTGTAATCAACTTCCCAGCAGGAGCCTAGCTGGTCACTTTGAAGTATGATACTGTATTAGGGGCTAGGGATGTTTGTTGTTGCTTCTACAAATTGTTGAGGGTAAATTCTTAGTCTGTGTTCCTGTCAGCTCTTGGTTACATGGACCTGGTGTTCCATATGTTAAATAGCACTCTATAATTTTTACTTATTCAGAACATAGACTGTACTCTGAAGAATAGAGTCCCCAAACCAACTTTGTTAGTTCATGAAAATAATGAGCAATGTTTAATTTTCTAATGCTGCCATTAAAAATTACTACAAATTTGGTGTCTTAAAATAACACAAATTTGTAATCTCACAGTTCTGTAGGTCAGAACTCTTACATGGGTCTTATGTATCTAAAATCAAAGTGTCAGCATATCTGTGTTTCTTTCTAGAGGCTCTGAGAAAAATCTGTTTTATTGCTCATTCAAGGTGTTGATAGAATTCAATTCCTTGAGGTTGTAGGACTGAGACCCCCACTTCATTGCTGGTTGTCAGTTGAAGGCTGTTCTCAGTATTTAGAGGCCCCTGCATTCCTTAGCTTGTGCCTCCTCTATCCGTCTTCAAATCCAGCAATTGTGGGTTGAGTTTCTTTCACACTTTGAATCTCTCCTGCCCCTTTGGTTGCCTCCCTCAGGCTCTTCTTTAGGAAATACTCTCTACTTTTAAAGACTTAAGTGATTTGATTGGGTCCACCAGGATACTACAGGATAATCTTCCAGGCTCAAGATCCATAGTCTTAACCACATCTGCAAAGTTCCTTTTTTTTTTTTTTTTTTTGCATTATGCGGGCTTCTCACTGTTGTGGCCTCTCCCGTTGCGGAGCACAGGCTCCGGACGCACAGGCTCAGCGGCCATGGCTCACGGGCCCAGCCGCTCCGCGGCATGTGGGATCTTCCCAGACCGGGGCACGAACCCGTGTACCCTGCATCAGCAGGCGGACTCTCAACCACTGCGCCACCAGGGAAGCCCCAAAGTTCCTTTTGATAAGTAGCATAGCATAATAGGCTCCAGGGATCAGGGCATGAACATCTCTGAAGAACCGTTATTTTATCTACCGTAAGCAAGCACTATAGAAGAAAGCTAATCTGATTCTCTGCAGTAGGAAACTTTGATGATTATTCACAAGGGGCACAATATTATCATACCAATCCTCAAATGTTGATCCTTCTAACTCCCAAATCATTTGGCTAAACCATTAGCAACCACCTAGTTCCTTAACTCAGTTTATCACTCTTTCCAGGCAAAGTAGAAAAAGCGATATCTTAGTCAGGAGAATTAAGATATCTCTGAGAAAGTCATAAAGGTGTACATTTGTCCCATCAAGTGAAAGAAAATTACTTCTAGTGTCCTCCATTTGTTGGAAATTGAAGAGAAAAAAAAGCATTTGTCAGATTAATAACTCCATACTCAATATCAAGGGCTGTACTGATTTGTTCTAATAGGAGACCATGAAAAGAAAAGTACCTGCAGTTAGAGTCATACATTATTAAGCTGACAATAATCCACTGCCATTTTCCAAGGTTCATCTACCCTTGGCAGGATAAACCAAAGAACCAAATGGCCCTGTGAATTGTAGTGTTTTTCAAGTATTTGATGGTGACACTGATTTCTCTGATTCTTCTAAGGATGTGGTTTATGTTTTGAGTTATTTTTTTGGTAGGAAGCATAAAGTGTAGAGGCTTCCTCTTGTCTCTTTCTGCCATGATATCCCTTCCCACATTGGTAAAGGGGGCTGATAGAGGATTATTGCTGTGTATATTTATTTCATTTATTGACATGAATTTTGACTCCTTTTGGTCCACTACCATGACTTAGGTCAAAACTCCACTTGTCACCTGTCTTGCATAAGCTTCCATTCTGGGTATTAGATCACTGTGGTGTTCTGAGTACCCAAGCAGCAGTGTTAGTTTAGACTTGATGTGCAATATATATAAAAGGTTTAGATATCTATCTTTTTCTGAAGGTAAACATCTGCAGCTACCTTTGGAGAAGGATAAGAGGAAGATTCTAAGTGTACACTTGGATATTTTTGCAGGATCTTTCATCAAGTGTACCCAGTCTTCTTTTCACTTACGAGTTTCTGTTTCTTTGAACTTGAGTCTAGGAAATGGGTGAAAAATCAGGACCACCATAATATGAAGTCAACCACCATAGTTGAAGTCAGGCCTCCAGTTATTCAGTAATATTCATAAAGTGGGACTTTAGTAGGTATGGCAGAAAAAGTAATGTTCACATATATTCTACCTGGTCCATCCATTTCCCTGCTCCCTTGCAGTTAAGTGCTGCCATGTGATTAGACTCTGCTCAATGGGCTGCAGAAGTAACATGTGAAACTTCTGGGCTGAAGCCCAGAAAAGCAGGTATGAGTTCTCCATGTAGTCTCTTCCCCTACCATGGAAACTATGAAATCAGATAATAAGATGAAGCAAGCTTGGTCTCTAAGCCACTGCATGACCAAAAGCCCTAGAGAGTCACTCATACCTGTAGCAGACTTTGTGTCCATGAGAAGTAAACTTTTAAGTGCTAAGCCACTGACACTTGGGGGTTATTTTATTATCAAAGCATATCCTCATTTATTGGGGAACCAGACCCTATAGTCAAAGGACCTCATGAACAATCAACCACCATGAATGATCTTGTGTGTTAGACCATTTTATTTACCATAATGATACTTCCTTCTGTTATGGTAATCAAGCTCATTCTACCTCTGTTAGTTAATTTTCTCTATTTATTTTTATTTTTTCCATTCTGGAATCTTTGCAACACACTGAAACCAGGGAGCTCATTTTAACTGCAGCACCTTCTTCAATA
This sequence comes from Globicephala melas, assembly GCF_963455315.2. Lineage (NCBI taxonomy): Eukaryota > Metazoa > Chordata > Mammalia > Artiodactyla > Delphinidae > Globicephala > Globicephala melas. The sequence continues at coordinate 91,563,776 of NC_083321.1, forward strand.
TCTACAGCCACCATAGTGTTTCTCAAAGATCCTCGTACTTCTTTTACCAATATCTATCTCAAGGCTTCAGTGAGGAGAGATTTTTTTTTTCTGGGGTCTCCCCAGAGACTTAGGGAGAGGGTGGTTGCATTTATTTCAGACTTCTTATATATCTCCAAATTCGAAATCCTTTATCTACATTAGGTCAAAATATTTTTGGTATTTTGATTTTATTTAGTGAGGGTCAGCTCTGAACATAGGTGTTCATTAACCAGTTATACAAACTATCACAATCCATACCAGCAAGCACACAAAAATTGGGCTTTCTAGTAAGTTCATTCAAATTGATAAATTGAATCCAATTTAAGCTATGTTTCTTCCAATTTGGTGAGGACCCTCTAAATTCATTCCCATACACATTCCAAAGACTTCTGCAGATATAAATAAAGTCTCATAATTCTTTGGGATAGATTCCTCTCTTCTTTGATTTGATTTATTGTTTTCTCCTTAGAGTATGCTGTGATCTAATTTAATTGTAGCTTTGGAGAAAAGAAGTGGTTGGAAGGGGTCAGAGAGGGTAGATCAAAAGGGAAATTGGCTTGTTGTTGTAGGGTAACTCTTTCATATGCAGGCACAGGAAGGTTGTTTCCAAGAACATGGGAAGTTCAGTGACGGGTAGGGGTTCTGTACACTAAGACATCTCCTAATCCTGCCATATATGTCTAATCCAGTGTTTCAATGTTCTCTTCTTTCCTGATCCGTGACCCAACTGAAGAGACATTACAAGTTGGTTAATTCAACAGATGTCGCAATTTGGCAATCTGCAGGGGAAAAACATAATCTTTGATAAATTTGGTTTTCACTTATCTCAATCCTAAAGATGCAACTGAAAAGATATTCTTTCATGCTGTTCATAAGGAGCCTGAGAATTTAGAAATTTAAATGCTTCATTTTCTTAAAAAAATTATCAAATGCCAAGATAAGTAACTCCCTTATCCTGTAGTCCTTGCATTAGCAAATACAGTCTCCCAAGCTTTGCCCTCCATGAGCACTTTATTCGAGATGACTCTGGGTAATACTTTAACTATTTTGCTGCTGTATGCCATAAACTAGAATTCTATCCTGAAATAGTAATAGAATATTCACTGCTTTCTGCTGTATCTAGGCTAGATATCCAATCTCAGCTTTTCCATAATTTATTGGAGACATCTTAATTACAATGTGCTTACTATGTGCCAGGCACTGTTCTGAGTGGTTTTCACACATTAACTCTTTAAGCATTAAAGCAACCCAATGAGATTGGCACTGTTATTACCCACAGTCAAAAATGAGGAACTGATACACATAGAGGCTAGTTCACAGAGCTTATAAGTGGCAAAGCAGGGGAATTAAATTCAGGCAGTCTGTCTCCTCCATGTTTTTAACCAGTGTGCTTTATTGCCTCTCAATTTGAAAGTATATTCTTATAATTTGGTTTGCTGTCATTTTGTAAGAAATAGAAACTAATTTTTGCTATCTTAACAAAATGATGTTTTGTTAGAAGGTCGTCAGAATTGACAGAAGCAGACTAGAAGATAAGTAGAGATCTTGGATAACAAACAAGACTGAGTTGAGGTCCCTATAGTGGGCTAAGGAGAAGGAAGTGAATAACCATTCTGCAGAGGAAACAGTCTGGCCAGGACATTACTCTTGTCACTACATCTGCCATCACTGCTAACTTCATGGTAGAATTCAAACCACTCCATCATCTTATTGCCACTCACTCAAGTGCCAAATTTCACAGCAGAAGCTTCTGATATGCTGAGCTTATTTACCTGCCTGTACTGTGGCTGCCAAGGAATGGAGGGAAGGGGGATTGAAAGCTTTTGGCTTCCTTAGTGGGAGAGAGATGAAGCCCAGCTTCACAATAAGAAGAAATATGATGAGGAAATCTTACACATGGTAAAGAGGTTGCTTGACAGACATCAAAATACTAACTGTTCATTATGACTTCTAAAGATCTAAAAGGACTGAGACCCTACAATCTCATTTGTGTCTGAAAACACAAGAAACCAAGGAACAGATATTTATCGGCTTTCCCAACCTCCAAATCTCTCCCAACTCCACTGTATAGTTGGATGGACTTCACTAAAGAGAGGTAAACCGACTCTCCCTGCTCCCATCCCTGAAACACAGCAAGCTAGATGCAAATTTTAGGCTCAGTCCATTTAATATGAGGCTGTATTTCCAAAAACTTTGCAAACCCAAGACACACCCTAGTCTATTCTGAGCTTGAAGCTATTTCTCACATTCCTTTGTAGTATTGGTTACCCACAGTCTCAGTAGTACCAGACCAAGCCCTAAACCACTGAACTCAGCCCATCTGGCTTTCAGATAAAATCTGGTATGGTAGAGTCAGCAACTGACCCTTAAGATGTTCTGAGCTGTCCAAGTTGTCAAAATAGGCCAACTTCCTAGGTCCCTCATACTCTCTTTCCCCAACCCCAATCTTCCTGGAAGTACTGTAAAGGAAACATCAAGACATAGACTTAGGTGAGGCTGCAGATAGATATAATAGGAAATAGAACTAAGAAGGTTCTATTTTTGTTTCTTTCCACCATTGCCTTAGACAAACCTTGATTAAAAGCTGTGGCTACTTGGAGCTCTGTCCAGTTGTCCTCAGGAGTAAAATCAGGGGAGCACCGAAGTTGTGCCTGTAAGGAGCTGATACAAACAGGTGTGGACTCAAACTTTGGGCTGTGGCTTCCCTACCCTTCTTTGTCTCCTCACAAGGTTGCCTTTCTCTGTGAGCAATGGTCAAAGTCCTGAACTGATTAGTTGTTTTTAGGGCGAGGAACTATTGACTGTGTTTTCCAAAACCTGGACTCTTCACACTGTGGCTTATCTACCTCCTACCTCATAAATTCTCTGGGACTCTGGCAGCCTGGGTTCTGACTTTCCTATAAAACATCACAGGACAGATAACTAAAACACCCTTAGGGTCTAGAAACCTCCTGGTGAGAGTGTTTCAGCTTGAATATAAAATAGAGTAGACCATGAGTAAGGAGAAAGAAAAAGTAGCTCCACTTAAAAGAAAACACTTCCCAAGTTACTCCATCTCCAGAGTGGTGCCCCCCTTATTTTTGGAAAGTTTCACTATTCCTAGACTGCCTGCTTGCCTACTCTTTACCCACATAGCCTACAAAATAACTCTGCCTGTCAACATTTGCAGTCAGTGTCCAAATGCAAATGTGAGGATTGGGCTCATGGAACCTACACCAGTTTACTAAGCAAATGGACAGGGTTCTTCATTCACAAATATTAATAAACAATCACTAGATACGTGACTAAAACCTATGATAGGAAATGAAGGTGTAAGGTGAACAAGCAGAACTGATCATAGACAAAACTGTGGTTTTGTCTATAAGGTAGCAGAAGAGACTTGATATACATTTGAGGTGTCATTGCAACCATAAAAGGATGCAATCAAAAAACAAAAAGAGGGTTAGGAAATCTATGTTATTACTGTTAACTGTAAAAAAATCAATGAACCAGTAAATAATAAAATGGACATGGTCAAAGTAAGTTGGCTACTTGAAAGGTAAAAATCAAGAAAACCAACTATATTGTAACAGATGGAAAAACTTACAGAAAAGTTGAGACTTGGTGAATAGAGTTCTATTCAGAATAAAAGAATTTACAGAAAAGAAGAGTGAAGAAAATATCAAAGAATAACAGAAGAATAGTTGCCAGAGCCAAAGAAAGACATACACCAGCAATAATATTTATTTTTACAAGTTTTCTTCTTTTTTGTCTTATTGCTGATACACCTTATTCTTATTTTCTGTTTCCTTAATTATCTGTGTTTCTTCTATGGTTAGTTCTGTTTACTCCCCAAGTGTGTGTAGAATTGATTTTAAAAGGTCCACACCTGGACTTCTGGTTCCAATCAAGATGAAGTAGGTGGTATTGGAATTATACTCCTGCCATAAACAACTATAAAAACTGGACAAAAATATTTAAAAACTTTTGTTTATGGGCATTAGAGAACAACCATAGCAGAAATACAATACAGGAGGTGAGCTCATCATTTATACTCACTTTGTCCCTGAAGGCATTTTCTAAACTGAGGTGCAGAGAGCCCAAGCAGAGAGTGGTGGTCTATTTGAGCAGAAGAGACATTCATTGTTTAGAACTGCCAAGAGAGCTACTAATTTAAAGATTGTGTCACAGGTAAGGAGAGAACTATGGATGAGTCCCTGAAATCTAAATAATATTTTCTTTGTTCTTTGGACAATTTCTAAACTATTCATGCACAGGGAGAGACTCTGGAAGAAGAGCTGCAGGTTGGGAGATAAAGATTGGAATTCTGATATAAACAGAATGGAAATATCTTAGTGAACCCCATAGGCTTTCAATCAAGAGCTAAGAAAGGTCATATCCTAGTAAGAAGTAGCAAATGTTAAGTGTCATAGCTACATCTAAGAGTAGTATAAAACTGAGGTAAACCTGCTTAACAAATCCTAAAAGTAATCCCCTACAGGATAAAAGTGATCATTCAGTAATTTTTTTTTCTTTTACATTTAAAGCGATTTTACCGAGGTTTAATTTACATACAACAAGGCATTTTAGCAACTCATTTTAATTGTAAAGTTTTATGAGTTTTGACAAATGTTCACAACCATATAATCACCACTCCAAAAAAAAGGTGTAGATAACTTCTATCATCCCAAATTTTCTTTGTAATTTTTTGCAGACAATGACCCCTCTTATTCGTCTGGATCCAGAAAACCACTCATCTGCTTTTCATCAGTAGATAAGTTTTTCCTGTCTTTTAATATCCTTTTGTGTCTGGTTTCTTTTGCTCAGCATAATGTTTTTGAGATCATCTATATTATTGTGTGTATTACAAGTTTGTTCCTTCTTATCACTGAATAGTGTTGCCTTATATAAATATACTACAATAATTTACTTATTTGTAGGCATTTAAGATTACTTTCATTTTCTGCTATAGTGAATAAAGCAGGTATAAACATTCATGTACAAACTCTTTGTGACATATCTTTTCATTTCTTTTATATAAATACTTAGCAGGGCAGTTTCTTGGTTATAGGGTAGGTACAGGTTTAACTAAACAAGAAACTGCCAGACTTTATCAAAATAGCTGTGTAATTTTACACTCCCACTAGCAATGTGTGGGAATTCCAGTTGTTTCACATCCTTGTCAACCCTTAGCATTGTCAGACTTTTAAATTTTAGCCACCTTAATGGATGTGGAATACTATCCTATTTGGTTTTTAATTTGCATTTCCCTGATGACTAATAATACTGAGTATGTTTCAGGTGGTATTGACTATTGTATATCTTCCTTTATGAAGCTCTGTTCAAATATTTTGCCCATGTTTTAAAATTGAGTTGTTTGTGAACTATTGAGTTGCAATACTTTTTTATATACTCTAGATGCAAGTTCTATGTCAGATATATGCATTGCAGATATCTCCTCCCAGTCTGTAGCTTGTCTTTTAATTTTCTTAATGGAATCTTTTGAAGAGTAGAAGTTTAAAATTTTGATGGAGTCATATTTACAATTTTTTTCTCTTATCATTTGTTTGTGTTCCATCTAAGAAACTTTTCTTCTAGAAATGTTTTCTTCTAGAGGTCTATGGTTTTAGCTTTTACACTTAGGTTCATGATCCTTTTTGAGTAAATATTTTTCATGTTGTGAGTGAAGGGATGAGGTTCATTTTTATCCAAACAGATATCCAGTTTTTCCAACACCATTTGTTGAAATAATTTTCATTTCCCTATTGGATTACCTTGTTGGAAATCAATTGAACATATATTTTTTTCCCAGTGAATTTTTCATGTTCCATTTGTTTTTATTTTATAATTTCAATTAGTATCATTATTATGATTAAGGTTTCTTATAAATTCTTGAGCTTCTTAAATAAAAAGTGTTTTAAATTGTTTGCTAGTTCCATCATTTTTCTTATTTCTGACTCTGCTTTGTTAACTACATTTTCTTCTGATTATGAGTTGCAGTATCCTGCTTCTTGTTATGTCTATTAAATTATGATTGGATGCTAGGCATTGTGAATGTTATGCTGTTGAATGACTGAGTTTTGTTTTTGTCCTTAAAGAGCATCTATTTTGTGTGTGTGGGGGGTGTGCAGTGGGGTGGCAGCTAAATTGTTCTTTGACTTGATCCTTTTAAGGCATTTTAAAGAGTTTTGCATGTACACACCTTTAATCTACCTCCTAACAAAATATAATTATTTTGGGATCTCTACTTAATATCCTGGGTATTCAAAAAAGTCTCTCCATTATCACTGGCCAGAATTTGAATGTCTCTCAGCCCTGTGTGAATTCTTGAAGTTTTTTTAGCTTATGGAAAACTAAAAGTTGTCATTTTCCCAGCATCAAGGATGATGCATAATTAGTATTCAGCTACAAAACCAACAATACCCCTATGCAGATTTCTAAAGCTCTCCTCCTGCATAGCTCTCTCCTCTACAGTACTATACCCTGCAAATTCTGGCCACCTTGGCCTTCCAGAAATCCTGCTTATGTCTTCCCATGTCAGCAAAACCCCGTTTTATCTGCTTGAGCTTCTTTTTCTTTTTTTTTTTTTTTGAAAAAAGTCTGGAAGTCTCTTCTTTGAAGAAGGCTAGGGTGAATAGAGCTTAAGAGACATATAGCACATGAGCTAAAGGTGTAATATATATGTACTTGATTTGACAGAAGTGAGGATACATAATGAGGTGAGATATTTAAAGAAATAGCAACTGAGAACTTTCTAAATCTGATGAAAGTCATTAACCTTTAGATTCAAAAAGCTCAGGCAGAATACAATTTTTAAAAATACCTTACATCTAGGCATATAATAGTCAAAATGTTGAAAATGAAAGATGAGGAGACTATCTTAAAACATTTAGAGAAAAATGGCAAAAAAAATCTACCATAACAGTGATGATTTTTCAACATATGATATAAAAGCCAGAAGGCACTGGAATGACATATTTAAAGTGTTAAAATAAATAAATAGAATGGCCAACTTAGAATCATATAATCCATGAAAAATATTCTTTAAAAATATGGGCAAAGATGTTAAAAAAATATGGGCAAAATAAAGGTGTTTTAATATAAAATAAAATACTGAAATATTCATTTTCAGCAGACCCTTACTATAATAAATACTGAGGAAAAAATGAAAAACTAAAGAAAATTGATACAGATGAAAGCCCAAAACATAAGGAAGGAACAAAGAGTACTGAAAAGACTAAATAAGTAGGTAAATGTAGATAATATTAACTTTTTAAAAGAACACATAAAAAAGTCTTGTAAGATTTAAAATGTATAAAAGTAAACTACTGGATAACAATAGCACAAAGAGAGTGAAGGGGAACCCATGGAGTTAAACTGTTATAAGTTTATTGCATTGTTTGAAAATTAGTGTAAGTATTAATTTAAATACTCTGTAATAGATCAAGGATAAATATTAAAATCTTCAGTTTTTAAAAGAATATAAAATAACTTTAAAATCTCCATATAATAGAACAATAAAAGAAGATACAAGTAAAAACGAAAAACAAAGGAGAAAAATTGCAATATGGATAAACTTGATTGATTTATAAGGGAGCAAGAAAGGAAGAATAAAAAAGAACATGTGAAACAGATAGAACACAGAAAATGAAAGACAATGCTGACTAGATCAGTAATTATATTAAGTATAATAATTTAAATAGTTACATTATAAATGCAAATCATTAAGTAGCATAATTAAAATACAGAGCTTGTAAGAATGGATGAACAAATAATCTTCAACTCTATTCTATTTATACATGATACTCTTCATTAAAAGCCACTGAAAATTGAATATAAAAAGATAGAAAAGTATATTCTATGCAATCACTAACTCAAAGAAAGCTGATATAACTATGTAAATATCAAGTAGAGTTTAAGACAAGATGTATTATAAAATTTATATGTAATATCATATGCTATATATATATATATATGTCATTTCATTTTGTAATGGTAAAAATTCCAACTCAATGGAATGGTAAAATATTGCTTAATTTGTGTGCACTCAATAACAGTTTCAAAATACATAAAACCAAAGTTTACAGAATTAGGAAGAGGTAGATGAATACACAACCAGCTATCAGTGGGAGAGATAATGATCAACATCCTGGTAGATGAGGTACACTTCAGAGGGTAGCACCACGGCTGGCCACAGACCAGAGGCTCCATGCCTACTATAATGCCTTGTAAGCCCCAGAATGTAGACTATATTCTGGAGAGAAGGGTTCAAAAGGAAGAAATTCAGAGTTGACTGACCTTAATTCTGAAATGACTGAGTGAACCGTAAAGTAAGATGACTAGAATTGACAAGATTATCTTTTTGGTTGCCAGACAAAATGGGGAACTGAAATGCGGGTTAATCAGAATTATAGAAAATAAGAGAGTCACTATTTTTTGATTAATCCATTATGTGGCTATAAAATTAAAATCCCATATAGTTCTATAATTAAAAATGATAATTATGATACACTGACACAATGGATTACTATACAGTAGTTAAAAGAATGAAAGAGGGTGCTTCCCTGGTGGCACAGTGGTTGAGAGTCCACCTGCCGATGCAGGGAACATGGGTTCGTGCCCCGGTCTGGGAAGATCCCACATGCCGCGGAGCGGCTGGGCCCGTGAGCCATGGCCGCTGAACCTGCGCGTCCGGAGCCTGTGCTCCGCAACGGGAAAGGCCACAACAGTGAGAGGCCCATGTACTGCAAAAAAAAAAAAAGAAAAAAAAAGAAAAAAAAAGAAATAGATCTATAGGTACTATCATAGAAAGATGTTGACAGTATAGTAAATTTTGAAAATTTTGCATAATGGTATGTATAATAGGATACCAATTATATAAAAACATATTTACACATGTATTCATGTACTTCTGTGTACACACACAAACACAGGCTTTTAACAATGATTATTGCTAAGGAGAGGTATTTGAGGGGGAGGTATGCCAAAACAGGATACTTTTACTTTTTAATAATGAATTTCTGAACTGTCAGACTTTTTCTTTTTTAACAGCTAGCTAGCAACCGTTACTTACACATACTTAAAAAAAAAATAGGCAATGTGCATGACACAGAGTAGGCAGCCAATAAATGATAGCTGCTGTTGAGAGAGGGTAGCTTTCCCTGAACTCACTATGTGTCAGGGGTTAGATAAATAACTCGCACATAAACTTTCTCCTCTAACCCTCCCCAGCTGCTAATTGCAAGAGCCAACACCAAGACTCCACCTGTTGACCCTCCGCTGATTTCTTCCTTCCATGCTTACTTCATCTTCTTCTTCAACAACGTGCAAACCCCAGACTTCTGGGGCTGCTCTAACTCTGCTCCAACCAAAAGAGCCACTTTGACATGACATTGACCTATTCCAGGGCAGGAGTGGAAATCAGAGGAGTGCTGGCACTGTCTGGGGGTACAGAGGTGTGCAGGCGGCATGCCCAGTGCAATTAGAGGAGGATTAAGAAGGAAACAGTATGGGGGCCAGGTGTGATGTATTTTTGCCGTCTTGTCTGGGATTAGTAGTAATATTTCTGCTGGTGTGATGGACACATCTGCTTTGGTTTATTCTGAGCCCTGTCAAGACCTGGATTAAAGCAAAATCACGCTGAGTGAACATTGCTAATTTAGCTACTTTCCCCCCTCTCTTTTTCTTCCTCATATTCAAATTTTAATGTGAATGTTGCAAGAAGCCATTTCTTTCCAACAGGATGATTTGGGAAAGGAGCCTCCAGTTCATATATGCTGAAGGGGAGGGGAAATGAGGAGGTGTGGACCAGAATGTGCAGCTTGGGCAGTCAGGTCCATATTCAGAGGGAAAGAAGAGGACAAAGGAAAGAGAATGGGATGGAAGGGGAGCAGAGGAAACGTGAATTTCCACGGTACTTCCTGGGATGAATAGATCTGGAACACTTCCCCATTAAAGCAACAAACAACAATCTCCTCGGACAGCTAAGCAGAAAGCCCCGTGTATATTGCACGGTTCTCTTCCACCTCCCAGAGGATCAGACTTTTCCTCTCTTTTGCCCCATCCTTGAGGCTGGCTCCCAGTTTCTTAGTCTCCTCCCTGCCGGATACATCCCTTCAAAAGAACTTCACTGCAGTGTGAGCTGCTCACAGGTGCCTCAGTTACAGGTACACCATCTCATTTCTGAAGCCCAATTCTCAACAAGTTCATTTGCTGTACTTCACACCTAGTACATTCCTTTAGCTCAGTCTCTGGTTAACTCTGTCATTTCTTGCTGGCTGCCCAAGTTCTGCTTCTCAGTGCTGAGTCAAAGCACTCCCTTCACAGCCTCCAGAATCCTCTCTTAGAGATTCTGTCTTTTCTTAGTTTCTGCCCAGCACATATTTATCAAAGTCATGTCTTCAGGCACTTTTTGTTGGTCTAGACAAGATCTTGGGATTTCCCCTCTCTCCACCCTAGTTAGTTTTTGCTAGACAATATGCTCCTTTCTGCTGTCCTTGGTATTTGATTTGCATCAATTCATTTGGCCGATTTCTCTTTGGTTTCTTATACTTTTCTCAACTTCCCTTTCCTTTTAACATCTTTGAGACAGCAGCATCTTTATTTACCAAGAAGAAACATTACAAGAAAACATATTTCTTGTTTTGAAATGTTATAGCCAGATGCAGAAATAGTAAATGAGGTCTAGAAATAAATGCCGGGATGCCAGATAAAGGGGATTAAGGTATGAACAGTCTTTAAAAGCATAATAAAATCAAGCTGAAAGTCAACATGGTGTCTTGGGACAAAGGGAGGGCATGACAGGGATTAGGCTAAGATTAGAGCATTGAAGAAGAGACAGAGCTGATCTCAAGCCAGAAAGAGTCGGGGGAGAGGTAGGAGGCAGGGCTGCAGCCCATCTCTCCCGGAGTCAGACAGGCTTCAGGTCCTAAAGATAGTGACTGAGGGATTGAATCTCTTTTACCCTCTCTAAGGCTTGGGACATCAACAGCCTCAGATGGCTGTTTGCCTTCTCCCCAACCCTATCTAGGAGGGCAGGGACCGTTTAGTGGAGCAGCCCCTCTGACTACTCTTCCACTCCATCTTCAGCAAAACAAAATACACTTGGAAAGTGCTAAATCAAATTCACCTTCAGAACTAGCAGAATCTGGCTAATGTGATTTCAAGCTTCCCCCTCCCTTCCCACAGAACTCGCCACCTTCTTGCTGAAGTCTCAAATTCTTTTAACAAGGGAAAAAGTCTTTCATGCTACAATTAGGGATAAAAGACATAAAATGCAAACGCCTGGTTGAGCTCCAGTCAGAGAATAATCAACCAATCCCTGGAATATAAATTACTAATATCAGATTCTTTCCTGGTATGATAGAGGGAAGAGGGTTAAAAGAGCAGGATGATATTGACACCTGAAATGGGGGTTGCCAAGGAGATGGGAGCCGAGGAGGAGGGGGCAATCCCTTCCAGGTACATAACACCTTAAGATTTGAAGTGTGTGTGTGCGTGTGTGTGTGTGTGTGTGTGTGTATGCTTTGAGTCATTACTGCTCACGGCCCTGGCAGGCAGGCATGTGTATCCTCCCCATCAAGCATAAGAGGCAACTGAGGCTCAGACCTGTCAAATCACCATTGCCAGGGCCAGAGATCTTTATTTTGTATTTGAACCTAAAATTCTGACTGCAAGCCCAGTGATCTTTAAAATATATACCAAAACTGCAGAAAGAAACCGGCAACAAAAGAAATATCCTACCAACTTTACCATTTTGGCCGAGACTTGTTGACTTTCAAGGGGGAGAGGACGCATGGATCTGTGAGTAGAGTCATTTTAAGATGGAGCTGCCAAGGCAAGTAGCCTGCTTTGCATGATTTATGAAGACTTTTAAAAGAAGAGGAAGAGGTTGAGTGTTGATTTTGTAAAAAGCGATCTTCACTTTCTGGGAATTTACTATTTGAAGTACTCCAACATTTTAATGAATTTATCCTCTCCTCACAAAACTCCATCCACCTTTTCTGCCTCACCTACCTAGGTGGTCCAGAACTTCAACTACTTCCAATTTAGTATGGATATTTATGCTTATTTTTCTTAATTTTTTTAAATTGAAGTACAACACTCATACAGAAATATGTATATAACATGAAACTATAAATGATCATAAAACAAACCCCTGTGAAGCCATCACCCAGATGGGGAAATAAAACACCTCTAACACCCCAGAAACCCCCATCTTACCTCCTCCTAGTTACTAGTCTCTCTCCTCCCCAAAGGTTATTCTTATCCTTGCTTCAAAGGTTATAGGTTGGTATTGCTTATTTTTTGGACTTTACATAAATGGAATCATACAATATATATTAGTTTGTGTTTGACTTATTCTGATGAGTATTATATATGTGAGATTAACCCCTGTTATTTCATGCACTGGTAGTTTGTTTATTTTCATTGCTGGGTAGTATACCATTGTACAAATATACCTCATTCATTTACCTATTCCACCGTTGATGGAATTTGGATTGCTTCCAGTTTGAGCTATTATGAATAGTGGCACTATGAACATCCTTGTGCATGTATTTTGAAGTATATGTGCATATTTCTATTGGATATACACCTGGGATTGAAACTGCTAGGTCACATGGTGTGTAAAATTTTAAGTTCAGTAGATAACACCAAGCTGTTTTCCAAGTACTTGTGCCAAAGTACAGTCCCATCAACAACGTGTAAGTGTTCCAGTTGCTCCACATCTTTGCCAACACTTGTCATTACCAATCTGTGTAGTTTTAGCTGCTCTGGTTGGTGTGTAGTAGTATTTCATTGTGGTTTTAATCTTTATTTCCTTAATTACTAATAAGGTTGATCATTTTCATGTGTTAACTGGCCATTAAAATATCCTCGTATATTAAGTAATTTTCTCACCCATTTTTCTAATGATTGTCTGTCTTTTCCTTATTGATTTTTCAGGGGTCTTTATATATTTTGGATTGAGTCCTTTGTCAAGTTATGTGGATTGCAAATAACTTCTCTGGCTCTGTGCATGCTATTTCCCTCTTAATGGTATCGTTTGATGAATAGAAGATCCCAATTTTAATGCAGTCCAATTTACCCATCTTTTCCTTTATGTTTAGTAGTTCTGTGTTCTTTCAAATAATTCTTTTTTTCTCTCCTTGGTTCATAGAGGTAATATCTTATATTGTCATATAGAAACTTTACAGTGTTGCCTTTTACTTTTAGATAAACAAAGCATCTGAAATTTATTTTTGTATGTGCTATGTTGTAAAAGTCAAGTTTTATTTTGTTCTATATGAATATCCAAGAGTCCCAACACCATTAAAAGACTGACCTATCCCTTTATTCTACAATGTCAGACCCAATGCTCATATATGCATAGTAATTTCTGGACTCTCTTCTGTTCCATTGTTCTATTTGTCTATCTTTGTGCTAATATCACACTGCCTTAATTATTGTAGCTTAATGATATGTTCTACCTTTTTGTTCTTTGTCAAGAATGTCTTAGCATCTTGAACTTTGCACTTCCATATGAATTTTAGAATAAGGTTTTCAATTTCAAAAAGAAAACAGGAAAAAAGGGAAAATTCATCGGCATTCTGATTAGGATTACATTGAATATATAGCTAAACTTGGAGATAATTAATATCATTGCACTATTTAGTTTTTAATCCTTGAAAATTGTATATATCTCATTGAACTTAGATCTTTTTTTCTAATAATGTCTTATAAGGGCTTTTTGGTATTTTTTGTTGTTGTTGTTTTGTTGTTGTTGATGGTGGTATATGTATATGTAGAAGTCTATCATATCTTTCATTAGATTTATTCCTAGGTATTTTGTTTGCTGACACTATTATGAAAGTCTTACAATTATCTAGAAAATAATTTATACTCTAACTCTTTGTTCATATTATATAAGCATATACTTGATTTTTGTATACTAACCTTGTATCTAGCCACCTTGCTAAATAATTTTAAAATTCTGATTATGTATCTGTATATTCTTTTGGATTTTCTATGTACAAAATGAACTTATATGAAAATGTTATAGTTTTAGTTATCTCTTTATCATTATGACCTTTTTTTACTCATTACATTGGCTGGAATTTCTAGTACAATTTTGAACGGAGGTAAATTCTTGCTTTATTTCCCTCTTCAAAGGCTTCAAAGGGAAGTCTTCAATATTTGCCATTAAGAATGATGTTTGCTATTTTTTATAGTTAACTTCTTCATAAAATAATTGCATTCTATTTCTATTTTGCTTAGAGCTTTTATCATCAATATGTGTTAGATTTTATTAATTGTCCTTCCTGCTTCTATTGAGGAGATCATATTAAATTTCTTCTTTATTCTGTTATTATTGTCAACTAGATTGTTTTCAAATATTAAACCAACTTTGCATTTTTATAGTAAATATTCCTGGGTCTTAATGGTCTCCTTTTCATATATTTCTGAATTCTGTTTGATGATCCTGTTTAGGATTTTTGTATCTAGGTTTGTGAGTCAGATTGATTTAGACTTCCCTTCTTGTAATATCTTTGTCAGTTTTTGGTATCAAGGTTTGCTAACCCCTTAAATGAATGGGGGAGTATTCCATCTTTTCAAAGACTCTGAAAAAGTTTTTGTAAAATTTTTGCTATCTCTTTTTAATTTTGGTAGATTTCAGAAGCCACCTAGACCTGAAGCATGTGTGTGTGTGTGTGTGTTTGTGTGTGTGTGTGTGTAAATGCTTTTTAACTATAGATTTGACTTCTGATTAGATGTGGACCTATTCATATTCTCTCTTTCTTTTTGTGTTAGTTTTAATAAGCTGGGTTTCTTAGGAATATATCCATTACTGCTATAGTTTCAAATGTATTGGTATAAAGTTTTTATATTAGCTTCATGTTTTTAGTCCTGTAGAATCTGTAACGATATCACCTTTTCATTCCTAATATCAGATACTGTTTTTGTATCAGGAGAAGTGGATTTTTTTCAGATCCTGGGCCTTAATAGGTGAAGAAATGTTCACCTTTATGTTGTTAATCCCAGCACCTAGTTCTGACCTCCGACCATCATCTTTAGATGCCAACTCCAGGCTAACAATGTAGAGGGAGTTTTCCTAAATTCTACAGGGCATCATCAACAATTCCTTATTTCTGCAACTCTAGTACTTTTAGAAGAAAATTTATTAAAGTATAATACACATACACAAAAGTGTACATATCACACAACTTAATGAATTCTGAGAAACACATCTGTATAAATGTTTATACATCTATATAATCAACACAAATATTAAAAAATTAAACATTATTAACATCCAGAAGCTCTTTCCATGCTTCCTGCTAATTATACCTCCTACAAAGGTAACAACCATCCAGACTTTAAACAGCATAGATTGGTTTTGCCTTTGTTTAAATATCTGTTGTCTTTTGCTCAAAATTGTGTCTTTGAGAATTATTCCTACTGTTGCATATAGTAGTAGAATGTTCATTCTCTTTGTTGTATAATATTGTGCTAATGTACCATAATTTATTTACCTATTTTACTATTGATGGATATTGGGATACTTTCCAGATTGGTATCATTGTTCTACTATGAACACTCTTGTACATATCTTTTGGTGAACATATGCATACATTTTTCTTGGTTCTATACTTAGGAGTGGAATTGCTAAGTCATATGGTTTGCATATGTTCCACAATAGTGTAAATACCATACTCCCAAAAAGTTTTAAAAAGTGATTCTTTGAATTTACTCATTACTAGCAATGGATGAGAATTACATTTCTTCTGCATCCATTTCAACACTTTATATTTTCCATCTTCTTCATTTTACCATTTGGCTGCATGTCGAGTGATATTGCATTGTGATTTTTTTTTTTTTTTTTTTTTTGCATGGTGATTTTTAAGTGGAGTTCTCCTGATGCCTAATTAGGTCAAGCATCTTTTTGTATGTCTATTGGCTACTTGGAGATCTTCTTTTGTGTCTATTCAAATATTTTGCTCATTTTTCTATTGGGTTAATATTTATTTTTATCGTTATGAAAATAATGTTATGTTCATGATAGAATTTTTTTTAATATGAAAAACAATATTTATTATTTTTAAAACAATATTTATTATTAAAGAACAACAAACATACCAAATGGTAAAATGCTAAGGCCATTTCCTTTAAAATTAGATGCAGAAGAGGATACGTACTATTTGGTTTTGTTTTATTTTGTTTGAATTTTGTTTTATTTATTTTTTTATAAACAAGTCCTTATTAGTTATCCATTTCATACAAATTAGTGTATATATGTCAATCCTAATCTCCCAGTTCATCCCACCACCACTACTTCCCCCACCACTTTCCCACCTTGGTGTCCATACGTTTGTTCTCTACATCTGTGTCTCAATTTCTGCCCTGCAAACCGGTTCATCTGTACCATTTTTTAGGTTAACATATATGCGTTAATATATGATATTTCTTTTTGTCTTTCTGACTTACTTTACTCTGTATGACAGACTCTAGATCCATCCATGTCGCTACAAATGACCCAATTTTGTTCCTTTTTATGGCTGAGTAATATTCCATTGTATACATGTAGGACACCTTCTTTATCCATTCATCTGTCGATGAGCATTTAGGTTGATTCCATGACGTGGCTATTGTAAATAGTGCTGCAATAAATACTGGGGTCCATGTGTCTTTTTGAAATATGGTTGTCTCTAGGTATATGTCCAGTAGTGGGATTGCTGGATCATATGGTAATTCTATTTTTAGTTTTTTGAGGAACCTCCATATTGTTCTCCATAGTGACTGTATCAATTTACATTCCCACTAACAGTGCCAGAGGGTTCACTTTGCTCCACACCCTCGCCAGCATTTGCTGTTTGTAGATTTTTTGGTGATGCCCATTTTAACTGGTATGAGGTGATACCTCATTGTAGTTTTGATTTGCATTTCTCTAATAATTAGTGATGTTGAGCAGCTTTTCATTTGCTTCTTGGCCATCTGTATGTCTTCTTTGGAGAAATGTTTATTTATGTCTTCTGACCATTTTTTGATTGGGTTTTTTGTTTTTTTAATATTGAGCTGCATGAGCTGTTTATATATTTTGGAGATTAATCCTTTGTCCATTGATTTGTTTGCAAATATTTTCTTCCATTCTGAGGGTTGTCTTTTGGTCTTGTTTGTAGTTTCCTTTGCTTGGCAAAAGCTTTTACATTTCATTAGGTCCCATTTGTTTATTTTTGTTTTTATTTTCTTTACTCTAGGAGGTGGATCAAATAAGATCTTGCTATGATTTATGTCAGAGAGTGTTCTTCCTATGTTTGCCTCTAAGAATTTTATAGTGTCCAGTCTTACATTTAGGTCTCTAATCCATTTTGAGTTTATTTTTGTGTATGGTGTTAGGGAGTGTTCTAATTACATTCTTTTACATGTAGCTGTCTGCTTTTCCCAGCACCACTTATTGAAGAGACTGTCTTTTCTCCATTGTATATTTTTGCCTGTTTTGTCATAGATAAGTTGAGCATAGGTGCATGGGTTTATCTCTGGGCTTTCTATCCTGTTCCATATTTCTGTTTTTGTGCCAGTACCATACTGTCTTAATTACTGTACCTTTGTAATATAGTCTGAAGTCAGGGAGTCTGATTCTTCGAGCTCCGTTTTTTTCCCTCAAGACTGCTATGGCTATTTGTGTCTTTTGTGTCTCCATACAAATTTTAAGATTTTTTTGTTCTAGTTCTGTAAAAATTACCATTGGTAATTTGATAGGGATTGCATTGAATCTGTAGATTGCTTTGGGTAGTATAGACATTTTCACAATATTGATTCTTCCAATCCAGAAACATGGTATATCTCTCCATCTGTTTGTAACATCTTTAATATCTTTCATCAGTGTCTTATAGTTTTCTGCATACAGATCTTTTGTCTCCCTAGGTAGGTTTAATTGTAGGTATTTTATTCTTTTTGTTGCAATGGTAAACGGGAGTGTTTCCTTCATTTCTCTTTCAGATTTTTCATCATTAGTATATAGGAATGCAAGAGATTTCTGTGCATTAATTTTGTATCCTGCTACTTTACCAAATTCATTGGTTAGTTCTAGTAGTTTTCTGGTGGCATCTTTAGGATTCTCTATGTAGAGTATCATGTCATCTGCAAACAGTGACAGTTTTACTTGTTTTCCAATTTGTATTCTTTTTATGTCTTTTTCTTCTCTGACTGCTGTGGCTAGGATTTCCATAACTATGTTGAATAATAGTGGTGAGAGTGGACATCCTTGTCTTGTTCCTGATCTTAGAAGAAATGCTTTCAGTTTTTCACCATTGAGAATGATGTTTGCTGTGGGTTTGTTGCATATGGTCTTTATTATGTTGAGGTAGGTTCCCTCTATGCTCATTTTATGGAGAGTTTTTATCGTAAATTGGTGTTGAATTTTATCAAAAACTTTTTCTGCATCTATTGAGATGATCATATGTTTTTTCTTCTTCAGTTTGTTAATATGGTGTATCACATTGATTGATTTGTGTATATTGAAGAATCCTAGCATCCCTGGGATAAATCCCACTTGATCATGATGTATGATCCTTTTAATGTGCTGTTGGATTCTGTTTGCTAGTATTTTGTTGAGGATTTTTGCATCTATATTCATCAGTGATATTGGTCTGTAATTTTCTCTTTTTGTAGTATCTTTGCCTGGTTTCAGTATCAGGGTGATAGTGGCCTCATAGAATGAGTTTGGATGTATCGTTTCTCTGCAATTTTTTGGAAGAGTTTGAGAAGGATGGGTGTTAGCTCTTCTCTAAATGTTTGACAGAATTCACC
Source organism: Globicephala melas (assembly GCF_963455315.2). NCBI lineage: Eukaryota > Metazoa > Chordata > Mammalia > Artiodactyla > Delphinidae > Globicephala > Globicephala melas. The sequence goes on from NC_083321.1 coordinate 91,582,562, forward strand.
TGTGACGCCATCTGGTCCTGGACTTTTGTTTGTTGGAAGATTTTTAATCACAGTTTCAATTTCATTACTTGTGATTGGTCTGTTCATATTTTCTATTTCTTCCTGGTTCAGTCTTGGAAGGTTATACCTTTCTAAGAATTTGTCCGTTTCTTCAAGGTTGTCCATTTTATTGGCATAGAGTTGCTTGCTGTAGTCTGTTAGGATGTTTTGTATTTCTGTGGTGTCTGTTGTAACTTCTCCTTTTTCGTTTCTAATTTTATTGATTTTAGTCCTCTCCCTCTTTTTCTTGATGAGTATGGCTGATGGTATATCAATTTGTTTATCTTCTCAAAGAATCAGCTTTTAGTTTTATTAATCTTTGTTATTGTTTTCTTTGTTTCTATTTCATTTATTTCTGCTCAGATCTTTATGATTTCTTTTCTTTTGCTAACTTTGGGTTTTGTTTATTCTTCTTTCTCTAGTTCCTTTAGGTGTAAGGTTAGATTTTTTATTTGAGATTTTTCTTGTTTCTTGAGGTAGGCTTGTATTCCTATAAACTTCCCTCTTAGTACTGCTTTTGCTGCATCCCATAGGTTTTGCACTGTCATGTTTCCGTTGTCATTTGTCTCTAGGTATTTTCTGATTTACTCTTTGATTTCTTCAGTGATCTCTTGGTTATTTAGTAATGTATTGTTTAGACTCCATGTGTTTGTGTTGTTTACTTTTCTTTCCCTGTTATTGATTTCTAATCTCATAGAGCTGTGGTCAGAAAAGATGCTTGATATGATTTCAATTTTCTTAAATTTACTGAGGCTTGTTTTGTGACCCCAGATGTGATCTATCCTGGAGATTGTTGTGTGCGCACTTGAGATTAAGTGTAATCTGCTGTTTTTGGATGGAATGTTCTATAACTATCAATTAAATCTATCTGGTCTATTGTGTAATTTAAAGCTTGTGTTTCCTTATTCATTTTCTGTTTGGATGATGTAAGTGAGGTGTTAAAGTCCCCACTATTATTGTGTTACTGTCGATGTCCTCTTTTATAGCTGTTAGCAGTTGCCTTATGTATTGTGGTGCTCCTTTGTTGGGTGCATATATATTTATAATTGTGATATCTTCTTCTTGGATCAATCTCTTGATCATTATGTAGTGTCCTTCCTTGTCTCTTGTAATATTCTTTATTTTAAAATCTATTTTATCTGATATGAGTATTGCTACTCCAGCTTTCTCTTGATTTTCATTGGCATGGAATATCTTTTTCCATCCCCTCGCTTTCAGTCTGTATGTGTCCCTCGGTCTGAAGTGGATCTCTTGTAGACAGCATATAGATGGGTCTTGTTTTTTTATCCATTCAGCAAGCCTGTGTCTTTTGGTTGGAGCATTTAATCCATTCATGTTTAAGGTAATTATCCATATGTATGTTCCTATTACTATTTTCTTTATTTTAATGTGTTTGTTTTTGTAGGTCCTTTACTTCTCTTGTGTTTCCCACTTACAGAAGTTCCTTTAGCATTTTTTGTAGAGGTGGTTTGGTGGTGCTGAATTCTCTTAGCTTTTGCTTGTCTGTAAAGATTTTGATTTCTTGGTCAAATCGGAATGAGATCCTTTCTGGGTAGAGTAATCTTGGTTGTAGATTCTTCCCTTTCATCACTTTAAATACATCATGCCACTCCCTTCTGGCTTGTAGAGTTTCTGCTGAGAAATTGGCTGTTAACCTTATTAGAGTTCCCTTGTATATTATTGGTCATTTTTTCCTTGTTGCTTTCAATAATTTTTTTGTCTTTAATTTTTGTCAATTTGATTACTATGTGTCTCGGCATGTTTCTTATTGGGTTTACCCTCCCTGGGACTCTCTGCACTTCCTGGACTTGGGTGGCTATTTCTTTTCCCATGTTAGGGAATCTTTCGACTCTAATTTCTTCAAATATTTTCTCAGGTCCTTTCTCTCTCTCTTCTCCTTCTGGGACCCCTATAATGTGAATGTTGTTGTGTTTAATGTTGTCTCAGAGGTCTCTTAGTCTGTCTTCATTTCTTTTTTCTTTATTCTGTTCTATAGCAGTGAATTCCACCATTCTGTCTTCCAGGTCACTTATCCGTTCTTCTGCCTCAGTTATTCTGCTATTGATTCCTTTTCGTGTATTTTTTATTTCGGTTATTGTATTGTTCATCTCTGTTTGTTTTTTCTTTAATTCTTCTAAGTGTTTTTTCTTTAATTCTACTAGGTCTTTGTTAAACATTTCTTGCATCTTCTCAATCTTTGCCTACATTGTTTTTCCGAGTTCCTGGATCATCTTCACTATCATTATTCTGAATTATTTTTCTGGAACGTTGCCTATCTCCACTTCATTTAGTTGTTTTTCTGGGGTTGTATCTTGTTCTTTCACCTGGTACATAGCCCTCTGCCTTTTCATCTTGTCTATCTTTCTGTGGATATGGTTTGTGGTCCACAGGCTGCAGGACTGTAGTTCTTCTTGCTTCTGACATCTGCCCTCTGGTGGATGAGGCTATCTAAGAGGCTTGTGCAAGTTTCCTGATGGGAGGGACTGGTGGCGGTTAGAGCTGGGTGTTGCTGTGGTGGGCAGAGTTTAGTAAAACTTTAATTCACTTGTCTGATGATGGGTGGGGCTGGGTTCCCTCTCTGTTGGTTGTTTGGCCTGAGATGACCCAACACTGGAGCCTACCTAGCTCTTTGGACGGACTCTGAGAAGGCTCACGCCAAGGAGTACTTCCCAGAACTTCTGCTGCCAGTGTTCTTGTCCTTGTCCTCACAGTGAGCCACAGCCACCCACTGCCTCTGCAGGAGACCCTCCAACACTAGCAGGTAGGTCTGGTTCAGTCTCCTATGGGGTCACCGCTCCTTCCCCTGCATCCCGATGCACACACTACTTTGCATGTGCCCTCCAAGTTTCTGTCTCCCCCAGTCCTGTCGAAGTCCTGCAATCAAATCCTGCTAGCCTTCAAAGTCTGATTCTCTAGGAATTCCTCCTCCCATTGCCAGACCCCCAAGTTGGGAAGCCTGACGTGGTGCTCAGGACCTTCACTCCAGTGGGTAGACTTCTGTGATATAAGTGTTCTCCAGTCTGAGTCAGCCACCCAGCAGTTATGGGATTTGGTTTTATTGTGATCACGCTCCTCCTACTATCTCACTGTGGCTTCTCCTTTGTCTTTGGATGTGGGGTATTTTTTGGTGAGTTCCAGTGTCTTCCTGTCAATGATTGTTCAGCAGTTAGTTGTGATTCCAATGATTTCACAAGAGGGAGTCTGTTCATGATAGAAAATTTGACAAACACAGAAGAGTATATAAACAACATATTGATGATAAGAACCTATGATTCCATTAATATTTAAATAACCAGATATTTATAATTCTACCACATTATATCATTTAATATGGTATAGTTATAAAATAGTTATAAAGTAATATAGTCATGTTTATACTGTTAAAAACAATTACATTGACTCCTATTTTATTTAAGGTCCTCCAAAACACACACATTAGAAATGAAGGGAGGTACTTTTTTCTCTCATTCTTAAGAGGGTTGAGGATATTAGCCCCTTGACCTCATTGCTAATCAGAGGGGCATCACTAGCTGTTCACAGGGTCAAACCTATTCTTGGCATCGCTGGAATCTGAAGAAGGCACAATTGGGGATCATTTGTGTCAAATTTGTTCCCTCTCTGTGTTCATGGCATCACCACTTTCCCTCTTTCCTGAGCCAGACACCAAAGTCAATGCCTACTCCTTTGTTTCACAAAGCTAAATTTTTGCTAAGTCCAAAACCTCTTCTTCCCCACAGCCAGTTCCCTAATTTGAGCCTTATCTGTCATCTGAATTATTTCTTCCCACTTGACTGATTTTCTTGCCTCTATTCTTACCCTACTGTCTACCTCCCAGCCCAGTCCAGGCCATTCTTCAGCAGCCTTTCTAAAATGCAAATGTAACCATGTCACTTCCCTGCTTATACCATCTAAGAGGCTTCCCAATGCCCTCAGATAAGGTCCAACATCTTTATATTGATTACTTGGATGCTTCTAATCTGGTTCTTTCTTTCTTTAGCCTCAGCTCCTGCCACTGACAGTTCATAGACGTCTATGCTTCAGAGCCTTTGTTTAAAGCCTGCTTGAAATGCCCTCCCCTGGTTTCTCTGCCTTGGAGAAATCTTGTGCACTTTTCCAAGGCCTGGGTCAAGTGCCATCTGAGCTCCTAGACAGGACTAATCTGCCCTCTCCCAATTGGTTGTATAAATCACTCAGCCCACTGAATTGCTATAGTATCTTTGCCACCTTCTCCACACAATGCATTTCTCAAATCTTTATCTCTTGCATTTCAAGCGCTTGGCACGAGGTCTGTTATATAATAGATGCTTAATAAACATTGAAAAAATGCCCAAGGGAATTAAACAAAGGTAAAAAGAAAAGGAAACTAACATTTGTTAAGAATTTGCCAGGTACTAGACACTTTACTTATGCTCTCTCTTTTAAACTTTCCAACAGTACTATGAATTAGGTGGTCTCATGCCCATTTTTATGACTGAGGAGACTAAGGCACAGAGAAATTTAATCATTTGCTCAAGGTTACACAACGAATACATGGCAGAGCCAAGATTTAAATTTAAGTCTGCAAATAAACCTGGTTGTTTACCCTTAGATTATTGTAATAATGTTATTAATCATTATCATCTTGATGATTGTACTAAGAAAATGATCAGAGCACTTTACATGTGTACCTCGATGGTTTGTTCACAAAGCACTTTCCCATCCATTATTGTTATCAAGTCCCATCACAGACAGTTGAAGTCGGCAGAATTAGCCTCCAACTCTAACTAATGAAGACAGTGAAGTTTGAGGATTTAAAGTGCCTCACCTAAGGTCACAGTCTTAGCAAGCAACACAGCTGGAACTGAAATCCAGGTCTTCCAGCTCTAAGTCCAGTGGCGGCTGACGAGGAGGACAGAATCCCAGAGGAATAAGTGCTTTGAAATAATACGCTGGCTGCTAACTCTGGCAGACATCCTTTCTGTTCCCCTTGCAAATCTGCTGGAGCCATAGCAGCTTCTAGGTTGTGGAAAAACAAAATCACAGGCTGAAGCTTTCCACCATTTCGGGAGGGTGGGGAATTCTTTACATGAGAGCCATTGTCTGACTTGGCAAGAAAAAAAAATGTTAATAAAAAGAAGAGAAACCAGTACATATAAACATTTAAAAAAGCTGCATGGAGCCCAGACCAGTATAGCAAGAAAAAAAGCTCTCTTGGGCCACTGCCCTGTGTGAACCATCCCCCGGTAACCCCCTGTAGGCACTGCCCACAAGGCCTGTCTAGGGAATCTCCAATCTCCGTGAAGAAAAGGATAAAACAACATCAATTCTCTAGGACCCTCATTATTCAAACAGTTCCAGAAGCAGTGAGAGGACACCGGTGACTTTGGGAGAAGCACAATCTTATCTCCAGGGTGAATAAGACCACTTGTTGTTTATGTCCAGGAAAGCAGGGCAGCACAAAAAGAATGGGGAGAACTGGAGGAGAAGGGCGCCAAAAGCTAGCAGCCGATCTAAAAATCCTCTGCAGAAACAATGGCTCCTCCTGGGATGAGCTGCAGCCCCTTCAGAAAACAAAAGCTCTTGCGGAGGAAATTGGTCTTTTGTGGTTCTGGCAAAAAGTAACAGACAGAGCTCGCCTGGCCTGACCCTCTCCCTTCAAGCAAAGGAGACGCAGAACTTGTCGGGCAGTGGGGACACTTTGGCAAGGCTCCCTAACTTCCATCTGATCTTCCAGCTTCCTGGCTCCTCCACAGAGACCTCCACTCTTTTCCCAGTGAGGCCCCAGGATGTCCTGGTTACTCGCTGCCCAGTCCCCTTTCAGTGTCCCTCTGTAGTCTGTGGTCTGTCCCTTTCTTGTTCCAGCCAAAACCAAACGCTGCTGTTGGGCCTAGAGCTCCCTGAAGTTTTTCTGACAATTTCTGAGCTTGAGCTAAAAATATAAACTGGCCTGGGACTTTACTTGAGCCCATTTGGCCCTTCTCACCCGGCCAGCAAAAGTCCCTACATTTCAAAGGAAGCACAGGTGGACATGGAACGGGCTGCCAGCCAGCAGCTGTCCCTCCTCCTGGACCACCCAGGTCCCTCAGGTGGCCCCAAGTTCTCCCTTGTCCCCTGAGACCTGACCCGGGGGCGCCCTTTAAGCTGACTCTGCACAGTTGTTTTTTTATGAGAGTGCCCAAATTTGTATTTAGGTGGGACTTGGGAGAGGTCATTTGTTTAGAAGAGGGTCCCGAAGACCTTGTCTTGAGATGATGTTTGCAGAGCAAGGGAGTGGTTTTTATTTAGATTGCAGGTCTAATTTGGGAGATGGCTGGAGGATGGAGGCCACCAGAGGATTTCCGAGCTACCCCTCTGCAGTTGTTTCTATTAATGACCACATCAGTGGCAGGGAGGGGAAACCACACCCAGGAGCAGAGTAGAGTTCATTCTACCCACAGACTGGGGGAGGCAGGGGATGGGGGGAAGCCAGGCCATTCCTAAGGCTTCCATTGGGAAGGGCTCAGGCATCTCCAGTGTGAGATGATCTGTGATGCCCTGGGCCAGCCTTGGAGAAGGGAGAGAGAATCATTTCCTGGAGGAGCTGCTGAGGCTCCTTCTTCACCTAGGAATGTGGAGGAGAAGCCACGATGGGCACTGTTGCTGGGCACACAGGACAGTGACCAGACTGAATCGACCAGTGTTTGTTGGTAATAATAACCAGCTTGCATCTTGTTCTTTGGAGCTAACAAAGTGCTTCCTCACATCTTATAAAGTTCTTCCATTAAGAATGTGAGGTAGTAAGAATATTAATCAAAGCTGTCTCTTACTGAGCACCTACTATGTGAAGGGCAGTGTTCAGTGCTTACAAAGCAGGGGTGTTTAGCATACAGGGCCACAGACCCCCAACAGAGCTAGAATGGACTTCAGGTCTCCATGATGTGTTGAAATTCCAGGAACAATTTTGCATTTAAGCATGACTGAGCTTGTTTCTTTAGTGAAAGGCCATGACTTCCATCCAGTTCTTAAAGGCATTTAGGAATGATAAATGTTCAGAACCACTGCTTTAGAAACAGGATTTCAGGTTCTATATTGGTTTGATACCAGGGTCAGTCCCCCTTCTGGCAGATTTAGAAACCTTATTTCTGTTCTCACATTGCACTTTGCACATGCCTTCGATGGAACAATTATAAATGTTTATTGTATTTTAAAGGGCTCTTTTTGAATCCCCCCTTACTTTTATTCACTAGATTATAAACTCTTTGAAGACAGGCATTGTGTCTTATTCACAATTTCATCTCTGGTGCCTAAAGTAAGTTCAGGTACTTAGTAGATGCTCAATAAGACTTTGGTGCGTGAAATTAACACAATTATTGATTGTGTATTATTGATTGTGTATAGTTGATATTGTAAATCAACTATAATTGAATAAAATTTTTTTAAAATTTGGTGCATGAGTGAATGAACGACTATAAAGGCCCCTGGTAGTGAAACTGCTCTTGTTTAACTATGTGAATGTGTAAGAGAGTGCAGTGTGGGTGGGGGACAGTGGGTCCCCTCAGACATGGCAGTGGAGGGTGTGTGTGTGTGTGGAATGACTCGGGGCCAGTTTGCAGGAAAGCAGAGGCTGCCTGTGTGTTGGGCACAGAGCCAAGGGAAGCTGTGTGCTCGCATCCTGGTGACACTCAGATTTGGCTCTGGACCGGAACATCTCAAGCGCACCTCTCCCTGCCAGCACCCCTGTGCCTTCACTTTCCCCAGCATCTATTAACAATAAAAGTCCCCATGGTTTATAATTACCAGTTTGACAAGTTTAGGAGTTCCCTGTTAATTATTATAATTAGCTCTCACTCAGTGCGACTTCAGTAGTTTAACAACAATATTAACAACGGGAGGACGACGATCAGGAATTGACTACAAAGAATTGACTGGAAAGACTTCCTTCTGCTGTCAGGGAAATATTAATGAAGGCAGAACCTGCACAGCAGCTCCCCTCTGTCTGCCTTAACTCAGTGATTGGGCCTAAATCTGCCTTGGGGAATTGAAAACAATGGTTGCGGCCACTGCTTGCAAACCCCAAGTTTAAAATTAACCAGGGAAGAAAGAAGAAGCCACTGAACTGACAGCTGTGGGCTCCTCCTTGACCAGAAATCGAGCACAAGCAGCAGCCAGGGAGGAATGCATGAACCAAAGCTGTCAGCCGTGGCTCCAGCCCGGGTTGGTAAGGAGTACAGACATGCATGAGGTATTAAGAGCAGGAAGAAGGAGGGCAGGGCTGGGTCATCCCTGGGGGCAGCCAGCCTATCCTGAAACTGTGATGCTTAGGGTCACTTTTTCTGCCCATCTCTCAATGCTATTTGTTACCATGACTATCCCCTGAGTTATGAGCCTCAGCCTCTCTCACCTGGATGTTACTGGACTTGACTCCACACCATTTTCCAAATCTGCTTCAAATTCACAGACCTGCCAGACTACCCATCCTGAAGGATGGCTTTGGTGGCCTCAACTTCTCACCTCCAAAGTTTTCGATTGGTTCTAATTGCTCACCAAATACAGCCCAGAGTCTTCATTTTGGCACCAGAGTCTACTCCGTATGGGTCCAACTTGTATTTCCATTACTGCCTTCTAATCATTCTCTTAGTCCTTCTCTCAAACAATAAACACCCACCAAGCACCCACTTCATATCAGACGGTGTTTCAGATGCTACAGCCTCAGCAGCCAACAAGACAGATGAGTCCTTGCCTCCATGGCCTTTTAACTCTAGGGGAGGACATCAGAAAATAAACTCATGCACTAATAAATAGTATCATTGAAGGAGATGATAAGTCCTCCATTGTCATCGTAACCCAACGTTCCAATCAGAGGAACGGCAGGTGCAGCGTCCCTGGTCAGGGACAGCTTAACACATGGGAATACAGCAGGAGGGCCAGAGGATGGGGCCTGTGAACAGAGCAATGGGCAGCCATCAGAGAGGTTGGCAGGTCCACATCATGAGGACCTGGGGAACCATGGAAGGAAGTTGGTCTTTATTTCTCATGTGGAAAGAAACCTCTGGAAGTTTTAAGCATTCTTCTCCTTTGAGTATGATGGAGTCCTGCTGAGCTGAGTGCCCCAGCCTCTGTGGTCTCCTGCCAGGTGTGGCTTCTCTAACAGGGGCCCTTGGTCGTATGAGGATAACGCACCTTCAAGTTTATTTTCCTTTGACCAATCCTCAGCTCTTTAATAATAAACTTCTTTGTTCTAATGGGTGTGAATGGATGACTTTGGCTTGGCTCACCTGCTTACCTGGCCTCAGGATTTCAGATTGGACTTCAGGGCTGCTCCACATGTCTTCACTCTGGAGCCAGCCGTATGGCAGCTTCCCAGGGTATGTTCTTCTTCCTGTGGGTCACAGCACACGAGGGCACACCAGGTCTCCCCAGTTGCTTTAAAGCCACGCTCCCATCTCATTTGCTAACATTCCATTGGCCAGAGCAAGTCATGTGCCCAAGCCCAGCTCAATGCACCTTTCCTCAGTGGGGTTACTGCACAGGATAAAATAGGATGTATAGTCCTATTAAAGGGGAATGAGACTCGGAGTCAATAACTCAACCTACCACATTCCCATATACTTGCATTTCTGCAGACGTCTTGAAAACTTTGTCTAAAGTTATTCTTTTGGGGGGAATTTTACCAGTGGGGAGTACTCTGGATCTCAGGGAAGGCATTTTATGCCCCTCAAAACCTTTCTTGGGCAGCCACAGATGAGCAGAGCAGTATCTGCTTGGCAGTAAAGCAGGAAGGATGGAAACTAACATTTATTCAGACTCTATCATAGACCAGGTGTGATGACAGCCCTTTGGGAATATCCCCTTTAGGTTAAACAGATGCTTTTCTACTTGCTGTTTTCCAGCTTCCTCCTACCATGCTACAATGACCAACAAGGAACAGAAAAAGAAGAAATCCATGGAGACAGAGAGACCAGGAGAGTAGGATGGTGGAGCAAAGAATGAGAGATGTCAACAATTCTTTGGTAAATGGAAAGCAGGCTGGAGTGTTGATGATTCAGCAGACTGAAGGAGCTGAAATCTGACAGCCTACGGAGGGAGTCTGCAGATGGGGCCAGTCCCTGGAAGTCTTCAGCCATTGGGACTACCAGGGCCCTGGGGGCATGTATCTGGAGTAAGGCACATGCAGGGAGATGGGTTAAAGAGCACTTAGACGCCCAGATCTTCTCCATCCTGTGCAGCCACATGACTACTCCTAGCCAACCTGGCAGGAAGGTTTGCTTCCTAGAGAAATTCAGTGAGGGAAGGTCTGTATTTAGGGACATCAGGCAAAGGTGAAGGTAAGGAGATGCAGTGGGAAAAAAGATAATGGATGAAACTACACTATGAACTCCTCCAGTGGCCACTCCTCTTCTCTACTTCCTCAACTCTGCTGAGAGATAGGAGGGTTGTTCTCTGGGGAAGAATATCCCCAGAGAAAAATCCTGCAGTCACTGACATTTGAGAATCCCAAAGACATGGGCCCTGTCCTACAGACTAGTGGACCCAATAGTTGACAAGCCTTCATGCATAGAATTTCTAGTCCGCTTTTAGCACCTCATCCTAAAGGATCACCAAGGATTACCAGACACTTGGGGAAAGCATAAAAGCAGTGTCCAAACTATCAGGGAAGGAAACTCAGAGGAAAAGAAAACAACACAGCGAGCAGAAGAAAAACATGAGGGAAAAAAATCCCCATCAAATCTGTGGAGAGGTAAGAGAAGATTGCCTTAGACAAACAAGAACAAGGTACTATATATATTTTTAAAGGAACAATGAGATAACAGGAAAGAACTCTTGAAAGATAAAGCTATAGTGACAAAAAAAAAAAAAAGAAATCAGGGGAAGATTTATGAAATAAGGGAGAGTGTACCTCCCAGAAAGTGAAAGCAAAAGACAGAGGGAAGTGAAATGGAAGGGAAAAGACAAACATAATTGAAGTAAATGAGTGGGTTTTATTGAATCATTAGAATAACTGTGTAAGGTACGTGTAATTTCTTCTATTTTATTGAAGAGAAACTGAGACTCCAGGGAGCTTCAGTAGTCTTCCCAAGATCACACATAGTGAAATGGCAGAGCTGGAATGGAACCCATGTCTTAGGACTCCAAAGCCACATGTGTCTGCTCAGCTGTGCCCTGAGAAGAGCAGACTCAGCAGAGGTTGACTAGAGGCGTAGAGGGGGAGGGAGCTGAGAAGGCAGTTTTATTGGAAGGCACCATATTTTCACCTTTCTGGCATGTGGTAACTCTAAAGTCCATGCTTTTCAAAATCTTTTAGTGATGATTATATAAGAGAGATATCATGCACAGTGTACAGGACCTCAAAATAGGACTCTTCTCTCTTCTAATCTGCAACTGATTTAAAATTCCAGTAATTCTTGGTCCTGGGATTTTATCTGATAAAATTATGAGTGTTCAAAACACACAGTCATCCTTTAATCAAACTTAGTGGGGCATTTTCATAAAGTGACAGTGGGATCGAGGAGACGGTTATACATCAGACTTTTCATTCAGGTGGATTAGGCCATGACATATATTTTGAGTCAGGGGAAAATGTAGTGTCAGAGGAAACATAACCAATAACAACTGGGCCTGGCAGATCTTCTGATTAATGGGTCCCAGCTCAGCTGCTGGTCATGGACAGTGGAAGGAGACAGGACCCCCCAGCAGACCTGTCTCTTGTTTTCTGGGAGAAAAGAGAATAGAAGAGAAAAATTAGGAGACTGTGGCTTCTTGTGGATCAAATGAGGCCTGATGACATAGATGGTGTGAGGTTCTACAGCCCACAGAAATTACCACTCTTTTGCCTTCTTCCTTCCCTATTTCCTTCTTCTTTCCCTATTTCCTTCCTTCTTTCCTTCCCTCCTCCCTCCCTCTTCCCCTGCCTCCTTCCTTAAAGGAGACAGAAGATAGAGGTCAACACAATCACCTTGATTATTGATACAGATTAGTTTGAGGACATGACTTAAATAGATGACAACAGCAGTCTTCCAGACACTGACTTAAAATAGACAGACATGGTCATGGGCCTCAGGAGAGCTGTCCGGCAGACTGCATCAACCCTTCCCCAAGTCAGTTCCTGGGGCAGAGGCTTTATCCACCCATCCTGTCTAGGGAAGAGTGGGTGAAGAATGGAGGAGACATGCTATGCTAATCAATGTTCCTCCCAATAGAAGGAAGCCTACAATACCTTTGCAGGGGATGTGGAAGAGCACTGGGGTTTTAGTTTTCTTTTTGCTGCCTTCCTGGGGTACGTTTTGATAAATACTTGGCAACTCCAAAATGATTAATTTCTATTTCTTCCTACTAGTAGCTGGGAATCTTGTAGATATCACTATGTCAACCCCGGCGATTTGCTCTATCATCTTGGGTTTCAGCTGGCCTGTCTGGGAGTCAGGCATAGCTCCAGCTCCCTTGTTCACTTTCCAGGGTTGCTGTGGGGATCAAAATGCAACACTGCTGTGAAAAAGAATCATAAGCACTTAATAATGCAGAGGATTGTTCCAGTGTTGCCCAATATGATGACTATTCACTGCTCCAGACCTTCTCCTCCACAGCCCTGTCCACAGTTACCTCTTCCACATATGTACTTCCTGTTTCTGGTCCACAGAGACACTCAGGAGAACACCTTCTCCCCCAACCCATGGCCACAGGCCAGGCATCCTCTGTTCTCCACTCTTCCCCTGCTTTAAGTGCCTTATGCTTTTGGCAACAGGCAGCAACCTGCCCAGCTACAACCAAAAGGAAAGAAAGAAAGAAAGAGAGAGAGAGAGAGAGAGAGATTAAAAACACACACACACAAAAACATATTCTACACCTCTTGCTCAGAAATGGTACAACCAGGGAGGTCTTAAGACAGAGAGATTAACTTTCTCCAAAAGCCAGCGCACCTGGGAACACACAGCGAGACACAATAGGCTAAGCAAATATTAGACAATATCCCTTTTCTGCATGGCCCACTTTGTTGGAGATGAATGGATTGACTTCTCAAACACTCTCAGGGTGAACCAGCCAGCCTGGCTTCAAGATCAACATCGCTTGTCTTTCTTTCCTTCCCACCCCTCCCGCCTTTTCTAATTTCTAAAGCAACTGTATACAAAATATTTATCTAAAATAGAGGCACTCAGAAAAACAAGCTGTGCAGAGTTAGTGATCTGCAGCCATTGCCTGCCTGACATGGGGACCCTGGTCTCTATTCCTCTGTGGGCTGTTACCCGTCTTGGCTCCAAACTGAGCTTGCAATGTGGGAACACCTGGGCAAGGCTTGTGGCACTGCCCTGGCTCCAAGATGATGCTATCTGGAGCCCTTGACTCCTCCAGGCAGAGCTGGGGTGGAAGGGGCTGGGTAAGGAGCTGCAGATTCAGGATGGCAGAGAGCACAGAGGCTTGCACTCTCTCAAGAAAGAGCATCGTGGATTTACGTTGAATGTGAGAAAACATTTTCCAGTGGATACTGGTTGAATCTGAAATAACATGAAACATGAAGGCTGTAGAATGACTTCCTGAGGTCCAATAGGAGCAAGTGGAGAACAAGGGTCACAGGTCAGAGATGGTACCTACATATGAAGGCAAGGTTGTCTTGAGGCAGGAATACATCCATTGTGACCTTTAGATGTCCCTATCTGCTGGAACCAGATCATAAGAAGCCAGCTCTAGATGGTACCTTGAGGTCATGGTGCTTTATCAACAGTTGAGGAAATGAAACTCAGAGAAGTGAAGGGGCTTTTCTGGTGTCACATAGCAATGAAGTGGTGGGGCTGAGATTGCCTGCCTGGCTGAGTCCTAATCTGTGCCTTCTCCACCTGGGCTCAGCTGTCTCTGAGCCCCATGGACAGGTTGGTCCTGCCCTGAACAGACTGATCCCCTGGGTCAGGAACTACCATTCTCTAACTTGGAGTATCCCTATAGCTCGAAAACCTTGACTGATGCATCACCAGCAGCCTGACATCACACTATGTGTTGTACATTTCCCCATGTGCTGAGGTGCTAGCCTCTTCCATATAGGCTCTTTCTGCCTCAATCCTGGTCTTTTGTGGTCCCAGCTTCTTTACTTTCCCCACTGCCTAAGGCAAAGGTCCCAGCATGCCTTTCTGATGAGTCTGTTTGCATTAGGACAAAAATGGGTGGAAGCAGGATTTTCTCATGGCTCCAGGCCCTGTAAGGCAGTGGACATTAGGATGTGACATTCTCATTTTTCTGGCAAGAGGAAGAGGGATTTTCATCTTCTCTCTGGAAGAGGAAATGACAGGAAAGCCACAGCAGCCAGGGCTGGAAGACAGACTGTGGTTTCTCATCATTAGAAAAATTAAAGTATACAGACAGAAATGTGGTTTTGCTTCATAACTGTATCCTGTCAACTAAATATTTCATTTAGATCTAATTCCTGAGCCAAATGAGAATCTCGAGCAAAACTGCACTATTAGAATACACTTAATTATTGATTCAGCCAGGCAAAAAATAAAAAATAAAGAAACCGGGTGGTACTCTAATTCCTCTTATCAAGCATCTCGAGTGCTAATATGCACTTGAACAGCTGCTATTATCCTAGGGAGCCCACTGCCTTCAGCTGCAAAATGTACAACTTCACACCAGCCACAAGGAGCCAGATGGAAGGCAACAATGGAAAAACATCCTTTTTTCCAGCCTCAATTCCTCACTCAGGGAGGGGTGGGGGCAGAGGTCCAATAGTCAGCATGAAGAGGGGAGCCACCCCCTACACTTCTTTCTGACCTCCTGTCTCATATGTCTAGCAGATACCAGATTATTTCAGTGGTTTCCAACCTGGAAATTTTGGACATGCCCAAAATATCATTCCTGTGAATGTCCTCTATTGCTTCACTTCTTTAAAAATAATAAAGACAGAGTCCCTCCCATAAGGAAACTTGTACAAGCCTCTTACATAGCCTCATCCACCAGAGGACCAACAGTGGAAACAAGAAGAACTACAGTTCTGCAGCCCATGGAATGAAAACCACAATCACAGAGAGACAGACAAAAAGAAAAGGCAGAGGACTATGTCCCAGAGGAAGAAACAAGATAAAACCCCAGAAAATGAACTAAATGAAGTGGAGATAGGCAACCTTCCAGAAAGAGAATTCAGAATAACGACAGTGAAGATGATCCAGGATCTCAGAAAAAGAATGGAGATAAAGATCGAGAAGATGCAAGAAATGTTTAACAAAGACCTACAAGAATTAAAGAACAAACAGACTTGAATGGTACAATAACTGAAATGAAAAATACACTAGAAGGAATCAATAGCAGAATAACTGAAGCAGAAGAACAGATAAGTGACCTGGAAGACAGATGGTGGAAATCACTGCCATGGAATGGAATAAAGAAAAAAGAATGAAAAGAAAGGAAAACAATATAAGAGACCTCTGGGACAACATTAAATGCACCAACATTCACAATATAGGGGTTCCAGAAGGAGGAGAGAGAGAGAAAGGACCCGAGAAAATATTTGAAGAGATTATAGTCAAAAACTTCCCTAACATGGGAAAGGAAATAGCCACCCAAGTCCAGGAAGCACAGAGAGTCCCAGGCAGGATAAACCCAATAAGAAACATGCTGAGAAACATAGTAATCAAATTAACAAAAATTAAAGAAAAAGAAAAATTATTAAAAGCAACAAGGGACAAATAATATACAAGGGAACTCCCATAAGGTTAACAGCTGATTTCTCAGCAGAAACTCTGCAAATTAGAAGGGAGTGGTATGATATATTTAAAGTAATGAAAGGGAAGAAACTTCAAGCAAGAATACTCTACCTGGCAAGAATCTCATTCAGATTCAATAGAGAAATCAAAAGCTTTACAGAAAAGCAAAAGCTAAGAGAATTCAACACCACAAAACCAGATCTACAAAAAATGCTAAAGGAACTGCTCTAAGTGGGAAACACAAGAGAAGAAAAGGACCTCCAAAAACAAACCCAAAATAATTGAGAAAATGGTAATAGGAACATACGTATTGATAATTACCTGAGATGTGAATGGATTAAATGCTCCAACCAAAAGACACAGACTGGCTGAATGGATACAGAAACAAGACTCATATATATGCTGTCTATAAGACATCCACTGCCAATCCAGGGACATATACAGACTGAAAGTGAGGGGATGGATAATGATATGAAAAAGGAAATCAAAAGAAATCTGAAGTAGCAATACTCATATCAGATAAAAAAGACTTTAAAATAAAGAATGTTACAAGTGACAAAAAGGACACTGTATAATGATCAAGGGATCAATCCCAGAAAAACATATAACAATTATAAATATATGCACAACACATAGGAGAACCCCAATACATAAGGCAATGCTAACATCTATAAAATGGGGACTCCACAGTAACACAATAATAGTGGGGTGCTTTAATACCGCACTCACACCAATGGACAGATCATCCAGACAGAAAATTAACAAAGAAATACAAGCTTTAAATGACACAATAGATTAGGTAGATTTAACTGATATATAGGACAATCCAACCAAAAACAGCAGATTACACTTTCTTCTCAAGTTCACACAGAACATTCTCCAGGATAGATCACATCTTGGGTCACAAATCTAGCCTTGGTAAATGTAAGAAAACTGAACTTGTATCAAGCATCTTTTCTGACCACAATGCTATGAGATTAGGAATAAATTACAGGGGAAAAAACATAAAAAACACAAATACATGGAGGGTAAACAATATACTACTAAATAACCAAGAGATCACTGAGGAAATCAAAAAATATCTAGAGACAAATGGCAATGAAAACATGACAATCCAAAACCTATGGGATGCAGCAAAAGCAGTTCTAAGAGGGAAGTTTATAACAATACAAGCCTACCTCAAGAAATAAGAAAAATCTCAAATAAAAAGTCAAACCTTACACCTAAAAGAACTAGAGAAAGAAGAACAAACAAAACCCAAAGTCAGTAGAAGGAAAGAAATCATAAAGATCAGAGAAGAAATAAATGAAATAGAAACAAAGAAAATAACAGCAAAGATCAATACAACTAAAAGCTGGTTCTTTGAGAAAATAAACAAAATTAATAAACCTTTAGCCAGACTCATCAAGGAAAAGAGGGAGAGGACTCATTTCAACAAAATTAGATCACAGCTTACCCTTCCCCCTTCCCATATCCTCAAGTCCATTGTCTAGTAAGTCTGTGAGTGGCATGGACATATATACACTACCAAATGTAAAATAGATAGCTAGTGGGAAGCAGCTGCATAGCACGGGGAGATCAGCTCGGTGCTTTGTAACCACCTAGAGGGGTGGGATAGAGAGGGTGGGAGGGAGGGAGATGCAAGAAGGAAGAGATATGGGAACATATGTATATGTTTAACTGATTCACTTTGTTATAAAGCAGAAACAAACACACCATTGTAAAGCAATTATACTCCAATAAAGATGTTAAAAAATAAATTAATTAAAAATAATAAAATTAGAAATGAAAAAGGAGAAGTTACAATGGACACTGCAGAAATACAAAGCATCATAAGCGACTACTACAAGCAACTCTATGCCAATAAAATGGACAACCTGGAAGAAATGGACAAATTCTTAGAAAGGTATAACCTTCCAGGACTGAATCAGGAAGAAATAGAAAATATGAACAGACCAATCACAAGTAATGAAATTGAAACTGTGATTAAAAATCTTCCAATAAACAAAAGTCCAGGACCAGATGGCTTCACAGGTGAATTCTATCAAACATTTAGAGAAGAGCTAATATGCATCCTTTTCAAACTCTTCCAAAAAATTGCAGAGGAAGAACAACTCCCAAACTCATTCTATGAGGCCACCAACACCCCGATACCAAAAACAGACAAAGATACTACAAAAAGAGAAAATTACAGACCAATATCACTGATGAATATGGATGCAAAAATCCTCAAAAAAATACTAGCAAAAAGAATCCAACAACACATTCAAAGGATCATACACCATGATCAAGTGGGATATATCCCAGGGATGCAAGGATTCCTCAATATACTCAAATCAATCATTGTGATACACCATATTAACAAACTGAAGAAGAAAAACCATATGATCATCTCAATAGATGCAGAAAAAGCTTTTGAAAATATTCAACACCAATTTATGATAAAAACCTTCCAGAAAGTGGACATAGAGGGAACTAACCTCAACATAATAAAGGCCATATATGACAAACCCACAGCAAACATCATTCTCAATGGTGAAAAACTGAAAGCATTTCCTCTAAGATCTGGAACAAGACAAGGATATCCACTCTTGCCACTATTATTCAACATAGTTATGGAAGGCCTAGCCACGGCAGTCAGAGAAGAAAAAGGAATAAAAGGAATCCAAATTGGAAAAGAAGAAGTGAAAGTGTTACTGTTTGCAGATGACATGATACTACACATAGATAATCCGAAAGATGCCCCCAGAAAATACTAGAGCTAATCAATGAATTTGGTAAAGTTGCATGATACAAAATTAATGCACAGAAACCTCTTGCATTCCTATACACTAACAATGAAAAATCAGGAAGAGAAAGAGAAAAATCAGAAAGGAAACAATCCCATTCACCATTGCAAAGAAAAGAATAAAATACCTAGGAATAAACCTACCTAAGGAGGTAAAAGACCTGTATGCAGAAAACTATGACACTGATGAAAGAAATCAAAAACGACACAAATAGATGGAGAGATATACCATGTTCTTGGATTGGAAGAATCAATATTGTGAAAATGGCTCTACTACCCAAAGCAATCTACAGATTCAATGAAATCCCTATCAAATTACCAATGACATTTTTTACAGAACTAGAACAAAAAATCTTAAAATTTATGTGGAGACACAAAAGACCTTGAATAGCTTCAGCACTCTTGAGAAAGAAAAAAGGAGCTGGAGGAATCAGACTCCTTGACTTCAGACAATACTACAAAGCTACAGTAATCAAGACAGTATAGTACTGGCACAAAAACATAAATATAGATCAATGGAAAATGATAGAAAGCCCAGAGATAAACACACGCACTTGTTGTCAACTAATCTATGATAAAGGAGGCAAGGATATACATATGAGAAAAGACAGTCTCTTCAATAAGTGGTGCTGGAAAACTGGACAGCTACATGTAAAAGAATGAAATTGGAACACTCCCTAACACCATACACAAAAATAAACTCAAAATGGATTAAAGACCTAAATGTAAGACTGGAAACTGTAAAACTCTTAGAGGAAAACATAAGAAGAACACTCTTTGACATAAATCACAGCAATAACTTTTTTGACTCACCTCCTAGGGTAATGGAAATAAAAACAAAAATAAGCAAATGGGACCTAATGAAACTTAAAAGCTATTGCAAAGCAAAGGAAACTATAAACAAGACAAAAAGACAACCCTTAGAATTAGAGAAAATATTTTCAAATGAAGCAATGGACAAAGGATTAATCTCCAAAATATATCAACACATCATGCAGCTCAACATCAAGATAACAAACAACCCAATCCAAAAATGGGCAGAAGACCTAAATCGACATTTCTCCAAAGAAGACATACAGATGACCAAGAGGCATATGAAAAGCTGCTCAACATCACTAATTATTAGAGAAATGCAAATCAAAACCACAATGAGGTATCACCTCACACTGGTTAGAATGGGCATCATCAGAAAATCTACAAAGAAGAAATGCTGGAGAGGGTGTGGAAAACAGGGAACCTTCCTGCACTGTTGGTGAGAATGTAAATTGATACAGCCACTATGGAGAACAGTATGGAGATTCCTTAAAAAACTATAAATAGAACTACAATATGACCCAGCAATCCCACTACTGGGCATATACCCTGAGAAAACCATAATTCAAAAAGACACATGCACCGCAATGTTCATTGCGGCACTATTTACAATAGCCAGGTCATGGAAGTAACCTAAATATCCATCAACAGACGAATGGGTAAAGAAGATGTGGTACATATATACAGTGGAATATTACTCAGCCATAAAAATGAATGAAGTTGGGTCATTTGTAGAGACGTGGATGGACCTAGAGACAGTCATACAGAGTGAAGTAAGTCAGAAAGAGAAAAACCAATATTGTATATTAACGCATATATGTGCAATCTAGAAAAATCATACTTTTTTGCTCTATTTTTTTAATGAGTGTCTTCCCTTTGGTGTGTACTCCAAGATACCATTTCTCTTTCCTGTTGTCTCTTGTTTTCCTTTGAGTTCTTTATATGTGGAGTCCAGACTGGACAGTGTCTAAAGGGAGACCGCCAGTGATGTGGCTGCTGTGAGCCTGGGAGGCCCACTGTCCAGGTGCTGACAAACTTTATCGCACGGTCTTATGGAGGAGAGAAGAGGCCTGGGGAGGTCTAGGCAACAGCATTCTGCATTTCAGAAGGACTGGCATGCAAGGACTCAGCTTTTCTTGGGAAATCCCCACCTCCTGTCACCAGCAGAGTCTGTGATCACTGGTCTTGCCCTGACACTCACTTTGGCTGCCTGGGGGAGTGATGCAGCTTCTTTGTGTGTTAATGTAAAAGAAAATGCCCATGGAGGCCTGAGGGATACACAAAGCAACCGACAGTTTGTGGTGTTAGGAAAACAACATTGGAGAGACAGAGGATGGAAAAAAGGAAATCGATGGCTTGTGAAGACTGGGCTGAGCAATTAGGCCTGGGAGCCTGGCTCTTGCTTGTGGCTGGTGGGTTACTGTGAGTTGTGGCTGGATTTGTGTTCTTTTATGGCTCCTGAAAGACAGTGTGCTCCTGAACCCCCTCTCATTTCCAAACCATGAGGAAACTATGGAGGCAGTTAGGGTTCTTATGGGAGTGAGGTCGATTGCAAAAATGGCAGCATTTTTTGCCCTCCTGCATCCATGTCTTTTGCAACGTGACTTTGCAATTCCTTCTATCAGTTTTCCTATACCTTAAATCTAGACTGAACTTTTTCTAAACTTGTTTGCCAATAAAATGCAGCAGAAGTGACAGAACCCAATAGCTTTTGTGTGCCTCTGCTCTCCTGTGAAGAAGGCATTGCCAAGTGAAAAGCCTGAGCTAGGCTGCTAGATGATGGGAGATACATGGCCCTGTCACTCAATTTCCACAGCCAATAGCCAAGCACCAGACACAGGAGTTAGGCATCCTGGACGAGCCATCTCCCAGCCTACCCACCAGCTGACCACAATCACATGAGTGAACCCAGCCAAGATCAGCCAAGCCTGGCCCAAATCAGCAGAACTATCCAGTGGACTTATGGATTTGTGAGCAATAATAAAGGTTTATTGTTTTAAGTCATTGTGTTTGGGGTGGTGTGCTATGTAGCAAGAGTGAACTGATGCAGGGATTGAAAGGGTGAAGGGGAGAGGTATTGTCTTCTAGATCCTAGAATGAGTCTTGTTCTTAATGGTACACAGGTATCTCCAAGAGGTGGACTCCTCTTACATCTTTGGCTGTACTTCTTGCTACTAATACACCCCTCAACATTTGCCTGGCTCCTCCCTCCCCCATGCACATCCCAAGCTCTAACCTTTCTGAGCTCCTTGTAACACTTTGAACTCTGGTTTGAATTCTACTCTTCCCCCTTCCTGATACATTGTTCCGTTTCTCACCTGCTTTCCCTTTGCCTGGCTGAGTCCTTCAGAAGGAATAAGATGGAGTGCTTCAGAGGACTGAGTTCTAGAGTCAGACAGTCTATAGTGCCAGCTCTGCCTCTCAGCACTTGTAGGATGTTAGGATGGGAAACTTCCGGACCCTTAACTTCTGCAACTCTAACAGTCAAATCATACCGTCTCGTGCACAGGTTTACTAGGAACCTTAACTAAAATAAGATATGTAAAACACTTAACATAGTCCCTACACTCAATAAATAAGGCTATATTCAACAAATACTCTCTGACAGTCGTCTCTGTGTCTGATGCTTCACTAGCCTCGATGGACATGAAAAATAAAGCTGTAGTCAGAGGAACTGGTGGGTAAAGACACGTTTTATACATTTCTCTTGTATGTACCATCTCAGGCCAGGAGGTACCCATTGGGGTTTATCCTGAGTGTTGCATCCAAGTATCTAAAAACTTGGTCTTTGAAGGCACTGGTGACCCTGAGTCAGAGAAGAAAAAGGTACCTCTTTCCAGGAGAGACAATCATCTATGGGGCAGCTCATTCAGTCACATCCCAGGTTTTCCTAGGAGATTTCCCCACCATCCAAAATCCAGTGAGGTCTGACCTTGCAAGATGGGATGAGCTCCCAGCCCAGAGCAGTGTGACTGCAGCTGAAGATGGGCCCATTCATAACCAGGCACAGACAGACCTGTTAGCAACATTGCTGCAGGCAGGCTATTACTTACAATATAATTACTGTCGCTTAACCAAAATGGATGGGACGCAGTGTTTGGGAGAAGAGCCCTGATTCTGACCAAGAGGAAAATAAGTTACAGCAGTAGTGGGCTGGTCTAGGGAATCTCAGGGGGCAGGGACAGGGGTTGCTATTGAAGTCAATTCCCCCTTACTCAATATAATTGTTTTCCTTTTTTGGTAAATGTCCAAGATTAAAGCTCCCAGGGAAGGATCTGATGTGGGATTCAATCTTTGCTTAGGGAAAAGTGAACTGGGCTGCAGTGAAAGTGAGAATTATACAAGAGAAAGATCACCAGGGATTAGGCACAGTGGTGGCATGGTCATGGGGAGGGGGTAATATGAGCTGTAACTGGAAATTTCTCTAAGTCCTCTTGTCCACAAAGCTAGTCTATTTCTGCCACCTTAAGGGTCTGCTCTGCAGTCTTCAAAGTTCAGAAAATCCCTCCCTAAAAGCCACCAAAAGCAACCCTGGGTGTCTCTGCTGAGATTTTTTAAACTGTCAAGTTCTAAACCCAAACATGTTTTCCCTTATGGAGTTTTTTTGCCCATGGGGATCACCTAAAAATTCTAGAAAGATACAAGTAGATAAATTTTCCGTTCTCCCCCAACCTTGTCCTCTTTCTAGGTTCCTTGGAGATCATCAGGAATGTCAAAGGCACAAGAAAATATATGCGAACTCTTGCTCCTTAGAAATATTTTGTGGCCAATCCCTGGATAGGGTACCCAAGTGGACCCTAAAACTCCAGTGACTTTTTTGAGTCCCACCTCCACAGTAAAATCTTCCATGAACTACCTTGACCCAGTTTGTTTCTTTTGTACTTGCTAAGAAGGTGGAAGTTATGGAGCTTAAGAGTGTAGGCCTGGGTGAGACAAATGGGCTCCAACCCACAGACTGAAACCTTTGATCTGTGTAAGCTTACTTACCCCTTTTAGGCTTTGGATGCTCCCTATTAAATGGATTAATCATAGTGTGTTCTTCACAGACTGGTTATGATTATTGAGAAAATATATATAAAGTACTTAGCACTGTGTGCACTCAATAAAGAGTGCTATTTTTCTTTATTTTCAGAATTAGGAAGCATCTGACAACTCTGTTCCAGGAGTCAAGTGATGGAAATTTTAGCTCCAGCTTCATCATTAAAGAGCAGGGTGACCTTGGATGGGTCAGTTAATCTCTCAATTTTTAAACTTATAAAAGTGAGATGATCATTTCCCAGATTTTTTATGAGGATCAAAAGACAAAATGGATGGGAAAGTGATTTGAAAGGTATTGAGAAGGAGGATATTAAAAATTGGAAGGAATCTGCTGCAAGATTACCTAGCCCAACCTTCTACCACTCATCAAGACTCACCATGGAAGTTTCAATAATGGAAAATCACTCTTGAGCAACATGGTTTCATTGGTGAAAAATGCATGGGTTTTAAAAAATTAATTTTAGAGTTTTGTTTAACTAATATTATGGAGTATCAATTTTTTTTTTTTTTTTTTTTGTGGTACATGGGCCTCTCACTGTTGTGGCCTCTCCCGTTGAGGAGCACAGGCTCCGGACGTGCAGGCCCAGCGGCCATGGCTCATGGGCCCAGCCGCCCCATGGCATGTGGGATCCTCCCAGACCGGGGCACGAACCCATGTCCCCTGCATCGGCAGGCAGACTCTCAATCACTGTGCCCCCAGGGAAGCCCTGGAATATCAATTTTTGGGCCAGCCACTATGATTTCTCTGAGGGCATATCAATGAACAAGGTAAATATGGTGCCCACTTTCATGGAGCATACATATGGTGCAGTTTTAGGAAGATCTTCCATTCATTGAAGTTAATTGGATTTCCTATAACTTCCAACCATTGATTAGTCCTGCCTTATCAATCAGTAATCACCACCATCTCCCCAAACATACACACACACACACACACACACACACACACCCAAGGCTTCTCAGTTTCAGCTTTCTTCAACTGTTCCTAATGAGATATATGAGTTAGGATGAGCAAAGTGTCCTCCTTCTCTTTCTTTCATCACCCAGAGATTAGAGTGATAAGAAATTGGCATATGGTTCCAGAGTTATTTTTTCCAAAGAAATAATATAATAGTTAGAGTAACACTCGCTGCTGTTACAAATAAGCCCCCCAAATCTGGCTTAACAGAATAGACATTTGTTTTCTCATTCACCTAACAGTTTAATTCTGGAAGGCCTTGCCATTGGTAATTAGGGTCCAAGGTCCTTAAGTATTGTCTCTAATTACACCTAGGGCCTTGGAACCCTCTGCATTTTTCTGGTGGATTGGAAAAGACATTGGAGGACATATACCCTCTTCTTAAGCTTCATTACTTGGAGGTGTTGCCTATCACTTCTGCTCACATTCCAGTGACAAGAATTTGTGTCATGTGGCCCTTCCTAGCTTCAAGAGAAGCTAAGAAATTATAGCCCTTACTTGGGGCAACTATTTGCCAGCATCAGATCTCCAGTACAGAAGCTAGCTATCTCTGCCATAAATAGAGCCACATTTATGTCAGTAAGAGTAATATGTTTTGAGGGCTAAGTGGGTGGTCTTTGGAAGGAAACTGTCATTGTTAGGAACTTATGTTTAATTTGAGGACCTTCTCCAAGCCTTCTTCCACCAAATTTTCAGCATGGGGTTTATCTTTCTCTCCACATTGTGGAGACAGTAGAAACTGAGCAGAGCAGAAGGTCTAAGGCAGCAGAACTTGAAAGCCAAGAATGAACTGGAGACTGGCCCTTTTTTAGTCTAGCCTCCAGAATAGACATGTGGGACAGAAACATCAGTTCAGGGAGGAGTTAAAGGGCAAGGACTATGAGAAAGAAGATAAGTGAAGAGGCGAATGCAGAGGAGTTATAACACCTATGAAGGCTTAGGTCCCCACCCCTCTGTGTGGTGCTAGGGACCAAGTAAGTCTAAACAATACTCTACTTACCTTTTCCTCTCTACTTTTCCCCTTTCTTCTCTATGGCTTTGGGGAAGATCATTTAAACCTTTAACAAAAGAACTGTTTAAATGTCTATGGGATCCAGTGTATATTTTATTAAGAAAATTAGGCTAAGTGATATTCAGAATGGGTAAAGGGTAGCCTTACTCTTTGGTCTTATGGTAAGTATCAGCCCACACACTCAGTTTGAAATAATCAGAAGTGAGGAATAACCACCAGCAGATAATTACTTATCTAGAGAGATATAAAGCCAGTTCTCTCCATGCTTATCTCCCCAAAGCAATCACCATAGATAGACTCTGAAAGCCATGAGAGTTTCAAGCCCATTATATTCTGACCACCTTCCTGTTGATGCTTGCTATTATTTCAAAGATGGCATTGGAACAGAGCACAATTATCTTGATGTGTATGGACAGTTCAGTGCACAGTAGGTTGGGATTATTAACTCTATTACTCAGGGCACTGCATTTCTATTAATGTTACGTTAGTGTTGTTGAAAGTCATGTACTGTACTAGTACATAATGAGCTTACCATTCACTAATCCCCCATGACTTTGTTTTACATGAATTTCTGGGAAACTAAGCCTTCTCCCATTGCACAAATAGTTTTGGATCTAAGGGTGGGATACTAAATGTAGCGCTGATAAATTTCATCTTGTGTATTCTAACCCATCCTTCTAGTCTGCCTTTTGAATCTAGATTTTGTCACCCAGAGTTATTATCTATCCCTCCCAGCTGAGAACCATGTGCAACTTTGATAAGCAAGCTTCCTGTGTGATTTAGACGGACTTTGTGATGGTCAAGTTTCAGCAGATCTCTGTTCTTCACAGAGTGTTGTTTAAATGAGCTTGCATTCCTTTGCATATATTATTTGATAAAAGGAAAATTAGTATGCCAAATTCAAGTCAACTTATGGAAGACTTGCAGACAGTTTACCTGCGAATTGACTCTATTTTACTTTTTGTATTTCTCCTGAAAGGTGGAAGGGAATATTAAAAAAAAAACCTTTTTGGTGTTGGTTAAAATTTTTTGTTCTTGTTTGAAAGCTAATAGATGTCTCATGGTATATTAACTTTCCAATATCCAAAGCAAAACCCTTATTATCCCACTTAAGTCAGTTCCTCCCCTAGTCTGCTCCATCTCAGAAAATAATTCCAGTCTTCCAGTTGCCCAGGCTGTAAAACTTTCGCATAATCTTTGACTCTCCTTTTGTTTTCCCACCCCAAATTCAAGTCAATGACAAATCATTCTGGCTCAATCTTTAGAAGATATCTAGGACCTGATGACTTTTCATCACGCCACTGCTACCACCCTGTCCAAGCTGCGGTGATCTTTTGCCTGGTTACTGCATTAGCCTCTTCACTTGTACCCTATTTCCATCCTTGCTCAATTATAATCAATTCCTCACTCAACAGCAAAAGTGATCCTTTAGAAAAAGAGTCATATCATGGCGCTCCTTTGCTTAAAGCCTTCCAATGGCTCCCAGGTCACTCAGAATAAAGTCCAAGTGACCTGCAATGGTCTACAGCATCCTAAATGATCAGGGACCTCTAATCTCTGAGAGCCCTCTTCCAGCACTCCTCTTGCTCACTACTCTTCAGCCACAGCTCTGGTTGTTCCTTTCCAGGCAAGCGCATTTTCTGCTGGTGTTTCCCAGCTGGCATGCTCCTTTCCTAGTTATCTGCATTGCTCACTCCCTTACTTCGTTCAGGTCTTCTTATGTTACCTTATCACAAAGGCCTTCTCTGATCAACCCATATAAAATAGCATATCCCCTCTGCCCCACACACTTATGTATTGATTTTTAATTTACTTAATTTTTTTGCCCTACACATGTATTTCCCCTCCTTATTCTATTTTTTTTATACCATTTAGCACTATCTGGCATAGTATATATTGATTTCTGGTTCATTGTCTATCTTCTCCCACTAGAATATAAACTCCATGTGGACAAGAGCTTGGTTTAGTTCACTGCTGTACTCCAGTACCTAGAACATGCCTAGCACATAGAAAGCTCCCAATAAGTATTTGTGGAACGAATGAGCAGATGGCACTGGAAGAAACTTAAAGTCATCTCTATGGTCTCAGTATCCCCAGCTATAATATATGTTCAGTGGATTTCAAACTCTGTCCACCTTTCCAAGCTAGGGAACTCTTCCTTTAAGTACATTCTTTTTTTTTTTTTTTTTGCAGTACGCGGGCCTCTCACTGTTGTGGCCTCTCCTGTTGCGGAGCACAGGCTCCAGATGCGGAGGCTCAGCGGCCATGGCTCACGGGCCCAGCTGTTCCACGACACGTGGGATCTTCCTGGACTGGGGCACGAACCCGCGTCCCCTGCATCGGCAGGCAGACTCTCAACCACTGTGCCACCAGGGAAGCCCCTAAGTGCATTCTTAAGCAGAAATCAAATAGACAATTTCAACCAGAAAAACTTCACTTTTAATTATATTAATTAATTACATTAAAATGAGTTCCATGTGACCCAGCAATTCCACTTCTGGGTATATAACTGGAAAAAATGAAAGCACTAATTCAAAAAGATACACACACCCCAATGTTCATAGCAACACTATTTACAATAGCCAAGCAACCCAAGTGCCCATCAATAGATGATTAGATAAAGAAGACGTAATATATATATGTATATGTACACACACACACACAATGGAATATTACTCAGCCATATAAAAGAATGAAATTCTGCCATTTGCAGCAAAGTGAATGAACATAGAGAATATTATGCTTAGTTAAATAAGTCAGATAAAGACAAATACTGTAAGACATCACTTACATGGGAATATGAAAAATAATACAAATGAATATATATGCAAAACAGGGGCAGACTCATGTTAGGAAACAAAATTGTGGTTACCAAAGGAAGGGGGGAGGGGGGAGGGACAAACTAGGAGTATAAGATTAACAGATATAAATTACTAGTATAAAAAAGAAAAGCAACCAGGACATACTGTATAGCACAGGGAATTATAGCTATTATCTTGTAATAACTTATAATGGAGTATATAATCTGCAAAATTACTGAATTGCTATGTTATATACATGAAAATAATATAATATTGTAAATCAACTATGCTTCAATAAAAAAAAAATAGAGTTATTCTGGTTGAAATGAAGCTAGAAAGTCAAAGACACCCCCACCCACCCTGTTCACTGTGTACGCTCCAAAGTTTTCTCAGAGAGAAAGTTTGAAAAACCACAAAACCAAAATATCCTATAACTCCGTCACTATGGTGACTGTGAGTTAGCAGAATTCATTACTAAGAATAATTGTGGTGTTTTATCATTTATAGTTTTTTAAAGGGGAAGTAATTCTTTTTAAAACTTTATTTGAGCTTAGTTCTCCCTTCTTACCCCCCTCCCACCAACACTGGGATTGGGGGGTGGGGGATGGACTGAATGTCTGAAGGTCTTGCTTCAGGATGAAGATTGTATGAGCAGCTAGTGCTGCCATAATGGGTGCTCCCAACTGAGATAGGATGAAGGAGCTGTGGAATTTAGAGGGAGGGGAGACTTAGACTTCTAATGTGACTGAACCCATTGCTAAAATGGAGGAAGATCATGTCTTCAAAGTTAAATGCAGATTCAATTAGAAATTTTACTGAAATTTCAAATTACAACCATTTTCCCCCTTAAACGAAAGAATTATGTGGCGTCGCAGAGAAACTGACAGGTAATTTGGGAAACTAAAGGTTCCTTGGACTCTGTAGTTAATGGAGAGTTTAGCACCAATTCCTGTGTAATTTGCACTTCTGAGAAGCAGAATTATTATAAAGTCAGACATCTCCAGCACTTTCAACTCTTGGATCTGCCGGGCTCTAAGATGACCAGGAACGTAGAAGGGCTGAGGTCAGAGGTTGCCATTTCAATATCTGAGGCTGCCCGGCTCCCCCAAACTGGCATTTGAACTGAAGAGTTGAAAATTGGAGGTGACATTCAGAAGTCTCTGAAAATTATAACACTGACTTCCTCCTTGAAAAGCTTATCTGAATCCTAGCTTATCCTTTGATGAGGTTACTGAAAAAGCACTCTGCTCTGAGCTCTTGAAAGATAACAGTCAGCGCAAGTGAGGCCCGGCTGTATCCCTTGGGGGAAAACAGTGGCAGATGTAATAAGCTGGGGACACTAATTAAATGGTCTGGGCAAATTTCTGGGGATGAGGGAGTCTGCCCCTTAAACCTTTCTCCCTAGGCTCCTCCAGGGAGTGATGCCCTGAGCGCTTGGGAGCCACGTTAAAAGAGGTGGCCCCCCACTGCTGCCCAGGAAAAAGGCATTTGTGCCTAAAATGGAGTCGCTCAGGAGAGCATGGCTTTCCCCCTGCTCCTCAGGTGGCTGCTCTGCTTGTCTTTGCCAAACAAGGATGAGAGGGAAATGAAGAGCTTCGGCACCAAAGGCACCTCCTTCCCCAGGCATCATTAAAGCCACAGCGGTCCTGACAACAAAACCCCTGCCAATGTTAGGATCAGTGCTCCTGACTCCTCATAGAATGCAACTAGAATCATCCCTGATTACTGTCCCTGTGCTGGTCTACCCCTTTTCTGAACTCCACACTGCTTAGGGTCTCACACGTTTATTTTGGCCCGTCTCATGATTATTTAAATGTTTGCTCGTGGATACCAAGACTTTCCAGCTAGGTGGTAAGCTCCATGAAAGCAGGGACCATGTTTTACATGTCTACTGCTCCCAAAGCTCCTTGTACATTGCTGAGTACAAAATAGGTGCTCATTAAGTACTTTGTTAGTTCGGCAAGTATTTAGTGAGTGTATTCTTTCCATAAGACATCATGTGGTGAGTAGAAGTCCTCTGGGCCATGGTCCTGCCTCCTCTGCTTCTTACTGGCTGTGTGACCTTGAATAAATGAGTTCATCCTTGTAACCTCAGTTTCTTTACCTGTCATGAGGGGATAGAAAAGCTAGCTTTGACTATTGTATTAGTGTCGCTGTTGTAAAGATTAAAGGATTAAATTAATGCCTTTAGTTGCTGGTTCATGTTATGGTTTTTGTTTATAAGCACATAGGATTTAGGTTATACTTTCAGACACATCTCTGGGACTCAGTTTTTAATAATATTTACAATAATTTATAATTTTAAAATTTATTCATTGTTCAATAAATATGCAATGAGTATCCACTCTGTGCATAATATTACATTACTATTAGGAATAAAAGGCTGAATCTAAGCCATGGCCCATGCCCTGCGATCTTATCCTTCAGTGAGAGTGATAAGGTTGGCAGAGAACTAACAGATGAAATAAATGCTTCTTTATGTAAGGGATGATATATATTCTATGATATATACATGCAAATAATAAATATATGTCATATCAATTATTATTATGCATTGTATTCGACTTGCATTAATTCTGCAGCTGTCTACCTATATAATTCCAAAGTGTCAAATAAACTATAAAAAATGTGTCTTCTCACCTTGTAAAACACAAATCAACTTGATTTGTAGGTTATTTTTTAATATTCAAAAAGCAATCGTTTTGGGAAGAAACAGAAGCACCTTCTTTATCTACCATGTGAGAATCTATATGGGAAAAAGATGGTTTTAGGAGACTCACAGCCAAGTCCACAGGTAAAGGGGTCAGTGGACAGTTCAAGCGACACCCCAGACCCAACTCCAATCCTGAAACAGAACCACTGGTGACTGGGAAGGGTTGCATCGGATGAGCCACCAAACATTTGTCCATAGAAGGCTCCATGCTAAGGAAGGGAGTCGGGAGCCAGAGACACCAGGCGAGCCTGTTCTGGAACAAAGACTCCTCCGAGCTGAGTCCACATTGAGCAGTAAATAATCATTGACTTTGCAAACAGTGTGTTCTTTCCCAGCCAAAGAGTAATCTTCCTGTGTGCACAGTGTAGAAAGGACAGTTGGTCCCAGGGTGATCTTTCCGGCCATGGTCTCACACACAGATAACAGTTATTGTCAGTTCTACCATTCTCTAAAATAAATGACAGATAAATACCAATCTGGATAGCACACACATAGATGCATGACCTTCATAAAGTCCTTAGGGAATATAAGCATTTAATAGCCCAGGTCATAGGTATGGTAGGAAGAATCTGTAGGTAGTGTTTTTAAACAAATGAACTAAAGCTTGTGGCACCTGTATTATTCATTCACATTGCATAAATTTTGATTTCCTTATGTTATCAATCTGTTCTCCCCTGAAATGCCTAGAAGAGTGTCTAGAAATAGGAGACATCAACAAATTAATTTTACAATATTGTACCTGAGTGTCTCAAAAACAACTAAATGAGTAATGAAATATTCAGGCTATCTTATTCTGTTAAACATCAATCAGCTGCATTGGCCATTTGTTTTCCTTTCATTAGAAGGTTGGTTCATGAGAGCAGATTTTTTTCTGTTTTGCCCACTGATGTGTTCTGAGTGTCTACAACAGTGTTTGGCATACAGTAGGTGCTCAATAAATATTTACTTGGTGAATGATTGAGTGAATAAACATTTATTGAATGAGTAAATTGATTTCAAGTCACTGTGGACAAGTAAGGCAGCTCATGTACTAGTTGAACTGAAAGGCACATTAGCTATGCAAGGAGAGTTCATTTCTTTATTCATTTATTCTCTATTTACTTATTCACTCGTTCAAGAAGCAGCTCTTTAGCATTGCTTATGTTCAAGAGACTGTGATGAGAGACACAAAGATGGACCAGAGACATTTTCCACCATTAGAGAAGTTATAATTATGTTTGTGTCAGGAAAAGAGGCATAACCAAATACAGCAATTGGATAAGGGTTGAATTAGCAAGATAACCTCTCAAGTTTCTTATTCTGAGATTCCATGATTCCATGCGTTAAGTGCTGATTTCAGATAGTTTCTATGATACATACAACCTGAAGTTACTGAGATTTAAAATTTAGACACTTGCCTTTTAAAGACAAGAGTTTTATGAAAAATGTGCATTTTAAGTGAATTGCTATTGAAAGCTAGATGACCATTGGGTTGTTCTGGGTTCTGAGTGCCTCCAGATCATGGGATCAGATGCTACCTTCTGCATTTTTTCTTCTTCAGTGTATAACAGGTTTAATACATTCTTATTTACAAAGTAAAAACTGTATTTAACATTTTTTCATCTTCAATGTACAGTAAGTTTAATACATTAGTGTTCATGAAATAAAAACTTGCAATTTTTCTTGTGCTTCTGCCTTATCACTAAGCTTGAATGACCGGAAGAGTACAATACTTGAGGAAACTGCTTTATGGATTTAACCATGCAGTTTGTGGGGCCATGAATGATGGATAAATGTTTGTAGCAAAAGTACCGTATCTTTAAAAATTGTTGCTTATTAAAGTCTACAAAGTTGAACTGTAAGACACACACACACACACAAAAAAAAAAACCCCACAACTTTTCTCAAAATAGAAATGCTTTATGCAACTACAGAGATACTAACCAGTTCGATGGCTAATATTAAAAACTGAACAATCCATTTAAACCTTACTCATACTATTTCTACACACAAAGGTCCAATGGGCAACCCAAATCCAGGATGGCCTTGGCCCCGGCAAGTAGCCATCCTGCAGGTCACCCTCTGATGCACCTTACCTCGGCTGAGTCACCATGGTCCTTCTGCTAAGACATAGAAGGGGTGTGTAAAAGTCACAGCCAGGCTAAACTTGAGGAGGATGGCAGTAAACTTGAAAGCCCGTAGAAGTTACCTTTACCAGAATAATCCCTTTCTTTCATTTGTATGGACCTTAGTTTCCAAAACTCTTTTCTCATACATTATCTCATTGGCTTTAAAAACTTTTTAATTTTATTTTTATTCCTTAATTGAGGTATAGTTGATTTACAATATAATATAAGTTTCAGGTGTACAACATAGTGATTCACAATTTTTAAAGATTATACTCTATTTATACTTAATATAAAATATTGGCTATATTCCCTGGGTTGTAAAATAGATCCTGTAGCTTATTTATTTATACATGGTAGTTTGTAACTCTTAATCTCTTAGCCTCTTAGCCCTATCTTTGTCCCTCTCTGCTTCCCTTTGCCCACAGGTAGCCACTAGTTTGTTCTCTATATCTGTGAGTCTGCTTCTTTTTTGTTATATTTGCTAGTTTGTTTTACTTTTAGATTCCCACAAATAAGTGGTAACATATAGTATTTGTCTTTCTCTTTATCGTTTATTTCACTAAAGCATAATACCCTCCAAGTCCATCCATATTGTTGCAAATGGCAAACATTCATTCCTTCTTATGGCTGAGTAATATTTCATTATATATTTGTATACATACATATATCACATATTTCTTATCCATTCATCTCTTGATGGATACTTAGGCTGTTTCCATATCTTGGCTATTGTAAATAATGCTGCAATGAATAGAGGGGTGCATGTATCTTTTTGAATTACTGTTTTTGTTGTCTTTGGGTAAATAGCCAGAAGTGGAATTCCTGCTTCATATAGTAGTTCTGTTTCTAGTTTATTAAGGAACCTCCCTACTGTTTTCCGTAGTGGCTGAACCAATTTACATTTCCACCAACAGTATACAAGGGTTCCTTTTTCCCCCATCATCACCGACATGTCTTTTTTAGAGTACATTATTTTTCTCCGCCCATTTTATTGAAGAGACCACTGAGTCTCATTTGCTCAAGGCAACATGATTAATCAGCAGTAGAAATGGAGTCTACTTTTCCCTCTACACTGTGAAGACTGCTGTCTTGGATACTATGAGTCTGTGGGAGGATATAGAGTCCTTTCTCTCTGCACAGAGTGAGGTTTTCTCTGCCCAAAGCTGGGGCTATAAAATCATGCAGTCCCCATGCCCCAAAACCCTCCTCGGTGCCAGCACCAGACAACATTTCTCCCGATCACTAGTGTGACATGGACCCACCCCAATGGTCCAGTTAGCTGACAGCTGGAGGAGAGGTGCTCCATCTTTTATGCTTGTCAACTCCATGAATGGATTAAGGTATCAAGAGAAGACAGCATCAGGGAGACTTTGGGCCTCAGCCAGGACCGAAGACATAACTTGAAGGCGCAGATGGGGTTGGAAGATAAGCTCTCCTCTTCAGTTATCTAGAGGGATGGCAGGGGCAGCATTTCTGCCCCAAATCATGCCAGGATGAGCTACTTTGGGGCACCCAGGTCTACTTGTGCCATTTATCTTTTGAAGCCACCACTATGAAGGGCCACCTCGAAGCACATTGAGGGCATATGCAGTGGAGTCAGAAATCCCGGATTCAAATTCCACTTCTACTTTTCGTATTGTATGTGACCTTGGGCAGCACACCAGAAGGTATCTGTAAAACGGTGATAAAGTGATACACCTGTATACATCACTGGCCTTTAAAGAGGATAAAAGAAAACAGAATTTCTGAAAATTCATTGTAAACATTTATATTCTGTACAGACATGAGTATTTTCCCTGAGGCAAAAGGGAACTGTGAGTTGTCCTCAACTAACCCCTCCCCTTTCCCACAGGCACTAGTGTCCCCACCATAGCCATTGCCCAGAATATGGACAGGAGCTCAGCTAGGTTACTGCTGAGTGCAGCACTTTAGCTTTTCAATGCTGGTTCAAAACCCGAGGGATGGATAGAACTAGGACCAATAGGTCCAAATTACAGGGAGACAGATTTTGTCTTCACGTTATTATAATAATAACAATCAATATATATTGGATGTCGGCCCTTCATAAGTTCCTCTGCTAAGTTCTTTGCCTATATAAACTTATTTAATATGTTAAACAAGGTTGCAGTCAATCATTCAATAAATACTAAACACGTACAATGTATCAGGTTCTGAAATAGGAACAAAGCCACAGAGGTGAAAAAATACAGATTCGGTCCTTGAGAAGCTCATGGCCTTGTGGGGAGACAAATATACTAATATAATATAACGTGATAAAAGATATAATAGGAATACATGAAAATAAAGTCGGGGGGATGGAAGACCCAGGTTTGGAAAGAGATGTCAAGCAAGGTCAAAGGAGGTGACCCCTTCTGAAGGACACATTTGTGACCAAGGCGAGACCTGCTCATACGTGTGACATTGTCAGAAAGTTGCTTCTCAAATAATCAGTAGGAAAATACTACTGCTCTGTATCATGTGGGCTAAATTAGCTGCTCCAGGGGCCAGATAATGACACAAATATGATTGCACAAAGTGAGATATTATAACGTATTTCATAAGCTGTGGCGGTCTTTTTGCAGTTCATGAAAAACAAGATAATGTCCATAAAAATAAGATATTATGGCAAAATTGGTATTAATTACTAGGAGGCAAAGTGCACTGCTTGAGGCTGTAAAACTTTTAATATTCCAGAAGAAAGCAGTTCAAGTAACAGGCTAACCACGATCGCTTAATCGCTTGGCAACTTCCCAGCCTATCTTAGTGAACAACAGAGCAGAGGCAGCAGAATCAGCCCCAAACAAACAGCCCCGTGAAGCGTTGCTAATTTAGCTGAGATGACCGAGAGGGGTGAGGAGGGCTGAGAGCAGAAAAGTGCCCTCCTTGCAATTTACCTTCTTACTACTGATGGACTGGGCTCAGCAGAAAGCCACTGGGTTGGCCTCCGTGGGGCTTTTGAGATGCAGCGGGCCACTGGTTCCTTAAGATGGGCTTTTCCTGTTGCTGGTGATACAGATGAACTATGTGGGTCCCTGGTGGGGCCGGAAATTTTATCCTCTTCCCTGTCTTGACCTCCTTTCAGGTCATAAACACACACACACACACACACACCCCCCACACATGCACAAACATACACATGTGTGCACACTTGTGCACACACTCGCTCTCAGGGCATGGCACTCCTACCTTATTAAGGTCAGGATCTCACTGCTTCTATTCCCACACTTGGAATGTGAGACCAATTTAGCGACAGCCTCTCATGTGCCATAAACGAAAGAGAAACATATGCACATGCAGCGATAAAACAGATCTGAAACGACATCCCTGCTGCCTGTTGGGTGGCAGCTGAAATCAGACATCTTAATGTATGGTATTATGGGAATTGCCCACATTAAGATAAAATATCTGGATTTAAGTAACTATCTCTTGTTCTGAATTAATTTGGAGACTGAACACAAAAAACAAAGGCAAACGAGGCTGGGCTAAAGAATTTATTTCATAGTCACTGTGCCCGCTGCCATTCTCGAGGTGGCACTGTGCAGGAGTGCCCATAGGAGCAGGGCTGCTTCATCCCAGAGTCTCAAGCACTTGGCAGAAGTCCCAGGACACAGTAGGTCCTTTACAAATATTTGCTGAGTGAGTGATGGGGCACAGCAAGTCTTTTCTCAACCACCAAGTACATTTCATTCCTGCTTCCCACTTCCTGTCCCTGGACAGTTTACATCCGTACAAACCTCTACTTCCCTCACCTGGTTGGAACCTATATTGCAGAACCATCCGCATTAGCCAGTGGCAGGAAGATTCCTTCGCTTCAGGGCTTTTGCAAGACTCAGTCGTGTCGGAGGTATTCCTAGTGGCTAGGAGTCCCTTTTCTGGCAGGGTTCTTTGCGGGCTAAATGCAGGTCTGAAGAGGAAGACTGAGGAGGTTTTGTAAGCTGGTGTGGGGTCAGCAAGTACAAGAATTTCCAAGGATTCTCTCTGTTGGTTGGCAAAGGGCTTCAGTCTCCTGGGCTGGCAATCTGGCACTGCTCCTCCAGGCTTCAGAACGGACCCAGAACCACCTCCAACCTTGTAGATGTTGACGCTTGCAGCATTTGCCCCCATGCTCCTGGCTGCCTTAGATTTCCTTGGGAAAGACAGGTAGCTGGTTTCCATTCCTGAGCAATGTTTCTTCAGCCTCACTATCTCCACCATGCTTACTTAGGCCAGAAAAAGATAATTTGTGGTTAAGAAGCAGTGTATCTTTTTTTTTGCTGTACGCGGGCCTCTCACCGCCGCGACCCCTCCCGCTGCAAAGCACAGGCTCCGGACGCGCAGGCTCAGCGGCCATGGCTCACGGGCCCAGCCTCTCCGGGGCATGTGGGATCTTCCCGGACCGGGGCACGAGCCCGTGTCCCCTTCATCGGTAGACGGACTCTCAACCACTGCGCCACCAGGGAAGCCCTAGATGTAGTGTATCTTGAATGGCTCAAGTGATTGCTTTTTCCAGGGTGGGCAAGTCTATTGAGATTTGAAGATCTGAGCTGAGATTGCCCTTTGAATCTTTTTAACAGGTATTCGTGACATCTACTGGGAGTCTGGTACTGTGTGAGGTGTTGGGGGTGGCGTGGGAGCAGGGACCAAAAAACCAAAAGAAATAATCCCTGCTCATAAAGATCTACGTACATGATGCTATTTAATAAACTGTAAACAAATGTAGAGGTGAGAGATCGAAGGAGAGGGAGAGGGAGGGAGAACTGGTAGACAGAAGATCAGGGGAGAGGCCGTGGAGCAGGTGAGTCTTGATGACTGGATCGGAACAAAGGGTCATTGGGGAGGGGCAGCATGAGCAGAAGAAGGAGATTTTCATGTGGATGTTCAAGATAGTGTGGTACCAATACAGGGGTAGACGAACTGACCAATGAATCAGAGTAGAGAGCTAGCAACAGACCCACTCCTATATGGAAACAATATATGACAAGTGGCCTTGCTGATCCCTGGGGAGAGGAGAGACAGCTTAACATTGTGATGGGGATGACTGCCTGTATTTAGAAAAAACAAGTGAAATTGGATGCTAAGGCATAAATCATAAAAATAATCCCCTCATACACTCAAGATTTAAATGTGAAAGGCCAACCTTTAAAGCTTTTAGAAATAAATAAAGGAGGCTATCTTTGTGATGCTGAGGTAGGGAAGATTTCTTAAACAAAACACAAAATGCATTAATAATGGATTAAAGGACTGATACATTTAACTGCATTAAAATTAAGAATGTGTGTTCACCGAAACAATAGCATAAAGAAAGTGAAAAGACAAAACACAGATGGGAAGGATACATTTGCAACAAATCAGTTCAGTAAAGGATTAGCTTCCAAAATATAAAGAATTCAGAAAAATCATTAAGAAAAAGACAAACAATCCAGCAGTTAAATGGGGGCGGGGGGAGGAGAGGAATATGTGAAAAGATATTCCAGGGTCAAGAGAATAAGGATTGGCAAAGCACAAAGAACTGGGTGGAAAAAGTTCAGGTTGGAAAAGGGGCCAAGGTATAGACATTTGGCTTTGAATAGGGGGAGTAGGTGCAGAAATTAGCAACAACCTCGCCTTTTGAAACTCCCTCCAGTAGCCTTGCATTAAAAGCATGGATTTAGTCTGCCACTGAGAGGTCATTGGGGAAGCTTGGAGCATGAAACAAATAGCTGACAGACAATATGCAAAACCATTTGCCAGGAAGCCCATACTTAGGAATCCATATCTTGGGTATCTTCTGTAGTAGGTCTGCAGCCTGTGGGATTTGTGGAGATGGGCTATGAAATCTGAAGCAGGAAACTGGCCGAAGAAGCCTTCTTCTCTGGCTACAGCAGCCAGCATCACTAGGCAGAAGTTGCTCTTCAAGAAAATCCTTCAAGGCCCCACTGCCTTGAAACGCTGTGCACTATTTCTGTTGGCTCTTAAACAGAATAATTCATTAGTGAAGAACAATCAATATCACACTCTGACAATTACACACTGACTCTGTTTACCCAGTGGACACTCTCTGATAATATTATTTGTGATCCTAAATAACTCCATCAGTGTTCAATAGAGCTGGGGATGCCTCTGGGACCAGGACACAATCAAAGTATGAAGACATATGGTTTGCTCAGCCCTGGAAATGTTCAGATGCATTTCATTGATATTAGTCTTGAAGTCCTACCTTCTCCCAGTCAATTCCACAACCTTCCTGACTGTGCCTGCAGGACAGCCCTCCTCTTTGGGGAAGGGATTCTTCGTAGTCATATGAGAGAGATGTGGTTGCCAAGGGAAATTTACTCTGGCTATTTCAGGATTCTCCAAAGTGAAGGAGGCATCAAAGAGTTGGGATGTAGCTAGGCTTTACCTGTATAAGATTATGGAACAAATGTGTCTGGGAGAGATTAGTGGGGCTGCAGAGAGAGAGAAGATGAGAAAGTGGGGTGTGTGTGTGTGTGTGTGTGTGTGTGTGTGTGTGTGTGTGTGTGTGTGTGTGTGTGTGTAGGAGTCCCTGGTAGGGGGTGAGGGGTTAGATAGAAGCAGAGGATTGTGAGGGTTGAGGGTCAAGTACACTGGGATTTTAGAAGGAAGGTGAGATTATTTACTTAAAATAAATTCTTAATTATTTGACTTGCTACAATGAGTTTGTATTATTGATATAATTAAAAATATAGAGATAGCAAGT
The DNA here is from genome assembly GCF_963455315.2 of Globicephala melas. Taxonomy (NCBI): domain Eukaryota; kingdom Metazoa; phylum Chordata; class Mammalia; order Artiodactyla; family Delphinidae; genus Globicephala; species Globicephala melas. The sequence continues at coordinate 91,622,149 of NC_083321.1, forward strand.
CTCCCTCTCCCATTTTCCTCTCCCTGTCTCCTTTCTCCCCCCTCTCTCCACCTCCATACTTCTCTCTCTCTCTCTCTCTCTCTCTCTCTCTCTCTCTCTCTCTCTCACACACACACACACACACACACACAATTAGAGAAACAGCACCAAGAGAGGCTTTGGTGCCACTTTATCACAACCGCAGGTCAGAGAAATGTGAAAATGGCATGCCTCTCAGTACCACTCTGAGCCCATTTGACAGAAAGGAGTGTGAAGGAAAAGAGTGAAGGAGGGCAACGAGCGGAATTCTGAAGAGGGAGGCATTGAAATCCCACCCTTCTGTTTCAACTAATCAACTTTTCTACTCCTTAAAAGAGTAGACTGTGAGGAAATGGAGGGTAGGGTCTCCTAGGCCATCTATCGATAACATTGCTGTCTGAGCCCAGCCTGGTAGGGAAGTCTCCAGAGCCAAGAGGAAGACTCCAACCTCTTTGGGCTGTGACAGCCTTGCAAAGGGAAGCTGAAACTGTGGGCAGGTGCCAGCACCTGACATTTGCTTTGGAAACCTGCCCTTTCCAAAAACTCTTTGTAACAACCCTGGGAAGATGATGCCATCCACACTTACTAGGTGAGACAACCTAGTTCCAGGCATGCATCCCTGGGGCATCCAGACTTCCCATTCAAAGATCTCTTCACTGGCCCTATAGCATTTCCACTCATCTGTCCTCAGTGACTAGGGGCCAGAGGTGAGTCCGAACCAAAGTGTCATCTGTGACAAAGGATTCAAAGACCAGTGATAGACTCAGAATGTGGGGAAGCAGCCCTTCATGGTTCTCTGGTTCCACTGAAGGCCAACAATCTTTGCCACATAAGAGTCTCATGGATGCTTTTCTTTTTTTTTTAAACATCTTTATTGTAGTTTAATTGCTCTACAATGGTGTGCTAGTTTCTGCTTTATAACAAAGTGAATCAGCTATACATATACATATATTCCCATATCTCCTCCCTCTTGTGTCTCCCTCCCACCCTCCCTATCCCACCCTTCTAGGTGGTCGTGAAGCACGGAGCTGATCTCCCTGTGCTATGTGGCTGCTTCCCACTAGCTAGCTATTTTACATTTGGTAGTGTATATATGTCCATGCCACTCTCTCACTTCATCCCAGCTTACCTTTCCCCCTACCCCTGTCCTCAAGTCCATTCTCTACATATGCATCTTTATTCCTATCCTGCCCCTAGGTTCTTCAGAACTTTTTTTTTTTTTTAGATTCCATATATATGTGTTAGCATATGGTATCTGTTTTTCTCTTTCTGACTTACTACACTCTGTATGACAGACTCTAGGTCCATCCACCTCACTACAAATAGCTCAATTTCCTTTCTTTTTATAGCTGAGTAATATTCCATTGTATATATGTGCCACATCTTCTTTATCCATTCATCTGTCGTTGGACACTTACGTTGCTTCCATGTCCCGGCTATTATAAATAGAGCTGTAATGAACATTGTGGTACATGACTCTTTTTGAATTATGGTTTTTTCAGGGTATATGCCCAGTAATGAGATTGCTGGGTCGTATGGTATTTCTATTTTTAGTTTTTTGAGGAACCTCCATACTGTCCTCCATAGTGGCTGTATCAATTTACATTCCCACCAACAGTGCAAGAGGGTTCACTTTTCTCCACACCCTCTCCAGCATTTATTGTTTGTAGGTTTTCTGATGATGGCCATTCTGACAGGTGTGAGGTGATACCTCATTGTAGTTTTGATTTGCATTTCTCTAATGATTAGTGATGTTGAGCATTCTTTCATGTGTTTCTTGACAATCTGTATATCTTCTTAGGAGAAATGTCTATTTAGGTCTTCTGCCCATTTTTGGATTGGGTTGTTTGTTTTTTGATATTGAGCTGCATGAGTTGCTTGTAAGTTTTGGAGATTAATCCTTTGTCAGTTGCTTAATTTGCAAATATTTTCTCCCATTCTGAGGGTTGTCTTTTTGTCTTGTTTAGGGTTTCCTTTGCTGTGCAAAATCTTTTAAGTTTCATTAGGTCCCATTTGTTTATTTTTGTTTTTATTTCCATTTCTCTAGGAGGTGGGTCAAAAAGGATCTTGCTGTAATGTATGTCATACAGTGTTCTGCCTATGTTTTCCTCTAATAGATTGATAGCCTCTGGCCTTACATTTAGGTCTTCAATCCTTTTTTAAAATATTTTTAAATTTAATTTTATTTATTTTTTTATACAACACGTTCTTATTGGTCATCAATTTTATACACATCAGTGTATACATGTCAATTCCAATCACCCAATTCATCACACCACCATACCCACACCCCCACGGCTTTCCCCCCTTGGTGTCAATAAATTTGTTCTCTACACTTGTGTCTCAACTTCTGCCCTGCAAACCGGTTCGTCTGTACCATTTTTCTAGGTTCCACATACATGCGTTAATATACGATATTTGTTTTTCTCTTTCTGACTTACTTCACTCTGTATGACAGTCTCTAGATCCATCCATGTCTCAACAAATGACCCAATTCCATTCCTTTTTATGGCTGAGTAATATTCCATTGTGTATATGTACCACATCTTCTTTATCCATTCATCTGTCGATGGGCGTTTAGGTTGCTTCCATGACCTGGCTATTTTAAATAGTGCTGCAATGAACATTGGGGTGCATGTGTCTATTTTTTTTTTTTTTTTGATGATACACGGGCCTCTCACTGCTGTGGCCTCTCCCTCTGCAGAGCACAGGCTCCGGACGCGCAGGCTCAGCGACCATGGCTCACAGGCCCAGCTGCTCCGCGGCACACAGGATCCTCCCAGACCGGGGCACGAACCCATGTCCCCTGCATCAGCAGGTGGACTTCCAACAACTGCACCACCAGGGAAGCCCGCATGTGTCTTTTTGAATTATGGTTTTCTCTGGGTATATGCCCAGTAGTGGGACTGCTGGATCATATGGTAATTCTATTTTTAGTTTTTTAAGGACCATCCATACTGTTCTCCATAGTGGCTATATCAATTTACATTCCCACCAACAGTGCAAGAGGGTTCCCTTTTCTCCACACCATCCCTAGCATTTCCTGTTTGTAGATTTTCTGGTGATGCCCATTCTAACTGGTGTGAGGTGATACCTCATTGTAGTTTTGATTTGCATTTCTCTAACAATTAGTGATGTTGAGCAGATTTTCATGGGCTTCTTGGCCATCTGCATGTCTTCTTTGAAGAAATGTCTATTTAGGTCTTCTGCCCATTTTTGGATTGGGTATTTGTATCTTTAATATTGAGCTGCATGAGCTGTTTATATATTTTGGAGATTAATTCTTTGTCCATTGATTTGTTTGCAAATATTTTCTCCCATTCTGAGGGCATTCTTATAGTCTTGTTTATGGTTTCCTTTGCTGTGCAAAAGCTTTGAAGTTTCATTAGGTCCCATTTATTTATATTTCCATTACTCTAGGAGGTGTATCAAAAAAGATCTTGCTGTGATTTATATCAAAGAGTGCCCTTCCTATGTTTTCCTCTAAGAGTTTTATAGTGTCTGGTCTTACATTTAAGTCTCGAATCCATTTTGAGTTTATTTTTGTGTATGGTGTTAGGGAGTGTTCTAATTTCATTCTTTTACATGTAGCTGTCCAGTTTTCCCAACACCACTTATTGAAGAGAATGTCTTTTCTCCATTGTATATCCTTGCCTCATTTGTCATAGATTAGTTTACCATAGGTATGTGGGTTTATCTCTGGGCTTTCTATCTTGTTCCATTGATCTATGTTTCTGTTTTTGTGCCTATACCATATTGTCTTGATTACTGTAGCTTTGTAGTATAGTCTGTAGTCGGGGAGTCTGATTCCTCCTCCTCCATTTTTTTCCCTCAAGACTGCTTTGGCTATTTGGGATCTTTTTGTCTCCATACAAATTTTAAGATTTTTTGTTCTAGTTCTGTAAAAAATGCCATTGGTAATCTGATAGGGATTGCATTCAATCTGTATATTGCTTTGGGTAGTAGAGTCATTTTCACAATATTGATTCTTCCAATCCAAGAACATGGTATATCTCTCCATCTGTTTGTATCATCTTTAATTTCTTTCATCAGTGTCTTATACTTTTCTGCATAAAGGTCTTTTGTCTCCCAATGTAGGTTTATTCCTAGGTATTTTATTCTTTTTGTTGCAATGGTAAATGGGAGTGTTTCCTTAATTTTTCTTTCAGATTTTTCATCTTTAGTGTATAGGAATGCAAGAGATTTCTGTGAATTAATTTTGTATCCTGCAACTTTACCAAATTCATTGATTAGCTCTAGTAGTTTTCTGGTGGCATTTTTAGGATTCTCTGTGTATAGTATCATGTCATCTGCAAACAGTGACAGTTTTACTTCTCCTTTTCCAATTTGGATTTCTTTTTCTTCTCTGCTTGTTGTGGCTAAAACTTCCAAAACTATGTTGAATAATAGTGGTGAGAGTCGGCAACCTTGTCTTGTTCTGACCTTAGTGGAAATGGTTTCAGTTTTTCACCATTGAGAACGATGGTGACTGTGGGTTTCTCATATATGGCCTTTATTATGTTGAGGTTAGTTCCCTCTATGTCCACTTTCTGGAAGGTTTTTATCATAAATTGGTGTTGAATATTTTCAGAAGCTTTTTCTGCATCTATTGAGATGATCATATGGTTTTTGTCCTTCAATTTTTTAATATGGTTTTTCACATTGACTGATTTGTGTACATTGAAGAATCTTTGCATTCCTGGGATAAAGTGCACTTGATCATGGTGTATGATCCTTTTAATGTGCTGTTGGATTCTGTTTGCTGGTATTTTGTTGAGGATTTTTGTATCTATGTTCATCAGTGATATTGGCCTGTAGTTTTCTCTTTTTGTAGCATCTTTGTCTGGTTTTGGTATTAGGGTGATTGTGGCCTCATAGAATGAGTTTGGGAGTTTTCCTTCCTCTGCTATATTTTGGAAGAGTTTGAGAAGGATAGATGTTAGCTCTTCTCTAAATGTTTGATAGAATTCACCTTTGAAGCCATCTGGTCCTGGGCTTTTGTTTGTTGGAAGATTTTTAATCACAGTCTCAATTGCAGTGCTTGTGATTGGCCTGTTTATATTTTCTATTTCTTCCTGGTTCAGTCTCAGAATGTTGTGCTTTTATAAGAATTTGTCCATTTCTTCCAGGTTGTCCATTTTATTGTCATAGAGTTGCTTGCAGTAATCTCTCATGATCCTTTGTATTTCTGCAGTGTCAGTTGTTACTTCTCCTCTTTCATTTGTAATTCTGTTGATCTGAGTCTTCTCCCTTTTCTTCTTGATGAGTCTGGCTAATGGTATATCAATTTTGTTTATCTTCTCAAAGAACCAGCTTTTAGTTTTACTGATCTCTGCTGTTGTTTCCTTCATTTCTTTTTCATTTACTTCTGATCTTATCTTTATGATTTTTTTCCTTCTGCTAACTTTCTTTTTTTCTTCTTTCTCTAATTGCTTTAGGTGTTAGGTTAGGTTGTTTATCTGAGATGTTTCTTGTTTCTTAATGTAGGATTGTATTGCTATAAACTTTCCTCTTAGAACTGCTTTTGCTGCATCCCATAGGTTTTGGGTTGTCGTGTTTTCATTGTCATTTGTTTCTAGGTATTTTTGATTTCCTCTTTGATTTCTTCAGTGATTTCTTGGTTATATAGTAGTGTATTGTTTAGCCTTCAAGTGTTTTCATTTTTTACAGGTATTTTCCTGTAATTCATATCTAGTCTCATAGCATTGTGGTTGGAAAAGATACTTGATATGTTTTCAATTTTGTTAAATTTACCACGGCTTGATTTGTGACCCAAGATATGATCTATACTCATGGACCCAAGTCCATGAGCACTTGAGAAGAAAGTGTAATCTACTGTTTTGGATGGAATGTCCTATGAATATCAATTAAGTCCATCTTGTTTAATATGTCATTTAAAGCTTGTGTTTCCTTATTATTTTCATTTTGGATGATCTGTCCATTGGTGAAAGTGAGGTGTTAACGTCCCCTTCCATGATTGTGTTACTGTCAATTTCCCATTTTATGGCTGTTAGCATTTGCCTCATGTATTGAGGTGCTCCTATGTTGCGTTCATAAATACCTATAATTGTTATATCTTCTTCTTGGATCGATCCCTTGATCATTATGTAGTGCCCTTCTTTGTCTCCTGTAATACTCTTTAATTTAAAGTCTACTTTGTCTGATATTAGAATTGTTTTCTTTTGATTTCCATTTGCATGGACTATCTTTTTCCATCCCCCTCACTTTCAGCCTGTATGTGTCCCTGTGTCTGAAGTGGGTCTCTTGTAGACAGCATATATACAGGTCTTATTTTTGTATCCATTCAGCCAGTCTGTGTCTTTTGGTTAGAGCATTTAATCCATTTACATTTAAGGTAATTATCAATATGTATGTTCCTATTACCATTTCCTTCATTGTTTTGGGTTTGATTTTGTAGGTTTTTTCCTTCTCTTGTGTTTCCTGCCTAGAGAAGTTCCTTTAGCATTTGTTGTAAAGCTGATTTGGTGGTGCCAAATTCTCTTAGCTTTTGCTTGTCTGTAACGGTTTTAATTTCTCCGTCAAATCTGAATGAGATCCTTACTGGATAGAGTAATCTTGGTTGTATGTTTTTCCCTTTCATCACTTTAAATATGTCCTGTCACTCCCTTCTGGCTTGCAGAGTTTCTGCTGAAAGATCAGCTGTTAACCTTATGGAGTTCCCATGTATTTTATTTGTTGCTTATCCCTTGATACTTTTAATATTGTTTCTTTGTGTTTAATTTTTGATAGTTTAATGTGTGTCGTGGCATGTTTCTCCTTGTATTTATACTGTATGGTACTCTCTGCACTTCCTGGACTTGATTGACTATTTCCTTTTCCATATTAGGGAATTTTTCAGCTATAATCTGTTCAAATATTTTCTCAGTCCCTTTCTTTTTCCCTCCTTCTTTTAGGACCCCTATACTTCGTATGTTGGTGCATTTAATGTTGTTCCAGAGGTCTCTGAGACTGTCCTCAGTTCTTTTCATTCTTTTTTCTTTATTCTGCTCTGTGGTAGTTATTTCCACTATTTTATCTTCTAGGTCACTTATCTGTTCTTCTGCCTCAGTTATTTTGCTATTGATTCCTTCTAGAGAATTTTTAATTTCGTTTCTTGTGTTGTTTATCATTGTTTGTTTGCTCTTTAGTTCTTCTAGGTCCTTGTTAAACGTCTCTGGTATTTTCTCCATTCTATTTCCGAGATTTTGGATCATCTTTACTATCATTACTCTGAATTCTTTTTCAGGTAGACTGCCTATTTCCTCTTCATTTGTTTGGTCTGGTGGGTTTTTACCTTGCTCCTTCATCTGCTGTGTGTTTCTCTGTCTTCTCATTTTACTTACCTTACTCTGTTTGGGGTCTCCTTTTCACAGGCTGCAGGTTTTTAGTTCCTGTTGTTTTTGGTGTCTGTCCCCAGTGGGTAAGGTTGGTTCAGTGGGTTGTGTAGGCTTCCTGGTGGAGAGGTCTTGTGCCTGTGTTCTGGTGGATGAACCTGGTGGACAGGACCATGTCTGGTGGTGTCTTTTGGGGTGTCTGTGAACTTACTATGATTTTAGGCAGCCTCTCTGCTAATGGGTGGGGTTGTGTTCCTGTCTTGCTAGTTGTTTGGCATAGGGTGTCCAGCACTGTTGCTTGCTGGTCATAGAGTAGAGCTGGGTCTTAGCGTCGAGATGGAGCTTTCTGAGAGAGCTTTTGCCATTTGATATTATGTGGGGCTCGGAGGTCTCTGGTGGACCAATATCCTGAACTTGGCTCTACCACCTCAGAGGCTCAGGCCTGACACCTGGCCAGAGCACCAAGACCCTGTCAGCCAGAGCACCAAGACCCTCTCAGCCACATGGCTCAGAAGCAAAGGGAGAAAAAAAAGGAAAGAAAGAAAGAAAGAAAGAAAGAAAGAAAGAAGGGAGGAAAGAAAGAAAGAAAGAAAAAATAAATAAAATAAAGTTATTAAAACAGAAAAATATTATTAAAAATAAAAAAGTAATTAAGAAAAAGAAAGAAGAGAGCAACCAAACCAAAAAACAAACCCACCAATGATAACAAGCACTAAAAACTATACAAAAAAACCCCCAAAAACAAAAACAGACAGTCACAACCCTGGGACAAATGGCAAAAGCAAAGCTATACAGGCAAAATCACATAAAGAAGTATACACATACACACTCACAAAAAGAGGAAAAGGAAAAAAAAAAGATATATATATATAAGGAAGAGAGCAACCAAATCAATAAATAAACCTACCAATGATAATACGCTCTAAATGCTAAACTAAGATAAGCATAAAACCACAAACAAATTAGATGCAGAAAGCAAACCCCAAGTCTATAGTTGCTCCCAAAGTCCACCACCTCAGTTTTGGGATGATTCCTTTTCTATTCAGGTATTCCACAGATGCAGGGTACATCAAGTTGATTGTGGAGACTTAATCCGCTGCTCCTGAGGCTGCTGGGAGAGATTTCCCTTTCTCTTCTTTGTTTGCACAGCTCCTGGGGTTCAGCTTTGGATTTGGCCCAGCCTCTGCATGTAAGTCACCTGAGGGTGTCTGTTCTTCGCTCAGACAGGACAGGGTTAAAGGAGCAGCTGATTAGGGGGCTCTGGCTTACTCAGGCCAGGGGGAGGGAGGGGTATGGAATGTGGGGCAAGCTTGCGGCTGCAGAGGCCAATGTGATGTTACAACAGCCTGAGGCGCGCCGTGCGTTCTCCCGGGTAAGTTGTCTCTGGATCCCGGGACCCTGGCAGTGGCGGGCTGCACAGGCTCCCCAGAAGGGAGGTGTGGATAGTGACCTGTGCTCGCACACAGGCTTCTTGGTGACGGCAGCAGCAGCCTTAGCACTTCATGCCGTCTCTGGTGTCCACGCTGATAACTGCGGCTCACACCGTCTCTGGAGCTCGTTTAGGTAGTACTCTGAATCCCCTCTCCCCACGCACCCTGAAACAATGGTCTCTTGCCTCTTAGGGGTTCCAGACTTTTTCCTGGACTCCCTCTGACTAGTGGTGGTGCACTAGCCCCCTTCAGGCCATGTTCACAAGGCCAACCCCAGTTCTCTCCCTGGGATCTGACCTCTGAAATCCGAGCCTCAACTCCCAGCCCCCACCCATCCTGGCAGGTGAGCAGACAAGCCTCTCCGTCTGGTGAGTGCCGGTCGGCAGTGATCCTCTGTGCAGGCATCTCTCTGCTTTTCCCTCTGCACCCCTGTTGCTGCACTCTCCTCCATGGCTCCAAAGCTTCCCCCCGCCCACCTCCCATCTTCACAAGTGAAGGGGCTTCCTAGTGTGTGAAAACATTTCCTCCTTCACAGCTCCCTCCCTGAGGTGCAGGTCCTGTCCCTATTCTTTTGTCTCTGTTTTTCCTTTTTTCTTTTGGCCTACCCACGTACGTGGGGAGTTTCTTGCCTTTTGGGAAGTCTGAGGTCTGCCAGCATTCAGTAGGTGTTCTGTAGGAGTTGTTCAACATGTAGATGTTGTTTTGATGTATTTATGGGGAGGAAGGTGATCTCCACGTCTTACTCCTCCGCCATCTTGAAGACCTCTCTGGTTGCTTTTCTATATTTCTCTCCTTTCCTTTATTTTATAGACAGATATTTACTGAGTACCTGCCATGCAGAGAGGAGGTGTGTCCACAAATGACCACACTGCAAGTTAGATAGCAAAGCATCTGTAAGGGAGGCACAGATCAAGTGCTAGGGGGCTGTAAGCTGCACTTTGAACAAGCTTCATGTGGGATATGAAACCGCACACAACCCTGTTTCCCACTGTCCATTTACATTCATTCAAGAGGAATGTTCTTCTACCCGTGGATCTATGCTTGAAGAGATCCATGACTTTGATGAACACTGTCCAGTAGTAAAAGTCCAATGACACATTAACTAACATGTAGACTCAACTCCTATTTAGACTGCCCAATCCCAGGTAATGGTCAAAGCATCCAACTTCATTTAGAGTTGCAGCTACTCACCCTCTCCCTGGCCAAGACCTGCTGCAGTGTCCCCCCTGCCTACTGTCATCTGGGACAGGGGAATGTGGTGGGTTTCTCTCCCTCTCTCATTCCCCACCCTTCTCAGTCCTCTGCTTATGACCCAGTAGAATTGGGTAGGAGTGGGTGGGAAGAGAGGTGAGTGGAACAGGTAAGTCTACCTTGATGGACCCGTCATGGCTCACTTGAGAATCCAATACTGTACTCTCTCAGATTTTGGTCCTGGCTTGGGGGGTTAGAGTAGGGAGGTGTTAACTATGGCTGGGGAGACTTAGGGATGTGAACGCTGGGGATGTGGTGGCCTTCCAGGTGGAGGGAGGAGTAGAGTGTTCCTGGAAGAGTGCCGGGATTAACCCTGTGCTTTGGAGGGTGAAGGTCATGAACTCCGGGCTGCAGGCACGTGCTGATGGGAATCCAGTTGAGGCTGGACCAAGACCATCTCTGGCTGTCCTCCTCCTCATGGGCACCATGATGCTCTGCTATGGGCTTTGGCAAAACTGAGCACTGATATTGGGAACATAACTCTGCCTGGGCAATTGTACTGAGGACTTCATATGGTCTTACTTTCCAAACTGTATTGGTGTGGGCTCAGAGTTTGATCATTTTTAATGTGCTATTAGTTCTTTGGGCTCTTAAAAAAAGAGGGCATGAGAGACTTGGGGTTGAACTACTTCATCTCTGAGGAGTTGGGGAGACAACTCAAGATCCAGTCACTCCAGAAATCCCCACTCTGTCTGAGATGGAGCAAGTGAGAAAATGGGGAGGCCTTCCATTGCCTTGAACTTGAATTAAACTTGGGCAGTTTGGGCTTCCCTTGGACTCTAATTCACAGGGGCTAAATACTTTGATTCTGGACTTTAATCTAATCTCTTTGGGATTCTACTCTCTAAATTTTCCCTAGGAATTTGATAATGAGAATGGTTTATATCCAAATTTGGGGCATCTTATTTTGGCATTTATTACTGAAGAATCTTTATACATTTTTTATTAGCTCTTTATGCAGTTTATTATTGAAGTATCTTCAGGCTCCTATTAAATCTCATTACAGAACCTCTGATGAGTTTATTGGGCCATGTGGCTGGACATAAATTTGTATTGGAAAGAGAATAGGCTCTGAACTTCTGGCCTTGGGTGCAGGATAGCTTTGGAGGAGATTTGATTAACATACTGTTCTGACCATTTCGGGGCCTCCTGGAAGTAAAGTCAACATTGTCTTACAATGGTGCTGAGAAGATACCTGGAGGAGCAGAGCCTGATGCTGGAGAAGCAGCCTCGTGTAGGCGGGGCAGGACCGCTCAGGTAGTCGGTACATTCCTTCCCTGGAGCAGCACAACCACACACCTGCTTGACCAGAGGCTTAAAAGCTCAGCCCACAGTGACCTTTCCAAGTTGTCCCTTGTGGGTTGGGGCTGCCTGAACCGCTGGTCCTGCACCGAGGTGCTTCAAAGCCTTATTAAGAATGTTTGGATCCCCGTGAAGCCTTACTATATCCAAGTTTACCAGGAGATTAGAATAGGAATGGGGTTGATGGAATTCATCGTTTATAAGATCAGGAGTGCTGATAAAAGAAGTAGAGCCATGAAAGCTTCCGGGCTTGTGTCTGCTCATGGTCATCACTAACCAGCTCTACTTGGGTGGGACTCTGGTCTGGCTGTGCTGTGGGAACATGAGGCATTGTGTACACTTGTAGCAGTGCCGCTGTCCTAGGGCATGGATAGATGTACCTGTGGGACCCGCCCCCCCAAAAAACGTTCAGCCCAGTTGGTTAACTGTCTAGGAAAACAAAAAGCTGCTCAGTACTTGTCCCTTCGTTCTCTGGTTTCCACATGGAGGGACCTCCCTAGAGTAACACTCCCGGCCCCTTGCTGTCCCCTTACTCACCCAGCAAGGAGGAGTGACGTGTCCTTACAACCTTGCACGTTACCCACTCTCCTTCTCCCCCTCCTCTGTTTTGGGATAGATTTGTATTCAGAGGACACGGGATCTCTGCTATCAGCCACGTGGTGAGATTCGTGCGGTGGCAAGTCATTTGGCCAGACCCAAGCCACGCCCTCTCATGTAACAGGATCAGAAATAAAGGTGAGGTTTGGATCTCCAATTCTCTGGCTCTTGGTCTATCCTTGAAGTGGTTCTGGATTCAGAGAGGGAGAAAGCACTGATGCCCCCCTCACACCAGCGAAGCAACCCTTTTGGACCAAGAGCCTGAGTGATTTCTCAGCTGTGAACTCACACCTTTCTTTGGGAATGAGTCTTGCGCTTTCAATTTTCCACTTCAAAAACACACACTTCAGCAGAAGTCACTTTACAGCAAATGAAAGAAAGAATTTCCCAGGGGAAGGAGGGCTTTGACACTTAGCCCCAGGCAGAGGGTATGATTTAGGGGCATGTATTTTTCCCAACTGTGAAGTCATCCCAAGGTCGTTGTGATATCATTGCCCTTATAGCCAATAAGGCAGTGGTTTGCAAAATACTAACAATTAAGCAGCCCTCTGACTGGCGGAACTGCATCCCACTGTCTAACGCATCATGGTTAGGGAGCATCTAACTCACAAGTGAGGCAGAGGGGATTGGGTGGGTTTTATTGTGGGATAATGGGATTGCTGTCTGAAGGTGTCTTCTCTTTAGGGTCTCAAAGAGGAGCAGGGCTATTAAGGTGGTGTTTGCTCTAGCTGGGCCCACTGAGAAAGCTCGTAATGTCTACCTTTTTGGGCACTGTCCTCTCCCCCCTCCTCACCTGACCATCTCCACTGCCTTCACCTCATCCCTGTTGTGTCATTTATTGAGCTCTTCACAAAATGCTGGGCTCTGTGCTTAGCCCTTTTCATGCACAATCTGCTCACAATCACCCCGGGAGATGGATGCCATTATTAGCGCCCATTTCTGACGGGTGAAATGAGGCTGGAAGAAGTTAAACCAATGAACGGTGGAGCCGGAATTCCAACCCAGACCAGTGTGACTCCAGAGTCTGTGTCCTTGGCAAGTACACTATGCAGATGACCATCCGATGTCTTCTTGGGTTCTGCCAGTGACAGGGTGCTCATTAGCTCCCAGGGCTCCCATTGCACTGCCAGACAGAGCCCACGTCTCCCTCTCAGGGCCTTTGATCTTCTCCTGTGGCCACCCAGGATGCATCTGGATGCTAGGATGACATGTTTGATTGAGACCAAGCCCGGTTAAAGCTCTGCAGTGGAGCAGGGACGTGGTGCTGGCGCGATGGGAGAGGCTGGCCCGTGGAGATGGCCTTTCACTGAAGGCAGCGAGGCTTGAAATGGGTGTGCCATGTACGGCACGGCCTTGCCCTTCTTGGGGGGACGCCGAGGGACCACCCGGGCAGCCTGGCTCATGCCCGTCCTCTCTTTGATCATGCCGCAGTCTTGGTTGGGGGCTGCGAGGTACATGCTGAGACTGTGTTTCCTGCTCCAGGAGCCTCGCTGCCCCCGTGTGCTGTGTGCAGTGTGTTACACCTACCTCTGCAAACCTGCCCAGCGTTCTGGCTAGCTGTGCTGATCACATTCTGAATGCTTGTGTTTACCCACCTCTCCACTGAGCAAATTTACAAGGTAAATATTTTGGGACATCTCAGAGATTAAAAAAAAAATTGCAACACAAAACCAACACAACTGTGTTGTCCTCCCCAACCCCTTGTTTCTAACTAATAACTCATAGGGTAGAATGAACTGAGATTTAAGCTCTTGGCACTGGACCAATTTTGAGATGCCGTCTCCACTCATTCTCATCCCTAGTCTTTCCCTTAACTCTTACTAGAAGCCTCGCTGTTCTGAGAGGTGAGGGCACAAAGAACACAGGATGTTGGGTCACTGAGACCTGCTTCAAATCCAAACGCAGCCTCTGAATAACTAACTGTGTGACGATGAGGAGGTTACTTTACCTCTCTGAGCTTGTTTTCCCATGGGAAACTGATACCCACTTTGCGCTGTTGTGATGAGCTTTAGGCAAAATATCTGGGTCGTGGATAGTTTTGATTGTTGGTTGGTCATTCCAGGATTCTATCCTTTCAAACTTGACCAGTTCCGTGGTGAGGGATTTTCATCAGTGAAATCTGGATCTGGAGTTGGACAGTACAGCTGGACGCAAACCAGCCACTGAGCTACCTTGGGCGAGTCCCTGAAATTTCTGTGCTCTCGTGCATCTGTCTGTTGAGCAGAGATCATTTTGCTGCTTCTTAGCAGGAGGTGCAGATGAGATGGAAAGAAGAGTAGAGGGACTTAAAGTCTGTTGAAAGGTGAACAGCTCCTTGGAATCCCCAAGCATTGCTGCTCACTCTTGATGATGTGTAGGCCCAGTGGGGAGACAGCATAATTCTACTCCTAACTCCCCCTTCCTTCCTCTCCACCCTTCTCCCTGTGCTCTGCTCCCAGGACACTCAACAAAGCCTCGCATTGTGCGGTGATTGTGTGTTTACATGGCAGCCTCCCCTACCGTATTTAGAGCAGGGACTGTGTTTATTCTTCCCCGTGTCCCCAGTGCCCAACCCAGTGCCACACAAATAATAGGCAATTAATAAACACTTGTTGCTGAATTGCATTCAGAGCTGCACACCCCCAGCTCTCTTTCCCCGGCTCCTTTCCCATGGCACACTTATATTCTTTCCTTCTCACCCTGCTCTCTTTCTCTCTCTCCCCCTTGTCCCACTGCTGTCCCTGCAGTCCCCTAATTGAACCTTTCTGGGCAGTAGGAAGGCCAGAGATACCCCGCAAAGTCCATACACCCTCTGCAAATAATCCAGTCACCACCATTCTTTCAGGCAAGCACTATTTGGGGGGATACCCTTTATCTCCCCTTCTTCTGGCATGTCCAGCAGTGGGGTGGGTCACAGAGGGGACAAAGGCAGCTCCTCTAAGTTGGTGGCATCCAGCCCCAAGCCGAGCAGCCAGCCTCCCTCCTCCGCCACCTCCCACCTCTGCAGGCAGCTCTGGGCAAGCCAGTCGGTCTTCATTAAGACAAGGCACACCTGTTACCTGGGTGAACTCTGCCCTTCTCCCTGGTGGCAATTAGCCCGGCTCTGGCTGCTGGAAAGACATTTGCTTCCCCTGCTCTCTCCGTGAGACTTTCTTAGTGGACGAGGCTATCAGAACCGCTGGCCCAGGGGTCCTGCTGTCTGTTAGTGGCCCTGCCATGCCTGCCTCTATAGCACCCCTTGGAGAGGAATTTTAATGTGTGCTGAGGATAGCAATGGAGTGGGAGGGGCCTGAGGAGGCGACGACTAGGGTTTCTGGGTAGGTGAGGGGGGCCCGCCCTGTACTGTTTTAAACTTCAGAGAGACGGTTTCAGGAGCCCTGCCTTTATTTATTCTGTACTCCCAGCAAAGGTGAGGATGGAGGGGCAGAGCCAATCTGAAAGGGTCAGTCTGCTGTGGAATAGAGCTACCTATGTACATGGTGGGCATGGGGATGGCCAGGAGAGGGGATGCGATGTGCTTTGGGCAGTCATTGTGCCTGTCCCCTGGCCTCCATCGTCTTCCGATCCACGCAGGCCTTCCCTGTCTCTCAAGTAGGGACAGAGGCGTGGCAGGGCCGACCTTGGCCATTCACACCCAGCCCTGGTTGTGCTCATGACCAGCAGGGTGTTTTTGTTGCCCACCTTTCCAAACCCTTGCAGGCCAGCGACCCTCTACTTGCGGTGCTTCTTTTTCTGCCGGGAGTGGAGGAAGAAGAACTGGAGTGTGAATAGGGCCTGCTGAGGGGCACTCACGATTATTTGCACACCTACTAGGGACCAGACAATATGTTTGATCATTTACACCCACAATTGTATTTAATCCTCATGATAACCCAAGACAGTAGGTATGATTCCCCCATCTTGCAGGCCCTGCTACTATTAGCTGGATTCTCTTGGACACGTTTTGTTGGTGTTGGTGGTAGTGTTTTCTAGTAGGTCATTCTTTTAAAACAAATACTATTATTATTGTTTATTTTGAAAAATCTCTCTTTCTATAAGTTTATTTTATGATAAAATTATATGTGTTACTACAGAAAACATGGAAAATTTAAACATAAATAAGATAAACCCATATTCTGACAAGCAAGCACTGTTACCCCTTTGGAGGGAGTATGTTCAGCTTTGGTTGTGTGTGTGTATATGTAGAAATACCCATAGCCATATATCTAAATCACGTTTTAAAAGTAGGATGATACACATATCTTTAAAATATTTGTGATAAATACACATAACATAAAATTTACCATCTTAACCATTTTAAGTGTACAGTTCAGTCATGTTAAGTATATTCACATTGTTGTGCACACAGATCTCCAGAACTTTTCATCTTGCAAAAGGCAAAATCTATACCCATTAAACAACCCCTATCTTCCCCTCCCCCCATCTGCCCCGATAACTTCTATTCTACATTCTGTCTCTGAATTTGCCTATTCTAGGTACCTCATACAAGTGGAATTGTACAGTATTTGTCCTTCTGTGTGTGGCTTGTTTCATGTAGCATGACGTTTTCAAGGGTCATCCACGTTATAGCATGGGTCAGAATTCCTTTCCTTTTTCAGGCTGAATAATATTCCATTGTATGTATTTGGGCAGGTTTTTTCAGCTTCTCACCTCAGCTTCTCCATCTGTGAAATGGAGCAAATAATAGTAGCAGTCTCACAGCGTTGTTGTTAGAATTAAATTAGTTAATAACTACATGTAAAATCCTTAGAGGATGCCTAGCACATCGTAAGCCCTTCACAATTGTTAGCTCTTATCGTTACTATTTGTCTTTCATCCCATCTCTCCCAAATGACAGTTTTCTGGGCTTAATAATAGCAATGACTATTTACTGAGCACCTTTTATATGCTAAGCATGTACCAAATATTATTTAATGATAAATACGATAATGTAAAATATTTGGTGGTGTTACTTTCTCCAGGTTTCAGAGGACTTAACCGAGACTCGGAGAACTTAATCAGCCTAAGGTTATAGAGCTATGTGAGTGGTAATGCTGCCATTCAAAGCCAGGGTGATCTGATTCCTAAACCCACTCAGACACTGGAGGGACTTGCTGGGCAGGGATGTGTCTGCTTGCAGACGACCCATCTTTGCTTCCTACCACGTGAGGAATGAGAATCTCTTTCCAGGGCAGGAAACTCCCCCAGGTTCTAGCTGTGAAAGGCAGAAAGTGAACTTCTTCCTCTCCTTCCACCCTCCGCATCTCCTCTCCCCTCTCCTCCTTCTCCTTTAACTCCAGTTCCTCTGCCTGCATCCTGAAGGGGACACGAGGAGGCAATGACTAAGATGCACTACAGGAGAGCTGGCCCCGTGGGATTTCTAGTAACCAAACTGTCTGGCTGGGAGAGGACTCGGGGCAGAGGAGACTCTGGGCTCCCCTTATTTCACAGAAGGCAAAGTTGAGCCAGGGCTGCTGGTTGTCCCTCCCATTGGTCGGTGGCATTAGAGAAACATGAGACAGAGAAAGCCCCATTCCTGAGGGGTTTGAACAGAGGCCGGATAACCTTTATCAGGGGTCTTGTAAGGTGAATCCCTTCTGGGTCTGTCACAGTCTATTCTGAGGTTGGAAGAGTTGCTGTGGTTTAAGCAGATGGGAGGGGAGCCGAGGGGACCCCGAGCTCCGTGGATGCCTGGAGAGACTCCCGCAGGGGCCACAGGGGATTCACAACCAATCAGCACATCACTGACATCCACCTCCAAAGCCCAGGCCTGCTATTCCTAGGAGGTCACGCTGAGTGGATCATCATTTTCCAAATCCCCAAGAACAGAAAGAGACAGCAGAGTCAAGAGCCTTCCCACCCAACCATGGGGTGTGTGTGTGTGTGTGTGTGTGTGTGTGTGTGTACGTGGCTGTGCACATGTCTGCGTGTACGTGTGTGTGTATATATACAAGAAGATGCTATAGGGAGAGGATAGTGTTTGGCTGCCTCTCCTGGTCCTTCAAACCCCTTGCTCTGAATGACCTGGCTTCCTGGCAGCTGGCCTTGTCCCAACTTCAGACAAAATCCAGCTTCTCCAATTTTGAAAATCCAAAGAGAGGTCTACTGGCTTGTGAGCCAAGGAGTGGCCAGGGCAGACCAGTGGTAGCCCTGGGGTTGTGGTTCCTGTGCACTCAATGCCCAGCTCAGGCACTCTCCAGGCTTAGGAGTCCAAGTAGGCCCCTTAAACTCAGTGATTCTCCTTTTCCTGAGGCCCTGAAGTAACAGTGGTAATAAGAACTATAGCAATACAACAACAATAGGACCATTTCTGCAAAGCTGGGGTCAGACAACTGGATAGGGGAGGTAAAGCCCTTGTAGACTATACGTGCCACACATGGGGATGGGGGTGGTGGTGGTTGCTTTCATTAATCAGGAGCCCCCGGCCAGGAGTCTTGGAGAGCAGCACAGAGGAGTGGGCTACGGGACCCCCTGCCCTGCCCCTACGAGCAATGGGCCTGACTAGCGGACTCCTCAGGGAACAGAAGGAGAAGAGCTTGTGGCCGTGGTGAGAAGTTAGTGCAGAGTATGTTGGTGATCAGTGACCGGTCATGCTCTCCCCGCCTCACATGGGTGGGACTCATAGTGACCCCTCAGAGTCTTAAAACCCCACAGCATCTGTTTCAATTTCCTTCTTTGAGGAATGGGGTGGTGGTATTGCCCCATTAAGCTCATAAGATCACTCTGACTTGAGAAGCCTGAAATTTTACCAGGAGATGCATTTTCAGGCTCACCCAGGTGAGCTCCTGTGCATTAGCCATGCGTGTGCCTCTGTGGACCAGCCGGCCTCAGTTCCGTGGCCAGCCCTGCACCCCACACTCCCAGCCTGTGGCCAGGCACCAGCTCTGGGGGTCCTAGAGGAAGCGGTTCCTCATTGAGGGAGAAACAAATACCCTCCTGGCGGAGAACCAGTGTCAGGAGGCTTGGGGCCCCACAACCCTCTCACCTTCCTCCCCTACGGATCAGTGGGGGGTGGGATCAGCCATTTCCCCCATGTCCCCGGTCTTCAAACAGCTCTGCTTTGGGCTTGTGGAGTTCATGGTTTGTCTTCTCAGGAGCTGAGAAGCAGGGCGCTCCTTCAGCTCGGGGGTTTGCTCATGCACCAGACCCCAGAGACCCACCCCCTCTCCTTTCCTTCCTTGGGGACAGAGTGGGGCACCTGCCTCAAGGGCCTTGGGAGGGGCTCACATGCCCTTCTGGAGGCTTCCATAGAGACACAGTGGCAGAGAATAAAAAGGAGGAGCTGAAGAAGCAGAGAAAGGAAGAAGAAAGGAGGGAAAGCCGGGAGATTACGAGGGATGAAGGGGAGGCTGTTTAAGCCCAAGGCAACTTACACGGGAGCTGGGCTCTGGCGGCTGTGCAAGGCTGGAGGCTGCCTGGCAGCTGACGCTGAGAAGAAGCTGCGTATTCTAGAAGCCAAAGGAAGACGTCCTTCCTCCTGCAGGGCCCGCGGTGACCCCAGGCAGCACTCAGCTTCCAGAGGGCAGGGCTGGGCCATCCACGGACCTTATCTGAGCCTGGGGACAACAGGTGTTTATCTGAAGCAATTCCGCTGGGGCAGACGTCTGAGAGGGGTGTTGTGTGCATGTGTGCATGTGTGTGTGTGTGCGTGAAGCACATTTATCAGTGCACGGACTGCATGCAGTCACATCCGCATGTGTCTGAGTATGCGAAGGTACATACCTGCCCCAAAGTCGTACCGGCAGGCTGAAGCCTCCACCAGCTGCCCCCCGTGGCACATCCTCCAAAGTGATGGCCCTCCATCTCTGTGTCAGGGCTGATCTGCCCACTTCAACGCTTACTTGGGCTCCGAACTGGGGTAGTAGTTCCGGGCAGCCACCTCATCCTCTACTGGGCTGAGTTCATACTGATGCATGGCCAGGACTTGGTGGATTACCAGGGACTTTCACCCTCAGGCTCTCACAACGAACATGTGGGCAGAGCAGTTGCCTTTATGAGATGGAAACCAAGACTCAGAGTCTCAGAAACATCTGCCTTTTGAAGTCAGACCTGCTGTTGCTTCCCCTGCCCTTGAACGCCACAAGGTACTGTTTCTGCTATTGGCGGACCACCTCCTTTTATATCTCTTACCATGTCAACCTGTAAGGTCAGAAACGAGCAGGGCAGGCCAAATTAGGGGCCCGGCTCCCCCATTCAATGGCTGTGTGGCTGGTCTTATATGGTCAGAGTCAAGGTGGGTCACAAGCCCAGAAGCTCCTGGGTAGGACCTTCTGCCAAGGTCTGGGAGCCCCAAATTCTGAACCCTTATATTTAAAGGAATTTTAATGTTGGGAAAAATTCTTAGGAGGAGGAGGCAAAAGGTGCTACTATCAGGAACTCAGGGAAGCGTTTTGGCTTTGGAATCTATTGGGATCGTGTTCAAATCCTAGTTACGTGACAGAGGCTGGTCATGACCCTCTCTGCACCTCGATTTTCTCATCTATAAATGGGAATAATAATAATAATAGCAGCTAATACTTGTAGAAAGCCAACAATATGACAGGCCCTGTTTTAGGTTCTTAATATATATTAATTTAATCCTTACAACAGTCTGTGAGTTAGGAATTATTTAAGCCCATTTAACAGATAAGGAAACTGAGACTCAGAATAGTAAGTCACTTGCCCAACATCACACGGCTAGTCCATAATGAGACTAGAGCTCAGGCAGTTTGGCTGCAGTGTCTGCATTGAACCACTGCAGTTCTTTTCAACAGGGCTGGGTAATCGGCTGAACCTATGAAACAGTTTAACAACAGGTGGCGGTTTCAAAGCCTGTCCGCAAACTCCTTGACACTCTTCTGTTAAAAAAACAGTCTCCTGACCCTTGAAAGTCCTGGGTAGACTTTGTACCTGCCTTAAAGAGTTAGGATGCAGCCAGTACGATTCTGTGTGATGTCCAAGGCTGTATTAGGAAAGGCCTTTCAGATTCTGCTGGTCTCTTGGGGCACTCGCTCTGGGAGTCTTCAGCTGCCCTGTTAGAACCCTGGCCGCCCCAAAGCTGCTGTGTGGAGGCATCACAGAGGAGAGTCTCCCTAGCCCAGGCTCCAGACACGTGGAATGAAGAGGCTTCAGGACACCCCCAGTCCCAGCTACCTCCTGATTACAGCTGCAAGAGAGCCGCCCTCACCAGGAAGAACATAGACTTTGAAATCAGGCTGCCCTGGGTTTAAATCCTGGGGCTCCCATTTCTTGCTCTGTGACCCAGGGCAGATTACCTAACCTCTCTGAGCTTCAGATTTCCCATCTGCGAAATGAGCACAGTAATCCCTGCCTCCCTGGGAGGTTAGGAGGATTAAGTGAGTGAATACAAGCACAGTAAGAACTGCTTCCCTGAGCCCAGGCAACTTCCAGATTTGTGAACAAAAAAATGATCATTGTTCTGTTAAGGTCCTGTTTGGGGTGGTTGGTTATGAAGGAGTAGATGGCCAGAACATAATACTTGCTTCACAGTAGTTACTGTGGAGAATAATTGAGAATGTGTCATCAAGTCCCTGGCAGTGAAGGCCACCTCCCTTTCCCTCACCCATCAGCCCTTCTGGGGTCCCCTCTTCACTTGTTTCATAACAAAAGCCATTTCTACACAAGCTGAGTAGCCACCTCAATTAAATTATGAGAACCAGTGCAGGGGATCTCAGCTTTCTCATATATAACCATGATCTTCAGACCTTTTCAAAACCAAAAATGCTGCCCATGATGCTAGGATCTGGAGGACTCTGGCCTGTGTGTCACTCAAGAAAACCCCATGGAACTTTACCAAGCAAGCTCTGCTGCCACCCTTGGTTCCTTCACTGGCAAATACCCATCAGGGTCACACTACGTGGAGTTTTTCTTAGTCTGGAAGTTCTGTGAGGGTAGAGGCTTTGGCTTTTATTCTTCTGTCCAGTTTGTGAATTTCCTCACTGTCTCCACCAGAGAAAACAATGCATATTAGAGTATGTATGACGAGGGTACCACAGGCCTGCCCAAGGGAAGAGAAGGGGAAAATGATAGAATGAAAGGGAAGGGAGAGAGGAAGGAAGGGAGGGAGGGAGGAAGAAAAACAGAGAGGAAATAAAGAAGGAAAAAGGAAGGGAGAGGGAGAGAAGGAAAGAGAATCAGAGCCAAGGAAAATGAAGGAGCAATGGAAGCAAGGAGAGGAAGGAGCTTAAGATGAAAGGCAGCACATAGCCCCGGTCCTGTTATGATCCCTCCACCCTCGGCTGAGTCCTGAGCTGGGAGGCTGGAGGCTTAGGTCCCCGGCTCTGCCCGCCCTGCTCTGTGCCAGCGCTGGCCTCGCACTCACAGCTTTTGCCTGCAGCTCAGCACCCTGAGCTCCTTAAATAGCTCTGAACCGCACTGAGTGGTGGATAAACATTTGTTTCACAGCTCACAAAGCAGGGCTGCTGGCGACCAGCAGGTTTGATGTAATGAGTTCCATTCTGGACCCTGGGGAGCATTTAGAATGGGCTCTACTTTGCCCAGGCTGCCTGTCAAGCTGGTACCATGCGGAAAAAAAAAACACAGCCCTGATCTCTCCCCCACCATCCCGTCCGGATCTGCAATCCCCAGAAGTCAAGCTACTCCGTTCTCCTGGGATGGGATTGGGGGGAGAGTGCCCCAGGCACCTTGGGCGGGACCATAAAGAGTGGCTGGGTCACCTTCTTTCTCTGCATCCTCAGGAAATGACCTGGGCTCATGAGCAGTCCAGAAGACAGCCCTTCTCAGGAAGTGAAAAATGCAGGTAATTTTTCTCCTCTCTGATTGCCCAATGGAGCCGTCTGCAGCTATGGAGGTTCTGAAGAAAGGACATAGGGTTAGAATAGCCTGGCATTGCCACCCTGAATTGACAGCCAACCTCCTCGACCACTGCTCTTCACCATCCAAAATGTGACCAGGATGTTCTGCTCGCCTTGGTACTCTGGCCGCAGGATCTGCCAGGAGCCACAGTGCCTACAGGCTGTCCAACATCCCCATGCCAGTGCAGGAGGGTGGTGTGCGGGGAGGGGCTGGCTGATTCTTTTTCTTCTCTCCTTCCTCCCAGACTCCCCACTTCAGGACAACGTGACCTGCTGCCAGAAGGAGCTGAATATGCTGAATAAATGGTAATTTATTGATATGTTGAATAAATGGTAATTACGTTGTTGGCCTCTCAGCACTTCCTCTGGAGATATTAATAGCCATTAATGCCCCACTGTTTTGCACTGCACGGGAACCTGCCAGTCAGATTCCCAGGGCCGGTCACTGCCCCAGCCCCCTTGCTGACCACACCCTTCACTGCCACTGCCTCATTTGCTTCAGAATTTCAGGAAGGAAATGAACCAGCACAGATGGTGGGCGGAAAATTAAAAGTGGAGAAAGGAAATCCAAGGGGAAGTGATTTAGTTTTTCAGCCAAATTGGTTGTTGAATTGGCTTCTTAGACTGCTATGACTGGGATCTCCTAGCGATCAGCCTGTTCCT
This sequence comes from Globicephala melas, assembly GCF_963455315.2. NCBI lineage: Eukaryota > Metazoa > Chordata > Mammalia > Artiodactyla > Delphinidae > Globicephala > Globicephala melas. The sequence goes on from NC_083321.1 coordinate 91,645,516, forward strand.
TCCCCAGACTCCAGGCAAGAGTCACTATGGAAGTTTATATCCTTTTCCTCAAAGTTACTAGGGTTGGAGAAATTGCCAAATGAGTTCAGAGGCAGACCCGAATTTCCCCACTAGTGCAAGTTAGGTGGCAAGAATGGGAAGAGTTGGGCTGAAATGGCAGAAGTTTAGATAGAAGGTGCATTTCCTTGGATTCTACCCTTTCTGGTAGCAGCAACCTGGTGCCCTGAAAGACCAGGAGCCTTGGAATCAGAGACTAGCCTTAACAAGCTGGCTCCATGCCCTGGACTATAGGAGATGATGAAGAGAGTGCAACCCTTGGGTATGAAGACTCAACTTCTTTACAGCTGTGTGTCCTTGGGTAGGTTACATACCTTCTCTGAGCCCCAATATCCTCATCAGAAAATAATGTTTCTAGAACAGGATGGTAAGTAATGAATAATAAATACTAGTCCTCGTCCCGTGTTGTGTTGAGCCAGTTTGTACCAGCTTATGAGCCATCGGCGTACATCTCTTCCCAAACTGTGTTCAGGAACATCACATTTGTAGCTTGAAAGCAGCCATAGTGGGAGTGTTTACACCACAGAAATTGGCAAATGTTACAAATTAGGTCTTGCATTTTTTCTTAGGAGAGCTGACTGTTCACATTTCACCAGCACATCACTGTTCCTGCCCCGTTTCAGCTGTCTGGAATCATAGGGTCTTAGAGTGTGTCCTCGGGCTCCTGGAAGCTACAAGTCAGCCCTTTGGATGATCTATTTGCCTCCTATTCACCACAACAAACTGCTCACTTCTAGCAGGGATTGTCAAAATCTCCTTGAGGCCCTATTAGAAAGCTGCGGCTTCTTGATCTATTCAGCACCAAGAGGCAATTGTCGAGGAAGTTGATTGTAGTCCAAATCCAGGTATCAATTCAAAATGTTTTTGCCTCAGACAACCGCGTACGATCAATCAGTAATGTAATCCTCTGCTGGTAGAACACAAAAACAAAGCCCCACCTTGCCTCTTAAACACAGCATCATTAGTCTTAGGATAAACTATAAATTGATGCACAGAGCAAACAGCCAGAGCTGTGTCCCGGGGAACGGGAGCAGATGAAACAGCAGTACTTTATGGTGAATGACAAATAATTGCTCATGCCATTCCCTATCAAGTGGAACATCATCCATCACACGGTGGACTCGTTGGGTTCCAAGACAGATAGGACCATGAACAGATGCTACGGCTGGGACTGCTGGCCTGGGCAGAGCTGTAATTTTTGCTTTTCCTTGGAAGGAGAGAGGAGACCAATCCACTTTCTGTATGGTCCTGTCCTTCATTCCGGCTTATAAGAGTGAGTGAGGCAAAGAATCCCATCAATTACAGTGTCCTTGAGGATGGGGAACTTCATCTTTTTCATGTTTCACAGAGTCTTGTCTGAGTGGCAAGAGAAGGGCCATGCTTCCAAGCAAGAGAGAAAGAGGAAAGGACTGATCATCTCTTTTTTTTGATTTCAGGGGACCGTTGAAGTTCTGTGCCCCACAGAGTCACCCTCATCCCTGGGCCTGCCGCAGTACCCATAATCCCAACCCTTTGGCTCACTCCTTTAAATGAAGTATTATATTCCCAAAGCTCCTATTACTGTGCACATCCCTGTCCTTACAGGATGGGGTACCATCTGAGCACATCATATGTGCCCCACATCTATATGTTGAATGGATAAATGAGAGGGCAGATGCATGATAACACAGGGTAGGTAAATAAACATTATGGCAGGTGACCCTGATTTGGGGAGAGGGGACTGGAACAAGTGATCCCAAATGAAGGACAATGGTATTGGAGGGAAAGGTAGGAGGTCCTGAAGTTAATATCCACTTCCTGTCTAATTCTTCCCAAGGCCAGCCCTGGCCCTAGCTGGTTTTTAAGCAAAGTATGTAAACAGCAGTAAACATCATGGTCTGTCTCTACCCTAATGGGAACATGAGGCAAAGAGGAAAAGTTAGTTTGTTGTGATTCACTGCAGCTCATGAATAATCCCACAGGCCCTATTCCTGGCCCTCTGACGTTCATGGGGCCAGAGAACTGAGGAACAATGGAATCTTCCTGACTGTTGATTTAATTAAATGTGGCTAACTTGTGACGAAGTCTGGCTTGGCACAAAGCCAGACTCACAAGTGAATTGGCCATGTCATTGATGAGTGAGTCAGGCCTCTCGTTTGACCAAATCCACCGGTCATTTGGGATATCTGAAGGTTTCTGGTTAGCAACTGACTCTGCTATGATGCAGAAAGACACTGGCGGTTTGGTTAAAACCCATCAATAGGATGATAAGTACACTGGTGCATTCTGTCCATCTGAGAGCCTAGTATAGGTACAACATTAGTGATACCAAGTATTTGACATAATGTAGTCAAAGCAGTGTTTCATGGACTGATTTTTTTTTTTTTTCATTTCCCCCGGTTGTTGTAGAAATAATGCTGACACAGCTTAGGGGTAGTGTGGAAACAGTTGGCATGTTTCCTTTATGTATTTTTCACCTTTGCCATCTGGAGCTAGGAAAAGATCTCCCTCCTTCTGCCAGCTCCCCCTAGCTGAAGTCTACACAACCTTTACCCAGACATCAGGAACAGCTGTCTCCGGCAGAAGGAGGTTGACTCCAGGTGAGCACTCAGCAGCAGAGGCAGGTGAGATAATGAGTAACAACAAAGTCCTTTTTAAGGAGGTGGGAGTCTGTTCTGGATGTGGGTCAGTTGGCATATGCCAGGCCTTACTTGGTTGGTAACATTTGTTCTTCTGCAAAGCCTGTTTCTCAGTGTGGGATTAGACTTATTTTTCCCTCTCTTCCCCTTTTCCCGACTTCTTTTCTCCCTTCATTTACTGTGCAGCACGCTGTGCTTCATGCCACAGAAGAATCAGAAATGATGCAGTTATAACCCCTCCCCTCAAGGACCTGGTCACACTCAACTTGAGAAGAAAGGCAAGCTCAAAAGTCACTGTACTGCAAAAAGATAAAGGGGAAATCAGATATAAACTAGAAGAGATTAAGCGTCTGGGAGTTTGGGGGAGGGGGAGAGGGTTTTTCCCTTGGCCTTCATGGAGGGGCAAGTAGCATACATGGACCAGGAAGGACAGGTGAGTTTAGGGCTGTTACAGGGTATGGGACAGTGGGGGATCTGGCAAATTACGGGCAGGGGGAAAGAAGAGAAGAAAGATGTAGATGAAGAAACTAGGGTAGTGGGATTGAAGAAGTCAAAGATCCTCCTGGACAGAAGAAGAGTAATAACAATAACGTTTTTGCCTTGCTGAAGTAGGGTCAGAGTAAAATGGCACAGAATGTCCGGTTTAGGAGGTTGGACATATTTTGGCCATTCATTGGGAGCCATTGAAGATTTATTAGCAGGTTGATGATATCAAAATTAACCTTTAGGAAGAATGATCTGGCAAGAGTTGTAAGAAAGTTTGGAAAAGGGGAAGATGATAGGCCATGGAGATAAAAGTTAAGCTGAGATATGAGACAGTCTGAGAGATGGGAATCCTGGTGAGAAAGCAATGAGGGAACTTTGTTGAGAAGCAGGTCTGGTTAGAATCAAGAGGACATGGTTCTGATAACTGCACATTAAAAGGGGAAGAAGGAGTTGAAAGCTACTCTGCAGTTTTGTACTTTGATGCTTGGTTGAGCTGACTTGGGAGAGAGGATGCTCATGGTGGTGATCCCCCCTTGATCCGCCTCTGATTGCAGCACAGCGGTGGTGGAGATCCACGTGGCTGCAATCACCTTGCACATTGCTTGCATCTCCCCTTGAGAGCCCCCTGGGCTACTCTCTATTTTGTGTCCCAGGTCCTTCTCCAAACCCTGGGAGCCTGCTTGGGCTGCCCACAGGAGTAGCCCAAGTACACGGAGAAGAGAATGCCCTGGGCAACTCTCAGCCAATGGGGAATGGAATCAATGCTGGGCTTTCAGTTCTTTAGGAACACAGTTTGGAGAGCATTCTGACTGCTTCTCAGGAGGTCCCAGTGGAATGGAGGCTGTGTTATCCACAGCACTGATCCTGAGGATGCTCCCTCCCATAGATGCTCCTATATCCCTGCCTCCCTGTCCTCACTCCCTCACTCCTACCTCCTGGGACCACCTCCCACATAAACTATCTGCACCTATTCCTTGTCTCAACCTTTGCTTTTGGAACGATCTGAGACAGACATATCACGGGTAAGGTGGGTGGTGGACACTCAGGTGGACCCTTCCTAAGACAAGTGTAAATGTGAATCCAGAGCTCTAGTGAGACTGGGGTTTTAGATCTAGATTCAGGAATCAACTGCAGGGATAAGGTGATTGAAATTAGGGAAGTGAATGGAATTTTCCAGGGAGAAAATGTGGAGGGGAAAAGAGAAAGGAAAGACACCGTCTATGGGGAATTCACCATCTGGCACATGGGAGGAGGACACGCAGCAGACCTAGTAGATGGGGAATAGTAAGGAGAGGCCCAGGGTGGTGTTTGTAGTGAAAGTGAAGGGGTCATGAGTGGAGCCACCAGAGCTGAACACTGCAGAGACCCCAGGAGTAGATGGTGTTTCAGGACCTCAGGAGAGTAGTTTTGGTGATGACAGTGAAAGCCATTTGCAAAGGATAAGCATGTAAGAAAGTGGAAGCCCAGAGCATAGATTCCAAGTTCGTATACCTGGCACCTGAAAAGACTTTTAAAAATACCAGCATCTCACAATAGACCTACTGAGCTAGAATCTGCATGGATGAGGGCTTCTTTCTCAGTTAGATTGTGGGGAAAGGGAGGAACAGTGATCATTTGATAGCCTGGGGCAGCGAGGTAGGGAAAAGAAATGTCTTTTAGAGTAGAAGAGATGTATCCCAGTTAGAGGGAATTAAGCAGTGGAAAGGAAGATATTAAAGATGCAAAAGAAAAGGAATAATACATGGAGAAGGGCTCAGAGAAGGAGAAGGGATCAAGAACTCAAGTGGGGTCAAAAGAGTTTAGTTTCAACAGAGAGGATTCATTTATTCGATCATTCAACAGGCATGGATTAGGTTCCTTCTGTGCAGCAGGCTTCGTGCCAGGGCACTTGGCATAAAGAGGAGGGCAAGGAATAGCTACTCCCTTAGAAGTGAAGGAGATGGAAAGAAACAATCCCTAGAAACATGTTAGGTTCTTGAATAGGAACATTTATGGTGTAAAGGAAAGAAACACTCCTTTAAAGGAAAGAAAGAGTATGGTGCCAGAGTGTCTGGCACAGTGATGGGTGTGTAGTAGGCCTTCCAGAAAGCTTAATTTCCTTTCTTCTTGGGGCAAAATACAATGGTACTGTACACAAAGAAAGGTTTTACTCTGCCCAGAGGACCCAGTAAAGCTTCCCAGAGAGACTATCATTCAACTAACTAACTTAGAGCTGCGGGAGGGAAACAGGAGAAGATGTGTGAAGATGGAGGAATAATTAGAGTCAAAAGCCGGGCAGTTGAGGAAAATAAGTCAGAGGGCTCTAATCTTCCAATAAACGGAAAGCAAGGTTGTCTTTTGAGGGTAAGTGTTACGGGCTGAATTGTGTCTCCCCAAAATTCATATGTTGAAGTCCTAACCCCAGTACTTCTGAATGTGACTATTTGGCAACAAGGCCTTTAAATAGGTAATTAAGGTAAAATGAGGGCATGTGGGTGGGCCCTAATCTAATATGACTGTTGTCTTTATAAGAAAAGATTAGAACACAGGTTCACGCTGGAAGAAGATGTCCACGTGCAAGCCAAGGAGATGCCTCAGAAGAAAGCAACTCTGCCGACACTTTGATCTCGGACTTTTTCTCTCCAGACCTGTGAGGAAATAAAGTTGTATTGTTTAAACCTCCTACTATGTGGAAGTTGTTACCACAGCCCTTGCTGTGAGGGCATAGTAACAGATTTGGGAGACTGAGAATGTTTTGGGAGAGTCACAGTGAGGAAGTCAATAAAAGCTGGATGAATGGGTTCCTGAAGAGAAGATGGTCCAGCTGACTGAGGATGAATTCTTGATTCTAACCCAGCAGCACATAAAACTGGGCTGTGTTTGGATTCTGGCACCAGGAGGGAGAATGGTGACTTCTAAAGTGGCCGTGAGCATGTGAAGTGGCTGGCCTGGGGCACAGGGTCTGGAGAGGCAAATGCGGCTAGAGTAGACAAATGGATGGGAGACTAGGGAAGATTCTGGAATGGGAGAAAAATGGGGTAATTAAAGGGGAGAGAGTGAGAGGTAGGAAAGGACAGAGCTTGTGTTCACAGAAGGGCAGTGGGCTCAGAGGTGTGCTCGGGGTTTTAAAACAGTGAACAGAATTTTGTCATGTCATGTTGAGGACTGGGTAGGACTGAACAGTGACCAAGCACTACATGGAGGTTAGGGTAAGATGTTTTCTAGCTTCCAGTGGTCCTTGTTTTAACAGCAATGTTCTTCTAAAAAATGCAAACTCCTGGCTTGCAGATCCTCCTTGTCGGCCCCAGGGGCATATCTCCTTTAGAAGCATGGATATGTGAGACCCTGGACCCTTAACGTCTTCCTTCAATTATTATGCTCTGATGGAGCTAGAACCTAAGTCTCTTAATTCCCGATTTGGGACCTTCTAAAACTTGCTCACATTAGCAAGTGCATGGTGGTGAGGGCACTGGTACCCTTTCTCCACAAAGGGACAGTGTTTAAGAGCCATTGTCCCAACAACCTTTCCAGGATGAAGCCTCTGGATTAGCAAGACCCCATGACTAGGTGAAGGCAGGTGAGTGCATGAACCAATGGCTGGTTTCCTTCTTAGACTCTCACATTCTACAGTCCCAGGGCTAAGGTCACAAAATCATCCCTAAGTGCTTAGAGTGGAATGGAAGGAAACAGGAATGAAATATCTCAGAATGTCATTAGCCCTGCCCATTTTCTGCCTGTCTCTGCTTAGATGACTTTTTAAACCGTTCTTATAGATATTCAGAGACTCCATTACCCTTGCAATAGAGCCAATCATGCCCTCCACCTAGGCGAGAGCCTGCATTGAGTAGGTGCTCATTAAATGTTTGCTGCATTATTGAATGCTCAACAAATCTTCTTTCCCAGGAATTCTTTCATCCTTCTATCCTGCCACTCCTGTATTCCTTATCCTGTGGTTAGTTCTATGTTCCTGTGTTCCCTAGCCGCAGTTCTCAGCCTAGGTGTCAAAACACACTGGCTTGTCTTATCTTCCAGGAGGTACCATTGCAAGTAATTTGTTACCAATAATAAAACATCAAGTCTGGGAAGGTTTTATTTGTGAAATAGAGAAGATTTAAAAGAGCACTTATCAGGACTTCCCTGGTGGCACAGTGGTTAAGAATCTGCCTGCCAGTGCAGGGGACACGGATTCGAGCCCTGGTCCAGGAAGATCCCACATGCCACGGAGCAACTAAGCCCGTGAGCCACAACTACTGAAGCCCGTGTGCCTAGAGCCCGTGCTCCGCAACAAAGAGAAGGCACCGCAATGAGAAGCCCACACACCATAAGGAAGAGTAGCCCCCACTCGCCACAACTAGAGAAAGCCTGCATGCAGCAATGAAGACCCAACGCAGCCAAAAATAAATAAAGAAATAATTTTAAAAATAAATAAATAAAAGAGAGCTTATCATAATGTCCTTTTACTGACCTTTCGGTTTGCTTTTTTAGTGGGAAAGCAAGGAGTAAGAGTCACAGCTGGGTTACAGGGCACCGTGTATAACCTCTGTGAAGGTAGTGGGTGTGTTTTGAATAGGTAACTTTCATCCAAGCATCCTGACTTGCAGGGAAACAAGTATGAGATTCGTAGTTAGAACAATAATTCAACGTGGAAGAGATGTACAGATCTTTAGCTTTCTCCTTGCCAGACTTAATATTCGCAGATCTGCCCAGTGACTGGACACTCAGACACTCCTAAAGAGCATTTTAATTGGCTGCATGGGTCTCTGAGGGCCTGCCCCCATTAGCATGAGAGTGATTCTTGCAAGTTGCCCAAACATAGCAAAGACAGCCGTGTCCAAACAACACCGTGCTGGGGACTGAACCGTGTCTCTCTCCATAGCCTCAGCTATTTCAAAGAGATCATTAACAAGGTGGAATTGGGTGCCCCCAGGGTCACTGCACAATATACATTGTTACTGTCTTTTAATGGACTTTCTCCAGACTTGGTGATTCTTAAACTGCGGCGTTGGCAGCTGCTAAAGCCAGACTGAGCCCTGCTGTCTGCAAGGAGAGCTGGCCTGCCAGTCCTGCCAGAGCAGATCTGAGCTTGGGCAGATGGATCAGGCCGGGAGAGGGGAGGAGGGGAAGTGGGCTTCAGGGGAGGGGGCACCAGCCCAGAAGCGAGGCAGCCCTCAGAGGTCCTTGTTATTGATTTAGCGTGAGGACTGAAAGTGGCAGGTACGCAGGGGGTGGGGGCTGGTGGCGGGGAAGACAGGTGTAAGCAATCATGGAGAGTGACTAGCAGGGGTGCTGCAGATGTGGCTGGGGGTGCCAGCTGGTGGTGATTAGCGTGGGCGCTTCTGAGGGGCGCAGGATCAGATGGTGGTTTCAGAGTCCAGGTGTGAGAGGTCAGTGAACCCCCTTCCCTGTTTGCCACCCTTTCCTACTCTTTCTCCTCTCCCAAGCATGTGTGGTCACCTGCACCTTCATCCTCTCCTACCATCCCCTCCAGGCCAACCCTCCCCATTCTGTACATTCCTCTCTAGGTGAAGGACATGGATACACAGATTGCGCCCCCCCCCATCTTCACTCTCTCAGCCAATTTCTGAGATGATCGCACAGACTGAGCACCTTCAGACACCAGGCAAGACAAAACCTGCATGATCAGTAAGTACTATCCTGCTCATTCATGTGAGAAAGATACATGGTGGCAGAGGGTGTTTATAGCGTTCTGTCAACTTTTTCTGCCCTCCTTTTTATCACTTGCCTAAAATTTTTATAAATAAAGATTTGTACTAGAGTATAATATACACAAAAAGTAAACATACTAGTGTAACTCCCACCTGGATCAAGCACTAGAAAATTCACAGCACTTCAGAAGCTTTCCTTAGTCCCTCTTCTAGCCACTAATACCCTGCTCTCTCTCCAAAAGTGACCTCTTGATGGTAATCACCATAGATTCATTTGGACTGTTTTGGAATCTTATGTAACTGGACTCAAACAACAAGGCATTATGTTGTATTTAACTCTTTTTGTTCAATTATATGTTTGTATGCAATTTGTTCTTTTTCGTTTCTGTGCCCTATTCCACTGCATGAGTAATTCACAATGATCTGTTCTACTGTTAATAGACCTTTGGGTTATTTCTGGATTTTGGTTACTATGAACAATACTGTTCTAATCATTTTAATAGGGATTTTGCTGTATAATGTGTGCATTTCTATATATTTGGGAGTGGAATTATTAGAATCACAAGGTGGGTATGTTCGGGTAGAGTCACAACAGTTTAATAGAAAGGGTTTTGTGAAACGACTCTGTCATGCCTTGGCTCTGACATCATGAGACTAACCCTCCCATATCACAGAGGCTGGGAGCTCATGGTAAATTAGCCAACATCCACAGCTGCCTGTCCCAGACATTCTGTTGGACCACTCTGTTGGTCTAGCATTCTGTTGGATCTGCTCACGCATGTCAATGATTGGTACCCGATATCCATACTCTCTTATGTCTTGATTCTTATCAACTCTGTTTCCCTATAACCATTTTGGGCCTTCCTTGCTTCAATTACCCCTTTGGATATGCTTCTGTAACTTACTGACCAGTTGTTCTGCCCAATTAAACTCTTGGCTACCTTCCCCCCCCACATGGAGCTCTGCTTTGGGGTCCCCAGAACTCATCCAGGTCAGCCCCAGCATCTGGCCTGTGCTTTAGAGAGGGTAAGGCGATCAGAGGTAGAGTTTGTCATCCCGAGAAGAGAAGCAAGTAGACTGGAAGACAGGCAAATCAATGAGATTGGCATTTTTCATTATTAATGGGGCTGCTTTGTCTTGGGTTAGTGGCTATTTGCAAAACTTCAGGTGGCCCAGCCCTTCGAGCTTCACTGTGTCTTGACCATACTTCCCTAATATGCTGAGAGTATGTGTGTGTGTGTGTGTGTGTGTGTGTGTGTGTGTATCTGTCTGTCTGTCTGTATGTCTCCCAGTGTCTATTATTTCTGTGTCTGCAGCAGAGTGTTCTGCACCCAGAGGCGGATGTGATGAAGCCCTGTCACACGGTTGGTGGCGCGTGGTGAGTCAGCCAGGCTCCTCACTGGAGTGCAGAGAACAGGAACCCCCATACTTGGCAACTTGGGCTGCGTCCGCATGATTGGAAACAATCTGTGAAATGAGTCAGATCCATTGAGAAAACAATTAAGTCAGTGGGAAGAGAAAATCAGTAAAACTGGTGATTTCACATGGTAGAAAGAAAGCAGCCCATTGTTTGGTTACATTTTTCACTTTCCAGCTGGCCATCGTGACACTGAGGCTGGGCTTGCCTGCACAGATGCTTTTAACAATTCGATCCAGACTATGTCTACACAGCTCTAAAACTCTCCAGCAAGCTACTCAACAGAGTCAAATAATCAACTGTTCTCCTCACTGCTAAGTGTGTCCTCTAGGGGGGCCCCATAAGAAATGATGGCAGACAGGAGAGACAGGGCTTTGGGAGCACCAGACCACTTCTGTTAAATTCCAAGTCTGGGGACTGAGTGAGCTGCTTTAAATATTATTTGGCATCCGTACGTGGGAGGCAGAGACAGCAGTCAGACGGAGTTCAAAGCTGTGAAATCCAGAGGTAATCCTCCAGATTCATGCTGATCAAATGTTTTGCTTTCATCCAAGGTGGCTGATCTGGGTGACCCAGATAAACAAACTAATTCTAGCCTTTTGGAGATCATTAACCCAACTCCCAGATTTTTAAAGGTGAGCAAAGGGAGGCCCAGGAAGGTAGAGAGACATGACCAGGATTATACGGGTAGAAAGTGAGTGTTTACTTGCCTAAATTCTACTGTGCTTGGCTGTCTCCAGTGGGTGCCCATGAACCAGGAGAGCTGGATCCAATGTAGGAATTTGTGATGGGAATATTCAAAAGGAATGGGCTATGGAGTAGAATCCCCTACTGAGAACTGGGGAGCTTCTCCTCATCCTTTTTAGGGCCTCTTCCCTGTATTACCTGCAAAAGCTCTCATCAATCTCCAAAGGACAGCAGGGTTCAAAAGTAGGGGAAGGTGGATGATGTGGCTTTGGCTGGAACGTATTCATGACCTGAAGTGTTCTCTAATTGTGCAGATATTCCCATAAAGCTTATGTTATTAAGCTGAGCTACAGTACATCTGTCATCTCCATAAGTAACGCCACAGTGAATCTGTAGGTAAGCTCAGAACCCTGCCGTGAGCCACGCTGGGCTCTTAGCTTCTGCTCGGCGTTGTTATCTGTGCAGTTATAGCATCTCAGGGGCACGACTCAGGTGCTGGGTTTACAGGATTCACTTCCTCACAGATGCCCTTAGCTCCCCAAGACAACAGAAATTGTTACAAAAGATGGAGGCAGGAAGACCAGAGGACCCTAAATGTGTACTCCCGCTAGCCTGTTTGGAAGCAGCTTGGGGCCAGTGTAGGGAGCTGGAATGGGAAATTAATAGTCTTGGGTTCTGTTCTGATGCTTACAAACTGCTCAGCCTAAGGAAAATCACTTAGTGTGGGGGCCTCGCTCCTGCCATCTTTAAAATAGTGACACACACACACATGCCCAGGTACCTGCCCCTTCATGGTAAGCACAGCAGTCTGCAAGCTGAGATGTTGAGTTCTTAGGATGAAAGTAATGGCTATTAAGTGTATTCTACCAATTGGTCTGCTATCCTATGGCCATTCTGCAAAGGGCAGCAACACCTGCCATAATCCACTATCTCCTTTTATCTGGGGAAAGAGAGGAAAGAAGGTTAATGATGTCTCTACCCAAGAGAAATTTAAAACAAGTTGATGTCTAAATGCATTGTTGATGAAGTTGGATGACTCATTATCTGCTTGTGATGTAGAAGCCAGACTATTGTAAACATAGTAATTCTTAGTACATTAGGAATTTTCCAGCACTGACAATATTTAAGAACAATCAGATTCATCCCTAGTCATCGCACCCCAAAACCAATCACGGACTACCATTTTGGGGCAAAACTGAGTGTTCAGTGGAGGCTGCCCCTGAAGGGACAAAATTGGGAGTATTTGCTTTAGCACATATGGTTGAATTAGTTGTTATTCGCTGTAGAAAAATCACATTTCATATTTCCTAGGAAACAAGGCAAACTTTTTCAAGATTTGATTCCGTATTCAGCAGAATCTCTCTCCACAGCTTTTTCCAAGCATCACTGTAAGGTTTTCCCCTGTTTTAAAAAATTAGCTTGAGAAGAAAATGAACTGAGTTTGGAAAAGTATGCTAGGGAGATGCAAGTGAGGGTTTACAAACCCAGGGAAAACGTGCTGAAGAAAACCTCCCGCAAACTGGGGTCAGCAGACATTACTTTACAGACATGTCCATGGTTTGTCCAGATTGGTTAGGGCATGTTTCTTTGCAGCAATAAAAAACTAGAGACATTAACAAGCAATGATGTTAGATGGAATTAAGTAGCATTCAGACCATGAAAGGGAAAATTAAGGAGCTAACCTTCCACCACCCAGACAGTTTATCCATTCAGTAAAAATAACAAGCCTGTCTTTCCTGCCATCCCTGCCATCAATGGGAGAAAGTAATGCAGATGGTCCCGAAGGCAATGGCCGCCATATGCCCTTGTGCAGCTGTCCTTTCAGGACCCTCCTGTTGGCTTTGCGTGACTAACTGGCCCGCTAAGTGCGATATATTTTGGTTGTGAATCTTGCCTCTCTTGGTGGTTCCTGATGCACCTTGACGCAGGCACTGCCATATATCACCGCCTTTCTGCAAGAGTGCCACCCAGACACCATCCGTAGGATTGTTAACAGAATGATTCACAAACTGGTGGCAGCAGCTAAAAGCAGTGCAGTTTGCGACCCTAAGCATGATGCCAAGATTCTAAATGGACTGTTGCAACAGCAAAGCTGCCTGAAGATTCTAAAACACAATTGTGTCAGTAGGGTTTTCGTAGGGTGGCACAACCTGTAACCAGTGAGTGCACCCATCGTGTTTTCTCCCCGGGCACAGCATCCTTGCACTCTACTGGGTCTCCTGTCTCGTGGCTACTGTTTATTTGCATCCACAGGCACAGAGCAGGGATTCTGCAGAAAGAGCCCCAGAGTGGTGTCTGATTCCCATAGGCCTTTGCAGCCAGCTCTCACGAAGTGATTTCCAACATTCAGTTTCTGAGAATTCCGACCATGATATGCAGACCATAGCAGATCTTAATGACAATAATATTATCTTGCATTTTCATGATGTTTAACAGTTTACAAAATGCCTTCACACACATTATCATATTTAATCCCTGTGAGATGGGTGGTCTCTTCTCCATTCTATTGGCAGCTCAGTGTAGTGGAAAGAGCTCTGAAACCAGACAGACTTAAGTTCAAATCCTGGCAATGACCCCGCACTAGCTCTCCAGCCACAAACAATTTGCTTCATTTCTCCCAGTTTCTTTTTTCTTACCTATAAGATGAGGAATCATTTCTACGACCTATGAGATGAGGTGAGTGGTAAGAATTAAATAACATATGTAAAGATGCACAGCACAGGCCCTAATGCATAGAAGCACTGGGTAGTCATTAGTTTCTATCCACTTAAAGATGAAGAAAATGAAGCTTGAGAGTTTAAGGGAATTGCTCAAAGTAACAGCCAGTAAACGGCAGAACTGAGATTTCATTTATTTTATAAACATTATTGAACACCTACTATATGCCAGTGCCTCAGGCAGAGGAAAGTGGATAAGACATAATTCTAGCTCTTGAACTGTTCACGGTAGAGTGCCAGAGCCTGAAATGCAAATAATCAATTACAATTTAGTGTGATCTGAGAGGCAAAACGTATTGAGAGAACGTCCTGAAGTTATAGGTGCACCCAGGTACCTATGCAGGAAATAAGTCTGAAGAAGAGGACCCTTCAGGGGAAGCAGCCATACAGTTCAATCTGAAATAGAATTTCAGCAGGTGGATCTGAAGCACAGAGGGGGACACTTGGGGACAGACAAGAGGGGAGAGGGAGGTTCTCGGGTGGCAAAAGTGAGAGGAATTGGAAGGGCTCATAAGGAATGCTGAAAAGCATGGATCTCTGTCTAATCAACACTCCGACAAATCCACGGGATGATTTTACGTAAAGAACCAATGTGGCCAGATTTGCATTTTTGAAATTGGGGCAGCAGTGTGGAAGATTGACTGGAGGAGAGCGATAATGGAGCAGCAGTTCAATGAGAGATAATGAGGCTGTGAACTAAGAAAGTGGCAGAGCAGACAATTTGGAGAGATGTAGCTGAGGCGGAATTGACAGGACCGGGCAATTGATTAGATGTCAAGGCGTGAGAGGAAGAGAGGAGTCAAGAAGGACTCCCAGGTCGTTAACTTAGATGACTGGGTGAATGGTGATGTCCCCACTGACACAAGGGGGAGGAGAGTGGGTTTGAAGGGATAATAATGGGTTCATTTGGATTTGTTGATTCTGAGAGACAAGTAGACACTGTCTAGGAGGAGATGTTTAGTAGAGAGTTAAAAACATGGGTCTGGAGTTGGGGAGAGGACTGAGGGTGAGAAGCAAAGATCAGGGGTCATCAGCTTTTAGATGATGAGTAAAGCTGGTCTTATGCTAGAACGATAGGGAAGGAAGAAAGAGGGTCATGAAGAACTCTAGAAAATACCAAAATGTAAGTGCTAGAAGTGAGGACTGTCAGAGAGGAGGAAGTACCAGGAGGAAGGGGGGCTTAAGACGGTCAAGGGAGACAAGTGTTTTGTGATGCTGAAAATAGAGGAAGGGACCATATTCCACCAAGAGTCAGAGAAGACAGAGACGGAAACTCCTATCATATTTGGCAATAGAATAGCACTGTGGCAGCTTAGTTTTAGACAAGGTTGCTAAAAGAAGAAGCTTTCAACTTGTTTTTGTTTTTACTATGACCCAGAATAAGAAGAATATTTTGTACTGTGACCTGGGACAAAAGTTTCCTGAACAATACTCACTTTCTGACATTTCATAGTTGTGTTCTATTCTGTTCTATTCTATTCTATTCTATTCTATTCTATTCTATTCTGTTCTATTCTATTCTATTCTGTTCTGTTCTATTCTGTTCTGTTCTATTCTATTCTATTTTATTCTATCTGATCCTATCCCATCCCTTTCCATTCTGAATGCTGCTTGGTCCTCACAGAATTTATTTTATGACCAAGTAATGGGTTGCAAGCTGCAGTTTGAAAGAGCATTGGTTTGGAATTCCCTGGCAGTCCAGTGGTTAGGAGTCATCTCTTTCACTACCAAGGCCCAGGTTCCATCCCTGGTCAGGGAACTAAGATCCTGAAAAAGCATTGGTTTAGATAAACATAATTTTCCTAGAGGAAAATTATGTGAAGTGTAAGATGGAGGAAAGGACACTGGATTTTGAGTGAAGACACCTGATTCATGGCGTGACTCAGCTACTTACTGGCTGTGTGACCTTAGATATGCCCATTAACCTCTACGTGTCTCTTTCATTATGTGTAAAATTCAGATAATACATCAGCTGCCAAGGGATCTTCTGGGGATCAAATCAGATAAAATATGTTAATGCAAAAAGAGTATGTCTAGAATAGTCCTGGTCAAACTAAGACTTTTTTTAGTCATACTCAAAGAAAGAGCAGAATGGTGCGTTATGTGTTGGTTCTGGCTCTCTTACCTGAATCCTGGAGCCAGAACATACCAAGAACCAAAATTGAACAGAAATTTAATCATGTAGCATTAGTGCTGTTGCCACAACACATATAAAATACTCTTGTTCCAATACTGTTGTCACCATCTTGGTTTTCTGATTCATACCCAGAGTCCTTTATTACAAGGACTTTCAATAAAGTCCTATTGGGAGAAGACCCAGTCCAGGCAGGTTTCCTCACCATAGTGTGAAATGACAGGAGAAAGGCTGCAGGAAAACATAAAAAGATGGGATCCTTCCATATAGGCAATAATCCACATGAACTTCAGTAGGCCTCGTGGTATCACTGTATTAAAGCATAATACGATCATTGATTTTTGTGATTCATTCGACCAGCTGCTACACTAGAATACCTAATATGCACTGACTTAGGTGCAAGGAAGATGACCAAGGCATGGTTCCTGACCCCAAAAAGTGTACAAACAGATGGATTAGCAGACACATAAATAGATAACTTTAAGTAAATGGTACAGGTCCCCATCCCTGAGGGTCTTCTCTACAAAGTTAGGGGCTTAGAGTACATTGCATTAGGTCTGGAAGCCACTGATGGGGACTGACTGCTCTGGCAGCCGTATGGAAAGGATGTTAAGAGTGGGAAGTCCAGGGATAATTGCAGTGATCCAAGAGAGACAAGTTAAGGGCCTGAATAAGAGAAGCAGTATTAAGGGTGGAAAGGAAGAGTTCGATTTGAGAAATATTTTGGATGCTGTATTTAGATGTGGGGGTTGAGGTCAGGTAATAAATTCTTTAGGAACAAAAAATGACTGAAACTGCCCTATTCTACCCAACAATACTGTCATCCTCAAGTTCAGGGTCGAGTATGGAAAAATTAAGACATATCTACAAGGCACTGTAATGTGAAATAGGAGATGCTAAGTGTTGAAAGAGAGGCAGAGATACCTGGCTATAGGAATCAGAAGGAAGAGGCAAAAGTTCCAACTGGGTGATTCAGGGAAGGCTTCATGGAAGAAGTGGCATTCAAGATGGGCTTTGACAATGGATAAGATTTTGCCACGAGTTGATAAGAGGAAAGCGTGTTTCTAGTTGAAGGAGCATCCTGAGCAATCACTCTGGTAGGAGAAGGTCTAGCCTAGAGAGACAGGCTCTGGAGTCACATAGGCCTGGGCACAAACCTCAACTCGTTCACATTCTAATCAAAGAATTAGGGGCAAGTTACTTTGCTCCTTCAAGCCTCTGCTCCTCATTTGTAAAATCATTTATTTATTTCTTTATCTTAAGGAGTTGTTGTGAGATTTAGTGAGATAATATATTTAGCTGTGGACTCAGTGCAAGTAATCAATACAGTTAGCTGTTATCCTATTATTAGGACAAAGTAACAGGGAGTGGGGCTTGATGTGGGATTTGTCATGTAAAGGAAATGCATATGGCACAGAACAAAATGGAGAGAATAAAGGTAGGTCAGAGAGTCTGGGAGAGATTGTGGAAGGCCTTTAGAGCTAGATTAAGGCATTTGGACTCTTCTGAGATGGCAATGAGGAGCCACAGAAAATTTACAAATAGGGTGAGAAGTTGAACTGCGTTAACTGATATTAACCAGCAGCCATACTGAAGATAGTTTGAAGAAATGAGGAATTGAAAGCATGGAAATCGTTTTTGGAATTATTGCAAGAGTTCAGATGAGAGGCAATGAAGGCCCGAATTTGTGTAGTATTAGTAAGGAAGGGTAAAAGATCTTAAACATGAGGGAAGTTGTTAAGGGGAAAGAAGGAGAAATATCAAAGACACCCAAGTTTCCAGTTGTGGTTACTGGAATGAGCAATAATAAGTATTAACATAATAACAAATATTAAGAAGACAAGAGGAGAAGTAGGTCAGGAGTTATAGGAGTCAGAAAATAAAGCAAAATGGTGGTTTCAGTTTTGGAGATTGTATATTATCCCAATATCCATTCTCCTCTGTCTTGTACAGTTAGAGACGTCATTTCCCAGCCTATCTTGCAACCGGGTATTGCCATGTGATTAAGTTCTGACTGATGGGGCGTGAGCACAGTGATGTGTATCCCTTCCAGATCATCCCCTTTTAAAGAGCTACTTGTTTTCCATTCTTTAGTCCCTGTTCCTGAAGGCCTGTATAGAAATGCAGTAGCCAAGAGCCAGCTTCCACCATGCAGCCAAGGGCAACATCCAAAGCCTTAGAGCAACATGGGGCCCTAGCAGAGCTGCTCCTCTGCCCCCAGATCTCTACCAGCTCAAATTTGCACATAAGTGAGAAATAAACCTTCCATATTGTTTACACCGCTGTTATTTTGGTTTCTGTTAAAACAGCTGAGACAGTCCCCCAACTGTAGAAAGATGATGAGCTTTAGCTAGAGCAGAAGGTAGATGGAGATGGTCAGGAGAGAGTTGAGGTTGAGGCCCTGTAGCCATAGAGATAGGGCAGGGGTGGGGATATTGATGTAGGAGTCGTGCGAATAATGAAGACAATCAAAGCCATCTAGGAAATGGGATTGCTAAGGGAAACATTGGAGAGAGGGAAGGGGTGAGGACCACAGAATGCCCAGACAGTACAACTGCCGGGGTGCGGGGGCAGGGAGAGAAGGAACAGAGATTGAGACTGAAATGGAGACAGATTTGGAATGGTGATGAGTTAAGAAGGAGGAAGAGAAAGTAGAAGAGAATCATGGCAAAAGGCATTTGGGAGAATTTTTTTTTCCATAGGAAAAGGGGCCATCAATGTCAAATTCCGCAGGGAGGTCAGGGAGGGTAAGAAATGAACACATGTGGGGGGCGAGGGATTAGAGTATACTTAGAACAGAAAATGACCACGGAAAAGTCAAGTTATTTTCAAAACAATGTGCTTAAGAAGACAGGGAATTTTATACTAAAATTTGAAGAGTTCAATCTAAAATTAATTTTTAATAAGTATAAGGCAAATAATACATGTAGACACTTCCCCCTCCGGGAGGTAGAACTTAATCCTCCGCACCCCTCAGTCTGGGCTGGATTTAGTGACTGGCTTCCAAAGAATAGGGTGAAGAAAGGGAAAAAATAGTAACTTTAGAATGGAGAAACCCGACAAATACCACCCAACTTACCGAAGCGATCAAGGTCAGCAATTCTAGCAATAAGTCACATGGATATAATGTACACCCTGTATGATGTGATGAGAAGGGCAATTCCACTCTGCGGTGTTCTCTCTCAAAACTCAGACCCCAGTCTAAATGTGAGGAAAACATCAGAGAAACTCAAATTGAGAGACATTCTACAAAATACCTGACGAGCACCCTTCAAAACTGTCAAGGTCATGAAATACTGTCACACAACAGCAACTCAGAAGACGTGATGACTAAATGCAATGTGGGATCCAGGAACAGAGAAAAGGACATTAATGGAAAAACTAGTGAAATCCTAATAAAATCTGAAGTTTAATTGACAGTGCCATACAAATGTTAATTTCTTTTTTTTTTGACAAATATACCACAATTACATAAGATGTTAAAATACGGGAAACTGGGTGAAGGATATACCCTCTTTACTTTGTAAATTTCTGTAAATCTAAAATTATTCCAATATAAAATGCTTATTTTTGGGCTTCTGTGGTGGCGCAGTGGTTGAGAGTCCGCCTGCCAATGCAGGGGACGTGGGTTCGTGCCCCGGTCCGGGAAGATCCCGCATGCCGCGGAGCGGCTGGGCCCGTGAGCCATGGCCATTGAGCCTGCGCGTCCGGAGCCTGTGCTCCGCAACGGGAGAGGCCACAACAGTGAGAGGCCCGCGTACCGAAAAAAAAAAAAAAAGCTTGTTTTCTTGGCCACGCCACGTGACATGTGGGATCTTATTTCCCCAACCAGGGATCGAACCCCCGCCCCCTGCATTGGAAGCGCAGAGTCTCAACCACTGGACTGCCAGGGAAGTCCAAAAGCTTTTTTTTTTTTTTTTTTTAAGTGGAAGGCAAGGGCAGAGTTTGGGGATGGTTCCTGCCAGGACTAAGCAAGTTTGAAATATAGAGCTTCTGGTCCCCCACTGCCCTACTCTTCCCCTCCCCCCACTAATTTTTTTTTTCCATTAGTCTGTTATTACAGTACAATGGAATGTTCAATTTCACACTGTATGTGGCATTCCATGCCAACTAGAATAGTTAATGCAACTTTACATTTATGACTCTGCTTGGGTGTGAATTATTGTGTTTATGAAAATCTCCGTATTAATGTCTGATTGTAAATCATTCTGCCGGCTCCTCTTATTAATAGCTCAATTCCCACGACTCACTGCTGCAAGCTATTCAGATTACTGCAACCGTACAGGAAAGGGGCTGCTTCCCATTTGTTTACCATTGAATTCTAACCATCTTGGGCTTTGCTCTAAAGCCACCATCCTCTAAATTGCCCAAGCCAGATATTTTGACTGTGTTTCTTTGTTGGTGAGGACCTTCTCTGAGGAGAAGCATTTATTATCCTCTGTTCTCACATTGTCTGCTTTTTAGGAATACCTGCTGGAAAGTGATTCTGGCATGGATTCTAGAGTTGGCTCAAGCCCTGGCTCTGTCCCATATTGGCCGCATGATCTTGCTAAGTTATTTAGTCTTTCTCTGGGTTCCAGTTTCTTCATCTAAAGTGGGAATTATAACACGTTTTCTACAGATGGTATGAAAATTAAATGTGATGGTGTTCATAGACTTAGTATGGTTCCTGGCACATAGGAAGCCCTCAGTGGTCTTTTTGTGATGGTAATTATACCACAATAATGATAATATTAATAGTCGATATAGATGAAAGAATTCTGCCCTGGCAGCTGGAAGGTCTGGGATATAATTTCAGTTTCTCTATAAACTAGATTGCTGATCTTGGAAAAGTCACTTCATATCTCTGGCTCCCAGATTTCCCATATGTAAAATGAAGAACCTGCATTTTGTAAGCATCTCCTCCAGGGCTAGTATTCTATACTTTATGCATAGAACAAGTAATCACCCCTAAAGTGTGTGCCCACTTTTATTCCTTTTTCCATCCTCCCCAACCCAGCCCCTTCTCCTTGTGTCAAAAAGTGCCTCAACTGGAGCTTACAGAACATTCAGGAAGGGGCCAGCCTTGGCTTTGCTTTTTCATGCTTCCTCACATGACAGCTCAAATCAGACCCCCTACCCCAGCCCCCTTACTGGCAGAAGGGGAAATATGAAATAACAGCAGGCAAGGAGGTTTTCTATGCTTCTGTAAATCATTAAAGTGGCCAATATTTTCCTTTGCTGCACCTCTCTTACCTCACAATATCTTTTTTTCCTGTAGTGAAATCCATTCCCCCAGCCTAGAAATGTGGGCACTTTATAGAAAATCTTTAGCTGGTACCAGCACAAATGGATAGGTCTTATTTTCTGTCTGCAGTTCATGGTGTTGCAAAGGCATTGCCAAAAACTATTGACTGAGACATAAAAGGAAAAAAACGGATGGACATGAATGTGGCCTCGTTCACATATACATTTACAAACACACAGACAATGAACATGATCGTGTCCACACCTGCAGGAAGATATTCCGCAAAGAGGCCTCCTAATCCATAGCCCGACACCCTACCCCTGCCCACGCTCAGGACCTACCCTATGCACTGGAGGAGAGGGAGAAAGCGGGGGTAAGCCCAGGCAATGTGATTTGAGGGACTGGGAAATATCCCCAGTACATCTCCCTGATCTCTGGGCCGTGATTCTGGAAATAGCACTCTTGAAGATCCATCCACTATGTCATTTTAAAACTAGAAAGAAAATAACATTCAGAATCTTTCTGGGATTCTTTTTCTAATATGATACTTCCTAAAAGTTATTGTGCTTTGTGGTTTAAGAATGACATGGGGGGGACTTCCCTGGTGGCGCAGTGGTTAAGAATCCGCCTGCCAATACAGGGGACACGGGTTCGAGCCCTGGTCCTGGAAGATCCCACATGCCGCGGAGCAACTAAGCCCATGCGTCACAACTACTGAGCCTGCGCTCTAGAGCCCATGAGCCACGACTACTGAGCCCATGTGCCACAACTACTGAAGCCCACGCGCCTAGAGCCCGTGCTCTGCAACAAGAGAAGCCGCCGCAATGAGAAGCCCGCACACCGCAATGAAGAGTAGCCCCCGCTCACCGCAACTAGAGAAAGCCCGCGTGCAGCAACAAAGACGCAACGCAGCCAATAATTAATTAATTAATTAATTAATTTTTAAAAAAGAAGGACTCAGGGTGGAGGTGTTCATATAATGTCACATGTAATCTTCACACATTTGTGAGGGAATTGTTATTATCCCCATTTTACAGATGATGAAACTGAGGTCCAAGCAGATGATGAAACTGATTCATTCAACATCACCCAGTTAGGAAGTGGAGCAGCTGGAACCCGAGCACAGGCTCTTGAACTCAGTCCCAATGTGTCTTCCATTCTAGCAGATTCTTTTCTAGCACAGGGTTCTGAAATAGAGGGGGAACCAACTGCAGAAGCTTGGCTTCTTTTTGATCAGAGGACTCATAGTTTGTGGGAGAAAGGGCAATGGGGCCTGAGAGGCAGAGAAGAGGAGTCATAGATATAGAGTTGGGATGCACAATGTTTAGTAAGTGTGCAAATGTCACTCACTTTATACTCACCCATATGCAGAGCCCAGTGGAATCCTTGTGCTTGTGTGCCCAGCAATATCGAATCTACCTATACATTTACTTACCCCTGTGTGAATGATTTGTGCCCCATTATCTTTAGAAAGGGGGTGATAATCCTCGTCTTACAGAGGTACCATGAGAATTGCTGAGGCATGTCTACATTTGAGTAAAATTTCTACACAGGTATTTTTCAGTGATTAGTATGCAGGAAAGGGAGGAAATTTCAAATGCACCAGAAGTTTTTTACTCAGTAAGCTTTCTTGTTAAACAATCACTAAGGTACATGATTTATATACATACAGACTGCTCTACGTTTACAAAGCCAACAGCCTACACAGGTACCCAGTACCTGGCTACCTGTGCTCACGTGACGTGCTCGGGGAACAGGAGGTAAATAAATGATCTTGCTGAAAACCAGAAAAGAAAAAAAAGAGAGAGAGAGGCATTTAATTCCCTCCTTGTTTCTGCTTTCCTTCCTTCCTTCCCTCCTTCCTTCCTTCCTTCCCTCCCTCCCTCTCTCCCTCTTTCTTTCCTTCCTTCCTTCCTTCCTTCCTTCCCTCCTTCCTTCCCTCTTCCACCTGCCCTCCCTCCCTCCTACCTCCCATTTTTTCTTCCTCCCTTCCATCATCCCTCCTTTGCCTCTCTTTGCACTATTCGGTAGCTTTGAACCCAAATAACCTGAATTAATTCATTCCAGGAGCCTCGATTGTCCAATTGTCCCTCAACCCTCACTCATCTCCCCTTCCTCCATGGCATGTACCACTCTTTTCTTGTGCATGATGTCTTCCATGGGGCCGTGAGCATCCCTCACAACTGGAGGTCCACAGGCAGGCCTTTTATAGTCGCTCAGCACTGGCCATGCTCATTCAAACTGAAGGGCCCCTTGGATATCCTTCATCTCTGGCAGAACCAACATTCAGACCAAACGATCTGCCCAGTGTGCTTAGCCTACTGTCAGGGAGGCCTTCTGTCCGAGTTCAGCCTGACCAAAGGCTGCTTCCTTCCACAAGAACTGTGAATTGTCCAGAAAAGGAGTGGAGTGCAGGATGATAAAAGCCCTCAAAGAAAGAGGCAGGGCTCAGAGCCAGTGCTTTGAGGGGCTACAAGATTCCCTTTATGACGGGGAAGGGGCAGCTCAGCCCTCAGCACTATGACATCCACTTCTCCGGGCTGGATGCCGCCTCGGCCCTCTGCCCTGCAGTGCGTCCCTTGTTTAAATGATGCAAACGCTCTCCTGAGACCCCGCCACTCCCATCCTGCTCTTGGGGCTGCTCCTGCCCCCATCACATCCCCTTCCCTGGACTGCACGGACTTTCCGGAGGTTAGGGGAGAATGGCTGATTTCTTTTTGTTCCTTCTTAGATGTTCTGTTTGTTGAGCGAATTGTTTTCTTCCCGGCTCTGAGCGGGCGGCTGACACGGGCTCACCCGCGCTAATTAGCTAAGCCAGCTGGTGCGTTGGGAAGGTTTTTCTGGGCTCCTCTATGTGTGTTGCTTTTTTTAAACATGATCAATACCCTCTCGGGCTGGGCTCCCTCACGCACTCCCTATTGTTCTCCTGTTTGCATTGTGCCGGGGAGTCCTGCTCAAGGACTCAGGGAGCCTCAGAAGACACGCTTCTCCCGAGCCTGGCTTTCAGCCTGGAGCTGGGGGAGGCCGCTGGGCAGATGCAGCTTGACCTTCCCCCACGCCCGCGTCTGAGTCCGCGACCACGACTTGGAGCCAGTGTCAGTAGCGGTGAACAGCTCCCCAGGAGGCCCGAGTGGACCCCAGACGGTTGGGTAAAGATTGCTGTGCAGCTCCAAGGCAGACACCTTTCCCTCTCTGGGCCTCTCGTTCCTCGTTAATAAAAGGAGAGGTCAGTTTCTAGTTTGGGTGTGAGTACCCTAGCCCCGTGATTTGGTCTCCAAGGAGCATCCTGAGATTCAGACCTTCTTAGTGGGAGGGGTACAAGGAAAACACATTCACAAATAGGACGTCACTTGCTCCTGCCTTAGTCCTGAAGGTGGACAATGCATACCTTTCCCAAGTGGCACCCAAAGAGGTCTCAACCAGACAGGGGCAGGCTTCCACCCTGAAGCCCCGCCTGCAGCTGGCCCTGCCCTCCTCTCTGTCCACTGGGACCCATCTGCATATTTTGTGCAAGAGACACAGGAAGATTCTCTGCCACTCTCCCTTCTCCCACTGGTATCTAGCTGTAGTGGCTGGGGATGCCCCAGGTGCAGACTGTGAGAAAATGTCTTCAATGTGATTTTGTTTTTTATATATATATATATATATATATATTTCAATAAACAGACGCTAGTTCAAATTAGGTTTTATTGATGCCTCACTCTGGGATTTAGATTTTTCCTGCTGTCTTCTCTAGATTAAAGCATCTTCTGAAAGTCTCTGGTGGACCTGGTGCTGGAGAGATTTTCTCTTTATATATTTCAATAAACAGATGCTAGTTCAAATTAGGTTTTATTGATGGCTCATTCTGGGATTTAGATTTTTCCTGCTGCCTTCTCTAGATTAAAGCATCTTCCGAAAATCTCTGGTGGACCTGGTGCTGGAGAGATTTTCTCTTTCCTGTTCAAGCACAGGAAAAATAATTTTTCTGTTCTCAAAAAGAAAGGTGTTAGGAATAATATCTCATTTTTACTGAGAAAGTAGTATGTGTCAGATACTGGGCTAAGGACATACATAAGCTATTTTGTTAATTCATACAATGAACTTAGGTCCTCCCCGTTTTACAAAAGCTCAGAGAGGTTAAGGAACTTGTCCAAAGTCGCACAGGTAGTAAGTGGGGGCACCCAGAACCAAGCCCTGACCTTTCTGACCTTGGAGCACCTTCTTTCCTGGATCTTCTCCTGGACCCCCAGTTTCAACATCAGCAGCCCTGACTGCTGGGAGAGTCACCACATCTGATGACAACATGAAAGAGTGGAGAGGACACTGACCTCGACGCCAGGTCCAGGTTTCCAGCCCTGACTCTATGGCCCAGTGCCAGAAAAACCCACAAAACCAGTGAAGTCTCCAAGCTTTTGTATCCCGACTTCACAAAATTAGCGTGAAGATTAAATAAGATAATATTCATGGAAATGCTTTGGAAACTATAAAGCACTCTAGGAATACAGAGTATGGTATTTTGTTCTGATGCTGTCCAAGCCTGAGAACCGTGTTAACTCTGTGCATGGAAAAAGTCGCCCTGTCCTTAGTAATGCCTGCATTTCCCCACATTCAGCCCTACCGCCATGGAGGTGTGAGTGTTAAGTCTTCCCTGGCACCGGTCCCCACAGCGATCTCCAGCTCCTTTACTCCTGAGGCTCCCTCTGGACCAGAGGAGGCTGGAATGACTGAGTCAGCTGCATTTTCTTCCATCTCAGGGCTCCCTTAAACCTGTTACTGAAATTGGCTCCGTGGTACCGCAGGTTTGCTTGCCATCCAGCAAGTCCCCTGGGGTGGCCCCCTTAATCACATTTGCTCTCTCTCCTCGGTCTGGCTGGCTAGGAGGACAGCAGGTAGGTGCGCAGGGTTTCTATGTATAGGTGAATGTGTGAGAGTGTGTCTGTCCCCTGGGAGGAGCCGGGACTAAGTTCTCCTGCAATAAAAGTGAGTTAGTTGCTGTCTTCCCATAACCGTAATCCATCCCACTTCTTCCAAGGAAGTGACAGGCCCCCAGGGTGGTGCATCTCCATGATTGGGAGAAATTGGCTCCTTCTCTAGCAGGAGCAAGCTCTTTGAGATGTCTTGCAGCAGCCTGCCAGGCCCCTCTGCTGTTGAGAACACCCTCTCCTAGTTTGTTCCCTGGTTCCTGGGCTCCCGCAGTGACCCTGCTGGGCTTCAGAGCCCAAGGGACGCCCTGCTCTGCTCTGCCGGGAAGCTGATCCTCTTTCAGAGGTGGGATACACCAGATCCTTTCAGATGCTCCCAGCCACCCAAGTTCCTCCTCTCAGCAGAGGAGCTGAGAGCATCCCCCAGGGGGGCTGGGGGCACAGCCCAAAGCAGGCCCGCCACCAGTGTGACGTTTCTTTGAAGTCTTATGTTTTATCTCAGGAATACATGTGAATTTTGCATTCCCTGCCACAATATATATCTGTTTGTTCTAATATAAAAATGTTTAACCCCATATCTTCAAGTAAAACTGATGCCCTCGGAAGATACGTTTGTTTATTCTGTGCCTTTATACCGTCTCGTTTACCACCGCATACCCCCAGGGGTACAAGCGCTCTAGTTGGAGAAGCATCTGCAATAGTAACAACAACAAAAAGCATGTGTGTTCAGAGCTTCCCTTCCTCAGTATTCTGTAAAAGATGCTGTCTCTCTGCTAAGCTCTCATGTCTTAGGTTCTGGACACTAGGATAACAGAGAGACATGAAGAACTTGGGAAGCAGCAAAGGCTAAACTGATCCACAATTTAGCCTGGCTGCTCCCAGTTGTTTGTTGAATGAATATTTTTCCTTCCTGCCTTAGTTCAACATTACCATGGAGAATCAAATCCTAATCAGGCGGAGACAGCCTTTTTCCCAGTACCGCTCCCCCACTCCAGTAGGCTGCAAAGGTAACAGCCCAGGCATCTTTGTTATTCACCTGCCTATCATTTGCACCTGTCTCAGAGAGTGAACAGTAGCTTCTTTATAAGTTACGAAGTTCTTATTTTTTTTTCATTTTCTGATGTGTATATATATTTTTTACATCTTTATTGGAGTATAATTGCTTTACAATGGTGTGTTAGTTTCTGCTTTATAACAAAGTGAATCAGTTATACATATACATATGTTCCCATATCTCTTCCCTCTTGCATCTATCTCCCTCCCTCCCACCCTCCCTAGCCCACCTTTCTAGGTGGTCACAAAGCACCGAGCTGATCTCCCTGTGCTATGCGGCTGCTTCCCACTAGCTATCTATTTTACGTTTGGTAGTGTATGTATGTCCATGCCACTCTCTCACTTTGTCACAGCTTACCCTTCCCCCGCCCCTTATCCTCAAGTCCATTCTCTAGTAGGTCTGAGAGGATATGACCTTGAGAAGTGGCTCAGGGTGTGGGGTGGTGCAGGGAGGAAGGAGCAGCAGTTCTTTTTCCGATTTGAATTGTCTCCAGGGGAAGCACAGTTAAGAAGAAAACTGATGTCGGGATTGAGCAGATGAAAGAAGAGAAGTCTTGGAACTTTAGAAAACAAGAATGAGGAGGATTGATTTGACTGAGAGGAAGCCTTTTGGACGATCAAGGGGATTCCACTTGGATTGAACAAGTAGGACAAGCTGGTCACTGGAGGAAGTCCCCAGAGGCCAGGCAACTCTACTTAGAATAATTTAGAGGCACGTCCTTGCCCAGAGGCAGGGGACTGGACCGGGTGATGTGCTGCAGCCCCCTCGAGCTCCCTCCCTCCTTCTCCACTACCCGCTACGGTCCGCAGAAGGTACAGCTATAGGTTAGATAAATGATGGCGCCCAAAGGCACAACCTGATATAATATTCGCAGTATTTCTTAGACAAGGAAACATCCAGTTCTGTGATTTCACTTGATACAACAAAGCCAGACCTTTATCACACGACCGTACGCAGAAGCCGAGAGTGAGAGAACTGTAAACATCTCAGAGCCCCTCTAGACAGCCCCGTATGGAGACACACTTCAGTGGGGGAGGAAGGGGTGGGGAGGAAAGGTGAAGCCGGCCAAGTCGCAGTGCTCTGATTTGCAGGGAGCGTGGCGTGGATATTTCAAATCATTTCCTTTTCGTTAGTACCTCATCTCCCAACTGTTCTCTGAGCATTGTCTCAAATGTGGCGAAACAGCCGGCCTCAAATGTCAAAGCCACAGGGCTTCGTTAAATTATGTTGTCTTGCTACATTGGTGTGTCATGTCAACTCAAACTCCTGTACAGCTTCTGGGAGAAGGAAATGTTGTCTGACGATGAATTTAAAGGAAAATGAGCCATTTTTATCAAGGCCACTCAACATTAAATGTAGCTTTGGCTCTGGTCTTATCTGAGGATGCAGAAGTACTTGAGGGCAGTTACCTTGGAGCCAGAGTCCCTAATTCCTCTTGCATTTCCAGGCTGTGGGGTCTGAAGCATCAGGGAAATGGAACCAATATCTGACACCAGAGCCCCAGATGGAACTTTGTTCTATTCGCATTAATTGAAGGCTGTGCTATAAACGGTTACCTGTGCGTATTCAAACAAATTAACTCATTTAGCCCTGTGGAGCACACGGTATTAGCCCCATTTTTGTCAGATGTGGAAACTGAGGCTCGGTGTTGGGGGAAGCATCTTGCTCAAGGAGCCCATACTGAAAAGTCATGCAACCAGCATTTGAACAAAGATGTCTAATGCCAGAACTTGGGCCCTTTCTGCTCCACCACTCCAAGAGGAAGCCTCATTCCACATTCATGTATTCACTTATTCCTTTACTTAGACCCTCAACAAATACGCATTGGGCATCTACCGTGTGCCAGGCATTAAGGACACAGAGATGACTTGGACAAGGCCCCTGCACTGAAAGCTTGTAGAATCTAGTGGAACTCACCATCTAGGCCTGAAATATTTATTCAACAAATATTTAACATTTAGTCGAACAAACAGCTGGCCTGATTGCTCACACTTCTAGGCAGTTGTTTCCATGTCTTATAGTTGTTTCTGCTCTTGTTTTATGAGCGGGTGGCATCCTCTGGTACCCACGCTCAAGAGGCAAGGCAAACTCCTGGTCCAGACCTCAGGGAGACTTCATTGTGGATTTCCTAGGGCTGGAGCGAGGCCCAGACACTGTCTTTTTTTAGAAGTTCTACAGGTGAAGCATCCAACTGCCGCCCCGAGGACGACTGAAACCCAAAGCTCAGAGGAAACACATTCTTTTGGGGATCTAAGTGTAATTTTGCTTTTCTGACTTTTATTCTTTCATTTTGGGCCCTGATTTGTTTGGGAAAAATTAATGAAGAGGATTTTTTTTTTTGGCTTTCACTGTATGATATCTTGGATTATTATATTAAACAGACCCTCAGTCTCAGACCAGACATTAGCTGGTTAACACTGCGCATTGGCCAGTGGCCAAGAGTTACTTGTTTGAAACCACTGTCATTGAACTAGCTGGCTTGATTTTCAGACTAGCCCCTCCCCTGCGCACACCTTTCTGAAGACACTGTCTGAAAGACCTCAGCCTTGGCCTCCTGTTGCTTTTGAAAGTCTCACCGGTGCTGCCCCGCCCACCTCCCTCCTGCTGCCTCCTCCATTTAGTGGTACAGAACCCGTGCTTTGGCTCTGACACCTGCTCTTCATCCCCTGCCTCTTTCATTCTCAGACTTCAAAGGCCCGCACTCACCTGGTGAAGAATGCTCCAGTGCCTTGGACCTGTGAAAGTCTGGGCCCGTTTGAGCCCTTTTTCACTTAGTCCTGCTTCCTCAAACCCCAGGCTCAGCTTAGCTCATAGGAGGTCAGAAAATTTTCTAAGACTAGAATGATGAAAAGAAAAGACAGGAGGGCTTCCCTGGTGGCTGAGAGTCCACCTGGCGATGCAGGGGACGCGGGTTCATGCCCCGGTCTGGGAAGATCCCACATGCCGCGGAGCGGCTGGGCCCGTGAGCCATGGCCGCTGAGCCTGCGCATCCGGAGCCTGTGCTCCGCAACGGGAGAAGCCACTGCAGTGAGAGACCCGGGTACCGCAAAAAAAAAAAAAAAAAAAAAAGAAAAGAAAAGAGGATAGTGGTAAAAATACTCTTTTCTCACCCCATACATACATATTTTGGTGCTTAGAACTAAAAGTTTACCCCAGGCTTTTAGCATCCGTCTTTTCTTCCTCCTCTTCCCCCCTTCTCCCCCTCCTCTTCCTCCTTTTCCTCTTTCCCATCCTCTTTCTTTTTTAATTCTATCCATCATTTAATCCAAGACAGAGAACTATCTGAAAAAAAAAAATAGAATCAGACCATCTGAGTCCAATTACTTTGTCCAATCCTTTTGTTTTTAATTTATTTATTTTTAATTAATTAAGTTATATATTTATTTTTGGCTGCATTGGGTTTTCATTCCTGCACGCCGGCCTTCTCTAGTTGTGGTGAGCGGGGGCTACTCTTCGTTGCGGTGCGCGGGCTTCTCATTGCGGTGGCTTCTCTTGCTGTGGAGCACAGGCTCTAGGCGCTCAGGCTTCAGTAGTTGTGGCGCACAGGCTCAGTAGCTGCGGCTCACGGGCTCTAGAGCACAGGCTCAGTAGTTGTGGCACAGGGGCTTAGTGGGATCTTCCCGGACCAGGACTCGAACCCGTGTCCCCTGCATTGGCAGGTGGATTCTTAACCACCGCACCACCAGAGAAGTCCCAGTCCTTTTATTCTGTAGACAACAAAAGTGAAGCCCAGAAAGGGGGAGGGCTTTTCCCAAAGGCACCCAGCCTCGCAGTGCTATTAGTAGGACGGGAACCCAGAGCATCTGAGTCATCTCTCTAAGGTATAAAGAAGATCGTGTATTCTTGTCAAGTCCCATCCTGAATACACACCTCCGGATGGCCAGAGATGTCGACTCCGTTCTCAAGCCACTCAGCCTAATTCCAGGACAACTTCCCTGGTAGAGCCAAGAAGACAACAAGTTCCACAGTGGGCCAGGCCTGCGGTGCATCCAGGCAACCACAAGCATGTCATACAGCCCAAGAAGGGGTCACTGACATTCAGGAAATATGACAAGCCTCTGCCCCCTGTCTTCTGCCATGCATCGTGCATTGCAGTACACGACAGGAGTGGCCCTGGCTGGAGAAAGGAATCAAAGGCAGGGCCATCCCCGCAGCTGCAGGTTAATAGTGGACGAATTACACACTTGGAAAACAGTTTTCCCCTCGATGCGTTATCTGGACCATTTCAAAGCCCTTTGTCTGGGCTAAGCTGGCTGCGGGTGATGTTTGCAGGCTAGGGACTTGCAGAAAAGATATATTTTCTGACAAGGAGAAGGTCACCCGGGCAGAGGCCATTACAACGTGCTACGGTCAGGTCGGAATTTCCAGGATCCCGATCGATGTGGTCTCAGGGCATTACTCAAGCATTGGAATTAGAGCGCTGGCCAAGAAAATGCTCTTCAAATTGGTCGACAAGTCACGTGCCGTGGAAAGTCACTCTCTCATTTACCCTCAATCCCTCCATGCTAAAGCTGGGGCCCCTGGGGTCAGCGAGATTTCAGGAGGTGAGATTAGGGAGATCAGCAGATGGGGGGCCATGGAGGAGCAGTTGGCCCCAGGAAGCTGAGCCCAGAGAACTCCAGGCTGACGGTGGGAGATGGGGTCCCAGCCCCAGTTTTGCCCTGAACTCACTGAATAACCCTGAGTAGGTCACTTGATTCTCTGTGTCTCAGTCTACTCATCTATAAAGTGGGACAAATAAAACTGCCTCCTGGACACCTTTGGTGTTTTACTCATTAGACACAACAGATACAGAAACTGAAAACTTAAAAGTGGTAGTATTATCTTTCGGACATAATTTAAGGAAACAAAAGCCCTTCTTCATCAAGCCCCTTAGACGCATGTAGCTGGGAACAGATGGGTTATAATCGGTCCTTCCGACAACCTCGCCAAATTTAGTGTGAGTAAAACCAACTCAGACCCAACACAGGACTCTGAGCCTTGCTTCCAGGCAGTCTTTCCCAAGGCATTAGCCCAATCTTGGGAAATGGTCCATCTTGCCCATCCCATCTGCTTTGAGCTGTGTGTTCCAAATGCAAACTGACCACCAAAATCCAGCCTTGATTTTAAGCAGTAGAAAAGTTGGGCTACTGTAAGGTTTCTTGGTTCCAAAATGCTGCATACTTGTGCTTTTGTGGTTCAAAATTAGTCTCTTGATCATGCAGATGCAATGAACTGCTTATGCTCCAAAAGACTTGGCACTGACTGGTTCATTTAACACCTTTGAGAAACACACTAAGGCCCTAGAGAATGCTTTGACCCATCCAGGGTCTCTGCCCACAGGGATGTGGGGACCGTGAGGCACAGATGAGAAATGCCTCTGCCATCAAGTTTTTACGCCATCAGGACCCAGTGTTCCCAGGTTGAACACATTGGACTCCTGCCCATAAAGGCGAGACAGATGCCATGATTTGCACAACATGTTCCCACACCCTGCCTGCTCCTTCTTGGGCAGCCACCACATTGATCCAGCTTCCAGTTCCCATCCAATTTCTGTGACTCTTATCACCCACTGGCTGACCTGTCCTTTGTTCTCGATGGTCAGGTCTGGCCTCCCAGTGCAGACCCCCTCGATGGTAATGAGAGGGGTGCAGACTCTCCTTGCCCGCTATAGAGCTGTTTACCCAGTGCAAGTCATTTCTGCTATTTAGTCTCCTGTGGCGCTAAGACCCTGAGTTCCTTGGGTTCTGGAAGTTAAGACACCATCACATCACAGAATCTTCTAGCAGGAAAAGCCTTTAGCTCCCACCCAGTTAGTAGTAGATACATAAACTCGATTTTTTAAAAGGTGGGAACTTCTCTGGTAGAGGCAGACTCCTGAGCTCCACCCATTTCCGCAGCAACCTCTGGGGGTCCTTAGAGCCCTAACTATTCCACTGAACCCAGTATGAAAATCACTGATCTAGTCCAACCTCTTCGTTTTACAGGTAAGGAACTGGAGGCACAGAGAGTGAAGTGACTGTTGGGCTGAGTCACACAGCTATAAGCAGGAGAGCTGAGATGAACCCTGGGAATGCTCACTTTCTAAGTCAGCACTCTTCCCCTGCACTTCATCATTATCTTCATCATCATTATTTTCATCAGTCACAATGTCCCCCAGCCCTTAATAAACATTGTCTGCTAAGCCAGCTTCCTTTTGTGGCTGTGGGTAACTGCACGTTATCTGCCGAGCCCGCCATGATATCTCTTCCCGTGATAGAGAATGTAATAGCCCCGGTTCAGAAGCAGAAGTGGTAGGGTTAGGAAGAGACCTGGATTGAGAGGCAGGGATCTTAACTAGCCACCCAGTTCTGCTTCTTAATAACTCCCTCCTCTCTTTGGGTCTCACTTTCCTCATCAGTGAAGTGGGAGGAGCTCCATGGACTTCAAAGATTTGTTTTGAGAACCCAATGAGGAAGCATCCCTTAAAGTGCTGGGTGCTGTGTCCTGACAGGTAGCGGGTGCTCCGTTAAATTCCTTCATTTCAGATCAGAGGCCCACAGGGAACCTGTTGGAGGAGTTTCTGCTTTGCCTAAGCGGAGCAGGCATTTCCATCCAAATAAACTCGGCTTCTTTCTTTGCAGTCATGTTGCCTTCTTTGGCTGTTCCTGTGGCCGTAACTGAAAAATAAATAAACACGAGATGGGGGTGAGAGGTTGAGGAAAGGATGTGGCAAAAGACAAAGAAAGAAAGAGAGAGGGAGATTGATTTCTGGGCAGAATTTATACCTTTTTGGCTTTTTCCAAGGTAAATGAATAGATTGTTGTTGTTTTTCTGAGTGTGTGTGCGCCTCTATGTTATGTATAGACCCTTTTAAAGGCTTCTGGAAGCAATCCCTAACATTCTCTATAGGGACAGACAGATAATTGAATGCTTTCAAAGACCACTGTGAGGCGGGGAAAGTTCAATTTTGCTGTGTGCCATTGCCTGCATTGACTGAGCGCGCTGTGTGTGTGTTTTCTTGGGGAAGTTGAATATCTTTTTTGCTTTTCTTCCCACTACTGCCCCTTCACCCCTTGTCCCCCCTTCCCCATGTCTGATGAAGCACTTAGACAGAGGACAAGAGACTATATATAATAGCCCCAAAGTCACACCAAATAAACACAGCCAAAACTCCCAGCCACTTCTCTGGCTGCCAGTGAAAAGCGCTGCCTCTTCACTCCGGGGCCTGAAGGACGGGGGGCCTTTCTGCTCAGCTATTATTAGAGCCATTGTGGCAGAAGCCCAGGCAGCTCTGGGCGATGGAGGGTTCTTGTTTTAATTTGTTGCCTGTGCAGGCAGAACAAAGTGACATGGGGAGAAAGGATGGGGGGATTTCCTCCTGCTGCTATTTCTCTCTCCATGACAGGCATTGGTGGATGTGTGTGTGTGTGTGTGTGTGTGTGTGTGTGTGTGTGTGTGTGTGTGTGATATGCTGGGGCTAAGGCCTGAGTGTGCCTGCTGGGTAGAACAAGAATAGCTGCATCCAGGTAGGAAAAGGTCCCCTTTAGGGTATAAAGGGGAGATGCATAGGGCTTTGAGGTTAGGCAGTAAAGAAAGCCCACCCCCAGATTCACGGGAAATTCAATGAACATTGGCCATCAATCTTTACAGAAGGTGCCTAGTTTAGTTCTCACAACTACCCTTTCAAATATGCCCTTTCTCTCTTTACAGATAAAAAAACCCTGAGGCTCAGAGCTGTTGAGTGAATTACCTAAGTCCAGTTCAACTGGCCCTCATTTCAGTGCAATTTCTACTATACTTGACATGTCCCACTGTGATTATGGAGTAGATCAGAAAGAGAATCTCTTAGGGTTTCAGATCCAGACACTGAAGAAGATTATTCCTCCTGGCTGAAGAGGGCAGGGTGGCAGACACAGTGCCCTTCCTAGAAGTTTAAGTAAAGAATGTCCCAAACATTCCCCATGGTATCACTGTATGTCTCACTACTAACCATCCCCTAGGGACCGTGTGGACCAGGAATCCTGAGTACATTTTCTCCTATTCTCACGTTGTAAGTCAGAGAATATAACTCACCTACTCAGGGTCACCAACCGATGAGGGACCAGGCTGAGATTCTAAGCCAGGTCCTCCCTCCCTTAAGCTCAGTGGTTCTGTCTTCTCCAGCAGTTCAGGCAGGGAAACACTCATCCTGAGTTCCAGGCACACCACATGGTGTCTTAGTTCCTGCCTGGTCCCATTGCTGCTCCTCCCAGCGGGACTGGAATGGCACTCATTCCAAACTGCATTTCCACATCCTGAGGAGCACATCAGAATGCTTAGCAAATGCTCTTTCCCTGGCTTTGCTGTGGTCTGTCTTGTTCCCCCCCCACTTGGAATGCAAACTCCCCCAAACCAAAGCCCCATGGCCAAAAAGTTTTAATTTACCTTTAACCCGTCCCCCAATCTAAGGGCTTTAGCAACCACATAGAGAGAACTCATCATATCCTATACTATGCTAAGTACTCCGTGTTATTTATAATCCTCACAGTAGACCCAGGAGGGAGGGATTTTTACAGATGGTGAACTTGAGGCTCAGCAATGTTAAGTAACTAACCCGAGGTCAAACACACAGCAAGTATTGGAGCCATATTTGAATGAAAAACCCCACGCTCCACTTGTTGTTTTCTGCCTTACGGTGTGTGTGGTTTAAGTGCCTTTCCCTGTTCCTTTCACCCTGCCTCCCACTACTCCCCACCCCAACTATGGGAGACATTTAGTGCTATACTGCCCTCCCACGGAGCCTTGGTTCCCACTGGCAGGATCTGTCCAATCTGCAAGGAGGCTCAGCTATGTAAACTCTCTGGAGAGTTCTGAAGGGAGCATCCCGTTATCTGCTCCTTGTCAAAGGCATTAGAAGTTTAGAGCTTGGGCTCTGGCACAAGAAGGGCTGGGTTGGAATCCCAGATCTACCACTTATGAGTATGGTCATTAACTCTTCATGACTTGGTTTCCTTATCTGTTAAATGGGGATAATAGTATGTGCCTCATATGGTTATTAAAATGAGCTATATAGGTAGAATGCTTTGAACATTGCCTGGAACTTAACAAATGTAATAAATGTTAGCTAATATTTCTTTTAACATTACTATTTTCTATAGAATCATAGATTTTAGCTCTAGAAGGAAACTAACAAGTCACCTGGTTGGCCCAATGTTCTATCTTGAGGCAAATAGAAGATGTGTAATCCAAAGGCCTGAATTTGAATCTCAGATCTACCACTTACTGCTGGAATCTATCACTTTGGACAACTTGTTTGATCTCTCTGAGTCTCAGTTTCTTCAGATGCAAGAAAAGGGTTGTAATAATAAATATCTGCATATCTCATAGAACCAGTCCTCTCATGGAGGATCAAGTGAAGGGATGTAATGAAGAGGGCAGATGGAATTTTATATTAATATTATTCCATTATTACCAGAAGACACATAAGACTCAAAGAGTTTAAATGGTTTACCCAAGAAGAAAGTGCTCATCCATCAACCAAACAACCTGCAGTTATGTTTCCACCATCATGCCATTGGATGAAGGCCCAATGACTAGGGGTTGTCTGTAGGTCAGTGAAGACTGGAACTGTCCCCAGCAACAAGAGTGAGGTATTGTGGTGCCAAATGGCAAACAGACTGAAGAACTGGGAAACCAAAGTCAAACCATGAACAAACTCTCACCATAACAAGAACAAGTATGTAGGTTTCATGAGCCAAGATTATGTACAATATGGTGACAATGTCAGGAGAAAACACTGCTGATCTAATTCTGATTCCCACTGTAGAATGGGGAAGAACCACTGCTTTCCAAGTTCCTTGTAGAGGTTATTTGTGGTATTGTCTCTGCCCAGCTCTACATTTCAGGACTCTGCACATTCCCTAGTACCTAGCATCCACCACCCCCATGTCTAATGCAGGAACAGCCTCAGCTGATAGGTCTGAGGATAGACAACTGACTCAACCTTGACCAATCAGATCTCTCTCCTGAGATTTTTGAATTTCACACCCGGACACTTTAAGGCCAAGGAGCTTCCAGCACCCCTGTTGCTCTGTTTTCTACCACGTGGAGAAAACTTACCTGCAGAGAAAGTGAAGAACAGAGCTACAGCTCAAAGCAATGCATAAAAATGAATGAAGAGTGAGGCCTGATGACTTTCAAGACTCTCCTTCCAGTTCTTTGTTTTGAGATGCAGCCATAGTCCTGACCATGCATTCCTTTTCTTACAGTAAATTACCTTTTTGCTTAAGTTAGTTCCAGTTATGTTTTGTTATTTTCAATCAAAGCTGATCTGATCTTTCTATAAACTAATTCAAGAAGATCCTCAGTGGCCGTCTTCTTAGGGCTCTAGCATAAGATCTTGGTGGCAAGGGGTAACAAATGGGCAATTTGCAATTTACCCATGTGGATTGCCTCTCTCTTCTGTCTGGACTCAGCTTTGATACCTGGCCTCCTTCCTCCCCACATCGCCCCTCTCTTCTCTCAAGGTGATTCCAGAGGTTCGGGTGGTCATCCTCTATGGATATCCAGGCACATTTACCTACAGAGGGCACACAGCACTCAATTTTCAGAGAATGGAGCTGAGATAAAGTAAGGGTTGGTCTAGCCCTTTACTCTTCTTGGAAAGTCCTTGAATTCAGACCTTCAATGATTTTGAGGTTCTTGGACACAAGGCCCCTTTGCTTCTGCTCTATGACAGCCCGCTTCCCCCAAGTTTACGAGTTAGCAATCATCCTCTCTGCTTACCACCTCACTTTAATGAGACATAGTCTTTGGAAGTAATGAATATCTTTTGTGCTAAGAGGTAAATATGCTTTAACGCAGTGATTTTCACACAGGGTATTGGGGAGGGGAAATGATATGTTTAAAATTTCTGGTGGGTGTAAACTATTATATAGAGAATGGATAAATAAGGTCCTACTGTATAGCACAGGGAACTATACCAATATCCTGTAATAAACATAATGGAAAAGAATTTAAAAAAGAATGTATTAAAAAAGAATGTATGTATATCTGAATCACTTTGCTGTACAGCAGAAATTAGCACAACATTGTAAATCAACTATATTTCAATAAAAAATTTAAAAAATAAGAAAATAAAAAATTTCTGGTGGGCATGCTTTTGCATAGTTAGAAAATGTATATATAATATAGCAGATGTCTTCATAATATAAAACATAGAAAAAACTCAGTGTAATAGTTTTGCGTGGTTTTGGACATGCAGAAGACAGAATGCAAATACAATAAGGCACAGATTTTGACGCACAAAGATTTGGAGCCCTGCCACATTTTCTTTACTGTTTCTAATAAGATTTAACTTACAGGTTACAGGTAATAAATGTACATCCCCAGAGAATGTTTACCTTCGCTCATACCTGCATAACCAGCCACCACTGAGATCAAGATTTAGAAAATTTCCAATACCCCAGGAGGCTTCCTTATATCTCCTTCCAATCAATAGCCACCATGACCTCCCGCATCTCAAAGATAACCATTATTCTGACCTCCGATCACCATTGTTAGGTTTGCATGTCTTGGAACTTACTGTAAATGTAATCACAGTTCGTTTGGCGTCTGCCTTTTGTGTGAAACTCACCCATGTTGTTGTGTGACTAGGACCTCGTTCTTTTTCATTGCTACGCAGTACCAAGGCCATGGGATCCTTGTGTACATACACTACAATTTATTTGCCCATTCCACTGTGAATGGACATTTGGGCGGCTTTTAGTTTGGTCCTATTAGGAATGAGCTTGCCAGTCTTATGCATTTCTTTGGATAGACAGAAGCACACTCATTTCTGTGGGATATTCACCCAGCTGAGTCACAGAGCATGTGTATGTTTGGCTCTAGTAGATACTGCCAAATAATTTTCTGAAGAGACTGTACCCACTGCACAATTTAAATTTTTAGTTCTTCAAATAGTCACTGAGCACATATTATGAGCCAGGAGCTGCACTAGGCATTGGGAACACAAAGAAAGTGAGCACCACCCGTGGCCAGAAGAGCTAACAACCCAGTCACCACACCAACAGCTGGCTTTTATGTAATACGGTCAGAGCTGGGTCAGAGGTGTGCCTTGGGTCTCCGGGGTTGGTGTTCCAGACTTCACATGACCTAACAGAGGGCTTAGGCAGGTGTGAAAAGGACAGAGGAGGGTCCTCCAGCCCCTGCATATGTAAACCTTGCAGGCCCTTCTGGCTGGGAGTCCCACAGATGGAGCGGCCAGCCTCAGGCCAGGCTGTCAGGAGTAAACAAACGTCTGCCAACGTGAGCAATGATTTAAAGGAGAAGGTTGAGACAGTGCTGAGATGAATACCACTGACTCTGCTGCCATCCTGGAAGCCATCCATCAGGGCGGCTTGGCAAAGAGGGGCATAAATCCCCAGCCAGCGAGACCAAGCAGGGCACCAGGAGGAACGGGAGGCTATGGCAGCTTACAGGGCTGCCTCTGGCTGGGCAGGAGCCAGCATTCTGAAAGGTGTGTGTTTGGCCGAATCCCCAGAGGAGAGTTTGGTAGTGAGGGTCCCTGCTCTCCTGAGATGTGCATCCCCAAGGAGGACACCACCTGGTCACTTGCCATATTTGTTCCCCATCCTGTGCCCTTGCTGGAGAACGATGATTTATTTTTCAAACGAAAGGGGAAGATTTAGAAGTGGGTTTGAAAGGCACACATGCCCCTGTCCTCTGAACCTCCCTACCAGCAACCACTGCCCCCCACCATCAGCCTGGGGTCCAGAGGGATGGAGACCTGGGAGGTGAACAGGAACAGAACACCGAGTGGGAACAGCAAAGCGAGCAAGTGAATGGGAGATTTTTATGAGTGAAATTTGCTCACGAACTTCTTTAATAACGTTATTCATCTTTCTGTCAAAGTCGTCACATTAATGTAGTGGGGAGAGATTTAGAGGAGATGAATTAAGATTTAAATACACAAGATGACTTGGGGAATATTTAAATACAATACATTTTATTTTGGTGCAGCATCCTTCGTCGCGGGTGTCGCTCATGACTCTCACCAGCGCACACAGCCTGGGAATCAACAAGTCCCTCCCCCCTCTCCTCCCTCCTGAGGCTTCAGCCACCCAGTGTTTGCTGGGCTCCTAGCATGGTGAATTAATACAGTCTAAAATGAGCACATGAAAAATAGTCTGGGGGTCGGGAGACCAGGGTGCCTCTTCTGGCTTAGACAAGTCACTTTTCCTTTGGGGACCTGTTTCTTCATTGGGAAAATGAGAGGAGTTTCACACTGAATTTCAAAGGATTCAGAGAATCCTTAAGGACTGATACAGAGAAACACAGGGGAGCCCTGGAGGCAGAGTTTTGGACCCTCTCCTCTGCTTCCATAATAGCTCGTTGCTCTGCTTTTACGTATTGGCAACTGCATACTGTTGCATTCAAAATAAAGTCACCTTGGCTTTAAAACAAGAAGAGTTCATTCATTCATGCATTCATCCATTTGTTCATTCATTCATTCAATAACCACTAATCAAGCCCTTTCTCCGGGCCAGGCGCTGTGTTAAGCTTTCAGGATGCATCAGTGAACAAGGCTGACGTGGCTGCTGTCCTCTTGGTGCTCCCAGCTGGCCAGTCCCAACTCTCACATTCCCTGGTGGCATAGCTGAAAATAAAGAGTTTGTCCAGCTGGGATTAAGCAGAGAAAGCTTCCTGAAGGAGGTGGGCTTCAAAGGCCATCTTCCTCTCCATTTGCCATGCCTGTTGAGCTTCTGGGCACACAGAGCTAGATTTTCCCCACAGGATGGGGAGGCTTAGTTCTAGCTGCAAAGAGGGTGAAGTGAGGACATCAGACGGGAAGCCAGAATGAGAGCAAGGAGCATGGCCCAGACATCGGGCATCCACTTCATCCATCTCCCCGCCGTCTGACTGGGCCGAAGCCAGGCACTGAAGCCCTGGGGAGGCTGTGGGATCCTATTCCCTTATCCCATCCCCCACCACCATTACCACCATCCTCACCTCGCTCGCTCAACTCTCCCCTTCCTCTGCTTAGAGTGTTTGTAGAACAGGAAAGGGATGGCTTCTTAGATCAGAGACTTTCCCACCCTGACAGCCTCTCTTGTCCCTCTCTGAGTCCCTCTCCCTGACCAGAGGCAAGCACCTTCACCCATAGCCCTCCAAACCCCCAGGGAGCACTGCTCCTAGTGACAGGGCCAGAGACACATCTCAGCCTGACCCAGGTGAGTATGTTGATGGGAGTCCAAGAAACCTCTGGTCAATTGTTTTGCTCTGCCTTTTAAATCAGACTTCTCAAGTATGCTCTCTTTACATGTTACACTCTTTTAGGCTCTAGAAAAAGAAACATACTCAGGTGACTGAGATTGTTGCAAGAACACAAGAATGCAGCCTTACGAAAAGACGATCCTTGAGGTGCCAACTCAACTTCTGTGCCTGAGTCACTGGGTCACACCCGCAGGAGCAGGCATTGTACCCACCTAGGGTCCTCCTCCCCTGCTCCCGTGGAGACTGAGCTACTCCTGGTGTTTGGGATCCGCTCCTTTGGATCCTACCACCTCCACTTTACTCACCAGCCCACCCTCTGTACCTCTCACCTTCAACTTCTGAAGCAGAATCTGACTGATTTGGCTAGTCACCATCTGGGACTGGCCAGCTCTGAAGGTTTAAAAGCCTAACCACTACCACAGCTAATGGCAGGTTAGAGTTGACTGCCTTGGGTCCAAGGCCCATTCTTGGTCCATTAGCTGTGGTGAGAGGGATGGATTAAGTAGCCCAAGGCACAGAGACCACGCATAAGAAACCCCCCAAGAGGTCTATGGCTATGGAAGGACAGGGCTGAGGCTCCCCAGAGGGACCAGTCTACCAGGTAGCCACCTGCCTTACTCCCCAGGACAGGATGGGTCAAAAAGGCAGGTCAGGGGAAGGATCCATATACAGGGACTGAGGCCTTTGGAATTTGAGGTACTCAGAAACCAGGTCTTGTGTGATCCTCTGCTTGACCTCAAAGAAGCTTATACAGAGAAGGAATCAGAACTTCTCAAAGAGAGTGCCTCTTTTTCTCCAACATGGCAGTCTTGTCCAGAAAGCAGATGGTCCGAATGCAGAAGTCAGGGTGATGAGGCTTAAGAGGGGTAAGCATACTCAGAACCTCGCCCTTCCCCACGCTTGAGGGGAAAGTGTGGGCTCCCCGTGCAGAAAACTTGAGGACAGGACTCGTAGCTTTGCACCCAGCCAACAGATCTGTGATTTCTTCAGCCCTTTAGCATCACTCTAGGGAGGCATCCCAGGCAGCACACAGTGATGCAGAAAGCTCTCTGGAAGAGCAAGATGGCCCACTGTGCCCCTTGGGTACGTCTGGTCGTTGCGAAGTCCATTCTCAAAACTTTCCATCTGGGGGACCTGAGGCCAGACTTCAGAGGAACTTGTACCCCTTGCAGGGAGATGTCCCTTCTGTCCTATGGCTGTGTGTTGAGGACAGGACTCGTAGCTTTGCACCCAGCCAACAGACCTGGGATTTCTTCGGCCCTTTAGCATCACTCTAGGGAGGCATCCCAGGCAGTGGTAGAAATGGATGTGTGCTGGGTCATCCACACTCTCTTGCTGGGATTGCTTTGCTTCTAAGGCAATACATCTATAATTCAGCTGCTGAGGAGAAAGTAGTGGGTCCCACAAGAGCTGCTTCCTAGAGTGGAAATTGTATGAAACCCAAATACAAGCAAACCAGGAACTACTATCTTTTCTCCCCATCTCCCTATAAGAAGCCAAAGTCACCAGGCAAGTCTATAGTCCAGTCAGTTGAAGGTATGAAGATAGGAAAGAGTCTCATTCAGCGGCTGCCAGGTTTCCCAGACCACTGAGGAGCTATTCTTTCTGGAGACAGGAAGGCATGAGGTGACGCCATGGAGCCCTGCCAGGCCTGGACACACACACTACTGAGCCCCAGACAGATGACAGCCAGCGGTGATGACAGGGTCAATCCAAGCGGTTCTTGGAGGCCTTCTCAGACTGCAGACAGACAATTTTTATGAAAGCATTGTGCAAAATTCTTACTGACACTGAAGCTATTATTCAATTATTAATATTACTGTTGTTGTTTATTAACAATATGAGTCTTGCTACTCTCAGAGAATTAACAGTGAGAATATTCTTTAAAGACTGCAGCCCCTTTGGAGACCAACTCTCTCGCAGAGGTATCTATTTTTAATTCTACTAATGCTTCCCTTCTAAGAGGACACAGCAGTCCCTCCCAAAAAGGACAATTACCACCCTAGAGTTCAGAGGCTCCTAGTTTATTGAACTTTTCATTCTAAGGATGTAATACAAATGAATTTATGTCTGGGAATAAAATATAAATTGAAATATAAATGTATGAAGCATAAAAGGTCTTATCTTCGGCCCCATCTCCCCACTACTAGCCCATGAACCCATGTCCCTGAGCTTCTGGAAGATTAGATCCTCGATGGTAGCCTCATACGGAGCACATGCAATCCATGGAGCGTGGGGTAGTGAAGAGAAAGCCCTGAGCCACGAAAGAAGAAACCTAAGTTAAAATTGTGATCTGCTTCTTACCAGCTTTGTGCCTCTGGCAAACCCTTTGGACCCTTGATTTCCTCAAAACGTACATAACAATTATCTTAGTCCATTCTGGCTTCTGTAACAGAATATCATAGACCAGGTGGCTTATAAACAACAGAAATTTATTTCTCACAGTTATGAGGCTGAGAATTCCAAGATCAATTTGAACACAGCTTTGGTGTCTGGTGAGAGTCCACTTTCTGTCTCACAGACAGCCATCTTCTCACTGAGTCCTCACATGGTGGAAGGGGTGAGGGAGCTCTCTGGGGTCTCTTTTATAAGGGCACTAGTTCTATTCATGAGGGCTCTACCCTATAACCTAAGCATCTCCCAAAGGCCCCACTCTCTAATACCATCACAGTGGGGGTTAGGTTTCAACATATGAACTTGGGGGGGAGACTTTCAGTCTATAGCAACAATATTACCTATTGCTAAAGAATTGTTGGGAGGGCCAAATGAAGTAATGGATATACACTCCTGTGGCCCTGGGCATAGTAAGGGCTTAGTTAATATTCACTGAATCAGAGTTGAAGGAGGGCTATCCACACAAAGTTGGTAGGATTCTGGAGACGGTTGGTGGAAATGTGTTCTCAACAGTTCGGGGCAGAGAATGGACAACCACACACTATGTTTAGACCTAGTCAACCATGAATGAAGGGAAATTCAGTTAGAAGCCCAGCCATAGGACTTGTCAAATCCTAATATGTGGATTCTGTAAAAATCAACAACATTCTTCCATGGATTCATTAAAACAAACAACCCCACTTATTTATCAACGCTATTCACCCCAAATGAAGATGACAACAATCAATTAAACAAACAAATCAAGTTAAAGAAAACTTAGCTCAAGGCAGACGTGATTAATTTCCTCATCATTGATTGACATTAACTGTATTAGCCAGCTTTGCTATGGTAACAAATACACCCTAAAATCTTAGTGGCTCATAACCAGAAGCGTTTCTTTCTTGTTCACAGAGCATGTTGGCAGCTGCAGATACTCTCCATGTGTCTCCTCATTCCTGGACTTAGACTGAAGCTACTTTGGGACCTGCTGTGTTGACCGTGGAAGGAACCAAGCAAGAGACCTCAAGAGAACCAGCAAATGTACCATACTTCTTAGAGTCTCTGAACTGTC
This sequence comes from Globicephala melas, assembly GCF_963455315.2. NCBI lineage: Eukaryota > Metazoa > Chordata > Mammalia > Artiodactyla > Delphinidae > Globicephala > Globicephala melas. The sequence continues at coordinate 91,690,121 of NC_083321.1, forward strand.
CAATCCCATTGGCCCAAGTAGGTCACATGGTCAAGCCTGCTAATGCTGGGGATGGGGGACTAAAACACGTTCCCTCTTCCAAAGGCCACAATAAGTCACAGGTAAACAGGCAAGGGAACATAATGGTCTTATGGGAAGGGGATGCGTAACTGGGACTAGACAACAATCCGTCCATGGTGGACGTTGACCCTCTCCTTCTCCCCACACACTTCAATTTTACAGTATTCTCATTTAGAAGGTATTCTATGTTCTTTAATTTCATGTAGTTGGTGAATTTAGTGGGGGCAATATGGGTATGGGCCATCTCTCTGGGAGTCCCTCCAGCCACACAGTCTGCACGCTTTCTCCTTTCATCGTTCCTGCCATCTGCCCTACACTTCAGGCCCTCCCACCCTCTCTGACTGGGCTAACTGACCTGACCTTTCCCATGACTGGTCAGAAGACACAAGCTACTTCAATGGCCTTGTCAGATCCAGCGCCAAAGCTGGACCTCCTCTGCCCCAAAAGCACCCACAGTCTGCTGGGTAGGGCCATCCAGCTCCACTCCAGCTATCCCTCCAGACTGGTACCTGAAAAACAGAATTTCTGCTTCAGGTAACACAGCTGCCCCTCTCTGAATAATGCATGCCATGCACCACACCAGACCAAGGACAAGCTCATGAGAAATTGGGGAGCTTTCATTTGATTTCATTATTTTGCTTTTAGACCCAAGCATTTGCTGCTGTCAGGCATTTCAAAGAGGACAAGACAACAGTGTGTTCTGAGACAAGCAGGGAAGGTCAATCGTCCCTGGGGGCTAAAAGGACTGCAGTGGAGAAGGCAGGGTAGGGACAGCCCTCTGCAGAGGCACAGGGCCCTAAAGGGGGCACCAAGAATACTCCATGGGGGTCTGGGGAGACTGAAATCCCGAGTAAACAGACTTTCTAGGAGACCTCCACACATATCAGTTAGTGGCAGGGGAGAGCAGGACACCTGGAGAGCTGTGACATGGTAACTAGGACCCAGAATCAGAGTTTAGAGCAAAGAATTGTCATCAGTAGAGCAAATGGTCCTTAATGCAGGAAGTTTGACTCCAACAAACAAGTAGAGTTCAAGGCAATGAGGTAGCCCAACTAGAGTCAGACAGCAAAGCCAGGCTAACTACCCTCAAGGACTTCCCCACCCCCAGCCAGCTCCTTCCTGGTTTGGACTTCCCAAAGGACCTGCCTTAGGAGTTCCAACCTGTATCATCGTTCATCTGCCTAAAGAGGCAGCCTTAACCGTCCCGCGCTCCCTCCGCCACTGCAAACACGTGGTCTGCTCTAACCAGGCAGGTTCTCCCCTCGCCCTGCCCTGCAGAGCACAGGTGATTTCTCAAGTCCACGGCCCTTCCTGGAATCCTCTCCCCACCCCGCTCTGCCCAGCCAGACACCTGCCATCCTTTAAAGATCAGTGCATGTCCTACTGCTATTTGAACACTTAAGCCCATATTGATCTCTCCCTCCTCTCAATTCCTACAATCACCTCCACTAATGGCCAGTGTGTATGATCATTAATAATACACTATCTCAAAGCATTTTCTCACTGGCCTTCAAGCTACACTTCTCAGAGGTCTAGGGTACTCACGGGTGCCTTAGAGGCCACTCTGGGGGCAAGGAAATGCTGAGTAGGTGGTGAGCCCTACACTCCCACCCCTCCAAAATCACCAGCTCATCTCTTATCTGTGTTTTTGCTTGGAGTTTCACATACATTTTTTTCTTCTTAAAAAGGATTGCACTATTGATTTGGAAACCACTGCATTTTTTTTTTTTATTTCCTCCTCACAAGAAGCTTATGGGGCGAACAGGACTAGGTATTACCAGCAGAGGAAGCTGAAGGCTCAGAGGGGCTAACTGTCTCACCAAGGGAACAGGGAGGCTCCCAACTTCTGTCTCCTGAGTCTAAATCCAGGGTATTTACAACCCACAACTGGGAGTGGCTTATCTTCGACTGACTTGTACATTTCTTTCAAAAACAGAAACGGTATTTTAACATTTACTTATTCTGCTTCCTTCCTATTCAGAGCATGGCTGTGGGCACTCAGTATGCATTTACTACTTACCTAGTCCAGACTGCAGGTCTGCCCTTGGCTTTGCTGAAGATGCAAGGCCCGCCATCCCCTTAGCCCTCTCGGGCAGCATGTGCCTAGGAGCTGAGTGATTTCCACAGCTGTACTAGGTACCTGGGTGTTTTGTAATCAAAGGGATACTTCTTTACTCCCTTTTTCTCGCTTTTTACATGGTTACAAAATCTTATTGTTAGCCCAGAGGATGAGGTAATAGGACACGACATCCATATTGTCACTGTTTAATGAGTGCAGTCACCTCCCAGAGAATAATCTGTGTATCGTAGCAATAACGCTGCTGCTGACACATGCAGCCTCTGTTCTCTGCCTCCCTCACCAGCCTTACTCCATTCTGGGAATGAGGTGTTTCCACCAGGAGGAAAGATGGGGTGTCCTCCTTGGCCTCCCACTGGCCATGCTTTGGGGATACAACATCATTCTTGCCATCATCGTGACCCCGGGAGGAATCATGGAGAGGACTGCCTTCTGGTAGGGGAAGAAGCAGAAGCAGTAGGCGGACTCACAAAGGAAAAAAAGATAAATCGTGCTAAAATTGTTTCCAAATTGAATGTTTTTCCCTATTTTCAGTGTGGTGTCTGCAGTGCTCCGAGATGATTCCCTCTCGGGGTCTTCAGAAAAGCTGTAAATAGAATGAATTGCTTTTAGGGACATACTCTGATAGCTCACTTCTCAAGAAAATATATGCTAATGCATGTAGACTATCATTATTGGGGAGACCTATGTAACAACTCTTTTATGTCTATGAAGAGTGGATTTCTGATTGCTAGCATTTTGCCAAAGTCTTTGTCATGCGTGGGCTGAATATCTAGCAGGAAGAGGCAGATTCAGGTGTGACTACATGCTGGGTGTCTCCTAGGCCAGGGTTGGAGGGGGGGGGGTCTGGGTTTGCCCAAGAAAAGTTTCTTATGAAACCAGAAGCAGAGAAAGAGCATCTTTGTCTAGGGACCTAAATAAAAACCAAGCCAGTCCGAACTCACCTGCAATTCTGGGACTTCAGGGTAGTTTAGAAGTAGGGAGGCCCCCAAGGAGGGGAGAAGGGTACCAACTTAGTTCAGCAGGGTGTGATGCTACACCCAGCCAGAGGGTGGCAGCACCTTCCACATGCCCTACAAGCATCTCTTCTGACCATTCCAGGGTGTTTTTGTGGGATGGCCTTCCCCTTGCTCAGCCAGCCTCTTTTGCATTTTCTTCTTCTACGGGAAAGTAGGTTAAACAGCACTTGGCTTTGCAAGAAACACAGCCAACAAATTAGATATCAAAAGTAGCTTCCTGTGTAAGAGATCAGACTCCACCAGGCACACACACCGGCGCTCTGCTGGAGCTCCTGGGCTCTGCAGCCAGCTTCATTTAGGATTCATAAATACTTTTGCGCACTCCCGCACATACAGCCACCAAAGGAATTTCATTCTGTATCATGTGCATTCAAATGCAACAAAGTGAGAAAATGTGGCCATTAAAAAGAAGAAAAAGAAGAGGAAGGAAGAGGGGCTGAAGAAAGTCTGAGGCTCTGAGTAGCAGGTGTTTGCTGGTTGATGACTTGATGAGGATGCTTCCATCTTTATGTCCCCTCAGAGAACCCTCCCCCTGGCTCCAGTTCAACTGGAGCCAGGTGGGTGAATGCAGCCTATACTGGCTGGTATAGGGTACTTCGGTCAATGACACTTTAAATATGCTAAATTGGATGCCTGTCAAGGCAGGCATCAACCTGAGATATGGGTTGGCCCTGAAGTCCCTTCTTCAAGGCTTCTGGGGAACTGGGATATTTTGAATGCCAACTGGGGGTTTAGGTATCAAATCCAGATGCCCTTGGGAACCAGGTTGAGGGATCTAAACATACCAAGCTGGTCAGGTGATAACCTGGATGCGGCTGCCCATGCTGAAGGGGGCAGCAGTTACTCAGTGCCAGCGGGTTATGCCAAGTGGGGATTGTTGTCAACTCTCCCAATTTATCAAAAGAAGCTGGAAATCTGTGTGTGTTTTTTTTAACATAAAATCTCTTGATTTTCAAATGATGACAGCTAATTTTAAAAATTAATTACTGTGCTGGCCAAAAAAACAATTCCAACAGAGTGCACCTTTCAATTCTATCCTAAACACCTTAGTCTGTCAAATACTTCCCTTCTCTGCTTGTTTGAAACCCATATGATGTGTGCCCCCAAAATTGCCAGGTTTGATTTTTCTGACTTGTTCTCTAGCTTTGCACTGTTTGCTCAGCAAGACTCTATACATTTCAAGGGCAAAGGCTTGTCTTTTTTCCCCAATAGTTCCAGCTGACAGTAGATGCTCAGCAATTTTTTTTGTGAGTTATAACCTACCCTATTCCATGAAGGATTTGAAGAATCCTACATAAATACATGCTGCAGAAAAATAAAATAAATAAGCAAGAGCATCAGGGTAGATACTTAGACTTGACCTACTGACTGGGTGCCTCTAAGGTATGGTGTTGTGTGAGTTTCCTCTGGATAGCATTCAGATGTCTTCCTTAGATTATATGCAGAACCCAGAGGGTTAAGAGGGTGCCTGGAACATGGGGAAAGCTCACAGGTTGTTAGTGGAGTGAACAGAGGACAAAGCAAGTGAAATGGCCCTAAAGAAGGAGGCCTGTGCGCTGTGAGGCAGAGGGATCAGAATGTAAGATCCAAGCTCTGCCTTGAGCTGGGAGCCAGAATAAAGAATTGCAGTTTCTTTATTGAGCCTCCTTTGGTTGCAAGTGACAGAAATTAACAAAAACTGGCTTAGGTAAAAAGAGGAAGGTACTAGAAGGATATTGATGGAATATCCTTCCAAGCCATGAAAGAGAAGGGATTCATTTGGACCCACAGGAAAATCTGAATGAGATAGATCTCTCTCTGTATTTCATCTCTCCTTTGAGTTCTGGCTTTATTTTCTCCCTCAGCAGTCAGACTTCCTTCACGCATTAGGGAACAAAGCTACCAAAAATCTCCATGCCTCACATCCAGTAGCTTCTACCCCTGGGGGAAACTGCTTCATAATCTTTCTCATAGCAAGATTAAGACCCACGGGGAGGGGCTTTCAATGCCTCTCTGGGGTTTCAGTGCCCCTCCCCAGGGCCATCCCAATCAACCATGACAGCCACAGAGAAGGTTGCCATGACTGGTTGGCTTTGAGCAGATACCCACATGGAGTAACAAAATGGTAGCTTTTTTTGTTTGTTCTGGGTTTTTTTGTTTTGTCTTGGTTTGGTTTGGTTCTTTTTGGTGGGGGGGGGGAAGAATTTGAAATTTCTTTTAATATTTTTATTTTATTGGGGTATAGTTGATTTACAATATTGTGTTACTTTCAGGTGTACAGCAAAGTGATTCAGCTATACATATACACATGTGTTCTTATTTATATTCTTTTCTCATATAGGTTATCACAGAATATTGAGTTCCCTGGGCTATACAGTAGGTCCTTGTTGGTCATCTATCTTGTAGACAGTAGTGTGTTTAATTCAAACCAGAAGGTTTGTTTCAGGGGAGGAACATTTCCCAGAAGATGGAGGCTCTGTTCTCAGAAGCAGGGAAGTGTCCTGGCAGATCAAACAGCCTCTGGAGTTCATATAGCACTTGGCTACAAGTGCCTCTTTTAGGATCATCTCATTTTATTGGTCCCTCAGAAAACTCTGTGAGGAGTGTAGAGCACTTATAATTGTTCCCATTTCACTGTTAGAAAAAATGAGGTTCAGAGAGATGAAGCAACTTAACCAAGATCACATAGTTTCTAAATGACCCATCCAGGCCTCAAGCATTTTTTTTCACTTTAATACCAATGCTTATCCCTTTATAGTGGAGGTGAGTGAGAAGGTGTGAGCTTTCTAGAAAAGGAGTCTCTTATTGTAAGATCATGCTTTCCTGAATTATATAAAGCCTCAACGGGTAGAGCCCTAACTTGGTTGCTATTCCTCAGTTCCTTTTGGAAGTTTGTCAGGATCCCCTGAGATACATGCATCTGACCTCAATGGCCATCTCCTCACGGCTCAGGAATTTTGTTGTCTACCCAGGATTCATATCCAAAGACTCCCTCTAGCCACTCAACTCTAAACAGTCTAATTTTGCATATTTAGAGGTACTTCTGTTTTGTGAACTGCTTGGAGTCCTCTGGTCCAGAAGCACTAATGCCCATAGGAAAAGAGGAACTGGAAAAAGGGAGACAATCCACCTAGGAGACGTGGTGTTGCCCAAGGCAAAGATGATCATTTCCATTTCTGAAGTTGGGAGCAGCTCCAGCCACCTTTGGTGGGTGGCACTACCTCATGAGTACTGAGAACATGGTGGCAGGGTATTTGGAATCTTCCAACCAAAGATGATGAGGGGAAAAGAACTCCTTAGCTGTATCACCACTAGACTCCCAAGTCTCACGCCCTCTCCTGCTTTTGAGGCAAATCGTGAATATGCATCTTTCCTCCTGCATGTCAATGCCCAGAGAAGTACTGGATCGAATTGATTTGAGTTGGATCAGCCAGACCCTGTGCCCAAGCTGCCTTGTCTGAGTGTAGTCAGCACAGCCTAATAGAAAGAAAGAATTACTCTTGACACCAGGATTATCACTGCCAAAGACATCAATAACTTTTTAAAGATGTGAGATAATATAACACTAATTATCAATTGAGGGAACCCATCACAAGGAGAAGGCAAGTAAGGTTTCGATTTTCCTTTCTACATGAACCCTACCCCTCCATTCCACAAAGATTTGTTGTTCCCTGGGTTTGGCCTCGTGCATAATTCAGTGATCTGTGTGGCAGGAAACATTTAGAAAACTTCTTTCGCCTTCTCCAGGAGGCTGGGGCAAAGGTGGCTTACAGCTATTCATCCATGCGAGCAAAGCTATCTCTGCTGCAGCCCTCTGGAAGCGGTGGGACCATGGCCCCTCTCATCTCCATTTGGTGACTTGCTTAAGGGTAACATAATGATTGTTGTGACAGAGTCAGAGAAGAAAAATACAGGTTGGATGAGATAAATTCATACCACCCCAGGCTTCCCATCAGTCCTGGTGGTGAGGAGCTCTTCCTGCCTTGGAGGTTTTGCTTTCTCAGAAGGAAGCTGTAGTGTTTAATGTTGCTGATGAAGGTAAAGGAATGGAATTCTTTAGGGTGTCATAGGGAAACTTAAATGAATTGGATGGTCCCTAATTTTATCCATTTATTCATCTTAAAAATTCTGGGCACTGTGCTTGGTCCGGAGCATACAGTGAAAAACACTCTCAAAACACTTGAGATAAGAGACACTGTTTTAGGAAAGATCTCGGTGTTCTCCTCATTTGCTGCCAGTAGTAAATTCTCCCTTCTCCCCTCCCCACTGCCAAAAAAAAAAAAAAAAAAAAAAAAAACACTCAGGATGTATTGAGAGGCACAAACAAGTATATCAACAATTGTGCTTTGCCTTTCTAAGGCCTGAACTGTTGGAACCATTTATTTTTTTTGCAGTACGTGGGCCTCTCACTGTTGTGGCCTCTCCCGTTGCAGAGCACAGGCTCCGGACGCGCAGGCTCAGCAGCCATGGCTCACAGGCCTAGCCGCTTCGCGGCATGTGGGATCTTCCCGGACTGGGGCACGAACCCGTGTCCCCTTCATCGGCAGGCGGACTCTTAACCACTGCGCCACCAGGGAAGCCCCCCCATTTATTCTTTTTATTCATTCATCAGAAAGATATTTTGTGAGCACCAACTATGTGTCTGGGCCTTCACTGGATGCTGGGAAGACAGCAGTATACAAGACAAGACAAGACAAGATTTCTAGTGGGAAGCTGAGCTATAGACCAGTCCATAAAATGCATACACAAGGTAGTTACAGAATGAAATAAGTGCTCTGAAGAAAAAGTTGATGATATAATAAAAAGTGATTGGGGTGGAGGATAAGTTCAGATAAAAAGTGTCTCCAAAAAGGTGATATTTGAGCTGAAATTTATGGATTAGAAGAAGCCAGTCATGCCAAGAGATAAACAGAAAGAGTGTTGGCAGCAGTGGTGTGCTGGTAAATGTTTTACAGCTGGCTCTCTGGGGGAAATGAAAGCCCTGATTTGTAGTGTTTGCCAGTTTCCATGGTGTAAATACTCCCACACTGCCAATTTCAAGCTGCCAACATGATACTGCTGCACACAGAATTGGGAAGAGATGTGTAAAACAGATTCCCACTGCCCTGCGTGAGCTGCCTCCAGCAGACCACTCACTGGCTCACGGTTACCTGGCCATACCAAGGGACAAGTAGGCAGTGGGTCCTGGCCAATATTAAGGAATCAGATGGCTAGACTGATGGGACTAGAGAGAGGGATTTCTGGGGCTATAGATTGAGGACTGGGGTTGCTACATTCAGATGCAGCTACTAAATATTATATGGTTAGCACACTCCACAATTCAATGCAAGAGGCACTGCACCTTATCCACCTTGATTCCATTTTAAAATTGGATATTCCCATATCACCAACCTAGATATTTTCTACTTAAAAAATGTAGTAAGTGTAGGGCTTCCCTGGTGGCGCAGTGGTTGAAAGTCCACCTGCCAATGCAGGGGACACGGGTTCGTGTCCCGATCCAGGAAGATCCCACATGCCACGGAGCAGCTAGGCCTGTGAGCCATGGCAGCTAAGCCTGCACGTCCAGAGCCTGTGCTCCGCAGTGAGAGAGGCCACAACAGTGAGAGGCCCACATACCACAAAAAAAAAAAAAAGTAGTAAGTGTCATTTAATATGTGTGTGAATGTGTATGCATGGGTGGATAGGCTTGGTGTTGTGGGTACAAAAAATGAGAAATGCAGAGTCCCTGCCTGCATGGCGCTTACAAACTTATAGAAAAAATGGAAACAGGAAAAGAAAACTAACATTTATTAAACATATACCGTTAATAAAAATTAGAGATCAGGAGGAGGGAAACATGGGAAGATTACACATAATCTGTGATATAAAGAATAGATTTTTACAGTTTGATGTGACTCAGAAGTTTCCAGAAGGACAGAAAAAGATGGAAAGGATAAGTGGTTTTCTTTGGCTCAGGCCAGGAAAATGTCATCTGATAAGAATTGTCCTAATTACTCTTCTAGTGAACACATGGTTTACCCATCAAGGAGACTTTGAGAGGGACCCAGGAGGTCAGTTTATAGAATCTGGCCACAGTCACCTTCAAGAATCTAGAACCTAGGACTCAGAGAGATGGGCAACATCAGGGAACTGTCAACCGATAAGATGCCTTAACAAGTTAAGAGTCCTTTGGGAGTGGATATTACCATCTAATACTTGAATGCAGATGCTATAATTTATAACATGAAGTTGTTCTCTCTGATTGGCATTTTGGGGGTGGTCCCTGATGGTAAGTACCGTCCTTTGCAGGGCTGACCAATGAACATTCAGTGTCTGGCCTTTTCAAACTGCTTTGTCAGGGACTCTACAGAGATGTATTGATCTACCCTGTGTCAACAATGAAGAGTTTGAGAGTCTGGCAGGAAAACCAGATGGAGAAATCCAGCAGAATTGCAAACCTGGGACCAAGGCTTGGAGCCGGTTACGTACCCAGAGGAGATAGACGCTTAGGAAAGCGATTATTCCTTTAATTCTAAGTGAAGGAGTAACAGTAGAAAATGGAAAAGCACTTACAGGAATGTTGCTGTTAGGGGCAGGAAGAAGATTGAGAGAGGTAACTGGGTAATGGATGTTAATTTCCTAGAAACAAATGAAGAGAAAATCATGGGAATAAAGAGTTTCACAAAGAAGGACACAGTCAGCAGATTTAAACATAGCCAAGAAGTTATGAGATTGAGAACTGAGGAAAAGCCATTGAAAAAGGGATCAGGATGTCATTAGTCATCTTTGTGACAGCAGTTTCAGTAACATCAGTAACTAACATCCTGTATAGTGTGTGTGTGGCAGGGGTCTTCCTTATCTATTAGCTCATTTGATATTCATAAAAAATGTGATGAAGAAAGTGAGGTTCAGGTAGTAAATAGTTGATCCAGAAACCGAGCCCACGTTTTCTGAATCCAAATCTCATCCTCATTCTGTTGTGTTTCACAGCATCCCTCAAGAGAGCACCTTGTCACCAAAGCTGGACCACAAGGAAGGAGTGAGATGCAAGGACGTGGTCAATGTCAAGGGCAGCGAGAATAAAACACCCTCTTTGAAAATCTGCATGGTGAAGAGAAGCTGAGTGGTCACTGGAGGGACTTTTTTTTCCAGGATGAATATAATGTTAAATGTTTTGGACCAGGAAAGGAAGGACTGGGTATCAAAGAAATGGAACAATGTCCCAAAAGGGTAAGAAGGGAAATGGGATCAAGAATACATGTGGAGGGACACTCATGGCACATCACTGGGAGAGTGAAAAGGCAGAGGAAATTCTGAGCTGAAGATATCATTGTTGGATGAGGACATCATAAGATCACCTTTAAGGCTGAGAAGGGAGAGGCACCCGTAGAGTTGAGAGATTGAGAAGAGGGGGAAGAGAGAAGGAAAGCTGCTGTGGGTGTTTGTTTGATGACCTCCTGACACCCTGTCATATTCTATTCATGTCTCCTGAGGTTAGGGAGGACCCAGAGACTTCTTTTAACCTACAGTGGCCACTTTGGGGCACTGGCAGTCCTTTTTTGGGGTAATGGTGGTATAATGCAAACAGCCCTTGGCTTGGATACCCAACACTTAGAGTCCAGTTCTGGCCTCAAGTTTTCCTTGGCTTTTTGTCCAGGAATTCCAACTCCTGGACAATATACTTGCAGGTCACACTGTTCTCAAACTCACTGGGACCAAAGCCATCATAAAGTAACAGAATTTCAAGTGTTGGAAAGATAACCTGGTCTAATCCTCGAATTCCCTTTATAACAACTGCACCAAGTGTTCTGCTTCATCATTTCCTGTGATAAGGAACTCATGACTTCATTAGGTGCCCTGTTCCTCCTTACGTTTGTCTCAGATCTGGCTTCTAGGCAATACAGAACACAGAAGTAAATTGGCCAATTCCTGCTCCCCTGGGAGTGGTCGTAAAGGACTTGAAGAGAACCATCATGCCACTTTCATTTTCTATGCTTCAGAAAAGCAAACCAAATTCTTCCTGTTGTTTCTGGGATTCTGACAATCACGTTTGTTTTTGCCTGGACACACCCCAAAATGCTAATGACTGTAGGTGTGCTTCAGCTGAGCCCACATTCTGCCTCTTTACCTTTTTGCCTGAGGCTCTGATCCCCTTGGACTAGACCAGAGTCTCTCTGCCTCCAGTTTCTCTTCTCACAGGTTCATCCTACAAGCTGCTGTCAGACTAACCATCCTAAAACATGTTTTTTTACAGGTCACTTCCCTTGTCAGAGAAATCGCAGCCGTTCTCCACTTGCTACGAGATGAAATTCAAATCTGGCATTAAATACCCTACAAAATGAGCATCTCAGTATTTTTCCAAGCTTTTCTCTATTCTGAATATCCCCTTCCAACCAGGGTTGCTCATTCATCTTCCCATTTATTCAACTATTTATTTATTAAAGAAACAATTATTGAATGTCAGCTTTATGCCAGGCGTATGAAAGGTAATGGGAATACAAATATGATAGAGACATAGTCCTTGACATGAAGGTGTTCACAGTCTGGTGAGGAAGAAAACTATGTATGGACATAAACAATTCATGTTATCAAATATGACAAAAAAATAATCTCTAGATATCACAGCAATGATGTGCAAGGCTAACAGGGAAGGAAGTGATCTTCTCTGCTTAGAGTGGTAAGAAAGGATTCAAGGAGAGGGTACTGTTTAAGTTGAGACTTGAATGATAGGTAGAAGTATGCATAGTTAGTAAGGAAAGACAAAAATGTTATAAGTAGAAGAAACAACATCTGAAAGACCATATTCTAGAAACTTCAAGTTGTCTAACATTTCAGTAGAGTATGGATATGTGGAAAAGGGGGGAGAAAGCAGTGGTGAGCTCCTAAATCTTTAACAATAAGCCCTTTGGGGTTGCGGAAGATCCTGATTTGTAGCATTTGCCTATTTCTATGGTGTAAATATTCCCATCATGACTGATTTCAAACTACTGATGTGACATCACTGAACACAGAGCTGCTGAAAAATTGTGTTCAAATGGCTCTCACAAGCCGGTAGAAAGTAGACAAGGACATAATCAGGAAAGGATTTTATAGGTTAAGGAATTGGGTTTTTTATCCTATGGGATGATGGGGAGCCACTGAATGGCTTAAAGCTAGATAATGACACGACCAGCTTTGACTTAAGGTAAAAACCACAAATTCGAAAAGATACATGCACCCCAATTTTCATAGCAGCATTATTTACAATTGCCAAGATATGGAAGCAACCCAAGTGTCCATCAACAGATAAATGGGTAAAGAAGATGTGGTATATACATGTAATGGAATACTACTCAGCCATAAAAAAGAATGAAATTTTGCCATTTACAGCAACATGGATAGACTTGGAGGGTATCTTGCTAAGTGAAATAAGTCATACAGAGAAAGACAAACACTGTATGATATCATTTATATGTGGAATCTAAAAAATACAACAAACTAGTGCATATAACAAAGAAGAAGCAGACTCACAGATGTAGAGAGCTACCCAGTGGTTACCAGTGAGCAGAGGGAAGGGGGAGAGGCAATACAGGGGTAGGGGAATAAGAGGTACAAGCTATTGGGTATAAAATAGGATACAAGGATATATTGTACAACATGGGGAATATAGCCAATATTTTATAATATCTATAAATGGAGTATAACCTTTAAAAATTGTGAATCACTGTAGTGTACTCCTATAACTTATAAAATTGTACAGCAACTATACTTCAATAAAAAATAATTTAAAATAAATTTTTAAAAAGAAAAACAAAAACTATGTATGTGTGTAATTGTGGATGGGTATGATATGAGAGAAGTAAATGATGAAAATTAGGAGACTAGTTAGGACAGTGGTTCTAAACTCTAGCTGTATGCCATACATTAGAATTACCTGTGGAATTAAAAAATGATAATAATAGTGCTGAGACCTTAATCCCAAGATTCTGATTAAATCTTTCTGGGGCTGGATCTAGGTTTCTGTGTCTTAAATGCTTCCTGGGTGATGGTAATAGAGAGCATGGGTTGCAAAGTGCTGAGTTAGGAGACTATTGCTGTGAAATATGTTTTCTCTTTATCCAATCTCATGTTTTGCCTTGGGGACCGTTCCAGCTCCACCTCCAAACACTCTTCAATTGGCTCATCCGTTCCAAGTGGCCAGTTCTTCCCTTCAGACTCAGTCCTTCTTAATTTTCCCTCCTGAGGTTTTCTGGACCTTGTTTTTGCTTCCCAACTTGGCCTCGCTCAGAAGTCAAATCATCAGTGACCCTCAGTTTCAAGCCTGGCTGCTACGAACCAGTCTGGACCAATCTCACACCAAAACCCCAACACAGGACAGTAACCCTTCTCTTTTTTTTTTTTTTTTTTTTTTGGCTGACAGGCTTCTTCTTTTATTGAAGCATAACAAAAATACAGAAAACTGGGTAAATTGCAAGTGTACTGCTCAATAGCTTTCCCCCAAATCACCTGTGTAATCAGCATCCAATCGAGAAATAGAAATGTGCCAGAATCCCAGAAGCCACTCCTGATACCTTCCAGTCACTCCCCCTCACTCTAACCACTATCCTGACTTCTACCACCTTAGGTTAGTTTTGCCAGTTTGAGGACTTAATAAGAATAGAATCATAAAATATTACTGATGGACTTTATTTTATTTAGTATTAATTCAAGAATTCATAGCTAATCTTTGTTTTTTTTACATCTTTATTGGAGTATAATTGCTTTACAATTGTGTGTTAGTTTCTGCTTCATAACAAAGTGAATCAGCTATACATATACATATAGCCCCATATCTCTCTCTCTTGCATCTCCCTCCCACCCCTCTAGGTGGTCACAAAGCACCGAGCTGATTTCCCTGTGCTATGTGGCTGCTTCCCACTAGCTATTTTACATTTGGTGGTGTATATATGTCCATGCCACTCTCTCACTTCATCCCAGCTTACCCTTCCCACTCCCCATGTCCTCAAGTCCATTCTCTATGTCTTTATTCCTGTCCTGCCCCTAGGTTCTTAAGAAAAAAATTTTTTTTTTTTTAGATTCCATATATATGTGTTAGCATACGGTATTTGTTTTGCTGTTTCTGATTACTTCATTATGTATGACAGACTCTAGTTCCATCCACCTCACTAAAAATAACTCAATTTTGTTTCTTTTTATGGCTGAGTAATATTCCATTGTATATATGTGCCACATCTTCTTTATCCACTCGTCTGTCGATGGACACTTAGGTGGCTTCCATGTCTTCGCTATTGTAAATAGAGCTGCAATGAACATTGTGATACATGACTCTTTTTGAATTATGGTTTTTTCAAGGTATATGCCCAGTAGTGGGATTGCTGGGCCACATGGTAGTTCTATTTTATGTTTTTTGAGGAACCTCCATACTGTTCTCCATAGTGACTGTATCAATTTATATTCACACCAACAGTGCCAGAGGGTTCCCTTTTCTCCACACCCTCTCCAGCATTTATTGTTTGTAGAGTTTTTTGATGATGGGCATTCTGACTTGTGTGAGGTGATACCTCATTGCAGTTTTGATTTGCATTTCTCTAATGATTAGTGATGTTGAGCATCCTTTCATGTGTTTGTTGGCAGTCTGTATATCTTCTTTGGAGAAATGTCTATTTAGGTCTTCTGTCCTTTTTTTTTTTTTTTTTTCGGTTCGCGGGCCTCTCACTGCTGTGGTCTCTCCCGTTGCGGAGCACAGGCTCCGGACGCGCAGGCTCAGCAGCCATGGCTCACAGGCCCAGCCACTCCGCGGCGTGTGAGATCCTCCTGGACCAGGGCACGAACCCGTTCCCCTGCATCGGCAGACAGATTCCCAATCATTGCGCCGCCAGGGAAGCCCTGCGTTGGGTAGTATAGTCATTTTCACAATGTTGATTCTTCCAATCCAAGAGCATGGTATATCTCTCCATCTGTTGGTATCATCTTTAATTTCTTTCATCCATGTCTTATAGTTTTCTGCATACAGGTCTTTTGTCTCCTTAGGTACGTTTATACCTAGGTATCTTTTTCTTTCTGTTGCAATGGTAAATGGGAGTGTTTCTTTAATTTCTCCGTCAGATTTTTCATCATTAGTGTATAGGAATGCAAGAGGTTTCTGTGCATTAATTTTGTATCCTGCAACTTTACCAAATTCATTAATTAGCTCTAGTAGTTTCCTGGTGGCATCTGTAGAATTCTCTGGGTATAGTATCATGTCATCTGCAAACAATGACAGCTTTACTTCTGTCTTTCCAATTTGGATTCCTTTTATTTCTTTTCATTCTCTGATTGCTGTGGCTAAAACTTCCAAAACTATGTTGAATAGTAGTGGTGAGAGTGGACATCCTTGCCTTATTCCTGATCTGAGAGGAAATGCTTTCAGTTTTTCACCATTGAGAATGATGTTTGCTGTGGGTTTGTCATATATGGCCTTTATTATTACATTCTATGCTTAATTTTTGGAGGGTTTTTATCATAAATTGGTGTTGAATTTCGTTGAAAGCTTTTTCTGCATCTATTGAGATGATCATATGGTTTTTCTCCTTCAATTTGTTAATATGGTTTGTCACATTGATTTGCATATATTGAAGAATCCTTGCATTCCTGAGATAAACCCCACTTAATCATGGTGTATGGTCCTTTTGATGTGCTGTTGGATTCTCATTGCTAGTATTTTGTTGAGGATTTTTGCATCTATGTTCATCAGTGATATTGGCCTGTAGTTTTATTTCTTTGTGACATCTTTGTCTGGTTTTGGTATCAGGGTGATGGTGGCCTCGTAGAATGAGTTTGGGAGTGTTCCTCCCTCTGCTACATTTTGGAAGAGTTTGAGAAGGATAGGTGTTAACTCTTCTCTAAGTTTCATAGAATTCCCCCTGTGAAGCCATCTGCCCCTGGGCTTTTGTTTCTTGGAAGATTTTCAATCACAGTCTAAATTTCACTGCTTGTGATTGGTCTCTTTGTTTTGTTTTGTTGTTTTTTAATGAATTTTTGAATTTTATTTATTTATTTATACAGCAAGTTCTTATTAGTCATCAGTTTTATACACATCAATGTATACAGGTCAATCCCAGTCGCCCAATTCATCACACCACCACCCCTATCACCCCCCGCCCCGCTTTCCCCCCTTGGAGTCCATACATTTGTCCTCTACATCTGTGTCTCAATTTCTGCCCTGCAAACCAGTTCATCTGTACCATTTTTCTAGGTTCCACATATATGCATTAATATACGATATTTGTTTTTCTCTTTCTGACTTACTACACTCTGTATGACAGTCCCTACATGCATCCACATCTCAACAAATGACCCAATTTCGTTCCTTTTTATGGCTGAGTAATATTCCATTGTATATATGTACAACATCTTCTTTATCCGTTTGTCTGTCGATGGGCATTTAGGTTGCTTCCATGACCTGGCTATTGTAAATTGTGCTGCAATGAACATTGGGGTGCATGTGTCTTTTTGAAATGTGGTTTTCTCTGGGTATATGCCCAGTAGTGGGATTGCTGGATCATATGGTAATTCTATTTTTAGCTTTTTACGGAACCTCCATAATGTTCTCCATAGTGGCTATATCAATTTACATTCCCACCAACAGTACCAGAGGGTTCCCTTTTCTCCACACCCTCTCCAGCATTTGTTGTTTGTAGATTTTCTGATGATGCCCATTTTAACTGGTGTGAGGTGATAACTCGTTGTAGTTTTGATTTGCATTTCTCTAATAATTAGTGATGTTGAGCAGCTTTTCATGTGCTTCTTGGCCATCTGTGTGTCTTCTTTGGAGCAATGTCTATTTAGGTCTTCTGCCCATTTTTGGATTGGGTTGTTTGTTTTTATAATATTGAGCTGCATGAGATGTTTATATATTTTGGAGGTTTGTCCGTTGATTCATTTGCAAATATTTTCTCCCATTCTGAGGGTTGTCTCTTCATCTTGTTTATGGTTTCCTTTGCTGTGTAAAAGCTTTGACGTTTCATAAGGTCCCATTTATTTATTTTTCTTTTCATTTCCATTGCTCTAGGAGGTGGATCAAAAAAGATCTTGCTGTGATTTATGTCAAAGAGTGTTCTTCCTATGTTTTCCTCTAAGAGTTTTATAGTGTCTGGTCTTACATTTAGGTCTCTAATCCATTTTGAGTCTATTTTTGTGTATGGTGTTAGGGAGTATTCTAATATCATTCTTTTACATATAGCTGTCCAGTTTTCCCAGCACCACTTATTGAAGAGACTGTCTTTTCTCCATTGTATATCCTTGCCTCCTTTGTCATAGATTAGCTGACCATAGGTGCATGGGTTTATCTCTGGACTTTCTATCTTGTTCCATCGATCTATATTTCTATTTTTGCACCAATACCATATTGTCTTGATTACTGTAGCTTTGTAGTATAGTCTGAAGTCAGGGCATCTGATTCCTCCAGTTCTGCTTTTTTACTTGAACACTGCATTCGCTATTCAGGGTCTTTTGTGTTTCCATACAAATTGTAAGTTTTTTGGTTTAGTTCCGTAAAAAATGCCATTGGTATTTTGATAGGGATTGCATTGAATCTGTAGATTACTTTGGGTGGTATAGTCGTTTTCACAATATTGATTCTTCCAATCCAAGAACATGGTATATCTCCCCATCTGTTGGTATCATCTTTAACTTCTTTCATCAGTGTCTTATAGTTTTCTGCATACAGGTCTTTTGTCTCCCTAGGTAGGTTTAATTATAGGTATTTTATTCTTTTTGTTGCAATGGTAAACGGGAGTGTTTCCTTCATTTCTCTTTCAGGTTTTTCATCATTAGTATGTAGGAATGCAAGAGATTTCTGTGCATTAATTTTGTATCATGCAACTTTACCAAATTCATTGGTTAGCTCTAGTAGTTTCCTGGTGGCATCTTTAGGATTCTCTGTGTATAGTATCATGTCATCTGCAAACACTGACAGCTTTACTTCTTCTTTTCCAATTTGTATTCTTTTTATGTCTTTTTCTTCTCTGATTGCCATGGCTAGGACTTCCAAAACTATGTTGAATAATAGTGGTGAGAGTGGACATCCTTGTCTTGTTCCTGATCTTAGAAGAAATGCTTTCAGTTTTTCACCATTGAGAATGATGTTTGCTGTGGGTTTGTCATATATGGCCTTTATTATGTTGAGGTAGGTTCCCTCTATGCCCACTTTCTGGGCAGTTTTTATCATAAATGGATGTTGAATTTTGTCAAAAGATTTTCCTGCATCTATTGAGATGATCATATGGTTCTTCTTCAATTTGTTAATATGGTGTATCACATTGATTGATTTGCATATATTGAAGAATCCTTGCATCCCTGGGCTAAATACCACTTGATCATGGTGTATAATACTTTCAATATGTTGTTGGATTCTGTTTGGTAGTATTTTATTGGGAATTTTTGCATCTATATTCATCAGTGGTGTTGGTCTGTAATTTACTTTTTTTGTAGTATCTTTGTCTGGTTTTGGTATCAGGGTGATGCTGGCCTCATAGAATGAGTTTCAGAGTGTTCCTTCCTCTGCAATTTTTTGGAAGAGTTTGAGAAGGATGGGTGTTAGTGCTTCTCTAAATATTTGATAAAATTCACCTGTGAAGCCATCTGGTCCTGGACTTTTGCTTGTTGGAAGATTTTTAATCACATTTTCAATTTCATTACTTGTGATTGTTCTGTTTATATTTTCTATTTCTTCCTGGCTCAGACTTGGAAGGTTATACGTTTCTAAGAATTTGTCCATTTCTTCCAGGTTGTCCATTTTATTGGCATAGATTTGCTTGTAGTAGTCTCTTAGGTTGCTTTGTATTTCTGTGGTGTCTGTTGTAACTTCTCCTTTTTCATTTCTAATTTTATTGATTTTAGTCCTCTCCCTCTTTTTTGGATGAGTCTGGCTAATCATTTATCAATTTTGTTTATCTTCTCAAAGAACCATCTTTTAGTTTTATTGCTCTTTGCTGTTGTTTTCTTTGTTTCTATTTCATTTATTTCTGCTCTGATCTTTATAATTTCTTTCCTTCTGCTAAATTTGGGTTTTGTTTGTTCTTCTTTCTCTAGTTCCTTTATGTGTATAGTTATATTGTTTATTTGAGATTTTTCTTGTTTCTTGAGGTAGGCTTATATAGCTATAAACTTCCCACATAGAACTGCTTTTGCTGCATCCCATAGGTTTTCGGTCATCATGTTTTCATTGTCATTTGTTTCTAGGTATTTTTTTTTTGTGTGTGTGTGGTACACGGGCCTCTCACTGTTGTGGTCTTTCCCATTGTGGAGCACAGGCTCTGGACACGCAGGCTCAGCGGCCATGGCTCACGGGCCCAGCTGCCCTGCGACATGTGGGATCTTCCTGGACCGGGGCACGAACCCGCATCCCCTGCATTGGCAGGCAGTCTCTCAACCACTGCGCCACCAGGGAAGCCCTGTTTCTAGGTATATTTTGATTTCCCTGTGATCACTTGGTTATTTAGTAGTGTACTGTTTAGCCTCCATGTGTTTGCATTTCTTACAGATTTTTTCCTGTAATTGATATCTAGTCTCATAGTGTTGTGGTCTGAAAAGATACTTGATACGATTTCAATTTTCTTAAATTTTCCAAGGCTTGATTTGTGACCCAAGATATGATCTATCCTGGAGAATGTTCCATAAGAACTTGAGAAGACAGTGTATTCTGTTGTTTTTGGATGGAATGGCCTATAAATATCAATTAAGTCCAACTTGTTTAATGTATCTTTTAAAGCTTGTGTTTCCTTATTTATTTTCACTTTGGATTATCTGTCCATTGGTGAAAGTGGGGTGTTAAAGTCCCCTACTATGATTGTGTTGCTGTTGATTTCCCCTTTTATGGCTGTTAGTATTTGCCTTATGTACTGAGGTGCTCCTATGTTGGGTGCATAAATATTTACAATTGTTATATCTTCTTTTTGGACTGATCCCTTGATCATTATGTAGTGTCCCTCTTTGTCTCTTGTAATAGTCTTTATTTTATAGTCTATTTTGTCTGATGCAAGAATTGCTACTCCAGGTTTCTTTGGATTTCCAATTACATTGAATATCGTTTTCAATCCCCTCACTTTCAGTCTGTATGTGTCCCTAGGTCTGAAGTGGGTCTCCTATAGACAGCATATATATGGGTCATGTTTTTGTATCCATTCATCCAGTCTATGTTTTTTGGTTGGAGCATATAATCCATTTACATTTAAAGTAGTTATCAATATGTATGTTCCTATTACCACTTTCTTAATTGTTTTGGGTTTGTTATTGTAGGTATTTTCCTTCTCTTGTGTTTCCTGCCTAGAGAAGTTCCTTTACCATTTGTTTTAAAGCTGGTTTGGTGGTGCTGAATTCTCTTAGCCTTTGCTTATCTGTAAAGGTTTTAATTCCTCTTTTGAATCTGAATGAGATCCTTGCTGGGTAATCTTGGTTGTAGGTTTTTCCCTTTCATCACTTTAAATATGTCCTGCCACTTCCTTCTGGCTTGCAGAGTTTCTGCTGAAAGATCAACTGTTAACCTTATGGAGATTCCCTTGTATGTTTTTTGTTGCTTTTGCCTTGCTGCTTTTAATATTTTTTCTTTGTATTTAATTTTTGATAGTTTGATTGATATGTGTCTTGGCATGTTTCTCCTTGGATTTATCCTGCATTGGACTCTCTGCACTTCCTGGACTTGATTAACTATTTCCTTTCCTATATTATGGAAGTTTTCACCTATAATCTCTTCAAATATTTTGTCAGTCCCTTTCTTTTTCTCTTCTTCTTCTGGGACCCCTATAATTCGAATGTTGGTGATTTTAGTATTGTCCCAGAGGTCTCTGAGACTGTCCTCAATTCTTTTCATTCTTTTTTCTTTATTCTGCTCTGCGGTAGTTATTTCCACTATTTTATCTTCCAGGTCACTTATCCGTTCTTCTGCCTCAGTTATTCTGCTATTGATTCCTTCTAGGGAATTTTTAATTTCATTTATTGTGTTGTTCATCATTGTTTGTTTGCTCTTTAGTTCTTCTAGGTCCTTGTTAACTGTTTCTTACATTTTGTCCATTCTATTTCCAAGATTTCGGATCATCCTTACTATCATTATTCTGAATTCTTTTTCAGGTAGACTGCCTATTTCCTCTTCATTTGTTAGGTCTGGTGCATTTTTATCTTGCTCCTTCATCTGCTGTGTGTTTCTCTGTTTTCTCATTTTGCTTAGCTTACTGTCTTTGGGGTCTCCTCTTCGCAGACTGCAGGTTTTTAGTTCCCATTGTTTTTGGTGTCAGTCCCCAGTGGGTATGGTTGTTTCAGTGGGTTATATAGGCTTCCTTGTGGAGGGGACTGGTTCCTGTGTTCTGGTGGGTGAGGTTAGATGTTGTCTTTCTGGTGGGCAGGTCCGTGTCCAGCGATATGTTTTGGGGTTTCTGTGACCTTATTATGATTTTAAGCAGCCTCTCTGCTAATGGGTGCCCTTGTGCTCCTGTTTTGCTAGTTGTTTGGCATAGGATGTCCAGCACTGCAGCTTGCTGGTTGCTGAGTGGAGCTGGGTCTTAACGTTGAGATGGATTTCTCTGTGTGTGCTTTCACCATTTGATATTATGTGGAGCCAGGAGGTTTATGGTGGACTAATGTCCTAATCTCGGCTCTCCCACCTCAGTGGTACAGGCCTGACGCCCAGCCCAAGAAGTCAGCCACACGGCTCAGAAGAAAAGGGAGAAAAGAAAGAAAGAAAGAAAAAATAAATAAATAAAATAAACTTATTAAAATTAAATATTTTAAAAATTATTAAAAATTTAAAAAATTAAGGGCTTCCCTGGTGGCGCAGTGGTTGAGAGTCCGCCTGCCGATGCAGGGGACACGGGTTCGTGCCCTGGTCCGGGAAGATCCCACATGCTGCGGACCAGCTGGGGCCATGAGCCATGGCCACTGAGCCTGTGCATCCGGAGCCTGTGCTCCGCAACGGGAGAGACCACAACAGGAGAGACCTACGTATCGCAAAAAAAAAAAAAAAATTAAAAAATTAAAAAGAAATAATTAAAGAAAAAAGAAAGAAAGAAAGAAGAGAGCAATCAAACCAAAAAAACAAATCCACCAATGATAAATAGCACTAAAAACTATACTAAAAAAAAAAAAAAGACAGAACCCTAGGACAACTGGTAAAAGCAAAGCTCTACAGACAAAATCACATAAAGAAGCATACACATACAGACTCAAAAAAAGAGAAAAAGGAAAAATATATATATAACCTTTGGGAAGTCTGAGGTCTTGTGCCAACATTCAGTAGGTGTTCTCTAGGAGCTGTTCCACATGTAGATGTATTTCTGATGTATTTGTGGGGAGGAAGGTGATCTCCATGTCTTACTCCTCCACCATCTTTAAGGTCTCTCCCTAATCCTTCTTGAAAAAAGAGAATGGACAAAGGCCCTTGTAGGAAAAGATGAATAAATGAGGCTGTGAAGATGGTGAGGAATTAATGTTAATATAACAATGACAGTGAGTGAACAGTTACTGAATGCTTTCTGCAGGCCACTTACTGTAGGCTACTTTCTACATGCTTTATGTATATTAGTTTAAATCTCCCAAAAATTCTATGAGGTAGGTAATATTATTATCCTTCCTACTTTATACATGAAGAAATTGAAACATTCAAAATAAGTAACTTCAACAAGGTCAATAGCTGGTAAGTAGTAAAGCCAACCTTCAAACTCATGCAGTTTGGCTCAGAGGATCATGTTCCCAATCATTACATGATTCCACCTCTTTTAAGTAATGCTTAGGTCTACCTAAGAGAGGGGTTGGTTATTACTGATGTCTAATAAGGAAGCAGTAGGAGTCAGATTCCAGGTTGGTAGCACAGGCCTTTGAGAGGACAGGGCTTTCACCAGTCAAAACAGAGTGGTAGGGAGGAAGAGACATTTTGCAGGATATGAGTTTGAACATGTTGCTTTTGAAGTGCTGTGAGAGATTACCTGTAAATTGCATACGATGTGGAGCTTAGGAAAGGAAGTTTGAGTTGGAAATATACATTTTGGTAGTTGTCAGGATTGAAGCAGTAGTTAAAGCCTTGGGAATAGGGACAATTATTGCAGTCACCCAGGAAAAGTTTGCTGACTGAAAAGGGAAGAGGGCCAAAGCCAAGCACTAGGGAGACCAATAGTTAATGTGACCTGAATGAGTACACTGATTGCAAAGAATTAGAAGAGAGCAGAAACATCAGGGGAGCTTGATACAGAGGAAACCAGGGAAGTGGATTACTCCCTGAAGGAGGGGATTGAGCAGCAGTATCCAATGCTGCAAGAGCACAGGTAAATAAGGACAGAAAAGCAGTCACTGGACTTGAACATAGAAGGTCATTGGTGACCATCGCTAGAGTAGTTTTAGTAAAATGGTGAAAGCAGTGAATTATGGGAATATGTATATATAGGTATATGTATGTACATATTATAGATTTTTTTCTCTTTAATTTGGACAGTTCTTTTTATGACCTTAGAAATTGAAGAGATACTTAAAAAGGGCAGGGTGGTAATGATAAGCCTTGAACAGAAAAATGATATGATTATACAGATTACCCAGTATTCCTGTTATGGGTTTAGACATAAGTACAGTTCACTCACAGCTGATGACCTCCATATTCTTTATGAAGCAGAAAGCAAGAGGGTAGCGTAGTGTACTTGAGCACAGATTGGTTGGGAATGCCTACTAAGGTAATATTGGTCATGAACTGTCTAAGAACCAAAAGAAAAATTTGCTAAACAGAATTGAAGATCCAACTCTATTGGAAACTCTAAATTTCTAATGATGTTGGTCTGCATGGCTGTACAATTTTCTTCAGTTCTACTCAGTCTTACAGGTTTAGGGGCAGGGAATAAAGATTGTAGAATGGATTTGGAAAGGGTACCACGTAAGAAAATGGGAGCAAAAGGTTACAAGTGAATAACTCAAGGAATCAACTGTGGTTTCTATGGATGATAAGCAAAGAATGAAATTAAAAGGTAGTTGATAGATGAAGGGAAAATGGAAGATTCAAGGGACTTAGAGACATCAGCAGGATTGAAGGGCAAGTACAATGGGAATTAGAAAGTAAAAGAGCTGGAACCATGGTTTTGGCAGAGCAGGGGACACTGGATTTGAGATTTTCACACTAAGGGAAGAGCTAGGTGATAAGATGTAGGCCACATGAGAGTGGAAGCAGTGTTCACTGGAGTTGAGAAGGTCAAGGAACTTACAGCTATTGTGTTGAATCAGCTCTTCAAGAATGCTGAAATATCCCTGCAGGACAGGATGCACGGAAAGACTGATAAGTACTGATATATGTACTATATACTATATGGTACTGTAGTATGAGTTAAGGCATCTCAGGGGTCTGTGTAGAATTATAGCCCCTTTCAGGCTTCATCCAGCTCACTTCTTCTTTCCCACACCAAAGTTACACTCTTCTTCCCTTGCTTCTTTAACTCAGGTCACACCCATTCTATTGCTTGGAGCTCCTTCTCCCCAAATCCGGGTACAGAGTGAAACTCAGTCTTCCCAGTTCTCACTCCCTGCTGCTCCTGAAGACAAGCCTGTAGGTCCTTTTGGTTTTGAGAGCGTCAGCTCCTGTTCAATCCTGCTGATTTCTGTGAGGAACCGAAGTGGAAGTGACAGGTACCAAATACAGGAAGCCGCAGAGCTTCCAGAATCTTACACCTTTCTCTCGGGCATGGTCTCTGGGGTGTATTTTCTAACTCCTCTCTGGGAGACACAATAGAAGCTTCATGAAGCTTGCTTTCTCCTGTATTCCTAAGAGTGGGGCTCAGCAAATGAAATCCCTTTGCTGAGGGCAGGCCAATCCCTTCCTGCTTTATGTTATACGACATAAAACAGAAATTTTCAAAATATAATAGACACATGTTCCCACAACTGAAATTAAACAGAAATTAACACATTGCCATATTTGCTACCAATCTTTACTGTTTTTTTTTTTTAAGAAATAAAGCATTACAAATAGAGATAATGCTTCGTCTGCATCCTTGCCCCATCTCTACCTCAGAGTAACCACTAATCTGAAGCTGGTGTAATTTCCATTCATGTTCTGTGCTTTGACTATGTGTTTGTCTATAAATAATACATATCCTTTTGCAACTCATTTTTTTCATCAACTTTATGTTTTAGAGATTTATGCATTTTGTTATATGTGGATCAGGTCCATTCATTGTAAATTTTTATTGTACAGTATTTCACTGTGTGAATAAATCACAGTTTATTGGTTCCCTGATGAGGGATGGTTTGTTTCTATTTATTCACTGCTATAAACAGTGCTGCAGTGAGAATCCTTGCACATTTCCTTGTACTCATTTGCTAGACATACCAGCATCTAGCAGGTCTACAGGATATACACTAGAAGGATATTGCCATATCTTATGTATGGTAAGGCTATAGTTAATGTTTTTAAGAAACTACCAAGTTATTTTCCAACGTGTTTGTACCATTTTATATTTCTTCCAGCAGTGTATGTGAGTTCCTATTGCTCCAAATTCTTACCAACACTTAAAATTGTGTCTTTTTAATTCTAGTCATTCTAATCAGTGTAAGGGTATCTCATGGTGTGGTTTTAATTGGCCTTTCCCTGATGACGAATGACATATATATATATATATACATATACATACATATATATGTCATTAGTCATATTAGTCTTTGTGTATCTGTTAAATTTTTGCCAACTTTTCATGGGGTTGTTGGTTGTTCTTATTAAGCTGGTATAAATTTTTTACATACTCTAGATTAAAATTCTTTGTAAAATACATGTACTGAGAATATTTTCTCCTAGTCTGTGGCTTACCTTTTAATTTTCCTAACAGTGGACTTTGAAAAACAGGAGTTTTTAATTAGCAACTTTTTTCTTTAGGGTTTTTTTTGTGTGTGTGTGTTTCATGCAAGAAATCTTTGCCTATCTCAAATTTATGAAGATTTTCTCCTACATTTTTTCTAAAAGTTTCATAATTTTAGCTTCTATATTTATGCCTATGATCTGTCTTGAGTTAATTTTTGTGTATGTTATGAAGTAAGTGTCACGGTTTACTTTTTTCTGGATATCCACTTATTCCAACATAATTTGTTGAAAAAATTTTCCTTTCTCCATTGATTTACCTTGTCACCTTTATTGAAAATCAATTTATCATAGACATGAAGGTCTATTTCTGGACCCTCTATTCTGTTCCACTGATCCTATAAATCCATTCTTATATGAATACTACTGTATTACTATAGCTTTATAGTAAGTCTGGAAATCAGGTAATATAATCTTTCAACATTGTTTATCTTTTTCAAAAAATTTTTGGCAATTCTAGGCCCACTGTATTTCCAAATAAATTTTAGAATGAGCTTGCCAATTTCAACAAAAAGAAGCCTTCTGGAATTTTCACAGGAATTGCTTGAATCTATAGATTAAATTGGAGAGAATTGACATCTTAATATTGAGTCTTCTGATTTATGAACATGGTATGTCATGCCATTTGTTTAGGTCTTTTTAAATTTCTCTCAGCATATTTTGTAATTTTCAAGGTACTGATCTTATACATGTATTGTTATATTTATCTCCACATATTTTCATATGTGATACTACTATAAATGATATTATTTCTTACTTTACTTTCAAATTGTTGATTGCTAGCATATAAAAATGCAATTGATATTCGTATATTGTCCTCACATCCTATAAACTTGCTAACATCGATTATTTTTTTCTATAGCTTTTATTGTAGATTCCTTGGAATTTTCTATATACAGTACAAAGTCATCTGCAAATAAAGAAATTATTGCTTCCTTCATTTCAATCTGTGTGTCTTAAAAATAGTTTTTTGAGGTGTAATTGATATAAAATAAACTACACTTCTTTAAACTGTACAATTTGATGTTTTGATGCATGTATAAAAGCATGAAGCTATTACCAAAATCAAGAGCATAAAACATGTCCAACGTCCCCAAAAGTTTTCTCATGCCCCTTTGTACCCCTCTCACCCATCCCTATCTCCTGCAGACAACTACTGATCTGCTTTCTATCAGTATAGATCAGTTTGCATTTTCTGGAGTTTAATATAACTGAAGCATATAGTATGAACACTTTTTTTGTCTGGCTTCTTTCACTCAACATAATTATTTTGAGATTTAACCATATTGTTGTACCAATAGATTACTCCTTTTCATTGCTGAATAGTATTCTATTGTATACCAGGAAGATTTTCTTCTATGTTTTGTTTTATAAATTTTATAATTTAAAATGTTACAGTTTTTGCTTATACATTTAGGACTAGAATACATTTTAAATTAATTTTTGTATATGGTACAAGATATGGATCAAAGTTCTTTTTTTCACACATATGGGTATCCAAATGTTCTAGCATCATTTATTGAACAAACTATCCTTTCTCCACTGACTTGCAATGGCAACACTGTAAAAAATCAGTTATCCGTATATGTGTGGATTTATTTCTGGACTCTATTCTAGTTCATCAATCTATTTGTCTATCTTCTCACCAATACCACTGTATCTTTGTTACTGTTGACCAAGTCTTGAAATCAGGTAGTATTTGTCTTCCACATTTTTTTCTTTTCTAAATTGTTTTGGCTATTTCATGTCCTTTCCATTTCCACATGAATTTTAGAATCAAATTGTCAATTTCTTCAAAAAACGTTTGCCGAGATTATGATTTGGATGGCACTTAATCTACAGATCACTTTAGGGAGAATCAACATCTTAACAATATTGAGTCTTCCAACCCATGAATAAAGTATGCTGCTCTGTTTATTGGGGTTTCCTTAGTTACTCTTACTTATGTTTTGTAGTTTTTAGTGTGTAGGTCTTGCATATCTTTTGTCAGCTTTTTCCCTGTTTCACAAACTCTGTGCAATTTTAAAGAGTATATTTTTAAAATTTCAACTTCCATGTATACATTACTAGCATATATAATTGATTTTTTGTATATATTTTGTATACTTCAACATTTCCAAACTCACTAATGAGTTCTAGCAGCTTTTTTTTTTTAACATCTTTATTGGGGTATAATTGCTTTACAATGGTGTGTTAGTTTCTGCTTTATAACAAAGTGAATCAGTTATACATATACATATGTTCCCATATCTCTTCCCTCTTGCGTCTCCCTCCCTCCCACCTTCCCTATCCCACCTCTCCAGGCAGTCACAAAGCACCGAGCTAGCAGCTTTTTTATAGATTCCAAGAGATTCTCTACATAGATGATAATGTCATATGCAAATACAGAAAATCTTGTTTCTTCTTTCCAACTTGGATGCCTTTTCTTCTCTTGCATTATCATACTGGCTAGAACTTCTAGTTGAATAGAGGTGAAGAGAGTACACATCCTTGTGTTGTTCCTGATCTTAGGGAGAAAGCTTTCAGTCTTTTGCTGTTAAGTACCATGTTAGCTATGAGTTTTTCACGGATGCTTTCTGTCAGGTTGACAAATGTTCCTTCTGTTTTCATAGTTTGCTTACATTCTTATCAGAGATTAATATGAGACCTTATCAAATGCTTTTAGTGTATCTTCTGAGATTGTCATATGGCTTTTCTTTTTTAGTTTATTTATATAAATTTATACTGATTGATTTTCAAATCTAAATCCCACCTTGCATTCATGAGGTAAAACTTACTTGATCATAATATGTTTTGCTTTTTATATATTATTGGATTTAATTTGCTAAAGTGTTAAGAATTTTTGCCTTTACGTTCATAAGGCTGATACTAGTAAAAACTTGAGTGCTGGGCTTCCCTGGTGGCGCAGTGGTTGAGAGTCCACCTGCCGATGCAGGGGACGAAGGTTCGTGACCCGGTCTGGGAGGATCCCACGTACCGCGGAGCGGCTGGGCCCGTGAGCCATGGCCGTTGGGCCTGTGCATCCGGAGCCTGTGCTCCGTGGCGGGAGAGGCTGCGACAGTGAGAGGTCCGCGTACCGCAAAAACAAAAACAAAAACAAAAACAAAAAAACTTGAGGGCTTTCTATGTAGATCTCTTCGCTTTAATGCTCTTTCTTCCCAACTCTAGTCTTTCTGGTCTTCTCTAATTCTCAGCTCCATCTCCTCATCTCAGGGAGTACCTTCTCCTTGCCTGGATATTCTCAAAGCAGTAAGCTAGTGCAAACATGCAACCACTGGGCTCAGGTTGTTTCTTTCCTATTTCTTTGAGATCATTGTTATTTTTTGCCCGATGTCCAGTGTTTCAAAAATTGATGTTTCATTTATTTTGTCAATTTATTGGTTGTTTCTGGTGCGAGAGTGAATCCAGTTTCTATTATTCCACTTTGGCAGTAAGCAGACATCCTATATGCTATGTCATTCCTTTGTTTCTGCCTTCCTTATTGCAGTGGCTGAGCCGTTCAGTACAATGTTAAATAGAGGTGGCAATTGTGGTTATCTTTATTTCATCCCCAATCAAATGGGAGAAGTATTCAGTATTTCACCATTAAGTATCATGTTAGCTGTAACATTTTCACAGGTGACTTTCTGGAGGTTGAAAATTTTTCCACTATTTTTAGTATGCTGAAAATTAATTTTTCATAAATGGCTGTTGAATTTTATCAAATGCATTTTCCTGCATCTATTGAGGTGATTTTTTCTCATCTAATCTGTTATTTTAGTGAATTACTTTCATTAATTTTCAAATGATAAACCAATTTTGTATTCATGATGTATTATTCTTTTTAGCTGTTGCTGGGTTCAGTTTGTTAATATTTGATTAATGACTCTTATTGGTCTGTAGTGTTTTTTTTTTCTCTCTTGTAAGGTCTTCCTGGTTTTCTGTATCAGGATTATTCTGCCTTGTAAAATGAGTTGGGAAGTTTTCCACTTGTATTTTCTGAGTCATATAGTATTGGTATTATTTTTTCCTTAAATATTTGTTTAAATTCACCTGTGAAATATCTGGGCTTGGGACGATTATTAGTGGGAAAGCTTTTACTTACAAATTTAATTTCTTTAATAAATAACTTTTCAGATTTTCTATTCCATCTTGGGTCAGTCTGGTAATTTTTATCTTTCAAATAGTTTTTTCATTCATCCAAAATGGTTTAATTAATTTAAATTAATTTTAACACTATTAATTAATAGTTTTCTGTTATTTTCCCTTCAATATCTGTAAGACCTGTACTGTTGTCCTTTCTTTCCTTCCTGATATTGTTAATTTGTGTCTTCTCTTATTTTCTCAATTTGTCTAGCTAAAGATTTGTCAGTTGTATTGATCTTTTAAAAGTACCAATTTTTTGTTTCATTGATTTTCCTCTATTGTTTATCCACTTCCTATTTTATTGATTTCTACTCTTATTTTTAATATTGCCTTCCTTCTCCCCACTCTAGGTTTAATTTGCTCATTTTCCCCCTTGATTCCTTCAGCTAGAAGTTGAAATAATTTCCTTCTTTACTAATGTAAACATTTAAAGGTATATATTTCCCTCTTAGCACACTTAAGCTGTATTCACAGTTTTTAAATGTTATGTTTATTGAGGTTTCTTTTATACACAAAAAAATTGATACTTTTTGGCATACAGTTCAATGAATTTTTAAAATTTATATGGTCTTGTAACATCAACTGACCAATATATAGAATGTTTCAATCATGTCAAAAAATTCCCTTGTGCCAGGACTCCCTGGTGGCTCAGTGGTTAAGAATCTGCCTGCCAATGCAGGGGACATGGGTTTGAGCCCTGCTCCAGGAAGATCCCACATGTTGCAGAGCAACTAAGCCTGTGCTCCACAACTATTGAGCCTGCACTTTAGAGCCCGCGAGCCACAACTACTGAAGCCCACGTGCCTAGAGCCTGTGCTCCACAACAAGAGAAGCCACCGCAATGAGAAACCTGTGCACCACAACAAAGAGTAGCCCCCACTCACCACAACTAGAGAAAGCCTGAGTACAGCAATGAAGATCCAATGCAACCAAAAATAAATAAATAAAAATTAAATTAAAAATTAAAAAAAAAAATCCCTTGTGCCTCTTTGTAGTTAATCCTCTTCCTCTACCCCCAGCCCCTGACAACCACTGATCTGTCTTCTGTCTCTATAATTCTGCTTTTTCCAGAATGTCTTAAAAATACAATCATAGAACATGCATCTTTTTGAGGCTGCTTTCTTTCACCTAGAATAATGCCTTGACACATGTGTGAGTACTTCCTTTTTACTGCTGAGAAGTGTTATATTGTATGACTATACCACAATTTATTTAAGCATTGACCAGTTGGACACTTGTGTTGTTTCTGGGTTTTGGTGATTATTAATAAAGCTGCTATAAACATTTAAGTACAGGTTTTTATGTGAACTATAATTTTTTATTTATTTGGGTAAATACCTAAGAGTGAAACTGCTGGCTTGTATGGTAAGTGTATGTTTAACCTAATACAAAAATGCAAACTATTTTTCAAAGTGGCTATACCATTTTGCATTCCTATCGCCAATGTTTGAGAGATTCCGTTACTCCATATCTTCAGCAGCAACTGGTATTGTCAGATTTTATTCTTTTTTAAATGAAAGCCATTCTAATAGGTAGTGGTATCTCTTTGTGGTTTTAAATTGCTTTCCCCTGATGTTGAGCATATTTTCAGGTGCTTATTTGCCATCTATATCTCGTCTTTGGTGTAGTGTCTGTTTAAATATTTTCTAATTTTCTATTAGGTTGTATGGTTTATTTTAATTGACCTGTAAGGAATTGCTATATACTCTGTATACCAGAAATTTCTCTCAGTCCATGGGCTTTTATTTTCATCTAACTTAATAATATCTTTATTATTAAAGAGCAAAAATTGTTAATTTTGATGAAGCCTATACTTTTTGTGTTCTAATACATATTTTTCTAACCCAAGGCTACAGAGATTTTCACTTATTTTTTTCCTCTAGAAGTTTTATAGTTTAGATTTTTACATTTAGGCACATGCAATGTTTTCAACTTAATTTTTGTATATGGTTCAATGTATAGGCTGAGATTTTTTTGGTTTTGTTTTTCATGTGGACTTTCAATTGTTCCAGTACCATTTGTTGAGAAGACTATCTTTGCCTCATTAAATGGCATTGGCAATTTGTCAAATCAGTTGACCATAAATTTTGGGTCTATTTCTGGACTCTCCAATCTGATTCATTGATCTATATTTCTATCTTTTTTACTTACATAGATCAAGACTACATGGTCTTGATTACTGTAGCTCTTTATAGTAAGCCTTTTAATGAGTCTTATAGTGAGTCCTCCAATTTTGCTCTTTCTCAAAATTGCTTTTATTATTCTAAGGATATTATTTATTCATGGCTGCATAACAATTTACCCAAAACGTAGAGACTTAAAACAACAAACATTTATTATCTCACAATTTCTGTGAGTCAGGAATTCAGAGAAGCTTAGCTGGGTTTTTCCAGATAAGGGTCTCTCATAGGTTGCAGTCAAGATATTAGCCAGATATTACAAGATATTACAATCGTCTGAAGGCCTGACTGGGTTAGAAGAGTCATTTCCAAGTTCATTTACATGGCTGTTGGTGAGAGACTTCAGTGAGGGTCTCACCACATCGAGCTCTTCATAAGGCTGCTCACATATTGCTACTGGCTTCTCCCAAACTGAATGGAGAAAGAAAGATGTGTGAGGGAGTAAAGAGAGGAAGTGACATGGTGCCTTTTGTAACCTACTCTTAGAAGGGATATACAATTATTTCTGCCACGTTCTATTGGTCACACCAACTAACCTGAATACCAGGATCACTGGGGGTCATCTTGGAAGTTAGTTACCACAGGTCCTTTGCCTGTCTATATAAACTCCAGAATCAACTTGTTGACTGTTACAAAGAAACAAACAAAAACAAAACCCTATGGTGGTTTTGACTGAGATTCCATTGAATCTACAGATCAATTTGGGAAGAACTGATGTGTTAAAAATATTGAATCTTCCAAAACATGGACACAATATGTCTCCATTTATTTAGGTCTTCCTTGATTCTTCTCATCAATATTTTAGAGTTTTCAGCATAGAAATCTTACATATATATATATATATATATATATATATATGTAAGATTTTATGTTTTGTGTTGTTAGTATGTATGATACCCCTTTTATAAATTTAACCTATTAGTGCATTGCTAGGATATAGAATACAACTGATTGTTTAAAAACTATGCTGCAAACTTACTGACCTCAATTTTTAATTCTAATAGCTTTTTTGTAGATTTCTTAGAATTTTCTACATACTCATGTTGTCTTCAAACTAGAAGATTTTTACTTCTTTCCTTCTAATCTGTATGCCTTTTGTTTCTTTATTCGGTTCATTGCGTTGATGAAGACCTCCAGTACAGTGTTTAATAGGAGCGATATCCTAGAATAAACTACTTTGTCAAATGTATTATCCTTTTTATATATTGCTGAATCAATGTTAATATTTCATTAAGGAGTTTTATATCCATGTTTATGAGGGGTATTAATCTGTAGGGTTTTTTTTTTTTCTTGTAATATTGGATTTGGTATCAGGAAAATGCCGACCTCATAAAACTATTTGGAAAGTGTTCTCTCTTCTTTCATTTTCTGGAAGAGTTTGTGTAGAATTTGGGTTTTTTATTTTCCTTAAATGTTTACTTAGAATTCACCAGTAAAATCATCTGGGCCTAGAGTTTTCTTTGTTGGGAGTTTTATAAATACAAATTCTACTGCTTTAATAAATATAGAGTTATTCAGGTTATCCATTATTTTCTTGAGTGAACGTTGCTAAATTTGTGTCTTCCATGGAATGTGTCAATTTCTTTTATGTTTTCAAATTTACTTTCATAACATAGTTCAAATATTCCTTTATTATCTTTTTAATGTCTGTAGGATCTGCATGATGTTTCCTCTTTCATTTGTGATACTGTTCATTTGTATCTTTCTTTTCTCCTTGATCAGGTCTGGCTAGAAGTTTATCAATTTTATTGATCTTTACAAAGAACCATCTTTTGATTTCATTGGGTTTTTTTCCCTCTATTGTTTTTCTGTTTTAATTTTTATGTATTCCTGCTCTTATAATTATTATTTTCTTCCTTCTCTTTGCTTTGTTTAATTTTATATTTTAATTTGGTTTCTTAAAGTGAAAACTCAGGTAATTTATTTGAGATTTTTCTCATTTTTTAATATAAACATTTAATGCTATAAATTTCCCTCTAAGCACTTGCTTTATCTGCATTCCACAAGTTATGCTTTAATTTTTATTAAATAAAAAATGTTTACTAATTTCCCCTGTGACTTTCTTTTTGATCCAATTAAATATCCAACATATTTAAAAGTATACTGTTTAATACCTTAGTATTTGGGGATTTTTCCAGGTGTCTTTCTATTACTGATTTCTATTTTAATTCCATTATGGTCAGAGAACATACTTCTTATGATTTGAATTCTTTTACATTATTTATTTTTATTGTTTTTGTGATCTATTTTAATGAACATTCCAGGTACACATGAAAAACACATGTACTTTGTTGTTGTTTGGAGGGATGCTGTATTCCCTGGTGGCGCAGTGCTTAAGAATCTGCCTGGGCTTCCCTGGTGGCGCAGTGGTTGAGAGTCCGCCTGCCGATGCAGGGGACACGGGTTCGTGTCCCGGTCCGGGAAGATCCCACATGCCGCGGAGTGGCTGGGCCCGTGAGTCATGGCCGCTGAGCCTGCACGTCCGGAGCCTGTGCTCCACAATGGGAGAGGCCACAACAGTGAGAGGCCCGCATACCGCAAAAAAAATAAAAATAAAAAAATAAAAGAATCTGCCTGACAATGCAGGGGACATGGGTTCAAGCCCTGGTCTGGGAAGGTCCCACATGCTACAGAGCAATTAAGCCCATGTGCCACAACTACTGACCCTGAGCTCTAGAGCCCATGGGCCACAACTACTGAAACTCACGTGCCTAGAGCCTGTGCTCCACAACAAGAGAAGCCACTGCAATGGGAAGCCCATGCACCACAACGAAGAGTAGCCCCCCTCTCCATAACTAGAGAAAGCCCCCGTGCAGCAATGAAGACCCAAAACAGCCATAAGTAAATAAATAAATAAATTTAAAATAATAAATAAATATCAGTTAGATTGTGCTTGTTCATATTTTTATTCGGGGCATCTATCCTTACTGATTTTTTGTCTATTCATTCTATTAATAATGAAAGAGTAAAGGTTTTGAATACAATTTAGATTTCTCTTTTTCTCCTTTCAGTTCTATCAGTTTTTGCTTCATTTGTTTTGAAATATATTATTAGACATGTAAACATTTAGAATTATTATGTCTTCTTGATAAATTGACCTCTTCATCATTATTAAATGTCTTTATTCCTTGTAATATTCCTTGTTCTGAAGTCTACTTTGGTATCAATATAGCCATTTCAGCTTTTTAATAATTGTTTTCATAGTATATGTTTTTCCATTCTTGTATTTTAACTTACCTGTATCTTTATAATTAAATTGTGTTTCTTGTAAACAGCATATAATTTAATCATCCTTTTTTATCCAGTTTTAGAATCTCTGTCTTTCAATTGAAGTGTTTAAGCCATTTATTTTAATGTATTTATTTATATGGTTGAATTGAGATTTACCATGTTGCTATTTGTTGTCTACTTGTTCATCCATTCTTTGCTAGTGCTTCCACTATGTTGAAATTTTTTAAATTTTAACTTTTTATTAATTGAGTACTTTTTATGCTTTCATTTTATCTCCTATTGTGGAGTATTGGATATTTTTTTTATTTTTAATGATTGCATTATGTTTTACAACATACATTCTTAGCTTACCTACAGTGGTATCATACTACTTCACATATAAGAATCTTGAATCATTAACCACATATAAATAAGAATCCCATTTTATTCCTCCCATTCTTTATGCTTTTGTTGTTATGTATGTAATTTTACATGGTGTAAATAAACCATTATTTTTCTGTACACAATCAATAATATTAAAAACAACTTAAATGAGTAAAAAATATATATTTACCTACATATTTGCTATTTCCAGCACTCTACATTCCTTTATGTACATCTGTTTTATTTACTATCATTTTCCTTTTGGGTCTGTTTCTCTTGACTCATATTCCTTCTTCCATTTATGGGCCACACTTTCATGATTCTTCACATGTCTACTAGTTTTCAATTAGATATTGGAAATGGTAAATCTTACATTGTTCAGTTCTGGATTTTGTTGTATTCCTTTAAAAAGTATTGGTTTTTATTTTGACAGGCAATTAAGTTACTTGGGAATCCATCTGATCTATTTAAAGCTTGTTTTTGAAATTTTCTTAAGGGCAGAGTCAGAGAAAACTCCTGTAGTTTAGTTTATTCCCCTAGTAAAGCACAACATTTTGGTGTCTCTACTAAATTTTCTGTGTAATCAACAAAGTCCCTCCATTCTGACTAGTGGGAACTCAAATGATTCCTGGCCTTGTGTGAGCTCTGTAAATTGTTCTTGACTTATATCCCCAGTAATTGTTCTTTCCCTAGGAGGTGATCTTTGCCCAATCTTGTGGAGTTTCACCCTATACATGTGAGGAGTGGTTTTCAACCAACAGTTCAAAGGAATCCCTATGCTGATTTATGGATCTCTTTCTCTGTGTATCTTCCCCTCTCCAGTACTCTGCCTCACAAATTCTTATTTTTTTAATATATATTTTTCTTAACATCTTTATTGGAGTATAACTGACTTACAATGTTGTGTTAGTTTCTATTGTATAGCAAAGTGAACCAGCTATATGTATACATGTATCCCCATAGCTCCTCACTCTTGTGTCTCCCTCCCACTCTCCCTTTCCCACCCCTCTAGGTGGACACAAGCACCAAGCTGATCTCCCTGTGCTATGCGACTGCTTCCCACTAGCTATTGATTTTACATTTGGTAGTGTATATATGTCAATGCCACCCTCTCACTTCATCCCAGCTTACCCTTCCCCCTCCCCATGTCCTCAAGTCCATTATCTACATCTACATCTTTATTCTTGTCCTCTCCTTAGGTCCTTCAGAACCTTTTTTTTTTTTAAGACTCCATATATATGTATTATCATATGATATTTTATTTTCTCTTTCTGACTTACTTCACTCTGTATGACAGATTCTAGGTCCATCCACCTCACTACAAATAACTCAGTTTCTTTTCCTTCTATGGCTGAGTAATATTCCACTGTGTATATGTGCCACATCTTCTTTATCCATTCATCTGTCGATGGACACTTAGGTTGCTTCCATGTCCTAGCTATTGTAAATAGCGCTGCAATGAACATTGTGGTCCACGCCAACTCTTTTTGAATTATGGTTTTCCCAGGGTATATGCTCAGTAGTGGGATTGCTGGGTCATATGGTAGTCCTATTTTTAGTTTTTAAGGAACCTCCATATAAATATAAATATAAATATCAGTTAAGTCCATCTTGCTTATTGTGTCATTTAAAGCTTGTATTTCCTTATTTATTTTCATTTTGGTTGATCTGTCCATTGGTGAAAGTAGCATGTTAAGGTCCCCTACTATTGTTGTGTTACTGTCTATTTCCTCTTTTATGGCTGTTAGCCTTTGCCTTATGTATTGAGGTGCTCCAATGTTGGGTGTATAAATATTTACAATTGTTATATCTTCTTCTTGGATTGATCCCTTGATCATTATGCAGTGTCCTTCTTTGTCTCTTGTAATAGTCTTTATTTTAAGGTCTATTTTGTCTGATGTGAGAATTGCTACCCCAGCTTTCTTTTGATTTCCATTTCCATTGAATATCTTTTTCAATCCCCTCACTTTCAGTCTGTATGTGTCCCTAGGTCTGAAGTGGGTCTCTTGTAGACAGCATATATATGGGTCTTGTTTTTTTTATCCACGCAGCCAGTCTATGTCTTTTGGTTGGAGCATTTAATCCATTTACATTTAAGTTAATTATCGATATGTATGTTCCTATTACCGTTTTCTTAATTATTTGGGTTTGTTATTGTAGGTCTTTCCCTTCTCTTGTGTTTCCTGCCTAGAGAAGTTCCTTTAGCATTTGTTGTAAAGATGGTTTGGTGGTGCTGAATTCTCTTAGCCTTTGCTTATCTGTAAAGGTTTTAATTCCTCTTTTGAATCTGAATGAGATCCTTGCTGGGTAGAGTAATCTTGGTTGTAGGTTTATCCCTTTCATCACTTTAAATACGTCCTGCCACTCCCTTCTGGCTTGCAGAGTTTCTGCTGAAAGATCAGGTGATAACCTTATGGGGATTCCCTTTTATGTTATTTGTTGTTTTTCCCTTGCTGCTTTTAATGTATTTTCTTTGTATTATTTTTGATAGTTTGATGAATATGTGTCTTGATGTGTTTCTTCTTGGATTTATCCTGTAAGGGACTCTCTGCATTTCCTGGACTTGATTGACTATTTCCTTTCCCATATTAGGGAAGTTTTCAACTGTAATCTCTTCAAATATTTTGTCAGTCCCTTTCTTTTTCTCTTCTTCTTCTGAGACCCCTATAATTTGAATGTTGGTGCGTTTAATTGTTGTCCCAGAGGTCTCTGGGACTGTCCTCAATTCTTTTCATTCTTTTTTCTTAATTCTGCTCTGTGGTAGTTATTTCCACTATTTTATCTTCCTGGTCACTTATCCGTTCTTCTGCCTCAGTTATTCTGCTATTGATTCCTTCTAAAGAATTTTAAATTTCATTTATTGTGTTGATCATCATTGTTTGTTTTCTCTTTAATTCTTCTAGGTCCTTGTTAACTGTTTCTTGTATTTTCTCCATTCTATTTCCAAGATTTTGAATCATCTTTACTATCATTACTCTGAATTCTTTTTTAGGTAGACTGCCTATTTCCTCTTCATTCTTTGATCTGGTGGGTTTTTACCTTGCTCCTTCATCTGCTGCATATTTCTCTGTCTTCTCATTTTGCTAAACCTACTCTGTTTGGGGTCTCCTCTTTGCAGGCTGCAGGTCTGTAGTTCCTGTTGTTTTTGATGTCTACCCGCAGTGGGTATGGTTGGTTCAGTGGGCTGTGTAGGCTTCCTGTTCCCCTCTTCCTGATGGAGGGGTCTGGTGCCTGTGTTCTGGTGGATGAGGCTGGATCTTGTCTTTCTGGTGGGCAGGTCCATGTCTGGTAGTGTGATTTGGGGTGTCTGTGAACTTATTATGATTTTAGGCAGCCTCTCTGATAATGGGTGGGTTTGTGTTCCTGTCTTGCTAGTTGTTTGGCATAGGGTGTCCAGCACTGTAGCTTGCTGGTTGTTGAGTGGAGCTGGGTCTTATCATTGAGATGGAGATCTCTGGGAGAGCTTTCACCATTTGATATTATGTGGAGCCAGGAGGTCTCTGGTGGTCCAATGTCCTGAACTCAGCTCTCCCACCTCAGAGGCTCAGGCCTGACACCTGGCTGGAGCACCAAGACCCTGAGTCGTCAGCCACATGACTCAGAAGAAAAGTGAGGAAAAAAAAGAAAGAAAAAAAGAAAAAAGAAAAAAGAATTAAAATTAATAATGTTAAAAATATTATTAAAATAAAATAATTTATAAAGTAATAAAAAAGGAGAGCAACCAAACCAACAAACAAATCCACCAATAATAACATGCACTAAAAACTATATTAAGATAAATATAAAATTCAGAACCTAGTCAGTCGCATACAGCAAACCCCAATCTACAGTTGCTCCCAAATTCCACCATCTCAATTTTGGGATGATTTGTTTTCTGTTCAGGTATTCCCCAGATGCAGGGTACATCAAGTTGATTGTGGAGATTTAATCTGCTGCTCCTGAGGCTGCTGAGAGAAATTTCCCTTTCTCTCCTTTGTTCGCACAGCCTCTGGGGTCCAGCTTTGGATTTGGTCCTGCCTCTGCATATAGGTTGCCCTCTGGCATCCGTTCTTCCCCAGACATGAGGGGGTTAAAGAAGTGGCTGATTAGGGAGCTCTGGCTCCCTCAGGCTGGGGGGAGGGAGGGGTACGGTATGTGGGGTGACCCTGCGGTGGCAGAGGCCAGCATGACATTGCAACAGCCTGAGGCACGCCGTGTGTCCTCCTGGGGAAGTTGTCCCTGGATCACAGGACCCTGGCAGTGGCGGGCTGCACAGGCTCC
Source organism: Globicephala melas (assembly GCF_963455315.2). Taxonomy (NCBI): domain Eukaryota; kingdom Metazoa; phylum Chordata; class Mammalia; order Artiodactyla; family Delphinidae; genus Globicephala; species Globicephala melas. The sequence continues at coordinate 91,730,225 of NC_083321.1, forward strand.
CTGGAGGCGAGGGGTGGATAGTGACCTGTGCTTGTACACAGGATTCTTGGTGGCTGTAGCAGCAGCCTTAATGTTCCATGCCGGTCTCGGGTGTTGCGCTGATAGCCGTGGCTTGTGCCCATCTCTGGAGCTTGTTTAGGTGGTGCTCTGAATCCCCTCTCCTCGTGCACCCCAAAACAATGGTCTCTTGACTCTTAGGCAGGTCCAGACTTTTTCCAAGATTCCCTCCCAGCTAGCTGTGGTGCACTAGACCCCTTCAGGCTGTGTTCATGCAACCAACCCCAGTCCTCTCCCTGGGATCTGACCTATGAAGCTGGAGCCTCAGCTCCTAGCCCCCACCCGCCCCAGTGGTTGAGCAGGCAAATCTCTCAGGCTGGTGAGTGCTGGTTGGCAGCGATCCTCTGTGGGGGTAACTCTCTGCTTTGCCCTTGCACCCCTGTTGCTGTGCACTCCTTCATGGCTCCAAACTTCCCCCCCTCCACCCCCTATCTCCGCAAGTGAAGGGGCTTCCTAGTGTGTGGAAACTTTTCCTCCTTCACAGCTCCCTCCCAGAGGTGCAAGTTCCTCCCTATTCTTTTGTCTCTGTTTTTTCTTTTGCCCTACCCAGGTATGTGGGGAGTTTCTCGCCTTTTTGGAAGTCTGAGGTCTTCTGCCAGTGTTCGGTAAGTGTTCTGTAGGAGATGTTCCACAGGTAGATGTATTTTTGATGTATTTGTGGGGAGGAAGGTGATCTCCACATCTTACTTCTCCACCATCTTGAAGGTCCTTTTTGGGCTTAAACTTTTAATCACATAAATTTGTTAGATCCCAGAGGCGAGTCACTGCATGCCATGCAGGGCCACAGAGGAAGCTCCAGGTTTTTGTCGGGTGGCAAAGACAGGAGCAAGAGGAAACTCTAGGCCAGAGCCTTTAATGGGGTTTCTGAACTTGAGTTTACTCGGGAATAGCAGAGGAACTGCAATTCTAGAAGGCACAACATTGCAAGTTACAGGTCAGTCTGTGGAGAGTTCAGGATGGGCTGTATTTATCCCTCACAAATTCTTATCACTTCAGTTTTGCTGGACTCTGGTATCTAACTTCTCAACTCATTGAGACTCTCAGATGTTTTTGGTTCCCCTTCCCACTGTCCAGAAATTGCTTCAAGGCAGAAAGCCAGGGTGATTTGGGGATCCACTTGTTTGTTTCCCTTCTCTCAGGGATTACAGTAGTGCCTGCCTCTTGTTCAAGGTCTGATGAATGTTGTTTCACATATCTGTCCAGTTTTCCATTTGCTTACCCTGGGAAGCCAAGTCTGGACTCTTACTCCTTCAAAGCCAAAGTGGGTATTGCTTAATTATATATTCATATTTCACTTTATAATGTGTATTGCCCAATTACTTGCAATCCGTACCCCCCTAGGAATGTTTGAGTTTCTTCTTCCCTCAATAACTCTTATTTCTGTAAATCAAATAGGTATCAAGTCACATCAGATTTTTAAAGTTTGTATTTCTTGATTACTAGTGAGGATAAGCACCATTGTCCTCATATGCTTTTTAAATATAAATTTTCCCTGTTTATATGCTTTGGCAATGATAACTAGACACTCTTGCTTACCTGACACCGTCCTAGGGTATATTGTAAGGTGCATAAACAGTATTAGATGTAGAATATTTTTTGTGCTTACTTATGTTTGGATTTAATTGTACTTTTCATTGTTCTATTCTTCCCCAGACTTTCCTGCTTTCTATTTAATCGATTGCATTTCTTTTTAATTTACTTCTTTTATGCATTATTTTTCTCCTGTGTGTGTATGGGGGGGAGTTAGCTTTAAATTTTTAACATGGTTGCTGACTTGAAAATTCTAAATTTAATCAATATTTCTACCCTCTTCCTGAACAAAACAAGAAAGTCTGAACACTTTAGCTTCCAACTATTATGCTATATTTTGCTTGATATTATAGTCCATTATTTTATTTTCCACCTTGTTTTGTAAACCCCAAGTCAAGTATTTCCATTATTTTTATTTTATATAGTCAATTTTTGTTTATGTTACCCACATGTTCACCAGTTTCTTTATTCACCGTTTTGTTTTCCATCTTACTCTTTCCTTATGGGTTTAATTCCTTTCTAAAATTTTTCTCTCAGTGGGATTCCATGAGTTATAAACTCCTTTAATCTTTGCTTTTCTAAAGATATCTTTATTTTTCCTTCACGTTTGAAAGATAGTTTACATCAGGATGGAATTTTGAGTTGCAGTTATTTTTCCTCAGCATTTTGAAGACATATTCCATTATCCTCTGGGTTAAATATTGTCATTAAGAAGTCTGCTGCCGAACGGACTTGAGGTTATGGGGAGGGGGAAGGGTGAGCTGTGACAGGGTGAGAGAGAGTCATGGACATATACACACTAACAAACGTAGTAAGGTAGATAGCTAGTGGGAAGCAGCCGCATGGCACAGGGATATTGGCTCGGTGCTTTGTGACAGCCTGGAGGGGTGGGATAGGGAGGGTGGGAGGGAGGGAAACGCAAGAGGGAAGACATATGGGAACATATGTATATGTATAACTGATTCACTTTGTTATAAAGCAGAAACTAACACACCATTGTAAAGCAATTATACCCCAATAAAGATGTTAAAAAATAAAAAAAATAAAAAAAAAAGAAGTCTGCTGCCCAAGTAACTATTGTTTGTCTACAGAAAACTGTCTTCTATGTTTGATCTTTGACTGTTGTATTTAGCAGTTTCACTATGATGTGTTTAGTTATAGATTTTTAAAATTTATTTTGCCTGAATATTATGCATTTTTTAATATAATTAATCAAGTTTGTCATCAGTTCTGGACAGCTTTCCTCTTATGCATTCTCAGTGTTTTTCTTCTGGAACTCCTATTAGGCATTCATGGTGAGTTTATCATTCCATTTATTTTTACATTTTTCATATTTTCCATCTTTTTCTCACATCATATTCTACTTTGGTTAAAGCCTCCTGATCCTACTTCTAATTCATTTATTATCTTTTCTCCTATTTCCAACATGCTTCCATTGAGCTTTTAGTTCCAAAGACTGTATTTAAATTTTTTTTTATTTGGTTCATTTTAAAACCTGCTTGTTCTAGTCATTTCATAATGACTTATGCATGTATTAGAATCTACATTACTTTTTAAAGGTCTTTATTCATTTTAAACATACTTATATTATCTTTCAGATTGCTATTCTATTATGTCAACTTTCTGATACTCAAAGCTTCCTGTTGTTGGTGTTTGCTGTGCCTCAGGATGGACTAGAAAGATGTCAAGTGCCCAAGCAGGGCTCATTCTGGATGTCTGGCCTCATCTCTCTCTATGCATCTGCCTTATTTTTCTCTACTTTCTTTCAGATTGGCTTTCCCTGCTTCACATGGATTTGGCCAAACTTGGCTATCAGCTTCCTGATAGCCCAGCTCACCTGTTTACTACTATCTGTTCAAGGGACCAGCTCAGGCTGAAACTAGTCTCTTAGTCTCCTTTCTCAACTTCCGGAGGAGAAGATTGGATTGGCCCTGCTGGGTCATGAGTCTATGCTGGTCCTCTCAGGTATGGACAAGGAATCAGGGCCACATAATATAAAGACAGTTTCTGGACCACACTCCTATATCAGGCAGTAGTCAAAGAACTGGATGACTGTGGATTGGGAAGATACCCCTCAAAAATACTTACTACATCCTTAAGCAGAAATGTTATCCTTTGCATCATTACTGACAAAGTGACCTGGAGGCTCATAGATAATAACAGCGAAGAGAGGCAGAAAAGGGTCTCAGCAGATGCTCTGAGCCTCAAATTGTCATTTGAGACATTTCCACATGAGAGAAAGAATAGTGATCTAGTAACAGAAATGGCTAGGTAGCAAAAAGTTGACCCTTAAGTCCCCACCTTGTCTAGATGCTACAAGGTGGAGGATAAGAGTCCCCCATTAAGAGGACTCCAGAGGAAGCCATGAGCTCTGGGAGATCTGGGTTTTTATTAGCGCCAGAAGATAGAGTATTTGTGACAGAGTTCGCATACAGGACTTTTTGGTTTTTTACAATGCAATAGGACTGGTTGGGTTACAGGGGAAAGGACTAGGGGAAAAGTAAATAGTGAGAGATCAGCTGGCAGGTGGGGGTGGGAGGTGCAGAGCAGTATGGGAAGAATTCACAGTGCACGTGAGCTGACACTGAGCAAGGAGGCAGGGATGAGCATGAGTGTAGCTGATGAGAGTTGGTCACATGCTGGACCTGGTGCTCAGGGGTCACTGGGTTTCAATGCCTTTAAATATATCTTATATAGTCTTCCCCTTCCCTTTTTCCTGTTCTGTTCTTTCAGTTTTCATCAGCTCATTCTTTAAGATGCAACCCAATTCCCACTTCCCTTGGCAGGACTTCCCAGGGGCTCTCTAATCTACAGCGACCTCTCCTGCCTCCTGTGGCCCTTCTGGTCGCATCATTCATTTGATGATTACCTCTGCACTACTCTGTGCTATTGTTCCAAGCTTCCATCTACTCCTATATCATCAATTTAACTACCCAGGGTTTATGTTGGGTTTTACCAGTGAGACTGGAAGCTCCAAGAGGAGGAACGTGTCTTGCCCTTCTTTGTACCTGCTATAGCATGGTGGATAGTGACCTTCACATAGTAGGTGTTTAATATGTATTTATACTGACTTTCTGGGTTCTTGTTTATGACCTTCGGCACATCACTCTGTGACGTTCAGTTTACCTAATTGTAAAGCAGAGATAATAACCTCCTCTCTCCATTCATCTATTTTGTCTCTCAGTTGATATTTCTTGAGCACCTACTCTGTGTGAGGGTGAATGTGTGGAGTGAAAGCTTATTAACAGGATTGCTAAAAGCATCAAATAAGATATTGGATGTGAAAAATGCCAAGAAAAGCAAGAAGCACTTACAAAAGAAAGGCATTACTTAAACATTCACATTTAGACATTGGAACGTTAAATTATTTTATAAGCTCCATCCTGAGTTCCTATAGGACTCTGAGTCTATAGTACCTATGGTATAGCACTTATCACATTGTATGATAATTATTTGTGTATATTTCTATCTCTGCCCCAGACTGTGAGCTTCAACATGGAATCCCCAGCACTTAGCACAGTGCTTGCCACGTAATAGGTCTCTATAAATATTTTAAATAAATAAATGAATGAAAAAAAATCAGCTTCCAAACATGCTCAGCCTATAAAAATGTATTCAGACAGTAAGCACACTGACAAGAATTCTGTCCTAAGAATCTTGTGGACAGGGTTACAAATGGAAAAAAAAAAGTATGGATTTTGCCCTGAAGGAGCTTATAAATGGAATGGAGAAGCAGAGAATATGCATCTAAAAATGCCTTAAGATGATTTATCAGATTACCTAAAAGCAGTTGTATTTTTAAACTAGGACACTAGCATTGATGGATTTCAGAATAACAGGCAGGTGGAGTTAATCAAGAGAAGCTTTTTGGAGAAACAGGGAATTACATAGGGTGGCATTGACAATACAAACAAAATTTACAGTCTGCCACTTCATGGATGGAGGGGTTACATGGACCACTGGCGGTTTGCAGGGGTATTTGAGAGCTCTAGGGCCATAGTGCTTGTGGGAGACTTTCTGTCCCTCTGTTGAATACACACACGCACACACACACATCTTTGTGGCTACAGTGGTGGAGTGATGGGCTTGAAGTGCTTCCCTTCTCTGGAAGGAAATCCTCTGTCCTCAAGTGTTTCTTTCTTTGCTTTCACGTCCACCCTTTGAAGGTAGCCACTTTGCAGCTCTCAAGAGCTCTCTCTCAGGACTGGGCCTGCTCTGAAAGTGCCCCCGTTTCCAGCATGGAACACAAAACTCATTCAATTATGATTCTTTGTTCCAATGCCTTTGATCATCTTAGGGAGAGGTCATTTGAGTAGGTCAGCTGAGGGCAGAGCCAGGGTGACAATTGTTTCTCTCACTCAAGAGAAGAGGTGAAAGGCACAGGCCTCTGCTTTTGAAGATGTAACTTATTGCCTGGTTCACAGCCAGTCCTCCTCAAACAACATCCAGAAATATGGCCTCAGAGCTCACCCTACAATAGGTATTCTATGCTCATTGATTCAACAAATGTTTACTGTACTGCTATGATGCGCTAGCTATTATTCTAGGTGCCAGGGATGGAGCTGCAGGCAAGAGAAAAAAGTTTACTAGTTTCACAGAGATTATATTTAAGCGAGAGAAAAAGGAAATCAGCAAGTTAATTTTATACAAGATAATGTATAGATACTATTAAGAAAATAAACAATGGGGTCCTAGAGAAGTCTCAGGGAAAATGTCCCTGAAGTTGCAATATTTGAGCCAGGAGTTTAAGAATAATGAGGAACCAGCCATACAAAGAACTAAGGCAAGACTATTCCAGGCAGAGAGAAGAGTAAATGCAAAGTGCAGAGGCAGGAACAGAATTGGAGACTTCAAGACGTGTGCATGTGCTCACTCACACATGTGAGCACAAACACGCACACACATACATACACTAGAGTAAGAGCATTTCAGGAATCAAGATAGAAGACAGCAAAGGCCAGATCACACAGGCTTAGTGCCCCACGGTAACGCACTGGGATTTTATTCTGGGGCCAATGGGAAGCACTGACCGACCCACTGGAAGCAGGGGGACGATGGGACCCCCGCAGGAAAGGCTTCGTATCTAGCCTGTGTTGTGGGAAGCAGCAGCTGCTGTTGCAAGGTCTTAGAAGTGGTGAAACGCCCCATATGACCCTCAACCTTTCATCTCTCCTGAACCATGGCATTTTCAGGTGGAGACATTGTCCACAATCCTCAAAGGCTGCTTTAAGATATGACTTTAAGATAAACTGCAAAGCCCAGAAACTTGAGGCTACTTCTGTCTTGTGGGCTCCTTTAGAAAGGCCAATGAGTGGACGGAAGACCAATCAAAACTCTTTATGTCACCAGGGATCATCCAAAATCACTGAAGTCACCTCGGAATTATTTCAGACATATCAGTGCCTCTTCTGCATTGAAATATTCCTAATAAGCATTTTGTCTTGTTGGTGTATTCCATTATTGTCCTTTCTGGGAATTTTCCATTAGCCCGAACTCTTCCCCTGATGACATAGCCCAGCTCCTTCCCCACAAACATAGAATGTTGGATCAAGAAGGCATCTTAGAGGATATCTCATCCAATATGCTTGGTTTATAAATGAGTAAGTGGAGGTTCAGAGAAGGCAAATGACTTGATAAAAACCGTATAATCCGTATCTTTGGGTCTCAGTCTTATCTCCTTCCAGTAGACTTGGCTAGCATGAAGAAGGACAGATTAGGTAAGTTTAGACTGGCCTCTTGATTCAGAAAAAGAGTCTCCACATGAAGAAACCAATTCAAAGTTTGCCAACACGGAGAGTCTGGGAAGCAAAAATGAAATGTTTGTGATGGACGGGATAGCTCCTCAAGCTCCAGCATCTATAACTCAGAGCCTCCAAAACAAGGCGGGAGAGTGATGACCATGGGGCCTGAAAATCTCATCAGTGTTTTTACATCTGCAGGAGGTTTCAGGTGAAGTATCCTGGTGGGGGGTCGTGTTGACAGCAAGTCCTTGCTCTTCATTCATGGGAGCCAAGTGGCTCACCTTGGGGCCTGGGAAGACAGGTGCAGGGCAGGGGAGGGCCAGCTCTGTATGAGGGGTGAAGGGGATGGGCCCTGGTAATCCAATATCCTCTTGGAGACACTCAGTGCTCCACTCCAAATCCATCACTGCAAATGAACCAGGTGACAGGATTAAATATCCCCTAATTGCAGTCCCCCGGGAGGGGCTGTGCCAGCTGTCTCTTCCACATGCCCAGCCCAGCAGATGGGAGATCAGATATCCAAGGGTCACTTCTGATGGCCCAGAAGACAGCCTGGGTCCTGGCCACCCGGGCTGAGTGGAAGGAGGAACAGAGGGCAGATTGGGGTGCTGTAATGGGTCTGAAAAACAGAATATTTACTACCATCTGCCCCTTAGCATCTATGTAGTAAGGTCTGCACTACTCTGTGCCTCCTGCTTCTTTGTCCTCCGCATTCACCAGGACAGGATATGGGCTGCTGCACCTTCTCCTCCTGCCCTCTGCAACTCACTGCTAGAAATGGAGTTCTGCCTCAGAAAACCAGATATCCTCACGGGCATGTGGAAGTCCACCTGCCCAGCCCTTGTCTCTGGCCCAGTCTGCTCCTCACTAAACCCTCAGAGGCAAGGATTTCTCGTTATTCCTTCCAGACCTCTTGGAAGAGAGGCTCTGTAGGGTTGCTGGGCTGTGTATTCTAGCATCCTGGGCTTCAATAAAGGGCGGGTTCTTCAAATTCCTTGAGGACCAGGGCAAGAAGAAGAGGGACTTACATTTGGGCTCAACAAATGGACTTGAGCGCCAAATAAAGCTCCTGACCAGGGGAAGCTGTCCGGGTGCAATTGGCTGGACTGAGAAAGCCTGGAGCAGGGGAAGAGCAGGGTGACTTTTGTCAGGCTCTAGGCTCTTTTCTTCTGAGACCTTTTCACTTGGGGTGATCTGCCATTGTCTTCCCTCAAGACTGCATTTACCCAAATCAACTCCCATCCAAGAGCGCTGGGCAGTTCTGTGGGAATAAGATGCATTTTCATTGAGCTGAAATCATGATATTGTAAAATCAGCAGGAGCAGGTATAAGCCAAGAAAAGCTCTCCATCCAGGGAAGGCGCCAACTCACGGGTAGAAAGAAGGTCTGTGCGTCAAACCTCACTGGGGCTCAGGCAAAAGCTAGAAACAGGCATCTAAAGGAGCCCTCAGCCCACGACGCCAGGACTGAAAAAGACTCTGGGGACCTTTGAAACAACACGATTGTTGAGAAAGACAAGACCTCAACAGAGGGGTCAGGATTCAGGTCAGTTTTCCTTGGGGCAGCTGGAGAGCTCTGAGGTCATGGGCCTCTGGACTTAGAAGAGGGTCTGATGCTGATCCAGCTCTAACTGATCGTTTTTCTCTTTTTAAAGGGTCTACCATGTCCTTAGAAATATGCTAAGGGCAAAGGTGATTAAGACCAATACTGTTTTTGCCCTCAGGGATCATGTTTGACTTAGGGAAGTCACTGCATTGCTCCAAACTTCAGTTTCACCATCCATCAAATGGAAGGTGTGACATCTACCCTAGGTCCTTCGGAGAGTTGCTGAGAGGCTCACATGAGATGACCGAGGGAAAACTGCTCTGGAAAAGCTCTTTGGCAGGTACTATAAAAGTGAGCAGTATTTGGAGTAATGCGTCAGCTGAGAGAACAATGTAGTTGAGTTACCACAAAGCTGAGACCTCCTTCCCTTTCTCCCTGGTTTCCCCTCCCTTTATTCTAAACAGAGACTTAGTCCAAAGAGAATCATCCCATGCTTGATGATAAAAGGGACGATGGGATTTCCGGGTGGTCCTCTGGGGCCACAGATAGGAGCCCTGCAGTCCAGGATGCCAAACAAACCAGGTGATTTGTGAGCGAGGCAGCAGCAGAGCTATAGGCTAAGAACAAAGGACTTGGCCCATTTCCGTGTCTCTGCAGTGGTCACACACCAGCTGAGCACATCAGCTTCTACTTGTGTCCCAATTTTAGGAAAACCAGAAATCTGGAATCTCGACATAACTCACAACCCCTGAAAAGGACAGGCGGTTAGAGCAGGATGGTTCCTGGTAATGGTGTCTTCGGGCTAATCATGTGTTCCCATATAGGCCAGTGAGCCCAAATGCTGGAATTACCTGGGAGATTTGTCAACATACAGATATCCAACTTCTACCGCGAGAGATTCTGGTTTTGAAGGTTTTGGGGTGGGACCTCAGAAAGGATTCTGATCTACCAGAAAGCTTGAGAACCTCATATATAGACAATCCACCCATGTCTTGTCTGTTTTCATTATATGTTCAGGACGGAGCACAGAATAGACATTCAATAAATGTTTGTTGACTGAGTAAATGAATTTATTAAAATATATCCAAATACACTCAAGTAAAAAGCAATGAATGGCAAAAAGCAAACTTTTTTTTTTAGGATTTAGAAGTCTGCTAGGATCCAGCTGTATCTGATTGTCTTTCTGACTCTCAATTCTTCAGGGTACAAAATTGAGAAACCTAAATTTGACTCTTTTGTGCTTTCTATTAGGTTTGTTCTGAATAAATGAAACCTTGCTCCCATTGGCATAAGATACAGTTGATGTAAAAATGGTTTATTCTTGCTCTTTCCTTCAATATATTTTATTATTATTAATGCATTATCAGTAATAATAATAATAGTAAATGCCTTTATTTCATTTCCTCATTAGAGATCTTATGAAAGAGATAGGGAATTACTATCCCCACTTAACAAAGGAAAAAGCTAATGCATAAAGAGGCCATAGAGCTCATCCCTGCAATCACCCAATTAGAAAACAGCAGGATTGGACTCTTGACTCCAAATCTGATATTCTTCATACTCTAGCAAGCTTCCCCTGCAGATGTGAATCCAGTGACCTCCCACGTATGTCACTCCAAATGTGCAAAACAGAATGACTGGAATCATCCACAAAGCACCAGGATGTGTTCCTTCACCAAAGAATCCCTTCTTACAAAAGCTCTTCATTTTATGTAGGATCATTAAGAGGTTAAGTAAGACAGATAATGTAAAGAATCACTCACTGCTAATTGAAATGCAGGCAAATCATCTCTGAAATGATAATGTAAGTTAATAGGAAAAAGGAACTCATTCTCAAAAAAATCTGGTTTATATGTGACTTTTCAGGAGTATACCTATCACGGGAAAGTCAGGTAAATGTAGACACGCATATACCACACTTCTATAGGAAATACAGTCCTGAACTGAAAATAAATTGACAGATAAGCTGCTTTTCCTTTCTTCTCTCCCAGAGCCAGGTCCTCATTCCTCAGAATGTTCCAGCATCCCAGCCACGGCACTCAGTCAGACCATAGGCTCACGTATTTTCAACTAGGCAACTTTAGCTGAAAGAAGCTATCAATGGAGTCCAACAAAAGCAGCACAGCCTTAGGCTGGATCTAGATGAGGCCCAACTAATGAAAATGATGGCGATTTTCTGAATACTCTAAACTTCTGGATTTTGAAAACGTCATCTGCTCCAGAGGCAAAGATGATGACTGAATATTTAGCGCAACCTATTATCCTAAATATTTTAAACAATGCGTAAATCCATGACTTTCTTTAACTCCTGGCTTTGGCCATTTATTTTTTAACACCTTTATTGGAGTACAATTACTTTACAATGTTGTGTTAGTTTCTGCTGTATAACAAAGTGAATCAGCATATACCCAGAGAAAACCATAATCCAAAAAGAGACATGCACCCCAATGTTCATTGCAGCTCTATTTACAATAGCCAGGACATGGAAGCAACCTAAGTGCCCATCAACAGATGAATGGATAAAGAAGATGTGGCACTCATATACAATGGAATATTACTCAGCTTTGGCCATTTTGAGCGGAACTGATCCAGTAATTTATCCTAATGTCAATTTGATTAAATAGCCAATCAATTCAGTTTAACATCTGGCTACTCCAATGAATGGACTAACTGACGAAATAGACCAATAACCTTGACAATGGATTTTGGAGACTGTAGGAAGTAGGAAGTCACCAGCTTCCCAATGTGGGACCACTTGCTATAAAGCAAGGGCTGAAGCAGACATGAGTGGAATAAAAATGCCCTTTATTCTCTATAGGTGTCTCTGGGGCCCAGAGAGATGGACATCCTTTCCCTGGAGAAGCCTGGTTGCCTTATGGAGAAGCCTGGCTGCCCACCAGCTCTCCCAGCTGCCCCTCACCCGCAGCCAGCCCTCAGGCACGCAGGTCCCTGTCAGCTCTAGCAGAGGGTGGGGACTGGTCAGGTCATTCATTGGTTCTGAAGTTTCTTCTACTTAAACCAATTTGTTAGGTGCTTCGTGATTTACGGCCACAGTGGAAAATGAGGCTGGGTATTGATTCTCGGCCTTTTCTATTGCAAATGGGTGCAGTGTCTTATAGTATGTCAGAATAATAGCAGTGGGCACTCTATCAATGTCAAATGTTAAAAATGATCAGCTATTGTGATGTAGGAGATTAAATATGGAAGCGTGATGGGTATATACAAGTGAAACGGCAATAATAAAGGGATTTTTATGTTGGGCTCATTGCTCTCTAGAACCCACCTGGGGAGCTATTAGAACCTATTGTGCTGATCAGTGACATATCACCATGGGTTAAAGGACGGGACAGGTGTGCCCCTCCCCAGGTGCTGTTGAGCCTGGCAAAGTGGAATTGGAGAACCCAGGTGAAGAGATCAGAGTTCACCTGGCCCTACCTTCCGGAGCTTGAGTGCAACTTCTAGGATGACTAGGAAGGAAAAGTACAAGGCAACCAAAAGCAATCAGAAATGCCGGAGGTCACTATATCCCTTCTTATTTTCTCCTGCGGTGATGGCTCAATCTTTAAAGTCAGCCAAGAGAATTTGTCCTCTTCTTTAAGGTCTCTGGAGAGATGGCAATCCCATTTTGTGCAACTACAGAGAGTTACAACTGGAATAGATCTCATTGATCACCTTGCATAGTCAACTTTCCCTTTTAAAATTCAGGGAATTGAGGCCCAGAGAAATAGAGATATGCCCAAGGTCACACAGGCGATGAGTGCCAGAGTTGGACCAAACCCAGGTCCAGGCTGGAAATCTCCTCACCGTCTGTCCTCATCTGCCATATGTGTCTGATGCCATCATGTCCTCTAGATCAGCACTGCCCAACAGAAATACAATGGAAGCCCTATCCGTGGCTTTAAATATTCTAGTAGCCACATTAAAAAAGTGATAAAAAATAGGTGAAATTAATCTTAAGGTATTTTATTTAATCTAACATCTTAAATATCATTCAACATGTAATCAATATAAAAATTACTGATGTATTTTACATGATATGTTTCACACTAAGTGTCTGGGTGTATTTTATAATTGCGGCACGTGTCAGTTTGGACTAGCACATCAAGTGCTCCATAGCTGCGTGGGCTAGTGGCCTCAGCTCTAAATGGAGTTGTCTGGGGCCTGGGGAATGTATCCATATCCCCTAGGGAGGTATGTAGGGCCTAGAGGAAGGCATGTGTACTTTGAAAAAGCAAATAAATACTACAATACACTTGGAAATTTTTTTTAAAAACTCATTTATAAGCACATACTACAGACCATAAACCTTGACAAAATCTTAGTGAGGGCACATTGAAGACAGACTGTCAGTCACAGATGGGACGTTTCAGGGAGGTATGAAAAGTATATTTGAATTTCTGGACATTGTAAGGGGCCTTGGAAATTTTTTATGTTTGCCGAAAATAGACATGAATTTACAAAGACTAAGAAATGGACTAGCCTTCTGGGGCAGAGCAATTTCTCAGATGATGTTGTCATCAGCATATAAGTTACCAAACTCATTTTCTGAGAGCAAAACCAAGTTTGAGAACTGCAGAGTGTCATGCAGAGGTTGAATTAAGCCTTAGACTTTATGTCAGAGACCAGGGAACCCTTGAAGCATCCATCTGCCTGAGTCACCGACGCCCCTTTCTCAAGCACACAGTGGAATGGCAACCTTGCCAGGCATGTCCTTTGCAGATAGGTCCATCCATGGCCTGGAATGTCCACTGGGTACACCCAGGGTTGGGGGAAGGAGAAGTCATGGTCCCCAGCTTCAACCTGGAGATCAGCCCATGGCCAGCAGGTGGGGAGGCAGGAGCTGGGGGAGAGCGGCGATCAGGGTACCATGCAGCTGCCTCCGTGTTGCCATTCCTGAGAGCAAGCCGACCACATAATGCACGCAAAGCCAGCCTGAGATCTAACACCAGGTCCCTTTCAGCCAGAGACAGGTTGTCACTCTGACAGCTATCAAACCAATCAAAAGGGTAAATTAAGGTGTCCTTGTTTTTTCTTTTTGGAGGGGTAAGGGGTAGTTAAAATGCTGATCTCCAAGTGACAGTTTTCTGAGCTGAGAGTGAACTCTCACTGCTGCCATCCTCACTCTGGAGGCTCTCCAGAGGAGCATATCAGGGAAACCAGGAGGCTTCTTCCAGACCTACTTACTCCCTAAGGGCATCCAGGCACAAGTCACACTGTGTGATCTGCCCCTTGGGACCCAGAAGGGGAGAGTGCCAGTCTCCACCCATTCCCACTGCACTGGGAGCCAGGGATCAACTTTCCACTTTTGGGGGAGAAACTCCTCCTTTTCGCCTTAATTGCAGCCTTAATAATTAAGTGGGTGCTTTCATGATGTGGGCGTCTCATTACAGAGTGACACTGGAAACGCACGCACACAGAGGCACACACCTTCATGCACACACGTGTATTCTGGAAGCCAGGCATTACATCATTTTAAAAAAATTATCATAAGCAAAAATTTTAAATAAAAAACAACAAGGGATATATGTGTGCTTAATTAAAAGAGAACTTTATTAGCTGGCACTAATTAAAGCACGTTATGATGTCTGACAAATGCCTAGAATAGTTTTGATGCAAGTAATTTGTTTACGACTAGAACTTGGTGGAAAAGTTCAAGCAATTTTATTTTTCCCTGGGTAGCACCGCGATGTCTGGGGGATAATTAACCATTAGTGGTTTAATAGCAGAGGCACATTCATTATCCCGCTTTCTGACTCCTGCCAAGACATTCATGTTGAGTGATCAAGCGCATTCCACCTCCATGTACCTGACAGCTGACCTCCCACTGGCAGCTGAACCCATTTCACAGATGAGATTTCCGGAAGCCAAATGCCTGCTCTCTGGTCCATCCAAGATCTCAGATGTGTTCAAGATGGACTTCCTCACGGAAGAGGGGCATCTTCTAGTTGGCGTGTTCTTTATAATCCCTTCCTTATGTGGGTGTCCCTGGCCAGTGGACAGGCACTATCATGAGTGTGCTGTTTTGACTCTCTCCCAGGAGCTCTGGGGCTGACCCAGAGAACAGCAACTCCATTCCGAAGCTAGGAAGGCCTTGGCTGGCCCCCTCACAGGTCCTTCCTGTTGGCCACCTCGTCTGTTCTTCCTTCTCCTCACACCACCAGGGCGAGGACAGAGCTATGCCGATATCCACACACTAAGCTGTCCACACATACAATCAGAAAAAGCCTCAGAGTTTAACCCCAAGTCATCATTTTTTAAAACGGAAGTATAGTTGATGTATAATGTTGTGTTAGTTTCAGGTGAGCACAAAGTTAGTTTCAGGTGTTAGTTTCAGGTGGCTCACAAAGTATTCTTTTTCAGATGCTTTTCCATGATAGGTTATTAAAAGATATTGAGTATAGTTCCCTGTGCTATCCAGTAGGTCCTTGTTGTTTATCTATTTTATATGTAGTAATGTGTATCTGTTAATCCCAAACTCCTATTTTATCCCTCCCCCCCACCCCAAATCATCTTAATTGTCTGCGCAAGCATGAATATATATACCACACTTTGCATTGGTTTTTATGTCTGTGCAGAATGGTTCAATGCCCTGCTCTGAGCAACATGCTTTTTGGGGGGCAGGGGAATGGACTAATTGACCTCCTGGGGCCCCATCTAGTCTGTAAATCTGAAACAAGGAAAGGTCACTTCTTAGTCAACTCTGTGGCTTGCCTCCCACTGTTCTTAACCTAGGCATACTTCCTGGAGGCAAGAAGACAGACTTGGAAGAAGATAGTAGTCAAAAACATTCTCTACTTCGTCACACAGACCCGCCGAGGATTCCCCCTCTTTCTCCTTCTTTTTTTTTATTTTTTCCTTTTTCTTAAACCAAAGTTTGAAGCTAAATCCACTGTGGGCTTAAGGAGGCACTTTAAACTTCACTGACTTCAGAGTTTAAATGGGAAGACTTGACAGGTATGCTAATGCTCTTCTATTAAGTCTGCAGAAAATGACATTAAAGGTATTGGTTAAAGACACGGCTCAGTGTTTGAGCAATTTAATGAAGTGTTACACACAAGCTGACCTTGTAGAGGGAGAAGCTCACGGCTCTCTCTGCGTTTCGGGAGGCCCTGGCCACTCTGTTTGACATCTGAGCTTAACACCAACCCCAGACTCATTACTGTCTTCGAGGTTCTGGGAGCCGCCGAGGGGGAGACCAGCCTTTGCTTGTAAAGTCCAGTGACAGCAATGAGAGGTAAAAATAGTGGCTTCTGATCCTCGGCTGCGTGAAGCCAGAGGTGCCGATTTGAATGACATGTCCGGTTTTCATAAACATGGGCCGTGGTCCCCTGGAGGAGCCTGAACAGGGGAAAGGAGGGGCTCCTAGAGCAGGCAAGGTGGACAGGGTCAGCCGTGTGTAAAGGCCAGAGCTTCCTATGGCATCTGAACGCCAGGTGAGCTGGTGGAGCTCGGAAGGTGGGGGTGTCTCTGCCAGTAGAGTGGGCAGCCCCACAGGGAGTTCAGGTCAAGGTTCCCTGAGCATGCATCAGCACTAGAAAGATGTGAACCCCTAGAAAAGGGCAGGTTCCCCAGACTCCTACAGCAACCTCAATTCTTCACCAACTCATTCATTCATTCATTCATCATGAGTTTTTGAGCACCTGTTGTATATCACATCTCTCTCCAATTGCCCCCGATTCACTATGTTCCAGCCATGCTATGGTCTGCCAATTCCTAGAACGTTCAAAACTCCTCCCTACCACAGGGCCTTTGCACATACTTTCCCCTCTGCCTGCAATACTCTTCTGAGATTTTCATAAAGGTAGCCATTTTAATCCATCCAATATCAGCTTACACATATTCCTAC
Organism: Globicephala melas; assembly: GCF_963455315.2. Taxonomy (NCBI): domain Eukaryota; kingdom Metazoa; phylum Chordata; class Mammalia; order Artiodactyla; family Delphinidae; genus Globicephala; species Globicephala melas. The sequence goes on from NC_083321.1 coordinate 91,746,944, forward strand.
CAGAGGGGCAGATGGGTTTAGAGAAGTATAAGGCCCACAGGTCTTGCTTGGTATATGGTAATTAATAATTGTTATTAGACTTATGATCCTTTGCTTTTGAGTGGCTCATTATACCTTTCAAAGTTCCCTCATATGTTATCCATTTGGGGTTTCCCCGCAACCTCCTAAGTCAGACAGAGGATTTGCTGGCTATTCTTATGTTGATCAGGTAGCCTGAGGCCATCAGAAACTGTGCGTGTCCAAGGCAACTGTGCTGACCCCAGACCAGGATCCAAGTCATCTGAGTTTCCGTCGCTGCAGATGGTCCACATATCTCTCTCTGTCGACAAAGTGGACACACATGTAAGGGCCAGGCCTGGAAAGCAGCTCTCAGAACCCCTCAGCATGGGGAGACGTGACAGGTGAATGAGCCGTGATTCCTGCGTCGGGCACGGTGCTGGCAGGGCGGACACACAGAGGGCAGCCCTGCCCTTAGGAACCTGTGCCCCTGGCCTGAGGGGCAATGAGAGGAATGTTTGACACGTCCCTTCTGCTCTCTCCTATCTCTCCTTCCCTTCCCTCTGCCCCCCCTTAGCCTGTGCTCAGAGCTGCCACGTTTCCCTTGCTCTAGTCAAGCTGGCTTGTTCAAGCAGAATTCTTTGGAGGAAGAGCCCAGTCCAGGTTTTCCAGGAGAGATATTCATCCATCAGTGAACATCTGTTGAGCGTGACCTCTGCACCCTCCCTTCTGTTCAAGCTCTAAAGATAATGCCTGACGTTACTGAGCTGTTGCCCATGCAGGCTCTGCTGCCTTCCTCCACCCTCACAGCAATCCTAGGAGAGAAGGCCAACCGTGTCCCCATCTTGCAGGTGAGGAAACTGGGATTGGAGAGGTAAATAATGTGTCTAACATCACACGGTAACAGCTGATACAAGCTGGCTGTGAACTCGGGGTTGTCTGACTCAGGGTTGCCCAGAGTCAGGGCCCAGAGGGCTCTGTGCAGTTGTAGTTGGTGAAAATGGTGCCCCCTAGAGGTGTGGGTGCACAAGATGGGCAGCTGCACACAGAGGTGCTGGCCAAGGGTTTAACCATCATAAGATTCTCCTGCTTATGATTCCCTTACAAAGCCACCAGACGACAGTACAGGCAGGGGGCACCTCCTCTACTGCTGGGCCGTGTGGCACCTTCAGAAAAGAGGGATCTTTGGGGTTGGAGCAGTCTCAGGGGGCTTCATGGAGAAAGCAGAGTTTGAGATGCCAGATCTCAGATGGACAGGACTCAGTGGCCTAATGGTAAAGAAATCCTTTTCATTAACATGAATAATTTTGTGCCTGGCCCTACTGTGGGTATGTTACATTATTATCTCATTTAATTTTTTAATTGACATACAGCACTGTATAAGTTTAAGGTGTACAACATAATGATTTGACTTACATACATCATGAAATGATTATCACAGTAGGTTTGTTGTGTATATATCATCTCATATATATACAACATTAAAGAAATAGAAAAATATATTTTCTCCTTGTGATGAGCACTCTTAGTTACTCTCTTAAATTTCACATGTAACATACAGCAGTATCTTAATTATAGGTATCATGTTGTGTATTACATCCCTAGTACTTAGTTATCTTACACCTGGAAGTTGGTACCTTTTGACTGCCTTTATCCAATTCCCCCTTCCCCAACTCCTACCTCTGGTAACCACAAATCTGATCTCTTTTTCTATAAGTTCATTTGTATGTTAGTTCATTTTTTGTTGAAGTATAACTGACCTACAACACTATGTTAATTCCTGGTATACAACATAGTGATTCGATATTTCTATATAATTTCAAAATGATCACCATGATAATCTAGTTACCATCTGTCACCATACATAGATCTTACAGAATTATGGACTACATTCCCCACATTGTACATTTCATACCCACGACTCATTTATTTTGTTCATAATGACCCTGTGAGGTAGGTGAGTGAAGACCTGAGACTCTGATCTTTCCTCTGCTGTTCTGACTCCTGTCCACTGTGATCTGGTGGAAAGAGTAAGGACTTTGGGTCTTGCAGACACACATCTGAAGCCTGTAGGATGCTGTGCTGTGCAATCCCAGGCCGGGTGTTGGGGAAGGTGTGTATAAGAACAGTATAAACATGGTTGAAACACACACACATACACACACATAGGCTAATGAATGGTCTTAGAGTTGGACTATTGAACATGATAAAATGTTGACTTGATTATTCTAACTGGACCCTAAGTAGCTGGTGAGGCTTTCAAGGACTGCATGTAGGGGTCAAACAAGCAGGTTTCAGCCCCAGATACCAGTTCAAATCCCCACTCCGCTACCTACAAGCTGCATGACCTTGGGCAAGTTCAATCACTGTAGCTCTGAAATGAGGACAACACAGCATCTCGTCCTGGGCTTGTTGTGAGAATTAGGAGTAACTCCGTCAAAGTGCTTGGAGCTCCGCCTGCCCTCCCATGGTGCATGACGCATTGGCTACTCTTAGCAATTCACTGAGTCTTCCCATTGAGCACCTCTCCTGAACCAAACCCTGTGGGAAATAGAAAAAGGAAGTAGGCCTAGACTTAGCCTTGGGTGTGTATTCAAATAACTAATTCAGCCCAGAAGGGGATCAGGTGCTGTTTCTGAAGTACAAGTAAAGCATTTCTAGAAAGAGATCAGTCCTGACTGGGTGGAGAGAAAAACAGTGAGCTGGAGCTTGGGGAAGGGGCAGGGTTTTAATAGACGGAGAGAGCAGCAAGCAGTTTACTGTTCTCACCACATCCATCAGGCGTCAGCTAGTGGGGTGTCTGATGCACCCAGGTGACACCTGCTAAGAAGAAAAAGAAGTCAGTTAAACAGGTAAACTAGCATCGCCCCCTAACATGGCGGAACTCTCCATCCTAGCGCCAGTAAAGATCTCTCTGGCATGTTGACAGACAGAAGCGCATTCCTGTTTACTATTCATTTTGGAGCCCCTGTGCAGACCCAGCCTTACCCCACTCCATCCAGGACTTTATGCAAAGGGAAGGGCTAAACCAACACTGAGTGGCACCCACCTGACTCTTAGCTTTGAGTCAGGCATGATTAGAAATAGGACTGAAGGGGAAAGATTCTCGGAAAGACGGCATGAGGTGGAAGCCTGGGGCCCAGCCCTTAATCCCATGGTGCTTCTTAGACTAGGACACCCCTTCCCTTTCCCCCCCAACCTTTCTCTTTTTTAAATTGAAGTGTAGTTGATTTACAATGTTTCAGATGTACAGAAAAGTGGTTCATTTATACATATATATATATATATTCTTTTTCAGATTATTTTCCATTATAGGTTATTACAAGATATTGAATATAATTCCCTGTGCTATTTAGTAGGTCCTTGGTGATTATCTATTTTATGTATAGTAGTATCTGTTAATCCCAAATCCCTCCCCCCACCTTTCCCCTTTGGTAACTATAAGTTCGTTTTCTATGTCTGTGAGTCTATTTCTGTTTTGTAAATAAGTTCATTTGCATCATCTTTTTAGATTCCACATATAAGTCATATTATATGGCATTTGTCTTCCTCTGACTTACTTTACTCAGGATGATAATCTCTAGGTCCATCCATGTTGCTGCAAATGGCATTATTTCATTCCCCCTCCAACCATCCTTTACTTTTTCTTTCTTTTTTTTTTTTTTTTTTTTGCTTTTCTGGTCCTCTTTCTTCCTTTGCTTTCCTTCCCTCCCTCCAGCCTTCTCTCCCTCCTTCCCTTCTTTCTGGCTGAGTGCTATTTTTGGAATTGAATTAAGAACCCCTTCTGCCTCCTACAGACATACACTCTAACATCTTCGTCCCCAACCCACATCATGAGCCAGAGACTCAGCTTCCCTTTTTCCTGGAAGATGGACAGGTGATTTATAGCTGGGGGCAGAGAAGAGAGAGAAAGAACAGCAGAAATAATCCTCAGGCCAGGAGACAGTCTCGTCTCCTAAGGAGGAAAATCAACCCAGGAAAGAATTCACTCACAAATCTTTTGAAGGGACATGGAGGAAAGTGGAGAGATTTTTCCCTTCTCCTTCAGGAAAAAAGCTTTTAAAATAAATAGCTGACACGTCTCTTATTTGAGTAATTCTCTGCTGGTTATAAATGTGCCACTCTAGAATGCTTTATTTAGAAGTTAAAAAAAAAATGTATTCTCCAGAAGAGGGCTCAGCAACACCCAGGAGAGCCAGGCTCACCCTCGCCTGGCCCTCCCAATGCCCAGCTTTGGACATTTATATATTTGCCAATAATCTGATCTAGTTAATACTTTTTTTAAAAAAAAAAAAAAAAAAAGGAGAGACAGCTGGTTCTCCCACACACATCTGACATTTTCCTTTATGCCTGGCTTAACTTTTTTATGACAGCCTGGATTCACTCCATTGGAGAATTTCTCTCTTCAAATGAGCTTTGTGTTTTATGTTTGAAAATTTTTCTTTAGACAAACCTAGTAATTTTTCAAGTGAAAATGTGTACACTTGAAGCGCTTAGGAAGTTTCAGGATCCATCCGATCGGCACAGAAATCTGAGGTTATTCAGGCTAAAGTCCCCATATCTAGCTGCAGTCTTAAAAAAGTAATAAAAAGCAAGTGATATATTTTAACTTGTTTTTTAAGCAAAAACCTCCAGACTGTCAGTTTCGTTAAGTAATTGATTAGTACCTCTGCACACTTCCCACTTTTCCCCTGTGAATACAGATATGAGGCTGCTCCTGGAGTGTACCAGATACTTGTCTTGGAGTGGGAAAGGAAGATAGGCCAACTGGGTGTCCTTTCTCTTCCCAGTGGGGAGATAAATTTTTCCTCTGGTGGCTCATGTCTGCTTCTTCCCAAGGCAGGGGCTCTTTGCCAGGCCCATGTCCAGTACTTACACGGTGTCCTAGAAACATGTAGACTTTGGGAGTCCAGCACCCAACCTTGAACTTGACTTGCGCTTTACTGACTGAATCACCTGAGAATGCCTGCTTGACCTCTCTGTTTTATCCATCTGTAAAAAAAGGAGTTACTCAAAATCTCTACACTACACATTGTACTAAGTGAGATCATACGTGTGCTTGGTAAACACGTCATCTCTGTATGATTTTATTTGTTGGTTTAACTTGGAGGGAAACCAGATCGCTTAACAGCCCACTCCCTTCAGACCCTTTGGTGATCCAGCCAGAGGCAGAATGTCCAGTTCAACCTCTCATTCCTACCTCATCATACCCTTATTTACAGGGTTAAGGTAAATATACGTGGATAACAAAGACACCATCTGCACGCTTGGCCTTCCCCTGAACCCACCTGCTCTGAGGTTCAGGGGCATCTCTGACCCATAAGAACTGCATTCCTTGTTCGAACTACATCTTTTGATTTGGCCACACTGATACCATCTAAGTAAACCCATCCATCAGTGGAGTATGGGTCCTTTTATCTCTAGTTGTGCTCAAAGTGTGGTCCCTAGACCAACAACATTGGCATCGCCTGAGAGTTTGTCAGAGGTGTAGAATCCCAGACTCCCACCCCAGGCCTACTGAATCATAATCTGCATATCGGCAAGACCCCGGAGAATTCGTACGCACATCAGCTTGAGGAGCATAGCCCCAGAGCACGGTAATATTGCGGGGGTGCAAGCTTCAGTCAGGGAAGGACCTTCCATCCCTCATATCCCGCTGCTAAGGGCCTGGAGCATCTAACCCATAAAGTGTTGCCAGACAGACACCAGCTCCTACAGTGGTTGCCTGGTCGCTGGAGACTCTTCAGCCTCTTTTCCTTTTTCTCCTCTAACACTTGCTACGACAAGGCACAAGGTTTGGGTAGACTCAGATATTCAAGGCCTGAGACTAAAGATGGAAGGTTCAGCTGAGTTCTGAACTGAGAATATTCCCAAGATTCCTTCCATCTCTACTGCACTTAATGTTTTGCATATATCACATGCTTGATCCTCTGAGCACCTGGATGGGGGAGGGGCCAGGTAGGTCTTCAGAGAAGGGAAAGAATCTGCTCCATCCACTCATGATGGTAGGATGGGGGCTAGAACTCTGTCTGGTGTGCATAGCGATTTACAAATTTGTGCCCCTTAGATGAAGCCTGGATAGAATTTGAAGGGCTTCTGCAACTAAGGGATCTGTGAATTCTAGAGATATCGGACAGAGGTTTGCAGCCCAATCACCACTAAATCCATTAATTTAGCCTTCCAAATAGCCCTGTCCACTCACCCAGGGCTAGAGACTCAACTCCTGGAGTGGAGTCAAAACTGCAGATACCACTCGCCAATCAGCCCACAGCATTGATTGAACGCCCACTGTGGGCAGCACATCACGCCAGGCCTGCGGGGGAGTGGGCAAGGATCACAGCAAAGAAATGTGCTTTGGGAGGCATGAAGGAGGACAGTGTCCAAAATGCTGTTCAGTGTTCTGTAGAGAGAGATATGTCCAGTAAACGTTTACTTGAGTTTTGTGCCAGCAAAAATAAACTCTCCCCACAGTTGAGTCTGTATGCTTTTTTTTGTTAGAAAATTAAAAAAAACACTGTATAACTCAATGAATATCCCTCTTTTGCCTCAGCTGCCAGAAAACCCAGAGTAATTCTGCCCAAATTGTGTAATCGACTCATTTCAGAAGCCTGAACGTGTCTACTGCTTCTGCACTCCTTCAATAGTCTCTCTTACTTTTTGTTTTGTGTTTTGGTGTGAAAATCACTTTGAATCCTTTTCTGGTAATAGATAAGGCACAGACACACACAACTTTGAGGTGTTTCCCACTTGGTTTCAGGTGGTGGAGGAAAGGCATGCATTATCTTCATGAGGTGTCTTACACGGGGGCTAGATGCCCCGACTTACAATTGAGAGTCTGGGGTCTCAGGTATCCTACTGATTTGAGGGGTGATGTTGCACAAATCATTTTCCCTCTCTGGGCCACAATTTCCTCATTCACAAAATGGGGAGGTGAGACTGGCTCCGAAATTCCGCCAAGAGAAAAAGGGAAACAACAAAAGAACAGGCACAAGGTAGTAGAAATGCAGAGGATGAATGGCATGAGCATCATTGGGTGTTGTGTCCCAGAAGGAAGCTCTGCTGAAGCTTTGAACCAGGTGTAGAAGTCAAACATTAGTGTATGTGTCTCCACTGCGGGTGAGGGGACAGAGGCAAGAGGCTATTCAGGTTGTAGCCGATAAAGGGAAAAATGGCCACCAATTCCTCCCCTCTGGCTTCGTTTGCAGAGGTGGAATCCTGGAGGCTATTTCTCCACTCCTTGACCTGAGTAGGCCATAGGACATTAGCCTGTTTCTTTGGCCAATAGGACATTAGCAAATATGACCTAAATAGGACCAAGTCTGTGCTTTGGGAACCCAACTACCTGAGGCTTTTGGAACCTGGCTACCTGAGCTAGCTGCTAGATGATGAGAGGCACATTGCCCCTTACTGTCATAACCAACCACCCAAAGTGTGATTGGGGCCATAAATCAGCCCCCAGCCTACAGATCTGCACAACACTGAGCCCAGCTGAGATCAGCCTAGCCCAGCCCAGATCAGAATTGCCCAGGAGAATCGTGATCTAAAGAAATGATGGTTGTTTCAAGCCACTAAGTATTAGGGTGGTTTATTTATTATACAGCAAAGGCTAACTGGTAATACCAGATGGGAGAGCAGGTCTATTTGAAGACATGAGAATTGGAACCAGCAAATCCCAGTTGAGCAGCCTGCTGAAGATAGAAGATAGCTGGGACCTTTTTCTCTACATTTGTAAGGCTGGATAACTTCACACCCTCCCAACCCTTATCCCTGTCACCACCGTCCTTTTTTCTCTCTTCATCCATCATGCTTCCAGCAGAGGCAGGAAGCAGGCGTTCTCATTCTTGGCTCCTTATACCAGCTAAAGGGAGAGAGGATTAGCTGTGGTAGACCAGACAGGGGAGCAGGACGCCTGATAATTAACCCATCCTCCTACATACCCTGGCTTCCAACAAAAGGAGCTGTACAAATGGACCCAACGAAATTATCAGTGCTAATCTCCCAGCCCCTCCTTACTGCTGTCCCTCTGTTGGCCAGCACCCGGCAGGGCCTGTTAAGCCATCACATTCTCCCCCCTCTACCCCCAGCCCTGTTCCCACTCACCTTTTCTCTCTTTCTCAAGTTGTTACCGCACAGGCATCACAGAAGGAATCAAACAGGGACAGGTTCTATTGTTCAGCAGAGGCAAGAAAAAAAAATAATCAAAAAAGCAGGGGACTTAAAAAAGACCAGAATTATTTCTCAAATAGAATGGGAAAATCTAACATGCCTTATCACTACGGAGAACAAGCACTGTGCAAACGCCCAGGCCTCTGACTGGCATGCTGGTTGTTTTGAATAGACGCATGACATTGTCAAAGAAACTGCCATTGTGTTGTTGAAAGGCACTTGCAACATTGCATAAAAATCAGGCATTCGTGTCACCCTTAGACTAGTCAAAGTTGCTGTTTTTTCTTTCTATCTTTCTTTTTGAAAGAAGAAAGAAGGAAAATAAGAAATGTCCCTAGAATAAGACCTTCAAAGCCAGATAAACGTTATGTCTGAAAGACATCGGAATCTGGGCACCCAAGCAAAGCCATCAACTGAAGAGGTATTCTATTTGGAAAAGAGGCTGGTAGGGCAATGAGGAGGTAAGAGGCTGGTGTAGGGCTACAGTCATGGATGTTTGCAGAGATTGAATTCTTCAGCCTTGACTTGCTGGCCAATCCTCTTGCTGGCTCCTCTCTGCTCTATTACTTCCATCGTGAGAGGTTATGTAATTTATGCGTGTTGTTTTCCAAGACCCCTATAGAGTCCTTCTCAACTATCTCCCTTCTCAGTGAGGACATGAAATTTCAGATCCTTGGAATTCCAAAGGGATCTGAATTCATCTCCAGAGACCGTGCTTGTCTCCGGCCACTCTTCAACTGGGAAACTCAGAGAGATGTGACCAGGGCTCTTCCTCAGGCTCAACTCTTCATTGCAAAGAGCCTGCAGCGTTCACGGTTTGCCCGGAGCAATCAACGATGACTGTAGGTAAAGGGTTTGATGTTCTCCGGGTGAAACAGATAAATCTTATTCCGCAGACTAGAGATGCTGGAACTCGGAAAAGTCGTCAGAGAGGGGCATGATATGTTCTGTCTGGTCATCGCGTTGAGAGACAACTTTTCCAGTTCCCTTACCGCAGGAGAAAGCGAGCTTCAGGAGCCTATGAAGAAGGTGAGAGATTTGCACACGCACATAAAGCCCGTGCAGGGTTCTAATCGATTGCTGTCCCTTACAGTTCCACAGATTTAACCTTTAAGAAGAGGGAAGAATTGAACTCTAACATTTATTTGACTTCCTGTGTGCCCATGGGAAGGGACCAGGCTGGGAAACTAGCTCTGGGTGGGCGTCTGGCTGATGGATGCTCCCTAATCGCAAGCTTTGATTAGTTCAGCTGCTTCTAGATTTCTGACTGTTAACAAATGGCCCTTACTCTGTGCCTGCTTCTTCGTACCAAAGGGCTGCCCCTACAGGCTGCCAGCTTCCTCTCACAAAGGGCTGGGTACAGGGAAAGAAGCTTGGACTGGAAGGGCAGGTCTCTACCCCCTGCCTGCCACATGCTCTTGGGTTGGCCACTTATCCACTTTAAGTCTTAGCTTCTTCATAGGTAAAATTTACTTTATTTATTTATTAGTGTCCCACTTGTTCCAGAACCGATTTAAGGTGGCTTATCTGTAAAATGAAGGGATTAGACTAGATGATCCCTTCTAAGGTACGCTCCCAGCGCTAGGAAGCTCAGACAGTCTTGCCTGCCATTTGAATTTGCAGACTCTGCTGTTCAATTCCAAGTCAGAGGGATGCCAGCTGCCCCTTGAGTGTGAGTGATTCATAGTCACAGAGGGACTGTGGGACTGACTGGGGAGATGTGTGCTTTGCGCTATGGTAACACTTTATACTTAGGGTTCACACCAGCAAACCAAATTCTGGGTACTAACAAATTTCATATTCACACACCTTTAATAGCAAAGCATTTCTGTACTGAAGCAATTTCCAAACATGTCCCTACAAAGTACAATTCATTTTTAAATACTCGACAGAATAATTCAGAGCCTGACCAACTCTCAGGCCTGTGGAGTCTCTTTATGACATCCTGCAACTCTGCCTCACCCACAGGTCACAGGAGCATTAAGTCTGAAGAGTCCATTTGGGGCACTTCATTCTAAGAAAGACCCTGGCAAATGGGAGTTTGTGCTGAGGAGTATGATCAGGAAAAGAAAGGTCTAGAAAGAGTGCTTTATGAGGAATAATAGGGGAAGTGGGGATGTTTAGCTCAGAAAAGAGAAGACTTCCCAAGTTTGCAGAGTTGCCGTGATGAAGAGGGGCCCGTGGGGACCACTGTGGAACAGCTGCCCATCAGTGGGGTGGGAAATCTTAGGAGGTGGTGAGCTAGCAGCACTACAAGTGTCAACCAGAGGCAGGGTGAGGGCGCCACAGGAAGAACGAATGCCTCATTTGGTCCAATTTAGCAAACGCTTGCTGAGGGTCTACTAGGAAGCCAGCTCTGCCATGAGGTAGGTACAGTGGAAGATACAAAAGCGAACCCTGCACTATTAATTAGAATTCTCCTGGTTACAAGTAGCACAAACCAACTGGAGATCTTAGTCGAAAAAGGGCATTTATTATAAAGACACGGGGATGATCTTTATACAAAGGTACATAGGTGTTGCTGAAGCAAGCCAGACTCAGGTCTTCAAACACCAGCAAGATTCCTGTCTCTGCTCCCTTCTGCATGTCTTTTCATTCCTCTTCTCTCTCCTTCTTTGAGGAACCAGCTTTGTCTGCTTCTCAGGACCACTTAATTGAAAATATGGCAGTTGACATGTCCCAGGTCTAACTTCCTGTCTCTCCCAGATCCTCAATTTTGACAAAAGTACACTAATTGGTCCAATTTGGGTCAGTTGCCCAGGTACTCACTATTGACAAGCACGGTTCCTGGAGGGCACTGCTGTCACGTATGGGTTGGACTTGAGTTGGAGAGTTGCCAGAAAGGAGTCCAGATTAGAAAAGAAAGTAAAGAATGTCCACTATAAAGGCACGGTTCTTGGACTCAAGGAGATTGTAGTCCAGAAGGGAAAGCCAACACATCAGGCATGAACTCCAATCTAGGATCGACTGTGATGCATGCTGGAACAGAGATGTCTGGTCCAGACAGTGCACAGAGGGAAGAATTCCGACAGGCAGAACCAGAAGGCTTCATGGCAGAGATAGCATTCCAGCAGGGCTGATGGTCTTCTTTTGTTGCTGTTGGTGGTAATGAATTTTTAATTTCACAAGTAGTAAATAAATACATTCTTCCTATTGAAAAAATTTACCATCTCCTCATGGTTAATCATGGGATATATCCTTTTAGACTATGTCCATAAATTTAATGGCAGTTGAAAAACTGGTCTACAAAGCAGCTGTCCCAATTTATCCTCCATCATCAGTGTATGAGGGTGTGTTTCACAACACCACATTTTATAAGTATGTGCCATTCTTGTGGGTGACAAGGGGTAACTCGATGTTGCTTTGATATTCATTTCCCTGATTACTACTGTGCTGAACGTCTTCAGTCTGCCCTTCCAGTTCCACTCTCCACATTTCTCCACCCCATTCCCTAGGAAGCTGACCTATAAGGACTACGTCAACAGGCTCTTCGCCAATAGAAAACTTAGAGGGCAAGAGAAAAATGAAGTTAGAGAAATTATTCTCTCTCCTTCTCTGCCAGTTCCCAATGGCATAGTGCACCCCAGTACTCAAAGCCACAGTTCCTGTCACAAGCCCTCTCCATAAAATTCTCCCAGGCTTCTACTCTTTCTCTTGTACCTTCAGGCCTTGGGGTGGTAACAGCTTCCTATATATCTTTGGTGTTATTTTGCTACTTGTTCTATCAATTACTGAGAAGTTGTTTAAAAAGCTATACTTATGGATTTCTCTATTTCTCCCTCTAGATTTGTCAATTTTTGCTTTCTGTATTTGAAACTGTTATTAGGTACATAGACATTTAAGATTATTAAGTTTTTTTAATGTATTGACCCATTATTTAATTTTTATTTCCAATAATGTTTTGTTTCAGAATATTTTTTTCTGATAGAAATATAGCCACACCAGCTTTTTTATGCTTATTCTTTGCAGTTTACAACTTTTATTTTTAACCTCTCTATGCTTTTATATTGAAATATTTTTAAACACCATACAGTTGGGTTTTTAGTGCTTTTTTGGAGAGGGAGAATATACATGCTATTTATTGTGGTAAATATATATATATATAACACAAAATCTTTGTAATGTAAAATTACTGGCCAAGGATACTGTTACATCCCTTGTTTGTTATTTAAGTCCAGTTCACACTTTGTAAACAGTTCCTTTGTTAAACTTTCCTCATATTGCCTACTTTTACCCTCTGTTTCCTGCTGGGTCTTTGAGTGATAAAAACCAGTGAGGCTGAGTATCTCTCCAGGTCTCTCTTGGTCATATTAATGTCTTCTGTGACTTTCCTGTTCATATCTTCTGCCCACTGTCTCTTTCTTGTTAGAGTGACTCCTTGATTTGTAAACAGTCTTCATATAACCTCGATACTAATAATCTATTGTCTGTTACGTATGTTGAAAATGTTTTTCTCAAGTCTGTATTTTGCCTTTCAAACTTTGTTCTTGACATTTTTGTAACTAATAAGTTTCTATTTTTGATGTAGTTATATTTAGCAATATTTTCACTCTGTGTCAGCGGTCAGCCATTTCTGTAATTGACCAGATAGTAAATATTTTGAGTTTTGTGAATTATCTGGTGTCTGTACTCAACACCACCACTGTAGCACAAATGCAGCCAGAGGCAATACATAAACGATGTGTCCCAATAATTTTTTTTATAAAAATAGGTGGTGAGCCAACCCTTGTTCTATATCTCTTGCATATTTTCATTTATTTAAGAAGACTCTTCCTACCCTGAGGTCATAAGCAAATTATTCTATTGTCTCTTCTAAATATTATGGATATTTTTATGTTTAGATTTTTAGGCTATTTGGAGTTGACTTTTGTGACTGGTAGAATCTAGCTCTATTTTTTTCCTCAATGAATAGTTAATTGTCCAGTCCAATTGATGTGAAATGCCACCTTTGTTTATTTACTCCAAAATATTTATTGTTTATTATGTGCCCAGCAAATATATGTACTTATTTCTGGACTCAGTATTCTAGTCTGTCAACCTGTTTGTCTATTTATGAGTAAATAGCACAGAATTTTACTGTTTTAAATACCATACATATATAATATGTTTTGATATCTGAGAGGACAAATCCCCTTTCCTTTTTCTTTTAATTATCTTGTTTTTCTTGATAGTAATTTTTCAGTCTGGATTTCAAAATTAGCTTGTCAAGTTCTATGAAAAATCTTGTTGGGGTCTTGATTGGGAGAGCATTAAATATTTATAGACCATTGGGAAAGCACTGACTTCTTTGCAATATTGAATCTTATCAGGAGCATGGTAAATGTCTCCATTTTCCAAGTTTCCTTTTATGACAGTAAAGCCTGAAATATTCTTAGGAGGAGACTGGATTCTCTGACGTGTCTGCCAGCTGTGTATCAGAGTAGCCCCAGACTGATGGGTAGACTTTGCACCACCTCAAACTTCCCTTCTCATTTTCTGGGACCCTCTAGAAAGTCAGTGTGAAGTTTATTGATGTGTCAGAAGAGACTTTCTTATTCTAGGATCATTCTGCATATCTAAGAAGCAGAGGTTCCTTTGGTTCTCCAGGCCAGTTGGGCATATACTTATTTTTATATTGTGTCAGGAGTCATGCAAAATCTTCTGAGGTTATAGGTATTTAGGAAGATAGGCTCATACATTTGTGTCGTCAGCTAAACATAGTGATTTAGAGACCTTCAACAGATAGTTAATGAGGGATGACCATGAGCCAGGAAATGTGTTAGCTGCTGGGGCACAGCAAGAATGATCTAGTCTCTGCGTAATGAATTTGCATTCCAGGATTGGAGGGCGGGGCTAGAGACCACAGACACCTGAACAAGGAATTGTCCTCAGGGCAGTGCACAGGGAACTGTGGATCACAGGATAGGAGACTTAGCACACCTGAGATTCAGCAAAGGCCTCTGGAAAGGATGATGCCTAGGCTGAGCCTTGATGAGAAAGTAAGCAAGTCCAGCAAAGAAAAGTGGGGAGGGCACTCCAGAGAGAAGGAGAAGCTTTACATGAAAACACTGAGATGGGAGACCTCCTGGTGTTTGCAATAAAAGAATTATAAGCAGTTTAGCATAACTATGGAGTATAATGCAAGGGGAGAGGCAGAAGATGGGGCTTGCAAGATAAGCAGGGAATCACAGAAGACCTGGTCCAGTGCTCCACAGAGAGTGGCATTTTTTTTCTTCTTGTAAGTATTTGGGAGTTACTGAGCTTTTCTTGGAGCCTGGGAATGGCTTCGTCAGAGATGTTTATTAAGTCACCCACTGGCTGAGTATAAAGGATGGATTTAATGGATATAAGACCAAAATCAAGGAGACCATTAAGGAGGGAATTCTACAGTCCATTTCAGAGATGAGATTGAGCTGAACTGGGAGGGAAGGAAAGAAAGGGCCGTATTCCTGACCGGTCTGTGGCACAGTGGTTCGGAGCACAGGATCTGCAGCTGCAGGGCCTGTGTTCTAGTCCTTGCTGGAAGCAGAGACTTGGAGGGGGGGATTTTTTGCTCCTTTAAGCTCCAGTTCCTAATCCCTAAAATAGAAATATTAGTAGCTATTTCATTAATTTATTGTGAGGACCAAATGAGATAACAAATGTCTGGCACATAAACAGTTGCTCAATAAACATTCATTGTGCAAATGCTGACAAGGGTAACAAAAGTCACTGCCATATTTCCTGCACATGCCTAAGAAATGAGTCTGTTTGGCTTTATTTTAAAGTAAGGGCCAGGAAATTGAAATGAAAGTAGTTGCCTTGTTGGTCCTACAGGGAAAAGGTTTGGTAGACCAATGGAAAAAGTAAACTCTTGAGGGTATCCAACAATAATTTTTGTTTGCTGGTATTTAATAGGAAAGAGTGGCTTTGGTTTCTGGTAAAAGACAGGATGCATTCTGTCCATGGTTCTGGAGATAACACTTATGCCTAGACTTGTGGGAGGGAGAAAAAGGAATTGTCCTCTTTCCTGTGAACCACATGGGACCAGGAGAGCCAAGCCCATGTAGTAGTTAGGAAATGGGAGTCAGGTTGGATTGGGAAAAAACATCAAATTTGTCTCAGAAAACCTGGATCTGGATCTTGGTTCTCTAACCATTATGTGTTCCATGGTCTTGAGCACATCTTATAATTGCTCCGTGCCTCAGTCTCCTCATTTGTAAAAAGGGAATGATAATGATATATATATACTAGCTTAATAATAAACAAAAGTGGTACAAAATAGCTTACTCCGCCTAGTTGTAAAATTCAAAGGAGATGGGGGAAGTAGAAGCACCATGAGCTATAAAATGGTGTTTAAATATTAGTTATTATTTTGCTAAGTGAAGCTGGGGCCCTGGAGCAAGGCTGAATATCTGGAAACTGGTCCACACCACAGCCCAGCAGGCTTCAAGTCCAGGAAAGAATTCAATTATTGCAGCGTGTAATTTTCTGTTTGCAAAGATCATATTGTGTATGTAATTGAATCAGAATAAAGAGATCCAAAGGCTGCGGGCTTGGGATAAGGCTTTGGAGCTGGACTCCAGGTGAAGCCAGGCTGGAGGGGGGTCAGCTGGAGGGGGGTGGCTGGGGGAGGGTGAGAATGTGGGTGGAGGCACTTTGAGAGCCAAGCAGACCTGGGAGCAGGGGAGCTGCTCCTCTTTTTGCTTGGTTCCCCTAAGCCTTCTTTTCCCCACAGATACAGAAGCTCATCTCTAAGTGCAACTCCACCTTGGCTGGACATCTATTTTTTTTCTCTTTTGCAGGTTGAAAAGGCCACGCTGTTCCAATCTGAAGGCTCTTTTCTTTCTCACCGAAACCCATCCTCTTGCACGCTCCTTACTGCCCGCTGCCTGTTCCAATAGCACACGTTTAAAGCCAGGAAGGTACCTCTCAAAAATGGACATCAGAAGCCAGGTCAGGGGTCAGGGGGTGATTTGGGTCGGGTGACCAAGGGTCCTGGTTTGCCCAGGACTATCCCAGTGTTAGCCTCAAATCCGGGCACAATGGGTGTTAGGTTCTAATTTGGGGAGAGGGTGGATTTCAGAACAATGAGCCGTGAGATTCAGGGAACCAGGTAGGGAACCCTGGAAACTAAAGGACCCCTTCCTGGATGCAGCATCTTCCCTGAGGCCAGGAAACAGCCCCCGTCCCTGTGTGGGCTGTGGAGGACGATGCTGTGGCTTCTCTGAAGTCAGTGCTGCTGGAAGGACAGAAGACGGGGAGGAGGGAGGGAGGGAAGAAGTTCTGTCCCTGTTCTCTCTGCACTTGTCCATCACAGGCCTGGTCCTTTGTCCCAGCTGACTCTGACCGCTCTCAGTGCGCCTGCACACAGCCAGAGCCCCAGTTCCCCCTCCCCTGTTCTAGCCTTGCACCCTCCCTATCTCCTCTGCCAGCCTGCTCTAGCCCTTCCACTCCTCTCCAACCCTGGGGGAAGGGAGTGGGATTTGGCAGTTGGTCCAAGCCAGGGAGACTAAGAGATTGAATTCCAGCAAGGAGCCAAGAGCAGGTCGGAGTCCAGCTTCCTAATGACATTTTCTGAGCACTAACAAATCCGACTCCAAGACCAACAGCCAGCAGCGCCTAGGAGAGAAGGAGGCTGGCAGCTAGCAGAGGGGGAGGAAACGGGGACTGGGAGAGAGACAAAGTGAGGGGGAAAAAAAAAACGCAGCACACCCAACCCAATGGCCCAGAATCTCTCCCACATCTGCAGAATCAGAAACACTTATTAATAGCCAGCAAAAGGCAAAGAGGAAGTGTCTCATTGTCTGCGGCTGTCATTCCTCACTCTGACGAGCACTTAAAATGTCAAGACCCCTTTCAGCAGCTATGCACAAGCAATCAGGCCCTCTCATCGGTCACTGCGATTTCGCAGCCGCCGCATCTCAGTCCTTACGACTTATTTCCACGCTGTGTTTGGAGACAAGGCAAGTGTGAGCGCATAAACAAGCACTGTCTTTTGGAAGGACAGCTTGCGTGGAGGGGGCAAGGGAGGCAGGAGAGGGCTGGGGTGGGAGGGAGAGACCAGATCCTGTGTAGCCCGCTCTGGGAGGTGGGAGAAAGAGCCATCGCACACGGACATTCGGAGGATTGAGTCCGGACAGGGGGCGGGCGCCCAGCACGGAAGGTTAACCTTCTTCTGGAGGGTGGGAGCAGTCAGCTGTTATGCAAAGGAGATTTTACACATGAAACTTTTAGGCAGCGAAGGGTTGTTCTCTGGAGGTGGGGATTCTGCTTAATCAGTATCTCTTCTGGGGGCAAAATAAGACTAAATGGGCTGCGGCAGGTGGAATTTAGGTGGACTAGAAGGAAGGACTTCCTGACCCATAACAACAGGTATAAAGGCAAGCGGGGCTGGAAGAATCACTTTCCCTGAGGGTGTTTACCTGCTCTCCTGGGCCCTCCACCTGACAGCATTGGGTGGAGTCCTGGGGTGGGTGCGGGGAGTAGAGAGGAGGGAATGGGAGATACAAGGCTTTCTGCAGCAGCTGTATCTATCTCTAATTGTACGAGTTTGCAAGGGCTGCTGTAACCAAGCACCACAGGCTGCGTGGCCTAAACAACAGAAATGTATCGTCTCCCAGTTCTGGAGGCTAGAAGTCCAAGATCAAGGTGTCAGCAGGGTTGGCTCTGAGAATCTGTTGCATGTCAGTTCCCTAGCTTCTGGTGGTTGCTGGCAGTCTTTGGTGGTCCTTGGCTCGTAGAATCATCAGCCCAAGTCTGCCCTCATCTTCACATGATGTTCTCCCTCTGTGAGCGTCTGTGTCCAAGTTTCCCCCTTTTATAAGGATTCCAGTTGTGTTGGATTAGGGGTCCACTCTACTCCAGAATGCCCTCATCTTAACTAATTACATCAGCAACAGCCCTATTTCCAAAGGTCACCTTCTAAGGTACTGTGGGTGAGGACCTCAGCATATGAATTTTAGGGTGACACATTCAACCCGTCACTCTTATCTATTAGAAAGAAATAAAAGATTATCAAGAGGGTGGGTGACCCAGGAAGTCCAGAGTTGGAGAAAGCATTCCAGTCTCTATTCCCCGTGGCTCCACAGAGACACATCCCTATTATTTATTTCTGTTGGAAGAGCCAGGATCTGCTTCTCAAACTCAGATTTTTTCTTCCCCTCCCCACCCAGTTTTATTCCCCGAAGCAGCAGACAGTCCTGATGTTACGGCTGAAGGGAGTTCATGGTCTCCTCAGCTTAAAGGGCCGCCTAGTGCCCAAAGCATTCTAACCGCCAGAAACTCACAGCAGGACGAGGGGCTCACCTCCCAACTCCCCACCACAGGTTTCAGGACGGACTCAATGAATTTGCTCACTTAGGAAAGGGGAGAAGGTAAAATTATTTCATGTCGGGCTTTACGCTGACCTGATGATGACACTGCCCAGGGATCCAGTTAATGTTCAAAGAAAAATGACCTGTTGTTCAACATTCTCCATAATGTCCATCCAATTCAATTAGTTAATAGAATCATGAAATGTCCGTGCTGGAAGTGTAGAGATAATTCAATCTAAGCTCCTCATTTTTAGATGAAGAAAGCAATGCTGAGAAAACGCACGACACTGCCTGCACATATAGTCAGGGTCCTGTGTGGGAACAGTCAGGTATGAGGGCTCCCAGCCCAGGGCTCTGAATTCAGTGCACATTTCCTGAGCACGTGCTGTAACCAGAGCCCAGGGCAGGGCTCTGTCCTGGAGGAAGCAGGGTTGGGTATAGTCTAAAAGGACACAGCTGCTGCCCCTGGGGAGCAGTCTGATGGGGAAGCCAGGGGCGCACTGTTCCCCTCTGGCGGGGCTGTTCCGCGTACGCCCCTCTCTCTTGTTGGTATTACCGATGCCCCTCCCACCTAAGGGCCAGGGCTGCAGGTCCAGCAAGAGGCCTGGGACATCTGAAGTTGACTAGTTGACGGGCAAAGGGACCCGTGGCTTGAGCCTCGCTGGCCCATCCTCTAAAGGAAAGAACTAACGCAATGGAACACCTGTGAGCAGGAACAAGCACCCACCGCCTGGCCCATGTTTCTGCTCTCTCCTGGCATTTCCCAGTCCCTCCAGCCTGCCCTTCACCCACTCACAAACTGGGCCAGGGACCAAGAGTGGTGTTTGAGGTGCGTGAAGGCCCGCCTGATGCAGCCTGGGACCAAGCTCTGTTGTCTCCCGTTCCCTCCGGCCTGGGCTGGCGAAGCAGCTCTTGGAAATCTGCAGCTTCCACTCCCGGCATCATCCTTAGCCTCCTATTCCAGACCCTGGCAGCCAGTTAACCGGAAGCTGAGCCAGGAGATCGGACCTGAAGACGAATAGGAGATCATCCATCTTCCCTGGGCGCTCTGGTTTTCCAGCAGGGTCCTAAGCCACCCCCAGAGGTACCTGGACTTTGAGGACGGAGAGGGGGTTGGAACAATGGGCAGGCCGACTTCCTCTTACTTCCTGGCTGGAGACTGGGGGGAAAATGGACTATCATTCCCTGATCTAAAGGGAAGGAAGTGTGGAGGGAATGGGGTTTGAGTTTCAGAAAGAAATATCACAGGGATGGGAATTTTAAAACAAACAGAGGCACCAGCAGTGTCCTTTTAGTGATAGTCATGGTAACAGACCCTGCTGGAATCGCAGCCAGCACGGGGCCTGCTCTTGAGGCCCCAGAAGTGGACGCAGCGTTTGCTCTTTTCCAGTCCTCTTTTTCATGATTGTTGCTGTTTGAAATTCTCAGGGTTGTGAACACAGCAAACCCCAATGCAGGGTGGCACTGCACACACGCACCCTGACATTCTCACACGCATACCCAAGCCCTTCTTTTCCCATGTGCTCCCAGAGCCCCAGGCACACTCATGAACGTGCACCTGACACAAAGACACACCCTGGGGTGTGACACAGAGACACAAATGTCCACATACGTACCTTTGCTAATTCCCACATCTGCTTAAAAATACTGGACTATCGTTGTCAGAGGTCGGCAGGGGACTTGGACCTGGGTCTTCTGCTGCTTTTTCCGGGCTCCATAAGCCTTTTCACACCCTCACAGTTTCATCTGACATCTTTTCTGCACGTGTATATTCCTGCTCACTGGCAAGTACATGGTTCATGGAGGTCTTCACAGCCAAGGTCCCTTCCAGGTCTGACCACATACCTGCATGCCAAGTACCTACAACTGACATATATCTCCTTGCTCAACAGGCTTGAGCATCCACATAGTTGTGTTCAGCATCTGCTCCCTCAAATGTACGCTCTTGACCACAAGCAAATGCGTGTTCACCCACCCTCTTTTGTGTCCCTGTAACGGTCTCTCGGCGTAACGGTCTCTTGGCGGACTTGGATGTTCAGGCAGAGGTGCTCCAACAATGACAGGCCAAGACACACTCCAAAGTCCCCCTCGCACCCCGCCTTTCTCTCTCACTCCCATGAGCTCTCTCTTCTTCTCTCTCTCTCTCTCTCCCTCTCTCTCTCTCTCTCTCTCATTCTCTACTTCAGTAAAACACACAGAGTGAGTATGTTTCATATGCCCCACGCAAGGTGAGAGAGGGAGCACAGACAGTCACAGACGGGGCTTTGAGGCCCCTGGGTTCTTCAGCAGGCAAAAATGGGCAGTGATGTAGTACCAGAGCCAGTGTGTTTTTAAAACATCGCGCACATCTCCCAAGAAGGCAGAAAAATCAAAGGCTCATCATTTAAAATCCCCACACAACAGAAGGAGAAATAAACACAGAGCTCTCAGAAAAGGCTGAGGCTCTCCCATGCATCCCTCCCTCCCCAGAAGAAAAGACACACAGAAAGCAAACCAAAAAACAAATCTGGACTGAAAGGAGCGATTGGCGGATGAATAGCTCTGGGCTCACTTCTCGCACCGGGAATCTCACTCCCTACCCCGCGAGAAGGAATGAGAAGGACTTGGGCGGGAGCTGGTCAGAGGGGCAGCCTAGGTTAGGCTGATCCAGGGGATGGGGTCTTTGCTCCTGGGGAACAGGCCGGAAAGATCACAGGCCTGGGAGGGAAACAGACCCATCATGGAGGCCATGGTCTCTCATTTACTAGGTGTGTGACCTTGGACAGGGCTGTTGCCTTCTGAGCCTCAGTTTTCTCACCTGTAAAACCAGAGTGATGCAGGGTCCTTACACCCAAGCCTGGCTGCGAGGGTCAAACGACCAAAGAAAGACCTCAGGATTCTAGAACAGAGGAGGGCTCCAGACTCCTGTATCCAATCACGACAAATGCCTGGGATACCCCCAAAGTACAAGGTGTGCCTTCACTCCTGGGAGAGGAAAGATGTCTAAGGGGAGGGAGTGACTGGCCATAACTGGCTCCTTTTCCCACACTTTCCATGGTCTTATCCTAAGACCCCAGCTCCTCCCTCCTGCTGGTGAAGGTCTCCTCTATCCTAGTTTCTCTCCTCAAGAAATGAATAGGTTTTGATTTTTTACCTACTCCATGCTTGGCCTCATACTAAAGCCCCGGCCAGACCCATAGGTCTAAGATTGACTCTCTGCTCCTAAGTGCTACGGTTCAGCTGGGGAGAGCAGACCCTCGTCTGAGAAATATTACAGCATCCCTGTATCAGTTATCTTAGGCTGTTGTAATAAACTCCCACTGGCTGGATGACTTAAACAATAGAAGTTTATTTTCTTACAGTTCTGGAGACTAGAAGTCCAAGATCAAGGTGCTGGCATATTCAAGTCCTGGTCAGGGCTCTTCCTGGCTTGAAGACAGCCACCTTCTCCCTGTGTCCTCATGGGGCTTTTCCTCCATGTGCTCGCAGGGAGAGGGAGAGGTCTCTGGTATCTCTTCTTCTTCCTAAGGACCAGTCCTATGGGATTAGGGCTTCATATCTGTGACCGCACTTAACCTCCATTAACCTTCTCATAAGCCCTATCTCCAAATACGTCACATGTTTGGACATGTACGGACACAATTCAGTTCATAACATTTCCTGTCCCTCATGCCATCTGTCCTTGAAGGTGGACAACATAGAAAGCAGGCCAGGCCAGGAGAGGGCTGCCCATGACAGGTGCTTTGGCATGAAAAACCTACATTCCACATTGGGGCAAGGAGAAAGCACTCAGAATTAATTCTTGGGTTATGCATGACTGGTTAGCAAATGTGACAAAAGACAGGGGCTAATACCTGGACTCCTTCCCATTCCAAGAAGACTAGACCCCAGTGAGCAGATGACAGAAAAGGCCAACTGCTGGCTCACACAAGAAGGGTGTTGGAAACCAAATAGGAACACTATCCTTCCCTTGAAGAAATAACTGTGCAGCCACACATAGATTGCCATGCAGGACCGAACTCGAAACTCCAGAAGGCAACTGTAAGCAACTTCCCTTGTCTGTTAGGAGAACTCCTGCAGTTCTTTCACTGCCTAGCTCAAATACCAGCTCATCTATAGACCGTCCTCTGTCCCAAACACACACACATATATGCACATACACACATGCACATACACACACACATGCAACAATCATTGCTTTTTATTCTATACATTCATGGTAGTTGGTGCCAACCTTTTAATGGCATGCTCAAATTGTCTATTGCTTTTTTGGTCATTTCCCACTTTATAGGGTGTGAGCTTCTTGAGGGTGTTACCAAGCAGGACCCTGTAGGGCTCCTGGGCACAGAAGCCTTTCTGTGTCCCCCCATTTCTTGAGTACAGGAAATAGGCTTCATTCAGTCTCCATAAACTTCCCTGAGTTCCAACAGGCAGGTTCAAAGAGTTGCTAATTAGTGAAGGGAGAGTATGGGGGGAGACAAGGGAAGAACAGTCAAGAAACAATAGTGCAGGCTTGGGGCAGGGTCCTGGTTCCCCCTCAAGGAATACACATAACAATACCTTTGAGCTATTTTGCTGATATTCCCCCACCAGGTGGGTGAAATTAACAATATGCTGCCCACAAGCAGGTAGACCTCAGACCAGTTAGAACCAGAAGGTTGACTGATGCCGACTCCCACTTACCTCACCACCAACCAATCAGAAGAATGTCTAAGCTAATCACACCCTCTTTGATTCATTACTATAAAACTCCTCACTAGCCCCTCCACGTAGGGACACACAGTTTTGAGGACATTAGCCCACTGTGATCCCCTTTGCCTAGAAAAGCAATAAGGCTATTCTTTTCTACTTCACCCAAAACTCTGTCTCTGAGATTTAATTTGGTGTCGGAGTACAGAGGCCAGATTCGGCTTCAAGGGAAGGATCCTGTCCATCTGATTCATAACTTTAACTGCAGCATTTACCAAATGGAGCCTGGTAATAGGGTGACCAACCATCCCAATTTGCCAGGGACTGAATGGTTTCTCAGGACAGTGGACTTTCAGTTAAAGCCAGGAGAGTACCAGGCAAATGGGAATGATTGGTCACCCTACCTGGCACGTGGTAAGCATTTGGCGAATAGCTAACATGCAAATACTGCAATAAATAAGGAAAAGATCCAGGAAATCATTACAGAATGATGAAAGGGATGAGGGTAGTAATGGGAAGCACCTTAGCAGATTCCCCAAAGACAAGGCCTGGGAAGGAAGATGCTGAAAGTAGGTATAACCCAAATCTATAACATCACCAGCTGAAACAAAAGAAGATTTAAGAATGTTTGAATACATTATGTGTCACAGGGGCATAATGGGAGAAACCAGAGTGTTTGGGTCTATCTATAGCTTTTTAAGGATTGATGTACAAAATGACAATATATTCCTCCAAACCCCTCACAGAGACAGACCCCCAAATTGCCTGGCTCATGAGCTGAATAGCTATTTCCTTTCTGCACATATTATCGTAACAGCATTAAAAAGACATTTAAGGAAAGAAAATAAATCACTCTAGTTGACTAAACCCAGCCCCAAAACTAATTTTCTTTTTGTATATTCTCTTTTAGTCCTTGCTTATAATTCTACATAATTATAATCAGAGTGAACACACAACTTTGTATACCATTTTTTAAAACTATGGATTGTGTGGGAAACATTTTCTACATTGTTACATAGTCTCCATGGTTAGTCTTTTTAATGGCAAGAGAATAGTCTGTAACTCAGTTAACAATTCTCCCCTTGTCGTCATTTAGATTGCTTCCAGTTTTCTACTAATGAAGATAATCCTGAAATGAATATCTACATGCACATTTCTTGTTCCTTCTTTTGTAATATTTCCTTAGGTTAAATTCCTACAATTGAGATTATTACTAGGTCAAGGGATAGAATAACTTTAAGACTGACTCATGCTCTCACCAAATATTTATTGAACATATACTGTGTGCCAGAGACTGTGTCAGACACTAAGGATCCAAAGGTGAAATAAAGTGTCTGCCATCATGGGATTCGCAGGTGAGAGGGGACACAATCACATAAGTGATACAGTTTGATAAATGCTGTAACTGTGATAGAAACAGAGCTATGGGGTCCCAGGAAATTATTTCTAACAGCTGAGGAAGATGGGTGTGGTCATGCAAGCTGCTCCAGGGTGGAATTTACTTGCAAATGACTTGGGAATTTTAGGAAATGTCAACCTGGTGGACAGGTTGGGGATGGAAATTCTGAACAGGGAAAACAGCAAGATCCAAGTGATAGCACAAGAAAATACAATGTATTCTAGGACTTGCTGGTGGCTTGATAATGTTGGGATAGAGATGTGGACAAGGAGAGGGTTCCCAGAGGCTAATGAGGGGACATGAAACTGAACCTGAACAGGTAGGTGGGCAGCCTGTGTACTACACCAAGGAGTTTTTATTACCCTTAAGGTCATGGCAAGCCAGTAAGGATTTTAAGCAGACTCTTGCTACATTTTTTCAATTTGTTTTGTAAATTCTTTGTATGTACCAACAATGAGAAAACCTTTTCTAGTTTTTCCCTTCTAGTTCTCCTTGGGATTCCTCACAGCTCTATTCCCATTTCTGCCAAAGGATGGGGGTGGGGCAGGGTGGGAGGGAACAAGTGGCCTCTGGCCTGAGGCTGTTATAGTTGAGTGGAGATGAACTTTACCCAAGGAGGAGGAAAGGAAATTGATGAAGATCTTCCAGGACTGGAAACGGAAGCAAAGAGGGGGTTAGAATGGGAGGTACCACTCCTGCCACCTCCCCCAAAGCAAAGCTCACCAAGATGACAGACTCCCTGTAAAGCCTCTTAAACAAGGGCCTCCTGGTCCCCTTATGCTTCTCTGAACCTTACCCTGGGTAGTGTGGCTTAGTCAGATTGACCAGTGTGGGGAGATGGATGTAATTCCTTTATCCCAGAAAGCTGGAAGCTTCTTGAACCTACTGTCATTTGTTGACAGGGGCCCTAGAGGGAACATCAGCTGCTAGCCTCTCCTGGTTTTCCCTCCTTTGCTCTTACATCTCCCATTTTCCCCAAAACACACCATACGCCCATTAATGACTCCAGGGCTCTGAACCATGACCTTCCTTCTGCTGGGATTACCCTTCCTCTCTGTACCTGTCTGGCTAACTCTGCCTTGTCTTCTGGGTCTGAAGCCAGGCTCTGGAAGCCCGCCAAGCCCTCTAGTAAGAGCCAAGCCAGCCCTGGACTTTGCACTGATCGCTTTCACTGTGCTTGTGAATTAGGGCATCCTTGTGTGGGCGTCTTCATCTTGCAGTAGCCGGTGAACGTCTTGAGGGCACGGACCGTGCATTACTCATCTCTGACTCCGGCACCCACCCAGAGACTGGTACCTGTAAGTGCCAAAAACTACTGTTAAATGCTTAACTAATATTTGGTCATGTGACAAGCAGACTATGAGAAAGGGATAAAAGGGAGGAAGGATGAGCACTGCCAGCTACAAAGGACCCTGCGCTACGTCCTTTCATTGGGATTCATAAGAGATATTTGGAGCCCCCGAGGAAGCTAGCAGCTATTTGTCCCTTTTTCTCTTGCCTACATCTTCTTTCTGCCTCCTGTTACCTTCCCCTTGGCTTCTAAAGACACGATTAGGCACCCACCCCAGGTGCCCTGTCTGCTCACCTTTCTTCCAACCCCGGGGCTGGAGCAGGGAGCGAAGAAGCTAGGCCAGGAATATTGCGTTTCCCTGCCGACTCTAATTCCTGTCCCTTAATAAATTCAAGGCTGATTTGGGCTGTGTGAGTTTGCTGAATCACCTGCTGTCTGACCGATTCCTTTTCTTTTTCTCCTCCTGGTGACTAATAGCTTCTCTTTGCTCCCTTCGGAGTCTCAGAGTCTCCTCTCCCCCTTCTCCCCATCCTATTCGGACCCACATGATTCCCTGGAGCACAGATCTAGAAAGCAAGGCCACGCCCTCCAGGCAATTCCTCCTTTGGGTCCTGGGGTTCCTCTCTCCAGGGAGGGGTTGCTGTGGAAATGACAGCATGGCTGGGAGGGACTGCAGGCCAAAGGAAGGAATAAGGGGAATAGAGAGGCTGGGACTGCCAAACCACTAGGGGAAACTTCAGGAAAGGGAGACAAAGTCTGAGAAGCACAGAGAGCCCAGGACAGATAATAGAGCCCCAGAGCAGAAGAGGACGAAACATGGGAGATAAGATGACAGTGTAGGCCAAGGACACTGGAGAATGGCGTGGGAAGAGGTGGCTAGGTGACATGGGGACCCAAGACAGCAAAACTGTAACAAAACAAATTTTCACATTTGAGAACTTGCAGCTTCTTGCCGTCTTCAGAGGAGTGAAAGCAACTGGGAATCAGCTCAGGAACCCCTTGCTGCATAGATGAGCAGGGTGGCACTCGGACAAAATCTTCAGCCACAGAACCCAGGGCTGGGCAGGGGCCTCGTGAAGGCTGAGTGTGCTACACGCACACACACGTGTGCCCAGGGTATGAGCCCGAGGCCAGCTGAGGGAGTCACAGCCTGACTCTAACAGGGTCCAGGCTGGTGACTGTGGAAACACAGATTGTGCTGATAGCTTGGGCGCCAGGCCAGGGGATCTGCACACTTACCTCTCAGTGAGGCGGGTATCACACTAGGAGTCAGGCAACTCGTGTGCGAGTCCCGACGCTTCGCACAGGGCCCTGTAACTAGTCACTGGACATTGCCGAGCCTCTGTCCTCACCCGTGTTCACAGTCCCAGCTCTGCATCTTGTCATAACTAAAACTGATAAAACACGGGCATGGGAGCATTTCACAAACGGCAAAGCACTCCAGAAATAAGAAGAGTGACTGTCCCCTTCCCGGTCAGCAGATCACAGGAGGGAGCAGAGGGAGACCGTGGACACCCCAGGCCACCTGCTGCCTCTCTGTGTTGGTGGGTCTCCCCCCATTTATGCTCCAGCCACCCTGAATTTCTCTCCATTCTGGCCCCCCATCCTGCCTCTCTCTCTCTGTCTCCCTCTCTTTCACCTCTGGGCGTTGGCACATTGATCCCTCTGCCTGTAATGTTTTCCCACCTTCCTTTTACTCAGCTAACTCCTACTCTGCCTTCGGGTCTCAGTTGAAACATCGCTTCTTCCAGGAGGCCTTCCCAGACCCACCAGTACTCCTGAATTCAGTGTTGCCGCTGTGTGCATTCATGGAAGCCTGTGTTTCTAGGAGTGTGTGTATGTGTGAGAGAGAGAGACAGAGACAGTGTCTATGTGAGGGGGAGGTGGGTGTGAGTCTCTCAGTCCCAATTATAGCCGACTCCAGGCCCCGAGACCAGCATGGAGAACGGCCACAGCCACACGTGGGTGCCTGGCCACCTGGCCACCAGCTGCCACTCTCTTCACACTCTTGGGGAGAAGCCACGGGAGTCTGCAGCATTTTCTGGGTCACCGCCTGGCACTTGGTCTCTCACTGAGTGAGCCCTGAAACCCGCCTTCGCCTCATTCACGAGCGCCCGTTGCCATGGTGGTGAGCCAGCCTTCCAGGCCCAGCTGAGGGGGAAGCCGTGGTCTCACCTGGCTCCCGGGACCCCAGGCACCCTGGCTGTGGCACCTCTGCCTCTGTGAGCGGGTGTCTGCTTGGCACACAGGGTGGTGGGACACGCCTGTGCCTGGCTCTGCCCTCAGACGTGCAGGGCACTCTGAGAACCTGCCTTCACTGGGGTCCTCCTCACTTTCCCAAATCAGGTTCTCTCTGCCCCCTGGAACTAGGCTGCCAGGCCCTTAAATGGGGACCAGGATCCAGTCCGTTGCCTCATCCAGGTCTCTGCACGATGTCACCTCCTCAGAGCCCCGCAGTCACTCTATTTAAAACAGCCCCTCCCACTTCTAATTCTACACCTGCTGTTTTTCTCCACAGCACTCAATGTTACTGGGTCATATGCCCTTTTTTCATTTTCGGGAGTGGGTGGGGTGGGGGGTGTATCTACTGTCTGGTTCCCTCCAGAATGAAAGCTGGAGGAAGGCAGAGATTTTGTTGATTTTGCTCCACTCTTCTGGCTGATCTCCACGGGCTCCTGCCCCACTCTGGTCCATCCTCCGCCCTGCTCTGGCCTCAGGAAGCTGACCTGTGGGCATTGTACCTCCCGGCCTCTCTTGTTGACCAGTGGCTGGCTGGGTGTGGCCAATGTGGGCACCAGAGAGAGACCAGAAGCCAAGGGAAAAGGGAGACGGGGAGTTTCTTCTCCACTCCTTCCCTTTGACGCCAGGAATCTGGCAGCTGCCTCCCTCCACGGCAGCAGCTCTTGCCAGACAGCCTCTCCCCTATGATTCCAGGGCTCACGAGCTCCACTCAGTAACTCTACTTCTTCTGACTGCCCTGTTATTCCTGGTTTCGGAGCCCTCACCATGCTTTGGGGGTTCCCTTGGTCTGCTCACATCTCTGTAGCGAGTCCCTCCATTAGAGCCGTTTCATCTGAAATATCTGGGGTGAAAACATCTCCTGCTGAGACTCTGACACAACTACGGTCCAGTGCAACAAATATTGTTGAATGAATGAATCCATGAATGGCAGGTGCCCCAGGCTGACGCCCCTGACCTGAAGCCCAGGCTCTGCTATGGAAGGATGGGGTGGGAGGCAAAGAAGTTCAAGGCAGACATGGGCTCTCTACATAGGACAACCCCGAAACTGTCCCAGACCAAGAGCAACACTCACATTTTTAAAGGTTATGAGTAAGAGAATTCCAGAGTCTCCCTCAGTGGGTTGTTCTTATGACTTATAACTTTCCCTGGCAGAAATATCTTCCTAATGTCTAACCCAAATCCCTTTTATTATAGTTGGAGACGCCTTCTTGATCTAAAGATAAAGGTTGCGTCTCTATGTTATTATTCTAGGAAATCATTACACTACATTTGCATGCAGTCATCTAGTATGTTAATATCTTAAATGGGAAATGCAATGAACACAAAATTTCAGTCCAGAAAAGCTAAGGTATAGGTTCTGACACATTATGCTGAGCAACTTCTAGCAACTCATTTAACCTCCCAAGTATCTTTTTGCCATCTATAAATTGGGTATAATGGTGAACCTTGCCCAGCCTACCTCCTGCCCTGCATTTGTGAACGTCAAGCGCAATGACTATGTTAATGGAAAGCATTCTATATCCAAGTGTTAGCTGATACTCTCATTCTCTTCAGAATATTTAATCCCAGGATCTGGGATTGTCTTAAAGTTGTCTTTTTCAAATCCTGCTGAAACTGAGCCAAGTTTTCCACAGGGTTCTTCCTGGTATACTGCCTATACCTGGGGCACGGGTTGGGGAGGGGGACCTCAGTTTCTCTTCCACGACCTTATTATATTTGTGGCCCATCCAAGCATGGTGGGAGAGATGACAGTTTGTTCAGGCAAGAGCCTTGGTGAGGATGCTTGGTTTCATAAGAGGATGCCAATTCTGCCACCCATTTGGTTGATTTATGAAGGATGTACGCTACCTTGTGCTGACAACACAGAATGCCAACACTCTACACCCTCACTGGGAAACATAAATTCGAAGCGTCTGCTTCTGGCTGTCATGAAAAGCCCAGTGCAGGAAATACACATCATGGGGGATTATCTGAAGGACATGCAGCCCATCTACTCCTCCAGATATTCTAGATTTTTATCCCTGGATCAAGCCAG
Organism: Globicephala melas; assembly: GCF_963455315.2. Lineage (NCBI taxonomy): Eukaryota > Metazoa > Chordata > Mammalia > Artiodactyla > Delphinidae > Globicephala > Globicephala melas. The sequence goes on from NC_083321.1 coordinate 91,777,015, forward strand.
ATGATCAGAGAACTGCATATCTGGACCAAATGGTTTTGGCTTCTCGTGGAAGCAGTTTTATTGACTTGTGTTTAGTCATACGGTTTTAAGTTTGCACTGAAGAAAGCTTGAAGGGAAATCTCCAAGTCTAGCTATTATATTTAATGGAAGAAGCCTATTTTTCAAATTGCCTGTTAGATCTCTGTGTTCCTTTTTGAAGTCCCACATGGGAAATTTCCCTTAGTTTCAGCTTCTCCGGGGAAACTGGTCTAATTTTGACTAATGGACAAGGCAAAATCTGTCACTGGTGGCTTTCCTTTTGTCTTTGGTTGCTAGGAAGTGCAGACCTTAGGGCATGAATTTCTGTGTTCTAGCTTTTCCTTGGTCTCATATCTCTATTTCTCTTCATCTTCACTTTATCCCAACCACTTATCTGTGTTTTTTTTCTTATTGTGGCATGTCATTATTTTTTGTAATGCTGCAAAATAAAAAGACTGGTGGTTCAGAGTATTATGAAAGTTTGGCAAAGGGGTAAGAGTAGCCTAGACAAAAGCAAAATAAACATATGAGTCTATTGAGAGATGGACAGCAACACACATTTTTTCATTAATTTGTCATACATCCTTTGTGATTTACTGAATGTTTACTATAATACTAGGTCCAAGGCATATAAAAGCAAATAATATTCATTAATTTAGCAAATATTTATTAGGACTTGCCAGGTGATAGACATATAACAGGGAATAACGTGGCTACAGCCCTTGTCTCCATGAAGCTTTACAGATGGTGGAGAAGGCAAATGATTTCACCAAAACCTGCCTTCAAATGTGAGGAACATGTTCACTGGAGGAAGTACCAGCTGGGTAACCTAATTCTGTCTGGAGTCTGAGGGGTCTCCCAAGGGAAGGAATGTTTAACCTGCTATCTGAAGAGGGATAAGGAATTAGACAGGCAAGAAGGAGGAAGAAGGGAGGGAAGGATGTCTCCAGAAGAAGGAACAACATGTACAAATGTCAGGAGACAAAAAGGGTCATGTCCTCAGATGAGCAGCTAGACAAACCTATCTTCATGTATAAAATGGAATACTACTCAGCCATAAAAAAGAAAAACCTATTGATATACACAACAACTTGGATGGATCACAAAGATACCACACTGAGTGAAAGAAGCTGGGCTCATCTCAAAAGGTTACATAGTGTGTTTATGATTGCATGGATATCCCATCTTTCAAAGAAAACTATAGTGATGGAGAACAGATTAGTGCATGGTAGGACTTAGAAAAAGGGAAGAGTATGACCACAAGGCAGATTTTACAGGAGTGATGGGACTCTTTTTACTCTGATTGTGATGGTGGTGTAGACCTCTACCCATGTATTACAATTTATAGAACTGTACACCAAAAACAGCAGTCAATTTTCCTGTTGGCTAATTTAAACAATACAATTTTAAGTCACAAAAGAATAAGTTTATAGCTGAAGACCTCAGAAAGGAAAAATGGGGCTGGAGAAAGGTAGACAGTGGATCTCAACAGTATCTGCGGTATTTTGTTTCTTACAAGATCTGAAAGAAAACACTAGTCAGCCGAGGCTGTGTTTGCACATTATCCTGATGGTGGTGGGGAGACACTGAGTGGCTGTGAGCACGGGAAGGACATAACCGGCTTTACACGTTAACACAGTTCCTCTGGGTGCAGTATATAGAGTGGATCAAAAGGAGCCCCAAGTGGCTATGGAGAGGCTAGTGAGGGGCGGTTAGGGAGGTCCTGGTGGGTGAAAGTGACTTGAAGTAGGAGGATGAAGACAAACAGGTTCACACACAGCAACAGCCTCTGCACAGGTCCAAAGGGAAGGGGAGGGAAGAGGGTCGGAGATCCCGGTGGGGCCATGGGCCTCTCTGAGCAGAGTCCTGGAGCATTGCCCATCCATGAAGATGAGATGTATAATCCCCTTCCTAATCTGGTCACTTGGGTTAGAACCCTGTGGCTCTCCTAGTCAGTTGGTCCCATTTCCCCAGCGTTGGAGTAACAGCTACCTCTTAGGGCTGATGGAAAGGCCAGTCCAGGTGGTGGGCCTGGCCCCGGGAGAGGAGCAGCTGTTCACTTCAGGGTCTTTTCTCTCTCATCCCATCTCCTTCCTCTTCTGGGTCAGTTTAAATTTGGGAGAGGAGGGGTGCTGGTCCAAGGGCAGAGAAGGAAGGGAGGAAAGGCAAGTTGTAATACTGTTCCCCCCAAGGCCGGCTGAGAAATGGCTTCCGAGTGCTTTATCTGCCCTGGATATCGGCTGCAGGGATCTTATCAAGCTGTAATTACCCAGCCTGGGTCTGTGCTAATTGGTTCTCTGGAGTAAAGTTACCTCCAATCTGTGTGTTACGGGTGCACAGCAGGAAATGATTTGAGCCAAGGAAGTTGTCTGTGATGCTATGTCAGGGAATCACTGTGGTGACTACAAGGACACAGGGCTGAGACGTGGCTTAGAGGGAAGGAATCATTCCGTGTGTTCTAATTCCAACCTGAAATGACCAGCCTCACGTCACCTAGGGTCCAGGGCTCCCTCAGAGGACAGCCAGTGTGAGATAGCTTTCCTCCATTGTAGAAAGAGGTGGGGGTCGGGAGGAGGGAGGGAAGGAAAGAAGGAAGGAAGGAAGGAAGGAGGGAAGGAAGGAAAGAAGGAAGGAAGGAAGGAGGGAGGGAGGGAGGGAGGGAGGAAGGAAGGAAGGAGGGAAGGAGGGAGGGAGGGAGGGAGGAAGGAAGGAAGGAGGGAAGGAGGGAGGGAGGGAAGGAGGGAAGGAAGGAAGGAAGGAAGGAAGGAGGGAAGGAGGGAGAGAGGGAGGGAGGAAGAAAGGAAGGAGGGAGGGAGGTAAGGAAGGAACTAAGGAGGGAAGGAAGGAAGGAAGGGGGAAGGAAGAAAGGAAGGAAGGAAGGGAGGAAGGGAAGAGAGGGAGGGAGGGAGGAAGGGAGGAAGGAGAGAAGGAAGGAAGAGAGGGAGGAGGGAGAGAGAGAGAAAGCAGGAAAAAACCCTCTCTGACCCCACTGACTTCCCTGGTTATGAGATTCTTGACAATTATTTCAATTACTAGATCTCTAGGCACAGCCTTATTACCTTACTAACCGCTTCTGTAATCTGGTTTCTGTCTCAATCTGCGACAGATACTCTATTTGCAAAAGCCTCCAAAGACCTAGGATGAAGGAGTCGGAGGGTTGGCAAGGATCTTAAAGATCATCCAGTCCAACATGTATCTTCCCCTTGACAGCCTCACCAAGGGGGTGCGCAGTTCCCACACACCCTCTGATGGGAGCCCTTTCCATGCTCATAATGACTCTATTAGAAAGATTTCTTTGTTGATTTTTTTAAAATATGGAGCTCAAACTTGTCTCCTTACAGTTTCATCTGCCCCTCTGGTGGCTCTAAGCAAGGATAATACTTCTTCCCCCGACAGCACTTCAGCTATTTTCCCCTAAAAGTATCAGAACCCGACACCACCATGCACTCTGTACCTAAAGACAAGATCCTAGGTGTCACATACAATCCCCTTTCACCACCTCCTATGCACATAACACATCATGTCAGCTGTTTGCCTCCAAAAAGCTTTCATTTGGCCACTTCTCTCCACCGCTGCTGGCATCACTCCGGTCCAAGGCACCGTCATCTCCACAACACCATGTGACAGAACCCCCATGCCCACTGCTGGTCTTCTGCTTCTTCCCACTCTCCCCACCCCCAGGAAACCCCACATCTATTCTCCACTCCGTAGCTAGAGTAATTCGTTTGCCATTCTTTTTTACCGTGGCAAGATTTACATAACATAAAGTTTGCCATTTTAGCATTTTTAAGTGTATAGCTTAGTGGCATTAAGTACATTTTGAATGTTGTACAACCATCACAACTGTCCGTCTCCAGAAATTTTTCATGACCCCAGACAAAAGTACTGTACCCATTAAACAGTAACCTCTCCTTCCTTTCCCCCAGCCCCTGGTAATCTCTGATCTACTTTGTCTCTGTGAATTTGCCCCCTCCGGGTACATAAATGGAAGCACATAATGTCCGTTCCTTTGTGTCTGGCTTACCTCAGTCGATTCTTTTGTGTCAGGCTTAGCATCAGGTTTTCAAAGCTCATCCTTGTTGTAGCAGGTATCAAAACTTTATTTCCTTATAAGGCTAAATAATATTCCATTGTAGGTACATACCACATTGTGTTTATCTGTTCAGCTGTTGATCTATGTGGTCTTAGGATGGTTACTTGATCCTTCTGAACTTTAATTTCCTCAACTGTAAAATAAAATGAATAATATCTTCTTTTTAGGAAGGCTGTAAGAAAACAAAAAACTTGATTTAAAAAATTTGGCAGAAACCCGAATAGACTTTTTTCCAAAGACATACAGATGGCCAACAGGCACATGAAAAGATGCTCAACATCATTAATCATCAGAGAAATGCGAATTAAAACCACAATGAGATATCATCTCACACCTGTCAGAATGGCCATCATCAAAAAGACAACAAATAACAAATGCTGGTAAGGATGTAGAGAAGAGGGAACCTTCATACACTGTTGGTGGGAAAATAAATTATTGCAGTCACTGTGGAAAATAGTATGGAGATTCCTCAAAAAACTAAAAATAGAACTACCATATGACCCAGCAATTCCAATCCTGTGTATAGATCTGAAAAAAACAAAAACACTAACTCAAAAAGATACATGCACCCCAATGTTCATAGCAGCATTATTTACAATTGCCAAGATATGGAAGCAAACTAAGTGTCCAACAACAGACGAATGGATAAAGATGTTACATATATGTATAATGGAAAACTACTCAGCCATAAAGAAAAATGAAATTTTGCCCTTTGCAACAACATGGGTGGACTTGGAGCATATTATGCTAAGTGAAATAAGTCAGACAGAGAAAGACAATTGCTGTATGATATCACTTGTGTGTGGAATCTAAGAAATACAACAAACTAGTGGGTGCAACAAAAAAGAAATAGACTCACCGATATAGAAAACAAACTAGTGGTTACCAGTGGAAAGAGACAAGGGGGGAGGAACAAGATAGGAATAGAGTATTGAGAGGTACAAACTACTATGCATAAAATAAATAAGCTACAAGGATGTATTGTACAGCACAGGGAATATAGACAATATTTTATAATAACCAGAAATGGAATATAACCTGTAAAACCTGTGAATTACTGTGTTGTATGCCTGTGACTTATATAATGTTGTACGTCAATTATATCTCAATTTTTAAAAGGTAAAAACAAAGTGGTTATAAGGGCTAAACAAGATAGTATAACAAATGCACATTATAATACATTAATACATTAATTAATCCATTAATTATAAAATTAATGAATGTGGGTATAAATAGATACTTCATTTGAAGAAGTGAATAATGTTTGAATACCAAGCAAATTACTGTGTGTGTGTGAGAGGGAGTGGGGATGTATGTTTTGGCATCCCACAGAGCACACTAAGAATTTTGTTGTCTACTACTCCTCTGCATATCAACAGTACTGGCTAGTGCTATTCTGCATAGTCTTCAATAGAATCGAACTTCAGAACTCATTTTTTTAAAAGAACTCTTTAGATTAAGAAACTATATCACCGTCTAGTCCTACAAATTCAATTAAAATTCAAAAAGCATTTATTAAGCACATTGTGGGAAATACAAAAATGATTAATAAGACTTAATCTCTTCCTTCAAGATGCTCACAGTCTGGTTGGGGGATAGGACAAGAGCATCAGTGACTATAAAATCTGTGCCATAAGAGAAGTGAAAGTGCTATGGTGGGCCAGAGAGAGAGAGGCTATGTAAAGAAGGGAAGGGTCTGCAGAAGGACTGGAGGAACAGGCATTGGGACGGGCAAATGCACACATGTGCAGACAGCACAGTCATGTTGGGGAAACTTGAATGGTCCAGTTGGTACTCAGTGCCTGATTATCAGACCTCTGCCATTTATGAAAGAGGAAGTCTCCCGTGGCCAAGAGATCTCATCAATACACAGCCACTAAGCATTTGTTGAGCATGAACTTGGGCATGATAGATGGAGAGAAGGCACTTTGTGCAACTGCCCCTTGTCAAACTTGACATGGAATAAATTGTCCACCTTCTCCTTCACAAAACGGACAAAAACCAGGAAGAGTGTTTTACATTCAGTGAAAGTTTGAATATATTATTACATTTTATTAATAAATGTTATTCCATATTCATTAAATACTGATATAAATAATGAACAAATTCTGTATTTTATTTTTATCTCACGTTGAAAGCACTGATTTTTTTTACTCCTATCCCGCCTCTGAGACCTGCAGAAGCTAGAAATTTTTCTCGTTACCTGCCATCTGGTTTTAGATTTAGGAACTAAGTATATGTATTTACCTAGACAAAGAGAGATTGAATGTATTCTGCATGGCTATCATACTATTATTTGAGTTGATAATGGAAGAGATCTCAGCCAGTAGTTGCTGGAACCATCCCATGCCAGCTCAGGAGAGCTGGTCGTGGGCATTTCTTCCCAGTTCCTTGTTCAGTGACGTCAGATTGGCAGCTTGAAATTGGTCATGGTGGGTATATTTACACCGTGGAGATAGGCAAAAGCTGTAAATAAAGGCTTTTCCTCCCTGGAGAGCTGGTTAACTATTTCCCAGCACACCCCTGGACCACACTGTACAGAAGAGGAAATGGAAGCAGAGAGGTAAAGTGACTTGTCCAAGATCACAAAACCAACTGTGCTCGCGAAGCTGGTACTAGTCAGGTCACCTGATGCCTATATATTATCACTCTTTTCACTGGAAGCTGCAGAACTGATTAGGATTTAAAGGGTGGCTCTAAATAAGAATATAGACACCAGCACAGATTATTATGCAAAAGAAGTAGATGCCGTGGTCTTCAAGTTAATAGTTTGCCGGGGCTAAAAGAAGAACATCCAAGCTTCTCTCCCCAGATGGCTCTTTTGTACCCCTTCCCCCATACTCCTACCCTCCTGGGGGGAGGGGTTCTAAGAGCGGAGAAGCGGGAGAGGATACTTCTATGTCTTCCAGCTTTGCACTGGAGGGAGTGACGGAAGGCATTTCTCAGCCAAGTGCCTGGATGCTTTGGACTCCACTTTGCTCTGTAATTAGTGTCTATTTGTCTCCTTAAGTCGAACTGTTTTTTAGCAATTTAGAGCCGGGGAACCCATGTTATTTCAGTGAAGTGATAAAAAAAATGGATATGTAATTGAAATCCTGTTCTACTCCTCCGGGAACCTGAGATGTTGCTTCATTCGGCTGAATGATAAAGATTCGGGGCCCTGATCACAGGCAGATAAGTAGGCTGGTTGATTAGGATGAATCCCACAGGCAATCCCTAATCTAGTAGTCTGTTTGTTAACTATCTGTCTTTTTAGAATATTTGGTTTGCGTAATATGATAATATAATAATGCACACGCTCTTTAAAGGCGGAAATGAACCCAAATTGAGAACAAAATAGCCACAGCTGGCATCTCTCCTCCCTGCTGCAACAGATCAATTATCAATTAGCCACAAGTTTTTATTGAGTGCCCATTGTTTGCACGGCACTAGGTTAGGGAAGAAGAGGTGTCAAACGTCCAGTTTCTGGCCTTCCGGGGCTGGCAAAGGCAGCAAGGCACGCCCACAGGAAATTCATAAGTGCTGTAAAAAAGTGAATGCTTTGGTCCTAAATGTGTGAATCAGACCAAAGGAGTGGGTGGAACAGGGAATTTGGCTCTTGGCTGAAGAAAGCCATGCAAAGCTGCAGAACCTCACGAACCCCCCAGTCCTCTCCTGTAAAAAGCACTGAAGTGTCTGGCTCAATGTCAACCTTTGTGGCTAAATGGCCTCTCTTTATACCCCTGATCCAGGGAGTTCCAGGCACATCCAGAACACAGACTGGATCCTCCCTCCCTCTGAGATGAAGTTGGTGGAAGTGGCTTGATGGGTGGACTGGTAACTTCTGCCTTCTGTGTTTCTCCTACGCTTCAGTAAACATACGAAGAATGCCCACCACCCGCTGAGCTCCTGTGCCAGGCTAGACTCTGTGCCAGCTGCTTTACCCATGCTGTTCCAATGTCACTCCTGCCACAAATGCATGAGCATGTTCAATAAAGAAGGTAACTGAGAAAAACAGACAAAGACTGCATGGTCTCACTTATACGTGGGCTCTAAAAAAAAAAGTTAAATTCCAAGAAACGGAGTGTAGAAGAATGGTTGTTGGGGGCTGGGGGGTGGGGGAAAAAGGGAGAGGTTGGTAAGAGGATATAAACCCTCAGCTATAAGATGCATATGGTCTGAGGATGAAAGTAAATCATGGTGACTACAGTTGATAACAGTGGATTGTATAGTTGAAATTTGCCAGGAGAGCAGAACTTAAATATTCTCACCAAAAAGGAAAAAAAAAAGAGAGCTAAGTACATGAGGTGATGGATGTGTTAATTAACTAGATGGGGGAATCCTTTCACGATGTGTATATATATCAAATCATCACGTCATACCTTTTAAATATCTTACAATTCCATCAATTGTGCCTCAGTAAAGCTGGGGGGAAAAAAGAAGCTAAGCATCGGAGTGAGGGAAGCCTTGTCCAGGGTCAGCCAGCCAACATTCCTACTCCAAAGTGCATGCTTTTCCCATCAGTCCTATCCATATAAATCAGTAATTTCTCAATCTAGTCACACATCATAGCATACAGTTGCCGGGGCCCCACTCTCTAGATTCTTTTTCTTGAAATCTAGGCTGGAAGCCAGGCAAACGAACTTTTAACCAACTCCCCAGGTGATACTGTCCAAAAGTGCAGGAAAATAAGTGCTGTTACCTGTTGACATGCTGTCTCTCATCCCCTCCCTGCCCCAGTCCAAGGGCACCTCAAGGTCAGGAAGTAGATCTGAGTCACCCCTGGGTCTCCAGCTTCAGTGCAGTGCCTGCACAGCTGAAGCACCCAGTGCATTTTTTGTGGCCATGCTGCGTCACGCTGCATGGTTTCTCTGTCTTTGCAGCTCTTCTACAAATAGGGGCTGGCTTATCACACCTGCTAAGGCTTCCTGAGACCCAGCTCACTGAGTGCCTGGGGGGCTAGTTTGCAACACGTGCATCCTGCCAGTACCTGCAGGCACCCCCAGTTACCACTCGGGGCTCCCTATCTGCTGGATCCCCAGCCGCCAGCCTTTCCCTCTGTTGGGTGTTTCTGCTCAGAGAAAGCTGGCTGAAAGTCAACCAACCAGAAAAAACATGATCGGGAAGAAGGAGATTGGCAGACAGACTCTATAGGACATTCCAAAATCACCCAGTGTGACCACTGGCTCTTCCTTGGTGTGAGATTGGATGCTCTCCCCTGCCCCACTCCCCTCACCTTCGTGTAGAATTGCTGTGTGAGAGTCACAGAGGCACAAAATATTTGACGGGGAGAAACCCAAGAGACTATTTTGTCACAGACCCCCAAAAGCATATTCCTGTAATCATCAACATCCATGGGACGTTAATAAGTGTTCTGCAAAATTTAAGCCAAAACAGGTTGAACAGAAACAGTTCTCCCTATTATAGGCCTTTTAAGCGTTGCATTATGTTTATCTGCCGGTTAATTATCTTTATATATTAGGCAGCATTTCTCACACATTTTCTTGAATTTTTTTTTTCTGGAACTCTTTTCTGTCTTGAAATTTTTCACTAATGTTCTGAAGAATAGCGTTTTTGAAAACTGATGATCTGGGACAACTCTCTTCGCTCCAACACCCAACGTCCACTTTGCAGGTCAAGAAACAGAGTCAAGAAAGGAAAAGGGAGTTGTCAAGACCTCAGAGCTGGGGACTTCCCTGGTGGCGCAGTAGTTAAGAATCCGCCTGCCAATGCAGGGGACATGGGTTTGAGCCCTGGTCCGGGAAGATCTCACATACCACGGAGCAACTAAGCCCGTGTGCCACAACTACTGAGTCTGAGCTTTAGAGCCTTCGAGCCACTACTACTGAAGCCCACACGCCTAAAGTCCGCGCTCCACAACAGAAGCCACCGCACTGAGAAGCCCGCACACTGCAACGAAGAGTAGCGCTCTCTTGCCACAACTAGAGAAGGCCCGCGCACAGCAACAAAGACCCAACACAGCCAAAAATAAATAAATAAATTTATTTTTAAAAAAAGACCTCACAGCTAGTTATGCAGGATGCAGGCCTGGGTCTCAGGGATGCTGAGTCGCTTCTGCTCCCAGGATCTCACCTGAGATCACCACATGCCCACAGGATGGGCCTTGTAGCCAAGATCAATGCCGGCAGCTTTAGACTGTAATCTTCTGAGGAGCATCCTCTCTTCAGCATCCAGCCTTTGACTACACCCAAAGGTGAGAAACAAAATGAGTATGCATGGGACACTCAGTCCTTCACATCCTATAGCTTGACAAGCTCCACTTCCAGAGCCTCTCCACAGCCTAGGCAGGAGAAACACACGGGATTTGTGGGTTTCAGGGAGTCGGAGGCTGTGAGAGGTTAACAGATATATCTGAATATTTCAGTTGGCAAAAGGACAGACCCAGGACTTGAATCCAAGGCTTCCACCTTATTCTCCAGCCACCCTTTGATGACAAATCCGTCACTGGTGCCAGGAAGCTAGTTCTCAGCTCACTATGTGGTAAGTGAGCACATTACCTGGCTGGGGCCCCTTAACAGGCTGAGAAGCTCTTTGCTACCCATCTCAGGGCAGGGCTTACTCACCTTGCCCTCCAGGGATGGGGAAGCAGAGTGAGTGATTCATTCTCTCTAGTGTGACTACATGTCTAATTCCTTCTCCGGTCCTTCTCAAGCCCTTGGCCTCAATTACGTTCTACGACCAGCAAGTGACACAAATTAATTATCTGCTGGGAAAAGAAGGGCTTTCTTTTATCTGTTTGAAAGTAGTCACCTTCTCGTTTCAGGGACTGGCCTCATAAATTCCAAGGAAGGACAAAGAAGATGGCTGCCAGTAGGAGGGAGGGAGAGAGAGAAAGAAGAGAAAGGGGAAGAGGGAGAGGGAAAGGGGAAGAGAGAAAGAAGAGAAAGGAGGAAAGAAAGACAGGCAAAGAGGATGAGGGAGAGGGGAAAGAGGAGGGTGGGGCAGAGTGTGTAACAGTTAGTGCAATATTAAAGACATTATGATAGAAGAACTGTAGACACTGGCGTGTACAAAGGAGATGACACTTAAATCTGCTGAGGGAGGATGGATATCAGGAAAGGCTGTAATACTTAAGCCGAGCATTCAGTCATTCAGAAAACATAAGCTCCATGAGGAAAGGAACCATCTTTGTTTAGTTCACCACTGTGTCCCCAGCACCTGTCACAGTGATTGGCACACAGTGGAAGCTCAGTAAGCAACCATCTGTTGAATGGATGGATTCATCAGTAAACGTTGGCCAAGCAAATGGAACAGGAAAAGCCATTCAGGGAAGAGCTAGTAGTGGGAGTAAAGACAGCTGCGATGACCAGCAGTTTTCCAGGACTAGAGCACCATGTGTGTGTTGAGGGATGGAGAGGCAGATGCGGGGTTGGAAGGGCAGCCAGGAACCGAAGATCTGGCTAGTCTGTGCTGGGGGCCCTTGATCAACAAGAAATAACAGCACATTCCTTTTACACAGACAATCCCATTTCATCCTCATGGTCACTCTGTGAAGGATACAAGGAGGCTCAGAAGGCTTACAAGATCACAGAGCAGGAGCAAGCACCTGATCTTGAACTCAAAGCCTGTGATCTTTCCCTGACAGGTGCTCTTCCCTCAGGTATCTGGCCTGGGATGATTCACGCACCTTAGTGCTTTTCTTCTGACCCTGATTATCCTCTGGTCTGGGTTCAGAGCACAGACATGTGTTTTCATGGAAAACAAAGATGGAAAATAGGCTAAAAAGAAAATCCATATGATTCATTCCAAAGGCAAATAGGTGGTCATTTGCTTCATCAGACACTCTTTGCAACTCCCTGGGCCCTCGTTTGCTCAAAGGTGCGTTGCCCAAGGGTAGCTATAGACAAGAGGGGGAGCTTCACGTCATTTTCCTAGTTGCTTCAGGCTAAAGGGAGATAGAGAGAGAGAAGTGCTGTCACTAAGTCCATAGACAGGTCCCAAGGACTGGCACTCACCTGGGCACGGCCCACCAGAAAGTGTGTTGAGGACAGGATGCAAAAGGCATAGAGGACACCATTTCTGCCTCAAGAGAACTACCCACATGAGGCAGGAGACCAAGTGAGGTTAGAAGAATGGATGACTTGGGAATAAACTGGTCTCATGCATGCTTTCACTTGGGCAGGGGGAGGGAGCAACACAGAGGCTGTGGAGCCAGACAAATCTGGGTTCCATCCTGGATCTGCCCCTTGCTGGCTAGATGAACTCAGCTATCAGAATAATACCAAATGCACGTAGAGGGCTATACAGGTCAATGCATCATCTCATCTGAACAGCAGAGTACTGGGAGACAGTGTGGGATGGAGTACTTTTTGCAAATCCCTTTTTCTAGATGAGGAAACCGAGGATCAGAGTGTGATTTAGCCAAAGGCACCCTGAAAGCAATAGATCTGAGATTTCTACACTCCAAATCCCAGGGCCTCCTGTGGTGCTACACGGAGCAGGACAAGCCGAGTTCTCCGAGCACCAAAAACAGCACCAAGGAATCTTAGCAGGAACCAGACAAAAGCAGGGTATGGATTTTAGATCCCCAAGGTCTTGTGCCAAGGGGCCTGGGGAAGGGAAAGTGGAGTCTCATTAACATAGAGTTGGGGACCCAGGACTCCTGGGCTGTCTTCCCAGCTTCCTCCATCTTCGCCCACTGCCCTTCTCTCCCAGGTTGCTGCCTAATTATAGAGCTGTTGATGCAAATTATTCTAATAACGGTGCTAATTTATACACGTTTACATATAATTTGCAATTCACTTGCTGTCCACATTTAGTCAAACTTCACTAATTCCGACAGAAGTGGAGAAGCCTGGTCTGAAATCAAAAGTCTAAATTATGGAATAATTCAATAGTTTCTCACAGGAGAGTCTGCTTTAAAATCAAGCACGTGAAGTAAAAAGGAGGTATGGTCAAAATTCTCCTTGCAAATACTTAAAATCTCCAAAACATGGGCTCTCAGAAGCTCAAAAGCCAAAAATTAATTCCTTTTATTTCTCTTTGAATTTGAGCTCTGGAAGAAAAGACAATGGGTAAATAAAAGTCTCCCTTTCTTCTCTCTCTTTTTCTCTCTGAATTTCTATAATGGAATTCAGGAAGTTCAAGTTCAATTATGTGATGTGATTCCACCTACTAACTTAGTTTGAACTAGTAAACTTCTCCTAGTGTAAAATTCTCCAGCCCTCAAAATATGTAGATTGAAATTACTTAACTGAGACATGAGAAATCATAAAGTAAATTGGGCTTTGATATATGAGGGTCATGTAGTTAATGAACATAATTCAGGAAGTGCAAAATGACAACTGGCTTTGTGGGGTATACACTGAATGACAGCATTGGAAAAGAGATAGTCTGTTAAGAGATAGTAATAACAACTACACACACATAGATGGACATATTGTCTTAGGTTGAGTACTAGAAGCAGATCGTGAGTAGGAATTCTCGCTCAAGTGATTTATTAGGGGGACTAGGGGGAGCACTCTTAGGAGGGCTGGAGAAGCAGAGTAAAAATGTGGGAAGTAGCTCCAGGCTGATCCCATGGGGAAGCTCTCATCTAGAGCCCTGAATGAACCAGAGTTAGTCCCACCTATAGGACTTTTGTCCTCCCCATGCCAGTCAGTCATTGGCTGAGATCACCTCTTAGAGTGGGAAGGGGATTGTCGCCTCCCCATTCAGGTGCCTGGCACTCACAGTGGGTAAAGAGTGCCTGGGATGGGCACCAAAAGCATTTTCTGCAGTTCGCCTTTGCACAGCTCTGACCCCTTCACTTCTCCCGTTAAGTTTACTCCATCCAGACACAGTATCTCCAGGATTCTGACAGGTCACAGTTTCCTGGAAAACACTAAAAGGAGGGTGAATAGAATGAACGACAGCCCTGCTGCTTGTTCTCGAGGCCATGATGCTACTTGATATTTCCACCTCCACCACCCATTTTAGATCTCACATTCTAGCACTTCTGTTGGTCTAAGTAACTCATCTGGGGGGTTGACCTACCTTGCACTGTCCAAGCTAGGGGTCTGCTAACATCACCTGATAAATGGGATGTAGCAGAATTCTCCAGTGTGGAATATGCTGCCTCCAAAACCCTAAGAAGCCCACTAGGTGTTATGTTTCTTTCTTAGTGATAAGAGGTACAAGGAGCAATAACTCATCCTGGGGAGGGACCACCTCTAGGTTATAAATCCTCTAAAAACTTCTGCGACGTTGCAGTCTCTAGGACCTAAAAGTCTCTAGGGTTTTATCACCAACCCTCCAGAATGCATGGATCTTACCATGGCATCCAAAGTGTTTATTAATTCTTCTCACTGGATCCAATTAACATGATGGCATTAATAGACTGGACCATTCTGACGTTTTATCAAAGGTCCAGACAGTGTAGGACCCTTTGGACCATATTATAAACAAAGAATTCACATTCCCCCTGAAACAAGAAGGTGAATATGTACTGTTGTCTGTTCCATATGAATGCTAACTGCTTTTCATCCTCCTTGCTTATGGGTATGAAAAAAAGGATTCATTCACCAGATCAATAGCTACATACCGTTTATCCAAGGCCATGTTAATCTCCTCTAGTAAATAAGGATGACGGATAAGCAACTACAATTGGGACTACCTTGCAGTAGTCCACTGTCATCTGTCACAATCCACCTGTGTTTGGCAGGAGTCAGACTGGTAAATTATATGGGACTATGACAAGGAGCCACCACCTCAGTGTCCTTTAAATCACTTAGGGTGGCGCTAATCTTTGCCATCTTCCCTGGAATGTGATATTGTTTTGGGTCTTCTATCCTGGTGGAGGGACAGAACTTTCAGGGGGTCCTACTGGTCTATCCTATTCAATAGTTCTTACACTGTAAGTCAAAGAACAAAGTAAAGGTTATACCTTCTGCTAACTATGTGCATTCCAATTATATTTCAGTAACCAGAGAAATGACCACCAAGTGACGTTTTGAGACATTTTGGGACCCGAACTCCATTTATTACCTGGACCCTTCTAACCTCGCAGGAGTGTCATAAACCATGCTTTGTGTCCCCAGGTGTCAGTGTCAACTCAGACCTTGTCTTCAACAGACCTCACAAGGTTCTGAGGGTTCCTTTTCCCAGTGCCTGGTTATGCAAGTAAACAGGTGCTTTGGGGGAAAACTTGGGGAATCAGTACTGTATACAGTATTCTACTCTATATAATTATCATAGTGGTGCAGGGCCCCTCTATGTGAGAACTTGGCCTCTCCTTTAGTCAATGAGTTCTGGGTTTGAGAACTGGTTCACTTCTGGAAGCGAGACGAGGGATCGTGGCTTTCTGTTGGAGAAGCTGAACTCGGCCTTATGCTCAACCATCCTAGATCTCTTTCTAGTATATATAAAGCAGTATTCTTGCTGGCTGCCCGGCTGCCCATCTATTTTGCCTCTCAGAACACCATGATCTCTGTGCCATTTCCAGAAATCCCTGCAGGCCAGGCTCTCCTAGTTGCCATCCCAACCTTTGTGCCCATTACAGTAATTATGCTCACCTTGCCTCTGGCAACTAGGTGCTACCACTAGGCCTCTGCTATTCTGGAACATCCTCATTTCTACTAGGGAGTCCAGTGTGTAACAAGATCTCCATCGGTCCTAACGCTGAGCTCTCTGGGGATGTCGGTGCCCCTTATCATCTTGGTAATCACAGTGTCATCCAGGCCCTCCTGAAAAGCATGGTTAGTTGGCGGATTTTCCAGATTATATAACAGACCCACTCTAACATGTCCCCTTCATTGAGGCTTCTGATCTCCTCCTCCCCAGTTCAACGTGGCAATTCTGGCAACTCTGTTTTGTTTAATGTGGGCCATTGCTTTAGCCAAGCTTCCAAGAGCCATCTTAGCAGTGTATTAAAATAGAAACTTGGTGCACTTGCCAGGACTTTATATCCTGTGTCATGGGAGAGTGCCCTGTATTGGAAAATCCCGACTTTATATTCTGACCCCCTCCCCAATCCAGGCCCTTCTGGGTCTACTCCTGTTTCCTGCCACTATATTGCAGCCAGATCCCGTAGCTCTGGATATAATCCTCTAATCCCTTAGCCAGGCCCAGCACTTCCCCGGTCTGGCTATGCTGAGATTTGACCCTAGTCTGTGGTTCTGATGACCAGAAGGGAGGTGGGGAGACCTGAGGAGGGCAAGCATAAGGCGTCATTTGAAGCATCTGCATCACCTTCAAGCAAGTAGGAGCCTCTGTGTTTTAACAAGGGAGAGTAGGCCATTTGTGCAGGCCCAAATGATTCAGGGAACTCTGGGGAATCAGTCTTAAGTACCTAGTTCCAGATATTCCCACTCCAGGTATCACGGTCCCACACCTTCCCTAACAGAGCTCTGCTTTCAGCATAGATAACTCTCCTTGGCTGAGTCTTCTTTGAAGTTCTGCCACTCCTACAATAAAGGCCTATGCCTGCCTGGTTTTCAGCTCTGTCTGCTTCTGGCTCTAGGTATGAAATTCCTTTTTAAATGCTGCAACTTTTCTTTAAATTGTTAATAGATTTGAGCCTGCCATTTTCTATCTTCAGCAAATCAATTGTGCTTAGCAAAAGTCACCCAATCCCACAGTCTTTCTAGTTGTTATTTCCCCCATTCTTTCTGTTATGGATTGAATCGTGTCTCCCCAAAAGTCATATGTTGAAACCCTAATATCCAATGTGACTGTATTTAGAGATAGGGCCTTTGAAAGAGGCAGTTGAGGTTAAATGCGTCATAAGGGTGGGGCCCTAATCTAATGGGACTTGTGTCTTTATAAAAAGAGAGAGAGAGAGTAGAGAAGTGTGTGCACAGATAAAAGGCCATGTGAAGACACAAGAAGGTGGTCATCTGCAAGCCAAGGAGAACGGCCTCAGGAGAAACCAAATCTGCCAACACCTTGATCTTGGACTTCCAATTACAAAATTATGAGAAATCAATCTCTATTGTTTAAGCCACCCAGTCTGTGGCAGCCCAAACAGACTAATACACCTTTCAATTTCCCAAGACACTGAACCAGCTAGTGCATCCCCTTCCCAGTTCACCTTGGTAAAAATCTTAGCAATCACTGTGCTGCAGCCTGCCAGGGACTATCAACACTCCATCTACCACCAGCAACGGGGGTCCATTGCAATCCAATTCTAGAATCCTATACTTAATGCCTGCTTTTTGTTTGTTTATTTGCCTGCATGCTTTTTTAGGACCACTCGATACAAAATGTCTTAGGTCAGACTCTCCAAAAAGCAGAGCCTTCGATAAGGACTTTCATTGATTTATTGGGACAGTATACTCAGGAGTGGGGGATTGAGAAAAGCTAAAGAGGGTGAGGGAAAAAAGCTAAGTAGCAATATGCCCGTGGCTGAAAACTAGCATCAGTTTGATCTAATGGGAAGGTCTGCAGTGCAAATTCTACCACAGAGTTTGTCGCACCTTGAGGCAAGAGGGCTGCTCTTTTACCCTATGCCATTCAGTCATTGCCTGAGATCTGCCACTGGGGAAGGGAAGATGGGTGCATAGCCTCAAGAGTAGAGCAGCTCCTGTTTGGCCAAGGGAAATTCTCCAGAAAGGAGGCAGCTGTGAAGTGTTATGAGCCAACATTTACAGCATCTGGGAGACAGGAGCAGTAAAGGTTATCTGAGTGGAGTACCAACAGCATCTACTACAGCAAGATAGATGGATAGATGGATAGATAGATAGATAGATAGATAGATAGATAGATAGATAGATAGATACAGATAGATAGTGGATAAATGGGTAGATAGATAGATGGATATATGGATAGTTAGATGGATAGATAGATAGATGATAGATAGATAGAAGGAAGGAAGGAAGAAACATAGGTGATAGATGGTAAGTAAGTAGGTAGGTGGGTAGGTAGATGGTAGACAGTGTTTTGTAGGAATTAATAAAGCATGAGAAGTCTGAAAAGAATCAAACCAACATATCTCTGCTAGATGATAAAATGTAGATGGCCTCATTGCATTATGTCCTTCCTAACATGCCTCTTTGGTACCCAGCTTACTACTGCACACTGATGATAATGGCTGGAAAGGATACTACAGTAACGCAGACGAGGTTCGCTATGTTATAGGTCAAGTTGCCCAGCAATCAGCCCCTGAGATGGAAATTAGTGGGCAGGAATATTATTATGGAGTATTCACGGGATCAACCCCTCTGGGACAGTGAAGGCAGCAAGACTGGGCAGAGGGAGGAGGTGGGCTGAAATGCAGCCTCTTTAAAGGCTACAGTGACACCACAGCAAACTGAGGCTAGACTGGCATCTCAGAGTTGTATCAAGCTGAAGCAGGGCCTAGGCCTTGACACCTTTCCAAGGGCCAGTCATCGGATGCCGGCTGCCCCATGAAAGGGCCATGACTTCGGGCAAGATGACTCTCTTCAGCAATGACAATTCCTAAAGAGGGTTAACAGGTAAGAGCTGTCAGCTGACAACCCTCCCAACAGCTAGCAGAATGCCTCCTCCAGTGCCTTCTTCAGAAGGTTCTGAGCTGCACAGCACAGCATCCACCATCATCGCCTAACATAATCCAAGGGAGAGGCGAGGTTTCCGTGATGAGATGGCACATAAGCTGGACCTTGACAGAGAGTGGGAATCAGGTGGGGGGCCAGGCACTGCCCTGCTCCCTCCTTCAGTGCCAGATTAGGAAGCCCTCAATTAAGCCATTACACGCTGAAGACTTCTGCGGAAAGAAACATTCTGCGGAAACAGCCATTAAGTAGGATACCTGTTCTTTCTCTTTTGTTTTCTCTTTTAAAAACAAGCTGGAAAATATGCCTTAATTAACCTGCTTTTCATTTGGAAGACGGCAGCAGAGCTTCTGAGCATGTCAGTTGCTTGAAGATGAAATGGAAGAGAGCTTGTCAAACATCTCCCAACAAGGGCAGGAAAGCAAAGTTGGGAGGTGAAAGGTTGGGTGGGCGGATTGCTCAGACTCAAGAAACTATCCACCAGGCACTAATTGGGCTGCCAAAATGCGCTGGGGCAAAGAGGAGAAATGCAGAGGAACAGATTTGCAGCCAGGGGTCGGCGACGAGGCCAGGGAAAGGCACAACTAGGACCCTCCGCAGCGCGAGAGCCTGAGAACTAAGTGGGGTTTCCGAGTGAGGCTGGGGCAGCTTGCGGGGGCTGATGACCATTGAACTCCCTATTTCAGGCCCAGGTCCAGGCCATATTTCTCCCCCTGCCACCCCCCTCTGCACCCTGCCCATCTGCAGCATCACTGTGGGGGATTGCTGGTGGGGAACAGCGGGAGGATTTCTGAGCCCAGCATTCCCAAGGAGGCTGAGGAGGAAGGCCAGGGAGGGCAGGCTCCTGGAGTCTCTCCAGAGGGCAAGGCTAGCGTCATGGAAGAAGGGGAGGGGTGGGGACGAATGCTGCTAGGGGCGGGCAAGGAGAGTCACGAATAGTTTCGGGGTAGAAGAGAAAGCTTAGAGTAGGGAACAAGGTATGTGAAAGTAAAGAGAGGAGCTTGTTTGCCTAGCTCCTTTTCCACTCTCTGTTCCTCCACTTTCCACTTCTCAGCAGAACTTTATTAGCAAGTTAGGTGGGCCACGCGATGGACCCCCATCCTGACTACCCAGGCCTACTGCTCCCCACTGGTGTCCTCTGACCGCTACCCAGAGTGAGTCCGCAGAGGGCAGCAGGTAAAACTGCAGATGTATTCAGCTTCTGTGGTTAATTTCATTGTCATCCTCTTCCCCACCAGTTCTTTTCCTGAGGGAACTCCCTGGAAGCCAGAGTGTATTTCCTTGATGGCCTGAACATTTTTGTAGAGAGAAGCTCTATCCAGGGACCTGGTGTCATTCATTCATTCATTTATTCATTCATCCTTTTTCTGTGTATTTATTAATTTCTCAAATGTTATTTAAGCACCTAGTATGCCAGACATAATGTTTGAAATGAACACTATGCAATTTCTACACCTTTGAACTCACATCTAATGGAAGGGAGAAAGCCTTAAGCCAGTATGCACACTGTAATGGGACCAAGATGCAAAGTGATGGAGAGATTACTTCTGCCTGGGGCTGGGGCATCGGGAAGGTTTGATAGGAGTTGGGGCTTTAAGGGTTAAGTGAGCATTGACTAGATGTAAAAGGATATGAGAAAAGAGATTCTAGCAAAGTTATAGAAGCATGAAATAGGTTCCATGTATGTAATCAGAAAATGTTGAATAATCTGGTAATGTCAGAGTCCATATGGGGAGGTAAGGGAAAGTGATTATGGAAGGCTGTAAAAGTGAGTCTAATTGTTTTAGATGCTGCCTGACTCTGCTTGGGCTGCCATAACAAAATGCCAAAGACTGGGTAGCTTAAAGGAAAATTTATTTCTCACAGTTCTGGAGGCTGGAAATCCAAAATCAAGGTGCTGGTATGGCCGGGTTCTGTCAAGGCCTCTCTTCCTGGCTGGCAGGTGGTCACCTCACATGGTCTTTCCTCAGGGTGGGCAGGAAGAGAATGAGAACAAGCTCTCTGGTGTCTCTTGTTATAAAGGCATTAATCCCATCATGACAGCCCCACCCTCATGATCTCATCTAAACCTAATTGCCTCCTAAAGGCCCCACCTCCAAATCCCATCACAATGAGATTAGGGCTTCAACAGGTGAATTTTGGGGATGCACATTCAGTCCATAACAAGTGTGGAAAACCAGTGAAGATTTTTAGGCAGATTTTTAGGAAGTGGTATAGTTAGATTTGAACTTTTAGAAATACCCATCTATTAGCAGAGGGGATCATGAACTGGTGAGGCAGGAGTGGAGGCAGGGAGACCATGTAGGAGGCTGTTGAAATAGTCAAAGCAAGAGGTGATGAGGGTTTGGCAGCAAATTCCAGCAGTGAACAGATATTTGTCAAGTAAGCACAGAGTGGTATTTGAGAGATTTTGTGGCTATCCTCAAGCTGGGTGATGGGTAAAGATGGTCATAATATTAATGTTGCTGTCAAAAAAGAGAAGTATTCAGGTTGTGAGGGTCCCCTTCCCTTGCACCATTGTTTGGTTATTCTCCCTCCAGGAGAGGAGGAGACTGAGGATTTGGGAGCACAAATGGCAAGACATATTATGGTCTGGATTGCAGTCATATTAGATGACCTCTGATCTGTGACAGCCCCTCTCAACTTTTGGGAGGATGTGAAAGGCTGAGCTTGCCCATTGGTGTGGGAATGAGAAGAAAAGTCCTCATAGGAATCACAGAAATAAGTCAGAGCTGAAATGTTCATTGCCACCTGTCAACCCCACCTGCTACCCCCACCCTGATACCCAGATCACAAGTGATTGCTTAATTAGGTGACCATGTATCCTGCTTGACAGGGGACAGTCCGATTTATACTTTTTGTTCAGGCATAGTTATTAATATAATCCCTTTCACTCTCAAAAGTGTCCCAGTTTAGATGCTAAAATATCAGTTTACCTTCCACATCAACTGCAGCCTTCTTTCCCGCTGAGCTCAGATGAAATCTCAAAAATCCTTCTCAACTCAGCCTACTTTCTAAGCAACAGCTATCAGTCAGTCAGGTATTGAAACCTATTTGCCACCTTCAACAAAAGAAAGGACATCGGTCCAATATTAGCTGGGCAATCTCAGGCATGCCATTTGTTCTCTGGGAGCCTCCACCTCTTCATCTGACAATTGTAATAACAGCATTACCTACCCACAGGGCTAGTATGAGCAGTAAATGAGGTAGTGCATAGAAAAGTACCACACAAATGATGGTGTCTTCATGATTATTCAAGGGAGAAACAGTTGGTGGTGTGGAGTCTCAGGGGTCTTGGCGTCTTCCTTGCTTCTGCTCTAGGAGGAGACCAGGATCCTCCATGGGAAGGAGGCTGCTGATGCCAGCAACTCCTCCTGGAGTTTAAACCTCTCCTCCCCTCTTCTCCTTTGGAGACAAACAACAAACTCCTCCATCACCCCCGCCCCTCAGATCAACTCCATCAAGAAGTAAGGCTTCTCTTTGTACTAGAGCAAACACACTTGTGTCTCTAACTGACACTCCCCTGGGACCCTCTGTGGCAACACACACAGAGCTTTGTAGTTGTGAGTGTGTTTAATGCGCCAGGGTCCCGTCTCAGTTCAAGAACAGTATTTTAAGTCTCTGAGAAGATGGGAATAAAGTTTTGAATGCAGAAAGAAATAGATTCTTAACAGACTTGAATGATAAAATATCACAATCCCATCCAATTTCAGCAGCCAACTCTGAAGAGAGACCAAAGGAAGAGACAAATGATTGGGAAGCCTGACTTCTATCCCAGCGGTGAGCCACGTTCCTGCCCTAAGCTGGTACCCCCTCCTCGACTTGTGATAGGCATGGGCTAAGCATGAGGGTGTGGGCTGCTGGGGACAGGGGGCAGGGAAGTAAACCTAACTGAGGTATGGAGGACAAACACACGGGGTGGGGAAGTGACCCTTGAAAGAGTCCTGCCTGAACGAGGTGTCACCTGGCCAAATCATAAAAACCCAAAGTGGGGAGAGCGTATCGCCTGACCTAGAGTCATCGGTAAGAGCATAGGCATCTTTTGTTTTCCTTTTCAAATGAGCTACCTTATTTTGGAAACAAACTATAACCTTAGCTGCCCATGCAAAAGGAGTCCAGCCTTCAGGAAGGAAGAACAGAGGTAGTCTTCTGGGAACTCCTGGAGGAAAGAAATATGAGGCAGATAACTCCTGAGATGACGGTCTCCTCATGAATTCTGGAAGGACCTGGCCCAGAACCTGGGTGGAGAACAGGCTGAGCTTCACCAAACCAACTCTACCATCTGTGCTACAGACAGAGGGACCTAGGAGATGTCCGGTCCAGGGAAGAGGCCACATTGAGAGGCCAGGGTAAGCTTAGTGGTACCTGAGATTTGGGAAGGGCCTATTATTCTGAAGGAGTAAGGCCAGCAGCCTGGGTTCATGATGGAGGGGTAGATGGGAAGGTCGTTTCATAGTGTCATCAAGAAGTTTAGGTCGGGGCTTCCCTGGTGGCGCAGTGGTTGGGGGTCCGCCTGCCGATGCAGGGGACACGGGTTCGTGCCCCGGTCAGGGAAGATCCCACATGCTGCGGAGCAGCTGGGCGCGTGATTCATGGCCGCTGAGCCTGAACGTCCGGAGCCTGTGCTTCTCAGCGGGAGAGGCCACAGCAGTGAGATGTCCGCGTACCGCAAAAAAAAAAGAAGTTTAGGTCTCATCCTGATCTTCAACTTTGCAAAAACAGGAATATAATCCCCCTACCTCTCCCAGGAGTGATCTGATGCAAGGGGGATGTTTTACATTGAGCTAAGGGCATCTTAGTCTTTTTTCTGGAGGCAAGCACAAGGCCCAGCATACACCAGGTCAATGATTTCAGCCCTGGCCACTCATTAGAGCAACCTGGGATGCTTTATAAAAATATTGATGTCTAGGAGCCACTCCCAGTACCTCTGAATTCATTGGTCTGGGGAGGAATCTGGGAGATTTTTATAACTCCCCAGAAGATCTGAAGTGGAGGCAAGGCCATGAACCATTGCAACAGTTCGTCTGTGAATGTGAGTTGAATGAATGAAAGAACCAATGAAGGAACAGGAGAATTGGAGATGAATGCTGGCACTCATTCACAATGGCAGCATCTCCTGCAGGACCACTGGCATCGGCGTGGGCTGGTGAACAGGTCTGCTCAGGAGGCCAAGTTATCCATCGCAAGGCTCTTGAGTGAACCCAACATCAAAGCAAAGGGAAATTGGCTGTTGCTGGAAGAATCTTCACAACAAACCACTGTAGCTGGGTGTGTTATCCTCTCTTCCCTGCCAAATTCTATTTAATATACTGTTATGTGTCTCCCTCCATTTCATTCTCATAACAAACCAGGGTCATAGGCAGGATAGGTGTTTTTATCTATGTTTCACGAGTAAATAAAATGAAGAGCCCCCTCTCCCAAGATGATACATGTTGTCCCAGGTCACTCATTTCCCTGAGGCAGAACCAAGGACTCTGTGCTCTGGATTGGGTTCACCTGGAAGCTAAGGGTTAAACTGGGAGTGACCTCTTCTTCCCAACATCTATTCTACCCTGTTCCCCATCATACAGGCACACACAAAGGCTGGGGCAACACAACTGGGTGTCCAAATGGACAGATATCAAGCTCAAAAGGGTCCCATTTCCTCCATTGTGACCTTGTAGCAATGATAAGGAGATGCAGGATCCTGAGCTTTGAGTCACAGTTTAATAAACATCTCCCCCATTGCCTGTATCCTGATTTCTGTTGAGACCCAATGTCTTCTTGAACTAACTTGTTGAGTGATTGCAAATTTCTTTGAGAGCTTCATGGGACATGATATTCAATGCAGGTTGAACAAGACACAGACACAGCCTTCTTGGATGTGTACCCTAGCTTTATCTCTCTCTGTCTCTCTCTCTCTCTCTTGCTCTCGCTCTCGCTCTTGCTCTCTCGCTCTCTCTCTCTCTCTAATGTGCGCACATGCACACATTCTCCTCACAATGCCATAATGTCTATGTAAATTGGATCTTTAATTTCCTTCAGATAAATGGCTTCAGAAAGAACATGGATACAATAGTCTGTATCTGAGTTAACATGATAGGCTCTGCCTCCCAAATTGGCTCAGAGAAATTAGCAGGAAGGAAAGAAGGATCAGACGAAATAATAAACCTGCTTACCTGCTCATTAAGTTAATCTCCGCCCACCCCCACCCTCTCTCTGCCTTGTGGTTTCACTACCCATAAAATAACTAGATAACATCCAAGTCCTAGATGAAAGGGAAACTAGGTCCGGAAGCTCTAAGATTAAAGGAGAATTTTTAGTATTAGTCTTTGATTTTCTCCTCTCTCTCTTTTTTCCTCTCTCTTATTTTGTTCTTTTTATCTCAGACGTGAATGAGGAAGCTTCCCCTTCTGTCCTTCTCTCTGCTGAGCTGGTCAACCTGAAGCCTCCCCTGGCAGAGCTCACAGGCAACTTGGGGCCTGAGACGGAAGGTACTGGGTGGGCTACTCTGGGAAATTGCCCACCAAGGCTCACTGGAGGGTGTCTGTGATTTGGGTGATGTATAGGTGCAGGAAACTGCTCCCTCCTCATAGCTTGAGTCGGACCACTTCTGGCAGATTCTTGGGTACCCTTCTCTATACCTCTCCTTCCTCATAGCTCTAGTGCTAAAGTAGGGAAGACCCCAACCCATCTAGCCTGCAGAATCTTAGGAGATTTCAATGATGTCATGAGGTCTGCACCATCATGGGAACAAGACTGTGAACAGCTCCAACAGTGCTCAACACTGTGTGTTTCAAACAAGTTTTACATACAGCACAAGGACCCCTCCCGAGGTCACTGCCTTCCCCTTGATATGACCAGCAAAGATGAGACAGCCTGTTTCTATACTTTAGCTCCAATTCAGAGAGTTTGTTCTCGTACTTTTCCACTCTTCTTGGGAGCTCCTGACAGCTCAGGTGGTAAGCCCCTGCCTGAAAGCGCTGAGTAACCAGGTCTTCATTCATTACTCTGGCTCCAAGGGTATCTCTTGAATCCTCCAAGTCTAGAAAGCAGAAATCATACAAAGTACATAGATATTACATTCAGCTGGGGGAAGGTGAAAGCAAGACTTTTTAAACAGATGGGACTACAGATCGTCATCATCAGGCTCTGTTCATTAGATGGGAAGCACAGAGCGATGAAGGTAGAAATATGTACCAGAGCAGGAGTTTGCCCTGCTGCTCACATGGGGTGTCATTAGAATGACTCCCCAACTCCTACCAAAACCCCTTCATACAAGGTCATCTGAAACTTCCTCTTGAGTCAGACTTCTTCAAAACAACATGGGTGTCTCTACTGCAAGTGCTATAGGGTTTAGCCAAGGCACAGGCATGTGAAAACATTAATAGAGGCAAGATTCCAGGGAATTTTGCTGGGGTGGGCTGTGCTGTAAGAAATGACACAGGAGATGTTTCTCTGCTTCTTATGAAGCCTGTCAAGAGATCTGAATGCGAATATATATGAATTTTTAAACCTCTGGCACAGAGATATCCCCATGGCTGATACGCCACAAGATCTTACCTGCTATTCACTTACAAGACCATGGACCTCACATTTGGAAGGAAAGCTACTCTAATCTAGAGCACCAGATTTTTGATCTTATAATCTCAAAAATCACTGAAGACCTCAAAAGAGCTTTTGTTTATGTAGGTTATATCTATCGATATTTACTATACTAGAAATTAAAACTGAGAAAATTTAAAAATATTTATTAATTCATTTAAATGTAACAACAATAAATCCATTATATGTTAATATAAATAATGTATTTTATTTTTAAAAGCTTTTCCAAAACAAAATTAATGAGACCAGTGGCATTGTTTTACACTTTCATAAGTCTCTTTAATGTCTGGCAAATTCAAAATCAGCTGGATTCTCTTACCTGCTTCCGAATACATCCTGCTGTGATACATTGTTTTGTTGAAGTATATGAAGTAAATATGGCCTCACACAGATACGTAATTGGAAAAGGGAGGAATATTTTGTTAGCTTTTTCTGATGATTGTGGATATCCTTGAAATTATATCAAAACTCAACAAATGGTACTTCCTTAAAGGTTAGTTGTGGTTTGGAATTAAAAACTTTTTCATTCTCTGTTACGTTAAAATCCATTAGTCTATCTTACACTTTGAATGGAAGTTTTACATCATTGCATTGATCCTTTGGAAATATTGGTTCACTGAGTGATGCAGGTCTTGCAAATGTCAGTACATTTCATTATACAATTTTGGAAAGTCACATTCATTAGTATCATTTCTAACCTCATCTGAAAAATTTTTAAACATTTGAAGCTCACAGTGCTAGTGCCCATGTGATTGACACCTCATTGGAGAAGGCGTGGCTGCAGCTCAGCTGTACTCCACAAACTCCCCTTTTTCTTCTTTAATCCTCTTAGAAGAAGGATACTCCATGACAATCAGTGTTATTGTTGTCAATTAATCCCTAATAATATATACAATGGATAACACCTACTGAGAACTGGCTCCATTCTGGGCACCGTGCTAAGCGCTGCACGTTTATTACTTCATTTCATCCCCCAAACCACCATGAGGTGGGTACAAATTAAGCTCATTTTAAAGATAAAGAAACTGAGTTACACATCAAATTTGCACAACGGGTAAACGTCAAATTACGTGTTTATCTGACCCCGGAGCTTGTACTGGTACCACTTAAAAGTGAATTTTCCAGTAGGTGAGTGAATTTGCTCCTCCTTTAAGCTGGTTTTTGGGTCACAGTCTTCTTGGCTAGTTTATCTTTTTTTCTTCTTTATATTTTTACTGAAATATAGTTGATTTACAATGTTGTATTAATTTCTGCTGTACAGCAAAGTGATTCAATTATATATATATATATATATATATATATATATATATACACCTTCTTTTTTAAAAAATATTCTTTTCCATTATGGTTTATCATAGGATATTGAACATAGTTCTCTATGCTATAAAGCAAAACCTTGTTGTTTATCCATTCCATATATAATAACTTAACATCTTGGCTACTTTATCTTGCTTCCATACCATCCCCAAACTGAGTGGTTTTGCTTCCATACCATCCCCAAACTGAGTGGTTTTGTTTGATACAAAACAATGTATCACAGCAGGATGTATTCAGAAGGTCAGATCAGTGCCTATGGTTCCTTGTGAAGGACAGTTTTCTATGTATTCCTCAAATCCAGTCTGACTCCAAGTCCTTGGAATTCCTCTTCTCTCCTCATTGGCTTTCTGACTTCAGCTTGTTCTCTTGCAAGCCACCCTTCATGCTGCTGCCATCACAGCTTTTCTAAACACCCACGTCCTTTCCTAGCTTAAGCGCCCTCAGGGCGGCCCCATTTCCCACTGGATAAAGACTAAGTGCTTCAGCATGTTCGAGGCGCTTTGTTATCGGCCTCCAGCTGACCTCTCCGAGCTCATTGTTTTGTCCTTGTTTCCTGTGCTTCAGAGGCCTGGATGGAGCCTCCACGGCCTCCACAACAAGGACGGTGTCTTATTTCTCTTTGTGCCCCTCGTGCCTGACAGCATCCTTGGCACACAGTGGCTGTTCAGAGCATGTTGTTGAAGAAATGGCTGATGCATAGATGCCTCTTCAACAGCACTTCCCTTGTGCATCCTTGAACCCTGCTCGTTGAACGTCTCCTGAATGCTAACCTCCAAAACTGTTGGATTCACTATATCTGAGCACCTTATTTCCAGATTTTAATAGCTAGGGCCCCCTAGACATCTTTATCCCTTCCAACTTTCCTAGGGAGTGGGTTGCCACCACCCCTCTCATCAAGATTAGCTTCTCATGGGCTCTTCCTCAGGCTTCAAACTTCCCTGTCCCAGGATAATTTCCAGTCTTCCAATGCTCGTATTGCAGAAGGTCAGATCTGTAGAATGATCATAGCTTTCAAATTCTCTGCCACTGCCTTCTCCACAGAACTTCCGTCTCCCTACCAGAGGCCCCCAAAACCTGCCTCCCCTCAGAGACACTCCTTTCTGAGCTATCATCATTTTGAAGGCAGTTTTAACACATCCACAACTTAACTCTGCTCCAATCCCTCTGGCTCCAGCCAGGCTGGGGAGTGCTCCCAGGTCCACTTAGAAATTTTGTCTTGGGTTGCACGGATGGAAGAAGCAGAGGTGTTACTGCAAGGAAGCACCAAGTAAAAGCAGCAGAGAGGAAGGGGGCGGGCTACTCACTTAACACCACATTTGTTTCTTTGCAGAGTTTTGGGCAAGTGCCTTATCTAGAGGCAATGTGGCAGGGCATTTCTAACCCAGAAGTTTTGCTAGAGCCCTTCATAATCCCCTGGAATGGCTGTCTGTCTATCAATCAGTCAGCACCAATCATAAGCCCAGACCAGTACTAGCCTGGGGTGGAGACGGACGAAGATAGAAAAGTCCTGCTCAAGGACTATACGATCCAAAGTGAAGACACTCCACCAGACATGAGACAGTGAGTTATGTAATGAGCATTATTCTGGGAAGAGAGAGAAAATTGTGACCCATGGGTATGGATTGAGCTGGGGTATTCCTGATAGGGGATCAGAGAAGGGCAGTGGCATGAAGGGGCTTGCAGGCAGAGAGGGCGACAGTCTGGTCTGAGCCTTGAGCATGTGCCAATGATAGAAGGTCAACTTATGCAATAATCACGGCTTTCAAATTCTCTTTAGATAGATGATCTTATCCAGTCCCCTGAGATGCAGCCTTAGAATCTCTCTCAACACAGCCCTCGAGGATGACACTAGCAGTCACTGTGAATTCCAACCTGAGATTAAATTTATTTACAATTCTTGAACCCATAACAACGAGACTAGGGAAAAAAAGAGAGAATTTGTAAGTTATCTCAAGGGGATAATGGAGTACATAAAACAGATCACTGCTTCTTTTATACCCTAAGTACACAGTACATTTGCCAAACAACATTTTAACTGTTTGCTTTATGCAGTTGTTTGTTATCTCACTTAAACATAAGTCCCTTGAGGGTGAGGAGTGCCTTATTTTTCCACGGTCTTTAGTGCAATATGGGTATCAACAGACAAATATCAATAAACAGGTTTCGAATGAATGACTGAAGGAATAAATGAATGAATAGTTGATGGTCCTGAATAAAACGGTGATGCCACTGAGAGAAATAGAAGATGAAGAGCGAGGCCAGTGTAACAAGGAAGTTGTTTTAAAAAAACAGTTTTCATCTCAATATAAAAAATAACTTTATAGAGACCAAGAGTTTCTACAAGATGAACTCTGCTTCATCAGGAGGTGGCGATGGTGAGGATAAAGAGAGTTACCACTGATCTGTTCATCTCATGCAAGCCTCACCCCAGCCAGATGACATGGGAGCCATCCTCATTTGACAGGTGAGAAAGCCAAGTCTCAAGGAGGTTACGTAATTTATCCAAGCAACGAAGCTGGGAGGGGGTAGAGACAGGCTTTAAAACCCGGATTCTCCTGAGTCTGGAACCTCAATGCACTTACTGCCTCTCAAACAGCAAAATTCCATTCCCTGGGGATGCACATCTGACCAGTTCCAAGCCCTTATGCCATCACTCCTCACCCGGCTATGTGCGTTGCTCTTGAACCATAATCAGCCTCCTCTTTCAGACTTTCTGTTTGGAGACCAGCCCACCCCCAGGCGGAGAAGTCACTCCAGACTTTTTCTGGATTCACATTCTAGTGTTTTCTATGAGGAAATGAGGGGCAGAGAGGGACGTGGTTTCCTCCAGGCAGGCCTAGACCTCCATGTTGTCTGGTGCCACCTGCTCTGCTGACATTTCCTCAGCCTCTTATTTGGATATCTTTCCAGGTGGGCAAGGACTAACTTTACCCTAAGAAACATTTGGCCCTTGCCCAGCTCCTGGAGGGTACCTTCTAAGCCCTTGGAATATCTGCCTGATAGGAGCGTCTTCCTTTACCTGGAGGTCTTGGGTCACTCAGCATCCGTGTGACCTCTGGGGTGACTGGATACCAAGGTCCATCATGCAGGTGTGCTCCATGCCTACGTGACTGTCCCCAATACACACTAGACACCAGGGCTCAGCCAACCTCCCCTGGCTGGCAATACGTTGTGTGTGTTGCCACACGTGGTTGCCAGGGCAAGTAAGCGCTGTCTAGATGACTCCACTGGGAGAGAACATCTGAAAGCCCACACCTGGAACTTTCCTGGGCCCTGCCTGTGCGCCTTTCCCTGTCACTGATCGTAGTCTGTATCCTTTTGCTATAATAAACCGTAAC
Organism: Globicephala melas; assembly: GCF_963455315.2. NCBI lineage: Eukaryota > Metazoa > Chordata > Mammalia > Artiodactyla > Delphinidae > Globicephala > Globicephala melas. The sequence continues at coordinate 91,807,815 of NC_083321.1, forward strand.
CCTGAGTATAGCAGTCCAGCTGAGTTCTGTGAGTTTTTCTCGTGAATTATCGAACCTGAGCATGGCCGTGTGGACCCCCGAGCTGCAGCCCTCGGGCCCCCATTGCTCCTGCCTGTTCCCTCTCATCACCTTTGCTTCAGACCTGGGCCTGCCTCTCTACATGTTCCCTTGCACCTGCCCCTCTACATCCTTACCTCCAAGTTTGCATTGTCCAAGGATGCCACATACGGCATCCCAGCCATGCCCATGGCTCAGTCTGGCTCCTAGAGAACCCCAGCCCAGGCTGGGGCACTCAGCTCTCTCCTCCCCAGGGAAGGGAGGCCAGAGATGCCCCACCAAAGCTGAACAACTGCTTGGCAGAAGCTCAAGACAAGGAGGGGAGGCGCAAGATGAAACAGATGACCTTTAATCTTCTCTCAAACCCTAAAGTGCTGATTGCTAGCTGTGTCCATTTGGTTCCTATGCTTTCGGTTTGAAGCAATAACAAGATTTTCAAGTGGAAATGTCCTCTCGAATGCCCACAGACAGAGCTGGGTAGATGGATGTGGGTGAGAGAGAGAATATTCTCAGATCTGGGCCCTGCTTGGGAGGGGAGAGGCAAGCAGGGAGCTCTGACTTCAGGCAGAAATGTGGGAGCCCAGGAAACTAACTAGTCAGGCTGCTTTGCAAAGCTCAGCTTTGGATTTCCAGAACTTGCTGGGGAAGGCTCCCCTTTCCTCGCTGCCAACTTCTCTTCCCCACCTGGCACCAAAGGGCCTAGCCTCAAAGTCACAATTATGAAAGCTATGCAAGGATGCTAATTGCTATATCTGACCTCCCTTCAGATAACAAGGGAATCGCTCTCCCTAATTAGCCCTGCCGCTGGTAAACCAGCAAAGCCAAATGTTTATTATGGGATGAATGCACTTACTGTAAATTTTGACATATGCTGGGGAGAGATGTTGGATAAATAAGACTTCAGAGGCATGGGTTGTTTAAATAATGAATACCCACTGCTGCGGGTGACAACGGTGGAGGAGAGCGAGGCAAAAAAATAAATAAATAAAAGGAAAGGATCTTGGAGCAGCGCTCAGAACCTAGGAACAGACTGGGCCAGTCAGGAGAGAAGGAGAGGGAGGAATTCTGGGAATGAGGGCAGGAGGGCTAGGGGAGGGGAGAGAATATATGCCACCAGCATCCTCACCTTGCCCACTGGAGCCTCCATGCTCCTTCTTTCATGCAGAAACTCCCTCTGTGTCCCACCTCCAATCACACCTACACATAGTCCCTTGGAAAGGGTTCTTGGGAAACAAGGACACATGTTCTTGAAACAAAGACACAGGAAGGGTCAGGAGAAAAGTGTCCCCTTGCCCCCGTGGACTCTGAAGCAGTGCATATGTGGAGACACCCTGTGTCTATTGTGGTTCATGTCTTGCTTCTTTCCAGCAAAAGGGAGGGTGAGTCTATGGGAGCCTGATCCTGTTTCTGGGCTTCCTGGGCTGGGCCGAGATATCAGAGAATCAATCATTCCACACAGTGCCATGATATTCCACGGGGCCATGATATTCTGACCCATTTAGGAAGGGAGCTGATTTTACGGGTTTCCCTTAATCCCTGCAGGCCTAGTCCTGGGAGAGCAAACCACATACTGTGAAAGAAAAATACCCACTTCTCGATGAGGAAAGACCCTCCCCACCATCCCACAGGGCTCAGGACCAGAGGGGTGATCCACAAGCTGGTCTCACATAGTTGCTGACTTTGTTTCTTTCAGCTCCCTGGGTTCCAACAGACAAAGGAGAGAGACATCCTCTCATCTCAGTGGACGGGGTGTTTTTGGACGAGTATGTGTGGACGACAAGAAAGCAGAGCGACTCCCAGTAACTGCATAGACAGCCAGGCCCCATAGAGACCAAGCCTATTTAAGACACACAGCCCAGTCCCCGACGCCTGCGTGTCAGGTCTACACCTCAGCCCCTGGGCCTCTGTGAACAGGGTAACTTGCTACGCTCATTTCTGCTTCTCTTTCTTTTTCCGTCCCAACTAAATGACTCTCAGCACGGGTCTTAAACACGAACTTGAAAGGCCTTTACCCAGTACTGAAAGGAGTTTACTTTTCACATGTCGGCAGGCAGTGGAGAACCACCGAGGGTATGTGAATAAGGACCGACATATAGGATCAGTATATCAGTAGCACTGAGGCAGCTGAGCCAGAAAGGATGATCCTGGGGACACAGTTGCCCTGTAGGAAGCTGCTGCAATTGTGTAATCCTGAGGGTCTAAACTTAACCTGTACATGGGTCAGAACAGGCCCCGTATGTTTACGTGGTAAACAATCCCAAATCAAAACAAGCTACCAACAACAGAGGTTTATCTCTCATTCATGATACCCAGACCGTGTGGGTCAGTGCGGCCTCTGCTCCACTTAGTGACTCAGGGACTCAGGCTTTGGAATGAGTCATATCAGGGAGGAGACAACTGGAGGGCCATTCATCGGCTCTTCTTCGCTTCAGCTTCTAAATGACCCATGAACTGCTCACAGCTCACCGGCCAGGTCTAGCCACGCAGTTCCACTTTAGTGCAAGAGGTGGGACATATGGAGGAATGTTCGGGAAGCAGCACTATTTATGCCCCAGATCACATCAGAGGGGATGGCAGAAGTTAGCATTCCTAGTAACGTCTTTCAGCCCTCCCTTCCCATGCCTGCACAAGCATAGAGTCAGAGACCAACAGGCACCAGGTCTACAAAGTCCCTCCACTTACAGATGGGGAAAATGAGGCCGAGAGTGGGCTCAGGGTACATGGGCAGCCCCCGCAAGGCTGCCCGGCCAGCTGATCCCAGCGCAGTCATGAGCCCCCAGCATGCTCCCCCTTGGTGTCTCCTAGTTTGTTCCTTGGTTCTTTCTCCCTTGTAATTTTCACTTCATTATCCTCCTCCCCTCATTCCAAGGAACTTCCAAATGTCAGTCTTTCTTTAGTTTTTCACCTCAGCAGAGCCCTCCTTTTTCTCCCTACCTCAGGCAGCCTCTTTCACTGTGAAGGGCTCCTTTTTCTCCTCCCACGGAGCACACTGACCTTTTCCTCCTCCATAGGACAAAGCCAGGCCTGGCGCACTCTTAACGGGAATTGGCTCTGGAAGTCCCGGTAATTACTCCATCCTTACTGAGTCCAGGAGGCCAGTCTTGGCCAGGGCAGCCCCCTCCCTTTTCCCCTGCTCACTTCCTAGAATCAGGTTGCAGATGGGCTGCTAACGAAGTGACCAATTAACAAACGCTAAATAACCCCAAAAGAGTATTTTTTCTCCCTGGCCTGATTTCCAGGCCCCTTTGTTTCTCCTTGGGAATCTGTCCTCCGTGACGGGACCTCGATGGGACTGTTCCCAAGCCTGACCCTATGAGAAGCTGACCCACTTGATCCTCAGTCACAAGAGCCCGTTACCCAACTCCTTTGCTTTGCGGGGCATGAGAGCAAGGAGCGTTCCTGCCTCTCAGGAATAAGAATAAAACCACACCACTGACCACTTACCATGTGTTACATAACCCTCATGAAGAGTTTCATTCACTCATTTATTCAAACAAACATGAATTGAGGACCTCTGAATGGCCAGATGCTGTATTGGGCAGTACTGGCCTAAGACCTTTGCAAAAAAGGCCAGTATGTCCAAGCTCCATGCTTTGGAACATCTTTCTGTGAATTTTCTAAGTCTCTCTCTGGTGCCTGGTAGCTACTGGAGCTGGCAATGCTGACCAGATGGGCAACCCTGAGCCCTTCAAGAGCTCCATCCCAGTTTCTCCCCTCACGGCATCCCCAACTCCCGTACACACATACGTGGGGTTGACCAGATGCTCTGAGGCGAGTCACCTATGGAAACTCCTCCAGGAGTGTGGACTCTCTGTAGCCATGGCAGTGTTTCTTTCATGGAGTTCCATGAGACTGGCCCACCAGAATGGTGCTGACACACTGACCTCATGTGACTTAAACTGATTATGTAGACAGAGGCCCCACCAAAAACATTTTTTCACAGGACTTTACACACTCAAGGGGTGGCCCTGACACTATCTCTATCTCTACCATAGAGATATGGTAGGGAGCAAAACAGACACAATTCTTGTCCCCATGGCAGTCATAGTCATAAACACTAATCAAATGAGGACCAGAAAGAATAAAAGATTTGTGAGACTCATACAGGGACATGTCTTGTTGTATGAGGCAGATATTATTATCAGCTTCATTTTACAAATGAGAAAACTGAGGCACAAAGATGTTGAAGTCTTGCCCAATGGCATACTCTAGCAGAGCCAGAAATAGACTGAGGAACTTGCTTGCCTAGGCACTCAATGAGTGTAGGACTTCCCCCATCTGCTCAGGCTGAAAGAGGAATATTCTGGCCTGGACACAAGGGGATGGTAATTACGAGGATAATTGTAATAGTAACAAGGGAGAGGAAATCCAGTACAAACTGACTTAAGCCGAAATAAAGGAATTAATTGGCTCCTAAAGGTCCAGCAGTGTTTATCTTCAGGCATGGCTGGATCCAGGTGCTCAGATGATATCACAAGATTCAGCCTGTCCCTTCTTTTCACTATTCTTTTTTGAAAATTGAGGTATAGCTTACACCCAGTAAAGTGAACACATCTTTAAGTGCACATGTCAGTAAATTTCTACACACAAAATTACCACCCAGATCAAGGTATAGAGTTTCCAGGACCCCATAAGGCTCTCTTTTGCCCCACTGTGATCCATAACCCCTTAAGGGTAGCTTCTGTGTTAGATTTCTTTCACCGCAGTCTAGTCTTTCCTATCTTGCTTTCATACAAATCAAATCATACAGTGGGTATTCTTGTGTGGCTGACTTCGCCTCATCAGGATTACGATTGTAGACTTTGTGCTTCTCGTGTGAAAAAGAAAGTTTGTTCTCTTTCATTGTTGTGCAGTATTTTATTATATGAATGTATCACAAATTATTGTTGATAAACACATAGATTGTTTCCAATTTTGGTCACTGTGAATAAAGCTGTTATGAGCATTTTTTTACACATCTTTTGGCGAACAAAAGCACTCATTTCTGTTGGGTATATATACTCAGAAGGAGAGTTGCCAGAAAATAGAGCATTTGTATGTTTAGTCTTAATAGATACTTCAAAATCGTTTTCTAGAGCAGTTGTCTCAATTTACATCCCCACCAGCATTTTTTAATTGGATTGTCTGTCGTTTGCTTACTGGTTTGTAGGAGTTCTTTATATATTCTGAATATTGTAGTTCTTTTTCTGATACATGAGTTGCAAATATTTTGTCCCAGTCTTTGGCTTGCTTCTTCTTTCTCTTAATAATGTTTTCTTATGAATAGAGGTTCTTAATTTTAATAAAGTCCAATTTAACGTTTATTTTATGTTTAGTTTTGTGTGGGGGTGTGTGTATATCCTGCTGAAGAAAATTCTCTCTCAAAGGCATGAATATATTCTCCTTTGTTTTTCTACAGAAACTCGATAGTTTTAGCTTTCATATTTAGACCCATGATCCTTCACACATTAATTTGTTATGAATGGCATAAGGTAGAGGTCAAGGTTCATTTTCTTCCATATGAATATTCTATTAACCCACCACCATTTATTGAAAAGTACATCCTTTACCCTCAGTGAATTGTAGGGAAGCATTTGCTGTAAACCAGGTGATTGTATATATGTTTCCACTATACTTTACTCTTTATTAGCCACGAATGTGGTCACTCCATGTGGTATCAAGATAGTGAAAAGCGGCCCCAGTCTTACCTTAATCAATTTAGCAGCACCAGGTAAAAAGAATACCTCTTTCCCAATCAGTAATCACCATTGCACTTGGGTTTCCATACTAATCCTTGGACCAGTCGGTACAGTGAAATGTTGATTGGCCATTATTTGGTCATACGCCGACCCCTGAAGGAGGGGTGGAGGGTGTGGAGAGGCGCCCATCCAAAGCTCTCAACTGCGGTAGGAAGAATGTGGTTCTTCTAAGGACACTTGGGATTCGGTTACCAAAAGAAAGGGAAATGGACGCTGGGGCAAACAAAACAAGAACTTCTCGGACTCTGTGAACTTTGGAAGGCCCCTTGATCTTTCACACTGTCACTCTCCTGATCTGACTTATTCGTGAGATTTCCCTGATTACGAGGCACTCTGTGAATCTCTGCAGGTGGTAGAGATGCTTGAAGATTTCGTACCCACCCCACCTCTGGTGATAGGTAAGACTAAGGAAGCCTGAAGAATGATAGAGCATTACTGGGTCTCTTGGGTTATGCAGCGAACCCTGGGCAGGGCTGGGCACTTCTGAATAGCCACTGTCAGGCTGCAAAGCGAAGGCAGGTCTGGAGAGCTGCATGTCACGCCTCATTTCACCAGGTGTGATTTCCAATGAGACATCGCTCCACTGAGGACTAATGACACTGGGAGAGTCGAGCAGGGTGGCTGTGATTTCCAGTATGCCCCAGCCAGTCATTACTAGCAGGAAATGGATTTTTGCCGGGTAATCAAAGTCAAATCTCTCCCTTTCCCCACCCTTAAGTGCCCCCCACCACCAGCCTCCACCACACACAAGGTGTCCTGGCTGTACCCTACTCCCTGAGTCCTCAGCAAACCAAAGCCAAGCCAGGCTCCCTGCCATCCCCCCTCCCAAGGAGACAAGATGCCATCCTCTCATGGGATACTTGGATTCCTGTGGGGGAAGGGCGTGTGGGGAGAAGGACAGAGGAGTAGGAGGGGTGAGGTCATAGGAGGGAGGGGTGAGGTCATAGGAGGGAGGTCTTCACCTGGCAGGAAGTACAGGAAAAATAAAGCAACAATGTCAGGGGTTTAAGCAACCTTTGAAGACTTCACTGTGTTTGGACAGAAGTGTGTGAATCATATTCATTTGGATTGGCACCTGTGCACACCGCTGAAAGGAAAATAGCATTTTGTCGCAGTTGTGACGAGCAGCAAACAGTCTGTGGAGACAGGCTGCACATCTCCTGGAAGCTGGGAAGATGGGTTGCTTTCCCTTTTGTTTCCCTCTCAGGGTGACCCTGTGACTCCTTGAAAATCTGGTGGCTCAGAGTCAATGCCTGACATTCCATTTTCTGCTTCTCCAGATGGAGGAGGAATAAGAAAATTCCTGGCAAGGGCCTTCAGCCAGGTTGTGAATTGCCACGTTTCTGGTTCTGGCCCCACCACTGGCCCACTTAGGAGGCCCGGGGCCAGGGGAATTAGGACTGTGCCTCAGATCCCCTGTATGCAACGTGCAGGGGACCTGTCTGTCCCTCCACACGTCTGGTTTAGGGTGAGGATCACAGTGGGAGAGGTGACCCCTGAATCCAGAGGGTTATGTGAGGGTGGCCATTTCCCTTTTCCTGAAAGGAGCCTAAAGGCATTCCAGAGCATTTAAGCCGCAAGACAGCCACATTGAGGGCATCAAGGGACTGAACGCCTTTCAGGAGCCCCCATCTCTTCCTCCTCGGTGTGAGGCAGCTCCACCTCTCCCACGTCTTTGTCTCTCTTGCCCAGGACAGTCCAGTCTCAAGGGTAAAGAAGACTCTCCATAGCCCAACCAAGGTCATGGTTGAAAGTTGAGAATTGTCAGCATTTGCTCTGGGCTCCTGGTCCAGCTCCCAGGCGTCATGGATTCTGGCAATCGGGCCTGTGCCCGAGCTGCCCCAGACACCCTAATCCTGTCCCCAAGGACACCCCAACTTCTGTAGATGAGAGCTTTCCTTCTTACTCTTTAGAGACTCCTCTCCACCACTGCCGTGGGGCTGCCTGGGCAAGAAGTGCTGATGAAGAGAATGCCCAGATGCTGCAGACCCCCACCCCATTGGGCTGTCTTAGGCCTTTGGATCTCCCCCTCCAGTAGTGTGCTCTCTCTTCCCTGGTCCCTTTCAGGCCCTTCTGTCCTATTAAACACCTTCTGAACCCCTCCACCTTCTTCCCTCCCTTCTCCTTTCTCTTCCCCCTTTTTCTTCCTTTACCGTCCCCCCTCTCTCTCTCCTCCCTGCTTTGTCTCACCCGCCAGTTCCTCCCTTCTTCTTACCCCTCATTGTCTTTTCTTCCCCACAACTCTTCTCTTATTTATCTTCCAAGACAACTGTCTCAAGGAGCAGACACAGCACCTCCTCCCAGCCAGCCTCCCCGGCAATTCTGGCATGTTGGCCTTTCTAAATTATTGCCATGGGATATTTCCTCCACATAGACCTGACACCACACACACAGGCTCCTCCACCCACCAGGAGGTCACACAGTTGGTGGGGACACAGGTCCCTCACAGCACACATGAGCCACCACACTAGTCACACAGGATGTGTACCACCAGCTCCTGCTTTCCTTTACAGAGCAAAGTGGGGCCATTGACATTTAGAGTAGAAGGACCCTTAGAAATCCACTTTCTGGCCCCAGAATCCATTGTGATCCCAGTCAATACCAATAATATAGCAGTTTGCTATTCAAAATAATACGGTATTAGATATTAATGTACATCTAATAGATCTCATTAGATAATGACATCTAACATTCAATAGTACCTATATTACAGTACCATGTACCACAGTATAATATCTATATATAGTAGAGATAGTATCCACAATATAGTATAGTATATATATTATAGTGTTAGATACTATCTAATATTAGGTATTAATGTCTATCTAGAGAAAGAACAAAACTGGAAGAGCCACAGAAAAACTAAACAAAAAGAATGAGAGAGAAGAACTGCTCTATGAGGTACTGAAAATATTTTAACACTATTACAATTAAAATAACCCATTATTCATGTGCAAAGGGAGAGACAGTTCAGAGGAAAAGAATAGAGACCAGAAATAGGCCTAAATACAAAAAATCATTTAACCTATGTTAGAGGTGGCATTTCAAACCGATGCAGGGAGGGGCGGACTTGATCAATGTTATTGGGGTTATCATTTAACCCTGTGCTGTCCAATATGGTAGCCACTAGCCACATGTGGCGGTGTGCACTGGAAATGTGTCCAGTCCAAAATATACAGTGGATTTTGAAGACTTGGTATGCAAAAAGAAATCTAAAATAGCTCATATATAACTTTTATATCAGTTACATGTTGAAATTCTATTTTGGATATGGTGGGTTAAATAATATATGCTATTATAATTACTTCCACCTGTTTCTTTATTACTTTTTTTTTTTAATTTTATTTATTTATTTATGGCTGTGTTGGCTCTTCGTTTCTGTGCGAGGCTTTCTCCAGTTGCGGCAAGTGGGGGCCACTCCTCATCGTGGTGCGCAGGCCTCTCACTATCGCGGCCTCTCTTGTTGCGGAGCACATGCTCCAGACGCACAGGCTCAGTAATTATGGCTCACGGGGCTAGTTGCTCCACGGTATGTGGGATCTTCCCAGACCAAGGCTCAAACCCGTGTCCCCTGCATTGGCAGGCAGATTCTCAACCACTGCGCCACCAGGGAAGCCCTCTTTTTTTACTTATTTTAATGTGGCTAATAGAAAATTTTAAATCACATATGTGGTTTACATTATATTTCTATTGGACAGCACAAGTCTAACAATTTGGAAAAGTAAAACTGAATCCCCATCGCACTCCTTATACCAAAAATGAAGTCCAAATCAATAATTTTAATGAAAATATAACGAAAAGAAAATATGTATGATTAATTTTAGTATTTTATTTTATGATCCTGAAGTGGGGAAGACATTTGAAACCATGACAAAACTCAAAAGCTATTTTTAAAAAAAAGATTGATAAATTTAATGTCATAAAAAATAAAATTGTCTATACACAAAATTATCTTTATTAAGGTCAAAAGACAATTAAGGTTAATGGGCAAAACATTTGTAATTGATGACAGCAAAAAGTTCATGCAAGAAAGCTCTTACAAATCAGGTGTGTAAAAAAGATGAATAAACCTGTAGAATCAGCAAAGCATATAAATAAGCTGTTTGAAGTAAAAAAGTAATTAAAAATCATCAACACACATGTAAAAACTGTTCAACTTCACAACTGAAGCATGAGAACTTGAAAATAAAACACTATTTTTCTTTTAGCACATTGACAAAACTTAAAAGATGATGAGGGCGGCAAGAAACTAGCCCTCTCACTGGTGGGGTATAAATTTGTGGCACCTCTCTGAAAGTCAGCTCTGCAATAACTATCAAAATGTTAAGTGCATACGTCCTTGGACCCAGGAATTCTACTTCTAAGAATTTAACCTACAAATCACTTATATAAGAAGGCACAAATTAGTGTATGAGAATGTTTGCTGCAATGTCACAGTAGCAAAAACCGACCAACCAACCACCAACCAGCCAACCTAAAACAACTTCAAGATCCATCAGTAAGGATGAGAAAGTACATTTTGATACAGCCATGGCATGGAATACTACGCAGCCATAAAAAGAATGAGGTAGGCTTACGTATATTGATATGGAAATATCTTCAATCTGTATTAGTACATGATCAAAGCAAATTAGCAAAAAATGTATAATATAATTCTATGTGTAGTTGTCAAAGATATAATTATATATGTTGTGATCACATGAAACATTTCTGGAAGGATCTATAATTTGTAGAAGGTAGTTACCTCCCAATGGTGGGAAGAACTCAAGAGTAGGGAAGGAAATAGTTTCATTTCTGTTTTTATCCCTTTGTGCTATTTGAACTCTTTTTGAAAATACCATGTTCACCTACTACTTATAATTTTCAAAATAAAGATTTTAAAACTGTCCAGTCTAACCCATCATTTTAAAGAAGAAAATCAAGATCCAAGAGGGGAAATTTTTTTTTGCGGTACGCGGGAAATATTTTTTATTAATAACAAATTACTCTAGAATTTAGCAGCTCATAAAATTATTTTCTGGTGCTCATAATTTTGCCAGTCAGGAGTCTGGGAAGGGCTTGGGGGTGGCGGAAGTCCACTCTCCTTGGCCCTTGCAGTCAGATGCAGGCTGAGCCTTCAGCCATCTGAAGGCTTGACTAGGCTGAATAGGTAAGAGGACTCATTGTCACGGCCAGCATTCAGTGCTGGCAGTCAGCTAGGAGCTCAGCTGCACTGTAGCTGGAACACCTCTCCAGGATGGCAGCCTCAGGGTAATTGAGTTTCCTACATAATGGCTGGCTTCCCCCAAAGATAATATCCCAAGAAAATTCGTCAGAAGCTGTGTGACCTTTTCCGACACAGCCTTAACTGTCACATAGCATCAGTGCCACCGTTCTGTATTCACAAACCCACCTATTCAAGAAGAGAGAGCACAAAGTCCCCCCACTGCCCAATCACCGCCACCACCTTCTTTGGAATGTGTGTGAAAGAATTTTGTGGCTGTGTTTTAAAACCACTACAGAAAGTAACTTGCCCAACGCAATAGTTAGAAAGTGACCGAGGCCAATGGAGACTAAGGAAGGAGTTCTCTGGCTCCATCACTGCTCTGAGCTCATTCTGAATGTGACTTCCCAACCTCCCATACCTGCTACCCAACTGACTCCCACGCACCAAGGACTCCCATCCCCACAGCTGAGCTCAGTTTCCCCCCTTTTGTACAAATGTCTAATTGTTCTCCAGAGGTGTCCTCTGGGGCAGACACACAGGAGCAGCCATCCTTGCAAGAGTCTCCTAAGGTCATCTATTTATCCAGTCCAACTGAGTGAAGCTGGGGGCCACCTGGGCCTCCTCTGTTGGCTAACCGCGATAGCTTAATTACTGAACTAATTCCTACCTTGCCCTCCTCCATTCACTCTTTCCCCCTCCTCTGCCCGATCTCTGCTCACCCCTCTTCTCCTTCTTCTTCAAGAGCGTTGGCAGAAATTGTCAGGGAGTTGATCAGATTTATTCAATTTAGACTTAACAGACCTGGGACTCCTATTTCTCCTTCAGGTTCATAAGGTTTTTGATTCCATTTACAGGTTTATTCATTTATCAGATATTCGTTTCAATTCACTATAAACGCCAGGCTCGAAGAGATGAGTTCAGGAGAGATGCTCATCATTTACTGCGCTGGCTCCTTTGAGAGCTGCTGGGCTGGCCCCGTTTTCAAGTGGGCTGTGGTGTCAGCTGGGGAGTGCTTTAAAGGAACAGGACTCCAAGTGTGCGTATGCTGGGGAAAGGTAGGGCTCTGGGGCACACCTCTTTCCTAGATGGCTTGAGGCATTCTGGGGTGGGTGCCCTTGGGAAAACGTATGGTACTTCCATTTTCTGACCTAGAGTATGCTGCCTTTCCAGACTGGGAGCTTCCTCCTAGTCTCATTTTCTTGGAGCTAAAGGTAAAGCTCCCGATAGAGCCTTCTCACATTATCCCAGAAATAAAGAACGCCATCCTTCAACCACTGCCCGCCTGCCCTCCATCACTACACCCCTCCATGTATCTCCAGGAAAGGATGCTGCCCTATACCCTTCAAGGTGGCAAACATGCCTCCAAGGGGTAGAGGTGGGGCAGGAGGGAAAGAGTAGGCCTGAGGGATCTCCTTTACGTCTCACCCACCACCCTGCTGTCTTCTACCCCAGGGCCCAGAAGCCCCCTCGCTACAAGCAAACCCCTTCATACATCTAATCTATACTCTCCTGCAGGGATTTAAGCCCATTTCATTCTCCATTTGCCATCTGTCCATCATCCTCTGAAAGGAAGAAAGGAAAAATAAAAGAACTTTTTAGTTATTTAAAAAGCGTTATTAAACCTCTGAGTTTTGTTACTCCAATTAATTCTCCTACAATAGGAGTGCCATATCCCCAGCATCTCTCAGATGGACATGTCTTCCTTCTTCCTGTCCCACCTCCTACTACAAAAAACCAGACATGGGCTCTACTGCTGCCCACCCTTGGGATGTGGCATGGGCCCAATCGGCCACCTGCTTCCACCTGGGCCCTGGTTCTGGGTGGGTAAGGAAAGACAGTGGCGTCCCAGGACCCTGGGCCCTAGAGGTGGGGGGCACAGGGAAGAAGGGTCATACAGTGGCAGTGGCCATACAGTGTGGCCGGCTGAGGCCGTGACAGCCCCATGCAACAGTAGTGTAACGTGCTGGCCACACATCTCCTGCTTGAAACCAATGGTTGTCCCCCTTGTCTTATTCTCCAGGACCACCCTAGTGGCTGACCATTCCTCAGCCTAGACAGGCAGCCTTCCAAAGATTTAGTGAGCCCCTGACATGCTTACAAAACAACCCCCTTTTTATTTACGCCACCCAGAGCCAGTTCTGCCAGCTTACAACCAAGAACTTGCCTCTCGCTCCAAAAAGACAGGAGGCCAGGCTGTTCTGTCCCTAGGGCCTGAGCAAGCACGTGACAGGTGTGGCTCCGGAGCTGCCCTGCCTGCCCCAGAGCAGCTCTCCTGAGAGCGGGGCTCACCCCTCGGCAGAGGTTGGCAGGCCTGGGCACTAGAGGCCAGCACCCCACTAAGTGGCTTGGGCAGCGCCATTAGCATTCCTGTGGCCATTGCAGCTGCTCATGGGTTGATACTGTGACCTCACTGGAGAGAGGCCTGGGGCTTGAAGAGCCCGCGGACTTTTGACAAGATGACAGGTACAGTGAGAAAACAGCTACATGGCTTCCTCCTTCAACCTTGAACCTGCTTCACATGCCCCCCAGACACACACACGCACACGCACACGCACACACACACGTCTCTCCTTAGAACAGACAGGTAAGATCCCAAGCTCAAGTAATGCCAAACTTCTGCTACCACCTCGTATGGCCTCTGGCAGGCCCTTTAACCTCTCTCCGCTTCAGGCTTCCTGGCTGGAAGGCGGCGGGGTGTCCTCCTTCATCTTCTCAGCCTGTGAAGAAAGGCTGGGCTAGAGGAAGACGTTCCTGAGTGCTGTGTAAGGGAGACACTACGCACGGCCACTGCCTGGCCCATCCCAGGGCTCTGCTGGAGAGAAGGAAAGGCCTTAGAGAGGCTGCACATGAATGCACATAACCACTCCGTCTTGCTGACCTATGGAAACAGAGAAGACATCTTTTTTCTTCTTGTCCCTGAAGCAGTATATACGTGGGCCCAGAAAAAACTGCAGTGTGACCATTTCTCCTTTGAGATCGTTTATTCCAGAGAGGCCAAGAAAAGAAGAAAGAAAGGGGAGATCTGACACAGGAAGAACTTTCTGGAAAGCAGCATTTCAGAAAACGGAATGGGAAGACACATCCAATTGGAATTAGGAGGTGCTTTCTAGGCAGATGAACCTCGCTGGCCCTCAGTTTACGCATCAGCAAAATCGACACAGTACATTTGCCATCTGACTCACAGAGTGTTGGGGGGGGATGAACTTTGAAGGCTGCCCTCCATTGTCTCTGGAAAATCCTCTTCACTCCCCACGGTGCTCATCAGAACAACTTGCACCTTGTAGATACTCAATACTTAAGTATATATTTATCTAGATCCTGCCTTGTTCTAAAACGATTTGAAGTGCCTCATGTTTCAATGTGTACAATGAATGCATCAATTAATGGGTTAATGCATGTGAAAGTGCTGCGAAAAATATAAGATGAAAGAGACTTTTGTCACCAGAATAGTGATGGAGAAAGCCTACGTACTACTTTCCAGAAGCAGAGGCCCTCCTAGGAACTCTGGCCTGAGGAGGGGTGAATTTGCTCTTAAGGCCAGGTGCTGGGTCGACTGACCTGTGAAGGTGACACCTATTCAGCATTACCTTAAAAAGGGGGTTCTGATATCCAGGTTTTTAAAAGGCAGCCCTGAGGCTCCTAGCTGTAAGTCACAGGTTTTTTTGTAGGACATTCAGCCTCCAGACGCAAGCTACATGCCATACTAAGGGAGGAGAGGGATTTCTCTAGGTACCTTCCTGCATCCACCTCAGCGGGTCCCGTCACTCCCAAACATTCTCTGGAATCACTGCCTATCACCTATAGACCTCTCAGTTCCCTGTGCAAAATGAGCCCACCCTGGTCTTCCATCGAAACCCCAAAGCCACGGCTGGAAGGTCTGCTCTGAGGGACTTGAGTCCGAAATCCAGGGACACAGGGCTGGGGGCAGCAGTGGTGGGAGAGGATGGGGAGCTGTATGCAAGGCCCACAGCGAGGGTCAGCTGCTCAGGGCTAGTGAGGTATGTAGCCAGGTCAGGCAGACACTGAGCCACAGCAGGGCACTGCACGTGACTTTACAGTTATTGTCCCTCAAACTGGACACCCCCTCGGAGCTCACACAGTATGAGATGAAACAGCCTGCGGGAGGCTGCTAAGAAATAGAACAGTGGTGGAGGGGTTTTATTTCGCCCCCGTAAGGGAAATGCTCTAGACATCACAACTTCCTTCTCCCCCACCTCTACTGCTGTCAGCTCGGCTCCAGACATTTTTATCTGGACATATTCACGGTGTCTCCAGGATTGAAATGGACTACTTCCCCCAGACACCTGCCCCCATAACTGGTGGGGTGAATCCAGCACTTTGGGAAGGAAGGAGGGGTTAATTACAGGGAAAGGGAAGGTTGCTGCATGAAACTATGTCTGCATCTGTATCTACACGGATGTATATCTTTGCACATGCAAACCAGCATTCAAGTGTGTGTGTGTGGTTATGCTGTGTATGTGAACTTGCATGTGTGCATTATACATGCATGCATATGCGTATGCATATAAACTGTGGGATGCAGTGCACATGTGAAAGAGACAGAGAGGAAAGGCAGTATCCTCCCGGGTACAGTCTGGGCTCTGTCCACAGCTCTGAACCCTGCTATTGCAGTTCAGCCAGAGTCGAATCATTACCACCAGCTGGAGACATCATTTGGTGTCACTTGGCTTTGCAGAGCTCCTGTACCGGTGAGGAAACCCAGGAGGGAGAGTTCTTTTGGAAAAGAACAAAGGTAAGAGAGAAACAGAAAGCACAGGAAGCAGAGGAAAGGAGCAGCAGGTCTCTTGAGAAGAGGCAGAAACGGAATGTTTGGTGGTGATGCTACAGGTAAACTGAGTTGGCTGACCGGGCTGGCTGAATTTGGGACAAAGCAGGCCTTCTTCTCCCTTCAGTAAAAGAGGATTTCTGTCGTCGTTCAAGCCATTTGAAATCCCTTTCGCCTTCCCATTTTACATTTCACAAAACAGTGAACCCTTTGGAAAAGTTCTCCAGAATTTAGGAGCAAGGCTGCTGGGGGCGCTCCCTCAGAACACAGTTCTGGATCTGATTCCAGTTGGTCCACGTTTAGCTTTGCTTTGGACCTGCCTCTGTGCATGGGGCTTGGAGGGCGTAAGGGTGAAGATATGAGGGACTCCACCCTCTGAAGGCAGACCTCAGTCTGAGAAGGTGTGTGAGTCTCCTCCGGTGAGCTCTGGGTTTCAGGCCACTGGATTCTCCCCCTACCCTACCACCTGCTGCATCCAGTTAGGGCAAGGAAGAGATTGGTTGATCCAATGGTTGGATGGAGGATAGACAGGCAGGAGTCAAAGACCACCCACTGGGTGCAGAGGCCCCTGTGCTTTATGATGGTGTCTGGGCTAGAAATCGTGTCTTCATTGCTCTGACTCCAGAAATCTCTCCCACCTTTGTAAATTCCTAGCAATGGAGCCTTCCTAACTGCCTCATTAACTTAGCCTTGGCTGCCAGGAATTCTTAAGTCTTACTCAGCTAACATTAGTAAAGACTCTAAGAAAGAACAGCTCTTTACCTTGGTAATACCTAACGTCCACAGAGCACTGGTATAAAACATGGGGTTAGATGTGGTCTTTTATAACATTTACCGTACACTTAAGTCTATTCTCAATTTCCTGTTTGTTTTCATTGAAAATAACATGGAATACAGTCCTGCATGCAAAGGAGGAAAAGTCAGTGAAAATACAGCAGCAGGGAATAAAGCAGAGTTGACTAGGCAGAGCTGTTGTGCGTAAACTGTGGCTTGCACAGAACTGGTGCCCTATAACTGCTGAATAGAAGAATGAATACATGTAACTCAGAAGAGGTAATCAAGAAAACACACACACACACACACACACACACACACACACACACACCATTTCAATGTCTTAGTCTGCCTGCATCAGAACAACCGAGATTCTTGGTAAATAGGTGATAGATTCCCTGCCCAGGAGCCAGACTAACAAAAACAGAATCTCGGTGATGAGGTAGGACTCAAGAACTTGTATTTTCTAACTAGCATCTCAGAAGATTCTGATGAGCCACCAGGTCTGGGAGTCACTGGGTTGGATATCTTAGGCACCATGTGAGACCAGCATAGGGACACTGAGACCACCAGATGACACTGATCTCACCGGAGGCAGGTGATCTCGGTTCATAACTGGCAGCCGACCGTGTGTTCTTGGGCGAGGACACACAGACAATTGTTCTTTCTGGGACTGTGTATGGTCTTCTGCAGATGTTGAGAACAGGACGACAAGGTCCCGTCCAGCACAAAACTCCACATTTTCATAACAAATGAGTGGGAGAGAACTAAGGTGAGTTCAAGAGCATATGAGAGATAACCTTGAAGTGGTGAAGACCCTCCTGGCTCTCAGCCTCCCCTGCCTACATGGGGAAGGGGGTCTAGAGGCAGCAGTGGTCTGGATGCAGGTCCACTCAGCTGCGTCACTTACACAGCCTCCTGGAAGAAAGCAGGAGGACCAAGACCCAGATCCCAGGCCCCCACAGCCCTCTGACAGTCACCTAAGTCTCCCGGAAATGGCACCAAGGGGAAGCTCTAAATCACATGTGGATTACAGTCGTTCTGTTTGCCTTTTTCCGCAGTAGATCCGATGATTTAAATTAGGTCTCGATTCTTGTTTAAATTATAGTTTACTGTTCTGCACCCCGCTCTGAAGTGAATTACCTTAAGCAGCGGTATTAATAACATGGTTATAATTAAGCCTCATTACTGCAGGCAGTTTGCTGAAACAAATTGCTTCTTCATTATTATTATAGCACCTTTGGTAAAAAGACATTTCCCCAGAATGCGACCTTGATGCTTTATATAGTAAAAGCCGAGCTATGATAGAGATGTAAGGATGAATTAGCATCTTTCGCCTTCTCTATCCGGCTCATTAGAAGGAAAGGAACGCAAGTCAAATCCAAACAGCCTTGATGGCAACGTTAATCTGTATGAAATGGATAATGAATAGTTTTGAACTTTCTGTGACATTTTTGTCATAGTGTTTTATTTATATGATGCCACTATTAAAATGAACAAATAAAGAAAGAAATACAAGCCAAGGAGTAGAGACAAGAAAAGCCAGGGAGGTCTCACCAGACAGCCAATGGCATTGAACTTGAGCTTGTTATCAGCAATTGGTTTGAGAGTTTCTGGCCCAGAGCCTGTTACACTGGGGGAGAAAAAAGGGAAGGATGGTCTGTCTATTTATTCTAATTCTGCTGCCTTACGCTGGCCTCAAGGCCTGGAAGGAATGACCTAGAAACTCCGCAAACCAAGTTTGAAAGGCATGCAAACTTCAGAGAATGTGGGGCGCCTTAGGAAATCTGTAATGCTCGCTGGTGCTCTGCAAGCTTTGACACCGCACGGCCCCTTCTGGTCTCCTCCACTCCCCAACCAAGTGGTGCTGAGAAGCAAAGCACATCTTTGAGGACTAAGGGACTCAGCAGGGTCATTTCCTGTTTCGCTTATTAATTACTCTTTCTGGTGATAATTAAGACTCTGAAAACTAATTTTGTTTGGTGATTTACTCTTTTCTTGTAATTAGATGCAGTGATTAGAATGTGCTTTGTATCGCATTAGTGTTTTCTTAGAAAGAGGCAAACAGAGGCTCACACACACACACACACACACACACACACACACACACACACACACGGCATCCACACTCACGAAGTGCAGCCCCCTCCCGAGGGGACAGACACCACTGCGAGGACAAGCCGAGCCCCGCACGCTGCCCATCCCACCTCCCATGGACAAGGGGGCTGAGCTGAGCCCCTTGCTGCCTGCCTCCTTTTTCTGCTGCCCAAGACCCTGACAGGGTCTAATCCAACTCTCCCGACTTTATCTCCAGCTCAAGACACCCCAGCCCCCGTAGTCAGTGGTGCCAGAAAGACACTCTTTATTGACACGTCATGTTTCTGTCACACAGGCTGCCCCCAACGGAACGGGTGGAATAATCAGTAGAATAAATCCTCCCTTTCTCCCTCTCTCTCTCTCTCACACACACACACACACACACACATCAGATACCCAAGGGGTGAGAAAGCCCACATAAATCAACTGCACATTCATAGCCCTGGGACCAACCTCAAGGTGACAAAGTTCTCCTGAGAAGCAGGCAGAGCTACCGGGGCACTGTCCCACCAGCGACTGTAAAATGTAGTTGATGAGAATGTGGACTCTGGGGTCAGAGATCTGGGTCCAGATTCTAGCTCCACTGCTCGGTAGCCGTGCGGTCTTAGGCAAGTGACTGAAGCATTCTTAGCCTCATATTCTTTTCATTCTTAAGTCACCTGGTGCTGTAGGCGTGAATGGGAGAGTTATCCGAAGTGCTGAGCTCAGTGCCTGGCTCATGGAAATACCCATTAAGTGGAAGCTATTATTATCATCATCCCTCCTGTATGTTTTTTCTTCTTTCTCTAGGGAAGAGCTCCTGTGCTACGTAGGAGGCCATAACAGACTTCAGGAGGCCTGGGGAAAGGTCAGAGGGCCAGTCAGGGGACTCTCTTTATGACACAAGAAGTTCCCTAGGATAGCTGAACCCATTTGGAACAGGCCCCCAGGCCTCCAGCTCTCTATTCCTCGGTGGCAGGGCTGCTGAGCTCAGCCTGGCACATGAATAAGGATAGTGAAAGAAAAGAGACATGCACCTCCTCACTGCTTCTCTAGCACCCTGCCCTTCCTGGAGGAGCATCCCTTGGTTCATTGCCACTCACCTCCAAAGAGGGTTCACTGAGTCAGCAGCCACTGGGGACTTGCTTGGCACTGAGCTGGGCACAGGGATGGTACCAAATGACTTTTACATGGTTCTTGACCCCCAACAGTTTACAGCCTCATAGGTGTGCCTGTGTCTCCAGTTGAAGTTAAAATCAGGATATGCCAGGAGCCAGCAGTCCTCAGCTGAAATCAGGGATAGCTTCACCTGGCGCTTGAAACCTCGGCAGAATATGGATGGGTGACGAAGAAAAGACAATCAGATACAAAGAAGATCACATCGGCCAAGGAGGACGGCGCGACCCTGCTCGGCACACTCCACAATGGCGGAGAATGGGGTGGGCGGGGCTCCAGGTGCGCGGAGGGATGTTGCAGGAGCTGAGACTTGAATGGTAGGTTGAGCCCAATTCCTAGATGAGTTTAAAAGCCAAACCAAAGAGTCTGAACTTGTTTCACAGGCTTTTGCGACTTGTTGAAGGATCTGGGGAAGGTGACATTGTTCCGATTATATTTTACAAAGGTTACGGTGACAGCAGTGAGAAACAGAGTGGAGGCAGGAAAGTCAAAGCGGGAGCTGGAAGGGCCT
The DNA here is from genome assembly GCF_963455315.2 of Globicephala melas. Taxonomy (NCBI): domain Eukaryota; kingdom Metazoa; phylum Chordata; class Mammalia; order Artiodactyla; family Delphinidae; genus Globicephala; species Globicephala melas. The sequence goes on from NC_083321.1 coordinate 91,828,139, forward strand.
AAGCAGAGGCAGGGGCACGCCCCGCACCGCAGCACAAGCCACCGAATATAGGGACTTGTTCTCTGTTCCCCCTGGGATGTCTCTCAGCTCAGCCTGTTTCCCTGGACAATGCAATAAGGACCCCGCCATCTGCCTGCCTTGCTATTTTCAGACTTCATACTCAGGAGGCAGCCAGGCGCTTTCCATCCCACTCTCCATTTTGCTCTTTCTTATGCGGACGTGCCCCAGGCTCGTCACCCTCTCCTACCTGCCCACAGTAGACCCCTCGCGGGAAGGCATCCCCAACACCTGGGCACAGCCTGATCGCTGTTTGGGTTTGAATGCCCTTCTCAGTCCACCTTTGTGGCAGCTGGGCATCGGGCCCGTCCACAGGGTGCCCACCCGCTCTCTGCCACCCCTCTCCCCTCCTTGGCACAGCTCTGACCCCTGACACCCCGACTATCCAGGCATTTAGACTTTGGAGCCATGGTTGCGTGCTCCTACAGCAGGGGCCTGGGTGGCATTTGAGGCAAAAAGCCATAAAGCCAAGGGCTGAACTTTTGTGGCCCTTCAGTCTCTTGTCATTTCCCTGCTCTGTAAGAATTGTCTGGCTGAATGACACTGCGCGTGTCATTAGATCAAAGGTTACTCCGAAGAAGAATCTTTGCCATCGTTAAGTAAGAGACAGGCCAGCCAGGGAGCCCTGGGAACCTTTTCCTTGGGAGTTTAACCCCTCATGAGCCAAATTGTATAGAAGGCTGGAAGATGCTCCTCACAGGCCAGGGAAAGCCTCTTGCAGGGAAGCACCAAGACCACCAACCTCCCTGACTGCATGTCCCACCAGCCCTCGGGAGCACAGCCTAAACCAGGGTAGAGAGAAGAAGGTGAGAAGGGGACAGGGCACTCCTCTGGGGTGGCTGTCTGATTTGCAGGAACCCCCAGACCTCCCTTTCTTATTTGTAGGACAGAGGGCATGCTGTGTGGTTGTGAGGAAGGAAGAAGAGGGGCAGTGATGAACTGGGACATCTAGTTGGCTTCCTGTGGGCAGCTCTGCTCCACAGTGGGGACAGGGAGGGAATAAAGCAATGATAACAGGCAGAGAATGATAGCAACTGAAAACCCTGGCTTTCCCACAATAGCCCTAATTGCATGCAACTGTAGTATTAAGTATGTAGTGAAATGTCGTTTACTATGCATCCCATTGTATTTATACATCAGAAGAGAGAGACCTCGTGTTTTAATGACTTATACCACTCAACACAATTTTTTTGATATTTGTTTACGACTGTCTTATCCCCTAGACTCTGAGCTAGTGAAGATCACAAACTGTCCTCTTCATCTTTGATTCCCAGCATTCAGCATGGTGCTGATATATACATGGCAGGCTCCCCATTAATTATAAACAAATAAATGGAAGGGCAAGGGAGAAGGAAAACAGACTAACATTTTTGTGCATCTATTCTGTACCAGGTAGTAGCATAGACATTTATTCATTCATGAATCTTACGCCAACCCCTGTTAACTAGATAGCCTCATCTCATTACTCTCAGGAGGAAAATGAAGTTCCAAGACATTTAAGACATTTGCCCAAATCATACGGGTATTTGAACCAGTAGCCTATTGGCTTCAAAGTCCTTTTTTATGTTGTCTGTCCAAGATAAAAATTGCAATGAATGTTTTTCTGAGTGTCAGTCCCCTCTTCTTTCAGTAAAAATATTCCATATTTTCTCTCAAGAGACACGCTTCTGCACTCTCACTCCATGTGCTTTGGAAGGAATCGACTCAACTCCCAACCTCAGGGGTCTTGTGACAAGTGGATCCTTAGAACATGGCAGATCCAGACCCAGTGCTTTTTCAGGATATTCACCTAATCCAACCATAACCAACAAAATACAATCAATCCTTAGCAAGTGAATCATGGGGAGAGGGGCTATTTGTTGATACTCAGTATTGTCTCCACCCTTCTTAGCTCTTTCCTGGTACATAGAACCAAAAGCCAGAAGATTCTCTTTCCCAGACTCCCTCGCCAGCCTGGTTTCTGGAAGAGTTCACCAGTGAGAGTCACGTGTACAGGATATGGAAAGTGGAAGAAAAGAAAGCCATTTTTCCTCCAGCTGCATGGAGTTCCAGGCTTCCAGGCATCCCCTTATGAATCACTCATTCAGGTGCTAACAGCCCTGAGACCAGGAGTGACAGCTTCCCTGAGATTCCTGCATGCCAGATCTCCTGGGGGCTAGCAGCTACCTTTCTGACATTTGCTCCCCAGTCCTTCCAATGGTTGTATAAGTTTTACTCTCTATATTAAATGCATTGTTCCTCCATATACCTAAAGTGGTTTCTTGTTTCCTGACCAAACCTTCACTGCTCTCATGCTATCGCGGGGACTCCTAGCAGCAACGATGATTTTATCCTGGCCCCGCTGGGAGATGTCCTAGGAAACTTGAGAATGGAGCGCAGATTAGAGGAATGGAGGTGAAGTGAAACTTCAGTGACATCATTTGAGCACCTGAATCCAGCTTTGCCAGAAGCCAGTGCTAGCCCAGGGCTTCTCAGTGCCCAGTCTAACAAGATTCCCTTTGCAATTATTTAAGCCCATTTTCTCTTGCATTCGTCCAGCTAAAGATTCTGACCCTTCAGCCTTCTGGCAGATCCTTCAGCCTTCTTCTGTAGACATCTGTTCCAGCTTCAAGCTGCCTCTTGAGCTCCTTCCTAGACCTGTGACCATGAAAAGCTTCTCCAAATTCCAAAGACCCAAGTGCAACAGTTCTTTACCTAGACTCCTGCAGGCCTCAAAACCCACCTCCTCAGTCCCCTCTTTTAGAACAAGAAGAGTGCCTGTGTGTCAGGATTTCAGAAGCAGCCAGATTTTTCTTTCCTTCCCTGCTATTCTTTCACCCTCCCCCTTCCCCAGCTCACTACCTCCTACTGCCCACTTCCACCTATCCGCATAGATGGGATCTTAAGATTTGACAATTAGATATTCATAGCCTGTGCATGAACATAAGACCTCTGGCCACAATTAAAATGTACATCCCTTGGGAGAGGCAACACAAGCTCTAGTAATGGGGAGAACAAGAATTCTAGTCTTCCATGACAAATGTTTGACTCCTACCTCTGTTTAACTGCCTTGGGCTAATTTCTCAGAGCCTCAGTTTCTTCACTGACACAATGGTGGCTGTATGCTTCCCTCACAGGATCTTTGTGAGGGTTGAGTCAGGCATTGCCTTTGCTCACTGTGAGGTGACAGACGGAGTCACTGTGACATGGACTGAGGGCTTACTGTGTGCTAGACCATCAAACCCTTCCATGTGTTACGTCATCCTATCCTGGCCAATCCCTACCCTAGGGTACTAGAATCGCCTGTATATAACAAATAAGGAGACCGCAGCTCCAGCTGGTTGCACTACTTTGTTAAATAGAAGGCAAGACAGTATTTGGACCCTGGCAGAATGATACAAAACCCACACTCCTAATCTTTACTTCATATGGTGTCCTGATCAAATATTTTACTGAAATATTTTTTGGTTTTTAGAAGGCAAAAAACAAGCGGTCTTTGGGAACCAGAAAAGGGGGCTTGGCTGGGAGAGAGGGGGCTAAGAATCAAGGGCCAGGAAGGTAAGCTGCCTCAGGGCTACCTCCCACCCCACTCTTAACCAGCCCAATGGGCTCATACCTTCCCTTTTAAATTTCAATTAAGTGAAAGTTTATTGAACAACTACTGCCCTAGATTTTTGTGGGAGACATACATATGGCCACGTAAAAGAAAAGAAAGTTTAATAATAGTGTTTTTAGAAGAAGGAAATGTGTCTACCACTTATGTTCAATGACTGGCCTGCTAATTTATTTGTGTGTGTGTGTGTGTGTGTGTGTGTGTGTGTACAAGCTCGTACACACAATCTCATAAAGTACATATAATATACACAGACAATCCTCTGCCGGTACGCCCTGATTCTGAGGGGCAACCCTCCGGAGCAGAAGGGGTCATGTGGGAAGAAGGAAGCCCTGAGGTGCTGTTGGCCTTGGGCCTGGGCAGGCCAGCCTCCGTGTCCTGCTCGTGGCCCAGCTTTTCCCAGGGCAGGTCCACAGCCAGCGCAGGAGGTTGAAAGGAAGTTGCTCCTTAAATTCATTTCTGGGCCAGTCATGGTTTCGGGCCTCTTCATTTACATTTGTAATTGACAGCTCCTTAGCAGCTCATTAAAAGTAGGTCTTTGTGACCAACAAAAAAGGAGGAATGAATCCCTGGGGCTGGGATTTGAGAACCTGTTTAAGAATCTCAAAAGACAGCAGACAGATTCCTGGGAACCGAGAACACAAGGAGTTTAGCAATCACCACTGGCAATGAACCTCAGCATTTCAGCACTCTGCAGTGAGCCTAGGACCTGTGTCTGCACCTGCTGTGGAGGCGGGAAAAGCAGGGACAATGGACTGAGGCACACAGGCTGGTGCTGCCACTCAGAGATCAGCTAGTGACTACGCCCCTACCTCATGCGGTCCTCAGGGCATCAACAAGCAGAGGCTGACCCCTTAAAGTACTTGAACCCCCATGCTGGGGAGGCTTTAATGGCAAGAGAAACCATGCATCCTACAACTGTTTATCAAGCACCAACTGTTTGTTAACCGTACCCCATATACTAGGTTGTTTTAATCCTTACAATGGAATTCTAACAGGATAATCATCTTCATTTATTTTACAAAAAAGGAATCTGTAGAACAAAAAGGCTTATTAATACATTAAAAGTCCCACAGGCCAGATCTTATGAGCCCGGTAACGATTTCCCCACAACAGCACAATGGACAGCCCAAGGAAGATGTGCCAAGTGTGAAAGGAGAATCGTGGACAGCAAATTCTACAGGAATTCAGAGAGATAGAAGCCATCCTGAACCAGGGAAGCCAGGGTAGGCTTGCCAGGAGGGGTGGCCCTTGAGCTAGGTCTCAAAGGCTGAAGTTGGATTTAGAAAGACAGAAGGAGGGAGAAGGGCCATGGGGTGAGGGTAGAAGGCAAAGCGTGGGCCAATCAGCCGTTCCATGCAAGAGGCCTCTGATTATCTTGGAGCAGATAAAGACTGGCACACCTGTCACACAGGATGTAGGTGGGTAAGAGCAGAAGGCGGTGCTCCAAAGGTGTGCTGGGGCCAGAGCCCGGACAGAAGCAAATGCCAGATTAAGGAATAAGGACCATGGCCTCTGGGAGTTGGGAGCCATTGAAGATGCTTGAGAAAAAATACGGTGCTTCCGAAAGATGGCTCCCAGCAAGGAGGGGAATCTCCTGACCAGGGCTAGGCCTGGGCCTGGGGCCTCCCCTGGGCTGTTTCAACAACTGCACTCTGCTCTCAGACTCCTGCCAGCTTAGGCTTCCTTGCCTAGTGGTGCCCCCTCTACCTGCCACCCTGAGACAGGAGGGAAGGGGTTAGGGACAATCATTAAAAGAATGACACAGCCATTGAGTATACGCGAAAACTGACGAAAACCAACTAGGCCCAAGATGGCAGAAGACTTGACTTCCCATAGACCTTGAGCCTCCTTATATGCTCATTTATAATACATTAGCGTGCTGACACAACCACAGACCCCAGGACAGTTCCAAGGCTGACTATAAAATGCCAGAAAGAGGGTGGTGACCCAGTTCCTGGAAATCCCTGCCCTTCCCCCAAATAGATGGAATAATCCTTCCACTCATTAGCCTATGAAATTACCCAGCCCATAAAAACTAACCACCCCATACTTCGGGGCCACTCTCGCCTTCTGAGATGGACCGCCTTCTGCCTATGGAGTGTGTATCTCTCCAAATAAACCTGCCTTCGCTTTACTATGGCTCACTCTTGAATTCTTTCCGCATGAAGCCAAGGACCCTCTGTTGGTGGCCTGTCCCAGGGACTCACCCGAGATCTGCGATGTGACCATCCTCTCGTGCCCCATTCTCCTGCAACAACCCTACCCCTCCTTTCAGACATGCAGTTTCCAGTATGGCACCCAGACATACCCCCCCCCATGCCAGGGTCTGGCTTTACATACCATGTACTATCCCAGATGTGTTTCTGTGCCCACCCCCGATGGAGCAGATTGCTAACTCCTCTCCCCATAAACACCACCCTCTTCCTCTAGGTTCTGGGTTCCCTCCCTTCAACCCTGGGCATCACCACCACTGAAACTGGATCTTTCTTTCTTCCTCCACTAAAATTTGTGTGTGACTCTATTCACATTTCCTGACATATTTATTGGTTTAAGCTATTCTCTCATTTTTCATGTATATCTTCCCTCGCCGAGTGATTATTAGCCCAGCGTGAGCAGGCGCAGAGTCCTCCCTCTTCCCTGCTAAGCCTTTTCCAACACCCCCTTCCACAGGCATCTTTCCTTCCTCAGAACCCTCACCTGTCCACACGCTGAAGCCAGCTTGCACACTATTTGTTTCCTACTCATTCCTGCACTCATATATTCAGTGGACCTGCATCTCACCATCTTGAGGAAATCACTGGACTACTCCAGACTGCAGTTGTGTCCTGCGTAAGATTGGGGTGATAAGAACAAATCTGGCAGGGAATTGTATAGACATTAAGTAAGAGAATGTTTGGAAACACACCTAGCACAGTCCCAGGGGTCTGGAGACAGCAGATAAGTGTCCAGTGATTCTGAATTAGTGATTTTACCTAAGTAGTCTTCTTTGAGAATCAACAAGGCAGACAGACTCATAAACCCTCATCGTGTAACCAAGCAGGACTCTATGGATCCTTCCCAGGATAGACCCCTCCCCCATATCCTCTGCTGTAGCTCCTCTCTGAAGTACATAGATAACAGTATCTGATGCACATTTCCTGAGTTGTTTTACAGATGCTAAAACCACCACCAAATGGAAGAAATTAACTACTTGATGATCATGAGCATGTAGCACCCAGACCTACTGGCGCCTATGGATTAATAATGTTAAACCCTGTGACATCGCTGTTACCTCACCATCAACCAATCAATCAGAGAATTGTGCATGAGCTGATCATATACCCTGGGATACCCCTCCCTCACCAGGCCTTTAAAAATGCTTTTCTGAAACCCACTGGAGAGTTCAGGCTGTTTTTTGAGCACTAGCAGTCCTGAATTCCTTGCTTGGTTCCCTGCAGTAAACACTGCACTTTCCTTCACCACAATCTGGTATCAGTAGACTGGCTTTACTGTATACAGGCCAGCAGGGCTGAATTTGGTTTGGTGACAATCACGTCCACTCTTCGTTTTGTTCCCTTTACCCCCTCATTCCCTTTTTTGCCTGCTGGACTTAGCACATTTTTGCATACAGGGTAAGCTTCAGTAGAAGTCTGCCAACTTCATGGAAGTGAATTTGCATTCTCAAGACAGCTCCCAGGACACTTGGTTTATGTTAGCATCAATAACGGCAGGGGAGGCACTGGAAGTCCTGACCCAGTTATCTCTCTCTATGGTCATTCCCACTCCCTGACTGACTTGTAATTACAGGATAGGCAGTGGCCACAGGCAGATGGTGACAGATCAGCTTGGTTGGATCCTTGCTAGCATTGTCAGCTTCAGTGGCCTGGAGCCAGCAGGAATGTCCCAACTCTTCAGCGTGGCAGTAGTGTTGACACTCAGGTTCCTACCAAACATCAGCTCATCAGGTAGCCTCACTACCAGCCCTAATCCTTCTCCTATGGCCTGCACAAGTCTAGCAAGCTGGGGTCCATCTCCCTGCCTCTGCAAGAAGCTGGTTGTGTCCAAGTCACTTAGGGGCCTTAGCCAGGTAATTGGTTCCAGAAGCCCAACACAAGAATCTAAAATTAATTCTGGTGGTGTTGTGTCAGGAGGTGGAGAAGACAGCACAGAACTGTGATAACAACACCTGAGCTCCAGGCCCTGTTCTGCTGATAACCAGCTGAGCAACTGCAAACAAATCACCTCCCTTACCAGACCTCCCTCTTCTCCTCAAGCTGCAGGGTTGTACCAACTGCCTGTGACCTATCTTCCAAGTTCAAAGGTGAGTGATGTCAGTGTCCCAAGATCAAAAAGACCTCTTCTCAACCAGCTGCCAGCCAAAAATTCTTCCTCCATAAATAACCTCAACACTTTGTCTTGAAAATTCAACTCACTCTTTTTCTGTTAATCTCTAGGTTAGAGGCAAATTGTCATCACGTTTTGCTCTTATTCCAGTGTTCTTAGCAAGAGTGGGCATAGGGAACTTGTGCTGGGCCAGAAAGAGAAAGAGAAGGAAGCTTAATATGGCTGGTTCTTTTCATCCTTCAGAACTCAGATTCAATGTCATCTCTTCAGAAGGTCAGTTTTTACCTTTCCTGACCATCTAATCCAAATCCACCCCCACCCACCATCATCTACACTCATTATTCTCTATCACTGCATCATTCATACTCTATTTCATCTATGGAAGTTACCACTATGTGTAATTTATTAATGAGTTATTTCTTCACTTATTTTTTGTCTCCATATTCATTTCCTATTGATGCTATAATAAATTACCACAAATTTAGTGGCTTAAAACAACACAAATCTATTATCATAGAGTACTGGAGGTCAGAAGTCCAAAACCAGCTTCACCAAGATAAAATCAAGGTGTTGGCAGGCCTGGGTCCCTTCTGGAAACTCTAGGGATTTATTCATTTCATTTCCTTTATATAGAAACCACTTGCATTCCTTGGCTTATGGCCCCTTCCTCCATCTTCAGGCCTGCAATGTAGCATCCTTAAATCTCTCTCTGACTGTGACCCTTGCTTCTGTTATTACATCTCCTTCTCTAATTCTGACTCTCTTGCCTCCACAAGTACCTTTGTAATTACATCCATTAATTAAAATCAACTCAGAACTGGCATACATGTTAGAATTAGGATACAAGGATATTAAGAGTGTTATTATAACTGTATTTCACATGTTGTGAAACTAAACAGAGATGTGGAAGATACAAAAAAAAAAAAACCCAACTGAACATCTAGACATAAAAAATCCAGCAAGTAAAATAAAAAATACACTATATAGGATTAGCGGCAGATTAGACATTGAAGAAGAAAAGAATAGTGAGCTTGAAGACATATCAATATAAACAAACAAAAATAAAACACAGAGAGAAAAGACCATTTTAAAAATAAACTGAACATCAGTAAGCTATAGGACAATTTCAAACACCCTAATATATTTGTAATTAGAGTCTCCAAAGGAAGATTGGCAGAGAAAATATTTGAATAATAGTCAATAGTTTTCAAAATTTGATGAAAACTACAAATTGACAGATTCAAGAAACTCAATGAACCCTCAACACAAGAAACATGAAGAAAACTACAGCAAGCCTCACCATAATCAAATTGCTCAAACTATTAAAAGCAGCTAGGGGGGAAAAAAAGACATGTTATATACAAAGGAACAAAGATAAGGATGACAATACATTTCTTGTGAGAAACAAGGCAAATGAGAAGACTGTAGAGCAACATCATTAAAGTACTAAAAGAAAAAAATGGGCAACTTAGAATTCTATACCCAGCAAAAATACTTTCAAAAAACAAAGACAATATAAAGGATTTTCAGATGTAAAACAGGTAAATTAATTCATCATCAGCTGACCACACTATAATAAATGTTAAAGAATATTCTTTAGGCAGAAGGAAAATGAGAGCTTTACCTGCCACCAGTCCTTCCCATCAGGAAACTTTTACAAGCCTCTTAGACAGCCTCATCCACCAGAGGGCAGATGTCAGAAGCAAGAATTACAATCCTGCAGCCTGTGGAACAAAAATCACATTCATAGAAAGATAGACAAGATGAAAAGGCAGAGGGCTATGTACCAGATGAAGGAACAAGATAAAACCCCAGAAAAACAACTAAATGAAGTGGAGATACGTAACCTTTCAGAAACAGAATTCAGAATAATGATAGCGAGGATGATCCAGGACGTTGGAAAAGGAATGGAGGCAAAGATTGAGAAGATGCCAGAAATGCTTAATAAAGACCTAGAAGAATTAAAGAACAAACAAACAGAGATGAACAATACAATAACTGAAATGAAAACTACACTAGAAGTAATCAGTAGCAGAATAACTGAGGCAGAAGAAAGATAAATGACCTGGAAGACAGAATGGTGGAATTCACTGCTATGGACCAGAATAAAGAAAAAAGAATGAAAAGAAATGAAGACAGCCAAAGAGACCTCTGGGGCAACATTAAACACAACAACATTCACATTATAGGGGTCCCAGAAGGAGAAGAGAGAGAGAAAGGACCCGAGAGAGAAAATACTTGATGAGATTATAGATGACAACTTCCCTAACATGGGAAAGGAAAGAGACACCCAAGTCCAGGAAGTACAGAGAGTTCCAGGGAGGAGAAACCCAAGGAGAAACACGCTGAGACACATAGTAATGAAAGTGGCAAAAATTAAAGACAAAGCAAAATTATTGAAAGCAGCAAGGGAAAAATAACATACAAGGGAACTCCAATAAGGTTAACAGCTGATTTCTCAGCAGAAACTCTACAAGCCAGAAGGGGGTGGTATGATATACTTAAAGTGATGAAAGGGAAAAACCTACAACCAAGATTACTCTACCCGGAAAGAATCTCATTCAGATTCAATGGAAAAATCAAAAGCTTTACAGACAAGCAAAAGCTAAGAGAACTCAGCACCACAAAACCAGCTCCACAACAAATGTTAAAGGAACTTCTCTAAGTGGGAAACACAAGAGAAGAAAAGGACCTACAAAAACAAAACAATTAAGAAAATGGTCATAGGAACATACATATTGATAATTACCTTAAACGTAAATGGATTAAATGTTCCAACCAAAAGACACAGGCTTGCTGAATGGATACAAAAACAAGACCCATCTATATGCTGTCTATAAGAGACCCACTTCAGACCTAGGAACACATACAGGCTGAAAGTGAGGGGATGGAAAAAGATATTCCATGCAAAGGGAAATCAAAAGAAAGCTGGAGTAGCAATACTCATATCAGATAAAATAGACTTTAAAATAAAGACTGTTACAAGAGATAAGGAAGGACATTACATAATGATCAAGAGATCAAACCAAGAAGAAGATATAACAATTATAAATATATATGCACCCAACATAGGAGCACCTCAATACATAAGGCAACTGCTAACAGCTATAAAATAGGAAATCGACAGTAACAAAATAATAGTGGGGGACTTTAACACCTCACTTACAGCAATGGACAGATCATCCAAAATGAAAACAAATAAGGAAACAGAAGTTTTAAATGACACAATAGACCAGATAGATTTAATTGATATTTATAGGACATTCCATCCAAAAACAGCTGATTACACTTTCTTCTCAAGTGCGCACAGAACATTCTCCAGGATAGATCACATCTTGGGTCACAAATCAGGCCACAGTAAACTTAAGAAAATTGAAATCATATCAAGCATCTTTTCTGAACACAACGCTATGAGACTGAAATGAATTACAGGGAAATAAATGTAAAAAACACAAACACATGGAGGCTAAACAATACATTACCAAATAACTAAGAGATCACGGAAAATCAAAGAGGAAATCAAAAAATACCTAGAGATAAATGACAATGAAAACATGACGATCCAAAACCTATGGAATGCAGCAAAAGAAATTCTAAGAGGGAAGTTTATAGCTATACAAGCCTACCTCAAGAAACAAGAAAAATCTCAAATAAACAATCTAACCTTACGCCTAAAGGAACTAGAGAAAGAAGAACAAACAAAACCCAAAGTTAGCAGAAGGAAAGATATCATAAAGATATCATAAAGATAATAAATGAAATAGAAACAAATAAATAAATGAAATAGAAACAAAGAAAACAACAGCAAAGAGCAATAAAACTAAAAGCTGCTTCTTTGGGAAGATAAATGAAATTGATAAACCATTACCAGACTCTTCAAGAAAAAGAGGGACAGGACTCAAATCAATAAAATTAGAAATGAAAAAGGAGAAGTTACAACAGACACTCCAGAAAAACAAAGCATCCTAAGGGACTACTACGAGCAAATCTATGCCAAAAAAATGGACAACCTGGAAGAAATGGACAGATTCTTAGAAAGGTATAACCTTCTAAGACTGAACCAGGAAGAAATAGAAAATATGAACACACCAATCACAAGTAATGAAATTGAAAATGTGATTAAAAATCTTCCAACAAACAAGAGTCCAGGACCAGATGGCTTCATAGGTGAATTCTATCAAACATTTAGAGAAGCGCTAACACCCATCCTTCCTAAACTCTTCCAAAAAATTGCAGAGGAAGAAACACCCTGAAACTCATTCTATGAGGCCACCATCACCCTGATAACAAAACCAGACAAAGCTACTACAGAAAAAGAAAGTTACAGACCAATATCACTGATAAATATAGATGCAGAAATCCTCAAGAAAATACTAGCAGACAGAATCCAACAACACATTAAAAGCATCACACACCATGATCAAGTGGGATTTCTCCCAGGGATGCAAGGATTCTTCAGTATACGTAAATCAATCAATGTGATAAACCATATTAACAAATTGAAGAATAAAAACCATATGATCATCTTAATAGATGCAGAAAAAGCTTTTGACGAAATTCAACACCGATTTATGATAAAAACTCTCCAGAAAGTGGGCATAGAGGGAACCTACCTCAACATAATAAAGGCCATATATGACAAAACCACAGCAAACATCATTCTCAATGGTGAAAAACTGAAAGCATTTCCTCTAAGGTCAGGGACAAGACAAGGATGTCCACTCTCACCACTATTATTCAACATAGTTTTGGAAGTCCTAGCCACAGAAATCAGAGAAGAAAAAGAAATAAAATGAATACAAATTGGAAAAGAAGCAGTAACACTGTCACTGTTTGCAGATGACATGATACTATACATAGAGAATCCTAAAGATACCACCAGAAAACTACTAGAGCTAATGAATGAATTTGGTAAAGTTGCAGGATACAAAATTAATGCACAGAAATCTCTTGCATTCCTATACACTAATTATGAAAAATCTGAAAGGGAACTTAAGGAAACACTCCCATTTACTATTGCAACAAAACGAATAAAATACCTAGGAATAAACCTACCTAGGGAGACACAAGACGTGTATGCAGAAAACTATAAGACACTGACGAAAGAAATTAAAGATATACCAACAGATGGAGAGATATACCATGTTCTTGGATTGGAAGAATCAATATTGTGAAAATGACTCTACTACCCAAAGCAATCTACAGACTCAATGCAATCCCTATCAAATTACCAATGGCATTTTTTACGGAACTAGAACAAAAAATCTTAAAATTTCTATGGAAACTCAAAAGACCCCAAATAGCCAAAACAGTCTTCAGGGAAGAAACAGAGCTGGAGGAATCGGACTCCCTGACTTCAGACTACACTACAAAGCTACAATAATCAAGATAATATGGTACTGGCACAAAAACAGAAATGTAGATCAATGGAACAAGATAGAAAGCCCAGAGATAAACCCACACACCTATGGTCAACTAATCTATGACAAAGGAGGCAAGGATATACAATGGAGAAAAGACAGTCTCTTCAATAGTGGAGCTGGGAAAACTGGACAGCTACATGTAAAAGAATGAAATTAGAACACTCCCTAACACCATACACAAAAATAAAATCAAAATGTATTCGAGACCTAAATGTAAGACCGGACACTATAAAACTCATAGAGGAAAACACTCTTTGACATAAATCACAGCAAGATCTTTTTTGATACACCTCCTAGAGTAATGGAAATAAAAACAAAATAAACAAATGGGACCTAATGAAACTTCAAAGCTTTTGCACAGCAAAGGAAACCATAAACAAGACGAAAAGACAACCTTCAGAATGGGAGAAAATATTTGCAAACAAATCAATGGACAAAAGATTAATCTCCAAAATATATAAACAGCTCCTGCAGCTCAATATTAAAGAAACAAACAAACAAATACAAAAATGAGCAGAAAACCTAAATAGACATTTCTCCAAAGAAGACATACAGATGGCCAAGAGGCATATGAAAAGCTGCTCAACATCACTAATAATTAGAGAAATGCAAATCAAAACTACAATGAGGTATCACCTCACACAATTAGAATGGCCATCATCAAAAAATCTATAAACAACAAATGCTGGAGAGGGTACGGAGAAAAGGGAACCCTCTTGCGCTCTTGGTGGGAATGTAAATTGATATAGCCACTATGGAGAACAGTATGGAGGTTCCTTAAAAAACTAAAAATAGAATTACCATATGATCCAGCAATTCCACTACTGGGCATATACCCAGAGAAAACCATAATTCAAAAAGACACATGTACTGCAATGTTCATTGCAGCACTGTTACAGTAGCCAGGTCATGGAAGCAACCTAAATGCCCATAGACAGATGAATGGATAAAGAAGATGTGGTACATATATCCAATGGAATATTACTCAGCCATAAAAAGGAACGAAACTGGGTCATTTGTAGAGACGTGGATGTATCTAGAGACTGTCATACAGAGTGAAGTAAGTCAGAAAGAGAAAAATAAATATTGTATATTAACGCATATAAGTGGAACCTAGAAAAATGACACAGATGAACCAGTTTGCAGGGCAGAAATTGAGACACAGATATAGAGAACAAAAGTATGGACTCCAAGAGGGGAAAGCAGCAGAGGATGAGGGGTGGGGGAGGTGATGAATTGGGCGATTGGGATTGACATGTATACACTGATGTGTATAAAATTGATGACTAATAAGGACCTGCTGTATAAAAAAATAAATAAAATTAAATTAAAAAATTAAAAAAAAACAAGTGAACAATTAATTCTAACACTTTGTAAAAGCAGAACAACATGGATAGGGAAAAATATAAAGGGCCTTTTTATTTACACAGGAGTCAGAGATAGTCCAAACTAGACAAATTGTAGTATATTATACCAACTCAATCTTTATGCTTGACAAAGAATAAATACTGTTGGTTAAGATTCTTGGAAACCAATGCTTTGACTTTATCAGTTAGTATATTTTAAATTACTTAAATATTTAAGAGAAATATTAAATTGGATGAATTAAAAAAAAAAAGAAGGAAAATGATACCAGATGGAAATATGGATCTGCACAAGAGAACAAAGAAGATGAGAACTGATAACTATATGGGTAAATATGTGTTTTTCTTCATTGTTTAAATACATTTAGAAAATAATTGATTAAATAAAAATAATAGCAATTTAGTATGAGATTTATAAAATAGATAAAATGTGTGACGGTAATAGCACAAAAAGTGAGAGGGGAGAAATGGAAGTATACTATTGGTAGATTCTTATAATACATATTAAATAGGATAATATTATTGGAAATTAAACTGTGGTGGGGAAAAGATATTGTAAACCCTAAAGTAACCAATAAAAAAATTAAGTTAAAGCTAATGACACAAGGGAGATAAAATTAAATTTTTAAATATATTTAATTTATCTAAAAGAAGAGAAATATAGGTGGAAGAAATAGAAAATAAAGAGCAATATGATAATTTTAAACTTAACCATATCAATAATCACTTCAAATTAACTTTACTTACTTCCATTATCAAACTGGATAAAAAATATAAGATCCAACTATATATTTCCAACAAGAATAGTATGTCAAATATAAAGATACAAAGAGGGTACAAATAAAAGGATGGAGAAAGATATAGCATGCTAACACTAATCAAAAGAAAGCTGGAAACAGATTTATACTCCTAGGAATATAGGGTAGATGCACTTTTCCCTGTCCTTCCTACTAAATACAATTGAATATTCTGGACATTGCATATAAAACATGACAACTCAAAAAGGTGGAGAGAGGAAGTCATATCAGCTAGGGAACTCAAGATGCCAGAAATAATATGGTGGTATTTTCCTGGGATTTCTTTTTGCCTCATGATCCCAGAAGAATATATGAAGACGCCAGCAACCCAGAAATACCAATGAGCACAGATCAAACAAAAAAGCCTGTTTTTTCTAGCCAAAGACCAAGAAAGGAGCATCTTGCAAGGCAGAAAACGTTTAGACAATAACCTCTCTACCCCAGCCAAATAACACAGCAAAAAATATGGACTCACTCCAACCCATGCTACTAAAGCCTGAGTAGGGAGCCTAGATTCCACCCCCATGAGGCTATAACAAGGCTCCTTAACATCCCCACCAGTGTGGTGTCAGAGAAGGACAAGTAGAAGTCAGGGTTTTCCTTCCCACCTGGTTTAAATCCACTGCCTCCCACCCCCATGATGTCAGTACAGACTACATAGGGATTCAGAACTTCCCCCCCAACTTGACAGTAATGAGGAAACCCTTCCCCTCCCCACTGGGGAATAGTCAAAGGAAACCTAGTCAGGACTTTCACTATCACCAAGTGGTAAAGAGGCCACTCCCACCATGACATCAGTGGAGACCACCTGTGATCTGGACCTCTCATGGTGGCCCAGTAGTAATGAAGAGTCTCTCTCCTTGCATGTCAATGGAGGTTGAATGGAGAACCTGAACTTCTACCTGCCAGTATCAAGACAGTAACACCACCAGCCCACCCCCATGGAGCAGTGTCTGAGAGAGGTAGTTAAAACAGAAAGTGTAAATAAGATCCAGAGTCTCAAAACATATTATTAAAATTTCCAAAGTTCAATCAAAAAATATTCATCATACCAAGAACTAGGAAGATCTCTCTCAAACTGAATTTAAAAAGATAATCAATAGATACCAATACTGAAATAACAGAGATGTTAGAATTATTGATAAATATTTGAAAGCAGCCATGGCAAAAATTCTTCAATGAGCAATTATGAACACGCTTGAATCAAATGAAAAAAACAGAAAGCCTCAGCAAAGATATAGAAAGTTTCAGCAAAAAGAATAGAAGGTATAAAGAATAAGCAAATTGACATTTTTGAACAGAAAAACACAAAAGCCAAAATTAAGGCTCAGTGAATGAACTCAACAGCAGAATAGAAGAGAGAGAAAAAAGGTCAATAAACTGGAAGATAGAACAAAAGAAATGACTCATTCTGAACCACTGAGAGAATATCAACTGAAAGAAAAGGGGAGAAGAAAAAGAAGAAACAACAGAGCCTCAGAAATCTGATAGGTAATAACAAAAGCCTTAACATTTGTGTTATCAGAGTCCCAGAAGAAAAGAAAGAGGGTGGGGTTGAGAAACTACTCCAAGAAATAGTGACTGAAAACTTACCAGATTTGTCAAAAGATATAAACCTATATATAGGCTCAAAGAGCTAAGAAAATCCCAAACAGGAAAAACCCAAAGAAATCCATGATAAACATTAAACTCCTGAAAAATAAAGACAAAGAAAAGTTCTTGAAAGCAGCCAGAGGAGTAAAGAATTCAAATTATAGTGTATTTCTCATCACAAACCATAGAGGCCAGAAGGCAGTGGTACATTATTTTTCAAGTGTTGAGAGAAAAGAACTGTCAATCCAGAAATTTATTGCCCAGCAGTATATATCCTATATCTGGCACAAACTATCCTTTAGTCATGAAAGGGAAATAAAGATATTCCCAAAATAAAGAAAACTAAAAAAATTTTTGTCAGAAGACCTAACCTAAAAGAGTGGCTAAAGGAAGTTCACTACACAGAAAGTGAACCATGAAAAAAAAATGTTGGAGCATCAGGAAGGAAGAAAGAACATGGTAAGCAAAAATATGAGTAAATTCAATAAGTTTTCCTTCCCTTAAATGTTCTAAGTTATGGTTGGCAGTTGAAGCAAAAATTATAACATTGTCTGATTTTGTCCTAAATGCATGCAGAGGAACTATTTAAGACAAGTATCTTACAAATAGGGGAAAGTAAAAGAATGTAAAGGAAGGCAAGGTTTCTATATTTCACTCAAACTGGTAAAATAATGAGGTCATAGTCTGTGGTAAGTTATGTATATATAATACCTAGAGCAATCACTAAAAATGCTACAGAAACAGATATATTGAAAAACACTATTAGTAAATCAAAATGAACTTTAAAAAATATTTTAAAAAGTTCAAGTAGCACAGCTGAAAGCAGAGAAAGGAAAACAGAGACACAAACAAAAAAAAGAGACCAAACAGAAAACAAGAAATTAAGTAACAGACTTAAGCCCTGACATATCAATAATCATGTTAAATGTAAGTGGTATAAATATATCAATTAAACGAGTGGATTAAAAGACTGACCAACCTATATTCTGTGTACAGGAAATTCACATTCAATATAATGATATAGGCAGGTTGAAAGTAAAAGGATGAAAAAAATACATATAATGCAAACATTAATCTAAGCAAAGCAAGAATAACTATATTAATATCAGATAGAGTAGATTTCAGAGTAAAGAAAATTACCAGAGATAGCAAGAGATATTATGTAATGATAGAACAGTCAATCTAATAAGAAGACATAGCAATCCTAAAAGGTTATGACCCAAAAAAACAGGGCTGAAAAATACATGAAGCTAAACTGGTAGTACTGAAAGGAGAAATAGAAAAAACACAATTATAACTGAGGACTTCAACACTGTACTCTCAGCAGATGATAAAACATCTAGATAGAAAACCAGCAAGGATATTGAAGAATTCAACAACACCATCAAACAAAAGAATCTAACAGACATTTATAGAACACTCCACTCAACAATAATAGAATACACATTCTTTCCAAGAGCCCTGGAACATATACCAAATAGACCATGTCCTTGGACATAAAACAAACCTCAACAAATTTAAAATAATTGAAATCATACAAACTGTGTCTCTAACCACAATGGAATAAAAAAAAAATCAATCAAAATCAATAACAGAAATATAACAGAAACATCTCTACACATTTGGAAACCAAACAAGACATTTCTAAATAATCCATGGGAAGTCTCAGGGGAAATCTATAAATAGTATAGAGAATGGAGGGAAAATTAAAATACAACAAATCAAACTTTGTGGAACACAGCTAAAGCAAATTTATAGCTCTAAATGCATACATTAGAAAAAAGGAAAAGTCTCAAATTAATAATCTAAATTTCCACTATAATAATCTAGGAAAAAAGAGCAAATTAAACTCAAAGAAAGCAGAAAGAAGGAAATAATAAAGATAAGAGCAAAAATCAATGAAATTGAAAACAGAATAATAAAACAAAGAGCTGATTCTTTGAAAAGATCAATATAATTGACAAATCCTTAGAAAGACTGACAAAAGAAAAAAGAGGGAGAGAAGGCACAAATTACACAAATATAAGGAATGAAACAGGGGATATCATTATACACCCTACAGACATTAAAATTATAACTGTACATAAATGTTTATAGAAACCTTGTACAATGGCCCAGAACTGGAAACAACCAAGATGTCCTTCAGTACATGAATGGTTAAACAAATTGATTCATCCATACCTTGGAATACTACTTAGCAATAAAAAGGAACAAATCTCTTCTTACACACATCTCTTCTACATGCACTTCCAGAGAATTATGGTGAATGAGAAAATCCAATCCCCCCCCAAAATCCCATACACATTGCATGATTCCATTCATATAACACTTTTGAAATGACAAAATTATAGGAATTGAGAACAGATTGGTGGTTGCCAAAAGTTAAGGAGAAAGTGTGGATGGGGAGGAAGTGGGGATGGCTATAAGAGGGTAACATGTGGGATCCTCGTGGTGACAGAAATGTTCTACATCTTGTGTCAGTGTACATATCTTGGTGGTGATAGTGTACTAAAAGTTTTCAAGATGTTAGGGAAACTGGTTAAAGGATATATAAACTCTCTCTATACTATTTCTTACAACTGAATGCAATCTACAATTATCTCAAAATAAAAATATTAATTAGCCTCAATGAGAAGACCACATATTGTCCAATTCTATTTATATGAAATATTCAGAATAAGGCAATCTGTAAAAAGTGAAAATGGTCACCTATGGCTAAAGGAGGAAAATGGACTGAGGGTAACTGCTAATTTGTATGAGGTTTCTTTTGGTTAATAACATGTTCTAAAATTAGATTGTGGTGATGGTAAATCTGTAAATATACGAAAAACCATTGAATTGTACACTTGACATGGGTAAATTTATGTTGTTTAACTTATATCTCAATAAAGCTATAAAAAAGAAAGAAAGAAAGCTTGAGTGGTTACATTAATGTCAGACAAAGTGGATTTCAGTTCAAAGAATATTACTAGATATATTTTAAGTTATTTCATAATGGAAAAGGAGTCAATTTGTCAAGAGGACATAATAATCCAAAACATTTATGTACTTAATAACAGAGCTTCAAATGACATGAAGTAAAAACTGATAGTGAGAGAGTGGCATGGACATATATACACTACCAAATGTAAAATAGATAGCTAGTGGGAAGCAGTCGTATAGCACAGGTAGATCAGCTCAGTGCTTTGTGACCACATAGAGGGGTGGGAGGGAGACGCAAGAGGGAGGGGATATGGGGATATATGTATATCTATAGCTGATTCACTTTGTTATAAAGCAGAAACTAACACACCATTGTAAAGCAATTATACTCCAATAAAGATGTTAAAAAAAAAAAGGACAACAACAAAAATAAACTGATAGAACTTCAAGGAGAAATGGGGCAAATCCACAATTATAGTCAGACACTAAAAAACTCCTTTCTCATAATTGATAGAACAAGTAGACAGAAAATTATTAAAGAGATAGAAGATTTGAACAGCACCATCAAACAAATTGACCTAATTGACACCATAGAACACTTCACCCAACAACAGCACAATGCAATTTTTTTCAACTGCACAAAGAACATTTCACAAGATGGAATGCGTTCCATACCACACATAAATGTAAAGAGGTCAAGCTATACTAAATATGTTTCCTCAATTTAATTGGATTAAGTTAGAGATTAATAACAAAAATATCTCTGGAAAATCCCCAAATATTTGGAAACAAAATAACACACTTTTAAATAACCTGTGAGTCAGAGAAGAAATAAGAAAGGAAATTAGAAAGTATTTTCAACTGACTAAATATGAAACACAATCTAGTCAAAATTGTGGGAAGCCACAAAGAAGTACTGGGCTGGTGAGATGCAGGGATTTAGAATACTAAATGCCTATATTAAAAAAGAAGGAACAGGAAAGTATCAAATCAAAGACCTAAACTTTCACCTTAAAAAGCTTGAAAACAAAGAGTAAATTAAACCCAAAGTAAGCAAAGAGTTCTGATGCTAATAAAGATTAGAGTAGAAATCAATGAAACAGAAAAGAAAACAGAAAAATCAATGAAACCAAAAGTTGGTTTTTTGAGAGTATCAACAAAATTGATGAAACTTTAGCCAGGCTGATCACTAAAAATGGGGCAAAGACACAAATTACAAATATAAATAATGAGAGACATGGCAACTGTACAGATTACACATATATTAAAGAATAAGCAAATATTATAAACAACTGTAGGTCAATAGATCCATTTTAGAAAAAATCAATACACTGAAAGATACAAATTACCAACTCTCACTAAAGAAGAAATAGATAACCTGAATAGACTTATAGCTATTAAAGGAATTGAATTTGAAGTTAAAATCTTCTGATAAGTAAAACTTCAGGCCCAGATAGGTTCATTGGTGAATTCTACCAAATAGGTACAGAAAAGTAATACCAATTCTACACAAAGTCTTCTAGATAACTGAAGAGGAGGCAATACTTCCCAAATCATTCTATGAGGCCAGTGTTACCCAGATATCAAAATCACACAAAGACATAAGAAAAGAAAGCTACAGATTAATATCATAGATGAAAAACTTCTGAACAAAATTTAAGTTGAATCCAACAATATACAAAAAAGGTAATAATCATGACTAAGTGGATTTAACACTGGTATGTAAAGCTAGCTTAACATTAAAAATGTATCTATGTAATTCACAATAGGAGCAAATTTAAAAAAAAAAAAGAAAAGCCATATGATATTATCAATACATGCAGGTAAATCATTTGACAAAATCCAACATCCACATAAGAGAGAAATTCACAATTTAGTGGGAATAGAGGGGAACTTCCTCAACTTGATAAAGGGCACCTATAAAAAAGATTAATGCTCACAGACACACCAAGACCAAGAACAACACAAGGATGTCCTCCAGCACAACATTATATTCAAAGTTGTGCTGGAGGTTCTAGCCAGTGCAATAAGAAAAGAAAAAGAAATGAAAAGAATCAAGATTAGAAAAGAAGAAGAACAGTCATTATTCACAGACGATATTATTGTCTATGAAAAAAATTCAGTGGAACCCATTAAAAGCTACTAGATCTAATAAGTGAGTTTATCAAGGTTGAAGTATAGAAAATCAATAGACAAATATCAATTGTTTTTATAAACTAACAATGAATAATCAAAATAGAAATTAAGAAAGCACAATATCATTTATAATAGTATCAAAATACTTAGGGATAAATGTGCAAAAGTTGTAAAAGATAGGTGTACCAAAAAACATAAAACATTGCTGAAAGAAAATTTTAAATACCTAAATAAATGGAGATATATACTGTGTTCATGGGTTGGAAGAGTCACTATTATTAAAATGTCAGTTCTATCCAAATTCATCAATAGATTCAGTGCAAACCCAATCAACATCCCGACATACATTTTAGTAGACATTGACAAACTGATTCTAAAATTTGTATGGAAATGCAAAGAACCTGGAATAGCCAAAACAACTTTGAAGAAGAAGCACAAAGTTGGAGGATCAACACTACCTGATTTCAAGAGTTGTTATAAAATTGCAGTAATCAACTTTGTGTGGTAATGATGTAAAAACTAAAATTAAAAAAAAATCAATGTAACAGAATAGAGTACAGAAATAGACCCAAACATACATATTTTTAATTTATTTTTTTAATGGAAGTAAGTCAGAAAGAGAAAGACAAATACCATATGATATCAACTATATGTGGACTCTAAAATATAGCACAAATGAACCTATCTACAGAGCAGAAACAGACTCACAAACACAAGGAACAGACCTGTGGTTGCCAAGGGGGAAGAGGGTGGGGGAGGAATGGACTAGGAGTTTGAGATTAGCAGATGCAAACTATTACACATAGAATGGATAACCAACAAGGTCCTACTATACAGCACAGGGAACTATATTCAATATCCTGGGATAAACCATAATGGAAAAGAATATAAAAAAGGATTGTATATATGTGTATAACTGAGTCGCTTCCCTGTACAGCAGAAATTAACCCAAATATTTATAGATAACTGATTTTTGACAAATTTGTAAAGGCCATTCAGTGGAGAAAGCATATTTTCAACTAATAGTACTTAGAACAATTGGATATCCACACGAAAAACAGGAACTTTGATCCATTCCTTATACCACATACAAAAATTAACTCTAGGGCTTCCCTGGTGGCGCAGTGGTTGAGAGTCCGCCTGCCGATGCAGGGGACGCGGGTTCGTGCCCCAGTCCGGGAGGATCCCACATGCCGCGGAGCGGCTGGACCCGTGAGCCATGGCCGCTGAGCCTGCGCGTCCAGAGCCTGTGCTCCGCAACGGGGGAGGACACAGCAGTGAGAGGCCCGCGTACCGCAAAAAAAAAAAAGAAAAAAGAAAAAAAAGAAAAAAAACTTAACTCTAAAAGGAACATAGACACAAATGTAAAACCTGAAACTTTAAAAATTCTAGAAGAAAATTTTTATGACCTTGGGTTCAGCAAAGATTTCTTAGATACAACTGCATAAAAGAACAAATTGGGGGGCTTTCCTGGTGGCACAGTGGTTAAGAATCCACCTGCCAATGCAGGGGACACGGGTTCGATCTGGGAAGATCCCACATGCTGCGGAGCAGCTAAACCCGTGCGCCACAACTACTGAGCCTGTGCTCTAGAACCCAAAAGCCACAACTACTGAAGCCTGCATGCTTAGAGCCTGTGCTCCGCAACAAAGAAGCCACCACAATGAGCAGCCCGTGCACCACAAGGAAGAGTAGCCCCTGCTCGCTGCAACTAAAGAAAGCCCACGCACAGCAACAAAGCAACCAAAAAAAAAAAAAAGAACAAATTGGTAAATTGAACTTCATCAAAATTAAAAACTGCTCTTCAAAGACGCTGTTAGGAGAATGAAAAGACAAAACACAGACCAAGAGAAAACAGCAAATCATATATTTGATGAAGGAATTATATCTATGGATATGTAAATAATTCTCAAATTCAATAAGAACATAATCCTATTTAAAAATGAGCAAAAGATTTGACTTCACTAAAAAAGGTATACAGGGCTTCCCTGGTGGCGCAGTGGTTGAGAGTCCGCCTGCCAATGCAGGGAACGCGGGTTCGTGCCCCGGTCCGGGAAGATCCCACATGCCGCGGAGCGGCTGCGCCTGTGAGCCATGGCCGCTGAGCCTGCGCGTCCGGAGCCTGTGCTCCGCGACGGGAGAGGCCACAGCGGTGAGAGGCCCGCGTACCAAAAAAAAAAAAAAAAAAGGTATACAGATAGCAAAGAAGTATATGAAAAGATGCTCAATGTCATTAGTCATTAGGGAAATGCAAATTAAAACCACTGTACCTAAGTAATAAAACACATATTTTTAGTCCTTTGTAGTTCTCTGGGCTTTAAATATTTTTTGTGCTTTTAAAAAGTATTGTATCAAATTGTTTTTCAGTTGGTCATTTCTTCATTAGATTTTTTCAGCTTTATGGAGGTGTAATTGTCAAATAAAATTGTATATATTTAAAAAAAAAAACCACTGTACCTCTATTGGAATGGCCAAAATTAAGAAGCCTACCATACCAAGTGTTGCCAAGGAAATGAGGCAATTGGGATTCTCAAACACTTCTAGGAGGAATATAAAATGGCACAACTAATTTGGAAAACAGCACAGCAGTTTCTCAAACATTTAAACATCCACTTACTATATGGTCTAGTCATTCCTCTCTTATTTGTCCAAGGGAAATGAATGTGTAGGTACATACCAAGATTTTACACAAAAAGTCTTCACAAAAAACACAAAAAATAGTGTTCCCAAGAACACGATTTGTAATAGCCCCAAACTGGAAATAACCCAAATGTCTATCAACCAGTGAACCGATAAACTATGGTATATTCATTTAATGAAATACTATCAGAAATGAAAAGGAATAAACTATTGATATATACTACAACACAGATGGATCTCAAAATAATTATGCTGAGTGAAAGAAGGCAGGCCAAAAAAGAGTGCATACTGTATGCTTCCATTTATATAATTCTAGGAAATGCAAATGAATCTATAGTGACAGCAGATCAGTGGTTGCCTGGGGATTGGGGGTGGGGGAGTGCAGGAGAGAGAGATTACAAAGGGGCACAATAAAACTTTGGGGGATGATGGATATATTCATTATTTTTAATATACATATGTCAAAACTTATCAAATTGTACACTTTAAATATGTTCAGTTTATTGTATGCAGTTATATTTCAACAAGGCTTAAAAATTAAAGGATCCACAAAGAGGTACAAGAGTAGTAGGGAAGATTATTGTTTTGTCTCTTCCCTTCCCCTGATACTAATTCCCCAGTCAAGGCCTGGAGATGATGGAGGGAGACAGAAAGAGTAAAGATGAAAGGACATCTGGGCTTGGACCAGTCGCAGGGCATCTAATGTACTCCTTTACCTCATACCCTCCCCTATCCCCCTCGACTCTCTGTTTCTTAAACTGATGAGTTTGAGAGCTGGCAGGGACCTGAGAGATGATAAAACACACACAATAGTCAGCAAATATTTATTGAACACTGTACTGGGGCTCTCCAGAGAAACAGAACCAAGAGTATATACACACATACATATACACATGTGTGTGATATATATGGAAAGAGAGATTGATTGATTTTAAGGAATTGACTCATATGATTACAGAGGCTGAGAAGTCCCAAGATCTGCAGGCAGCAAGCTAGAGACCCAAGAGAGTCAATGGTGTAAAACCCATTGTGAGGACAGGAGGAGACCAATGCCTCAGCTGAAGCTGTCAGACAAGAGAAGGGAACTCACAGGAAAGCCAGTCTTTTGGTTCAATTCAGGTCTTCATCTGATAGATGAGGCCCACCCACAACAGGGAAGGCAATCTGCTTTACTCAGTCCATGGTTCAAAGGTTCATCTCATCGAGAAACACCCTCACAAACACACCCAGAATAATGTTTGACCAAATGCTTGGGCACCGCATAGCCCAGTCCAGTTGACACATAAAGTTAACCATCACAAACTCCTACTGTGTTTTAGATACCAGAAGCAAAGGAACCAAGACAAACATTCAGTCCCTGACCCCTGGAGCATTCAGTCTACAGGGAGACAGACATTAAGGACATTGTTACCATAATTCACTGTGGTCAACAGAATTCTAGGACAGCCTCCATGATCTCTGTCCCCTGGTGCTTTTCCTTGTCTATACTCTCCCCTTGAGTGTGGACAGAACTGATGACTTGCTTTCATCCCATACAATATGACAATGGTGATGGAATTTAACTCCCTTGATCATATTACTTTAAATGGCAAAGGTGAAGGCAATTTTTTTTCAGATGTAATTAAGGTCCCAAATCAGTTGATTTTTAATTAATGAAAAGAGAGATTATCCTGGGTGGGCCTGGCTTAATCTGGCAAAACCCTTAAAAGAGGGACTAGGCCCTTCTTGAGAAGGACACTCTCCTGCTGCCCTTGAGGAACAATCGGGCATGTTGTGAGTTGTTTATGGAGAGGGACAGCCTCTTCAGTCTTCCTGCCACGGGAGCTGAATTCTGCCAACAACATGAATGAGCGTGAAAGAACACCCTGAGATGCAGATAATTATGAACACAGCCCGACCAGCACCGTGACTGCAACCTTGGGAGACCCAAGCAGAAGACCCAGTTAAGCCACACTGGGACTTCTGACCCGCAGGATTTGGGTGCTGTTCTAAGGTGCTAAAGTTGTGGAAATTGGTTATGCAGCAATAGAAAACTAATACATGCACTCACTCCAGACATATTTTAGAGAAGAGATCCCTGAGGCCCAGAAATGTAAAGTGACTTGCCCAAGGTCACACAGTTGGTTACTGACAAAGTGGTAATAGCTAGCATTTCCTGAAAATTTACACTGTGCCATGCACTATGCCAAGATAATCTGACAAGGCAGTGGTGTGCATATAGATAACTATGTAATAACCTTCGCATCCCTGTTTTACAGGTGAGAACCTGAGGCCTAAGGAGGTAAGAGAGCTGCCAAACACCACATGGGTGGGAAAAGGAGGAGCTGGGATCTGGGCCCAGACCTTCTGGCTGCCAAGGCTGAGCTCCTGACTTCTGTCCCTCCTGCTCTAATTGTGAGCTAAGGGGCAGGGGAGAGCTGGTATGGCAGCTGTGGCCAAGCTCACTCCTCACTAACTGTTTATTGAATGACAGTTCCCAGAGAACTTTAGTGACAATGTACTGAGACCTGAAATCACACACTTGAGTGTCATGTCCCCAGTCCCTATCTCAGTGAACAAACAGAAGACCCAACCTTCAGGAGAATAAAAATGCAACATTTGTCATGTCTCACAATTGTGTCACACTTAGCAGTTTGCAAAGCACCTTCACAGGTCCTGGCTCAGCAGAGCCTCAAGATGGCCCAGGGAGGTGGGCAGGGCAGGTGCAGGTCAAGATTTGCAGACAGCAAGCTGGAGAGCCAGGTGTAAGTTCCAGATGCAAAACCACAGGCTCAAGACCAGGAAGAGCCAATGTTTTGGTTCCAGTCTGAAGGCAGGAAAGAACCGACATCCCAGCTTGTCCCAACTTGAAGGCCCTCCTCGGACAGAGTGAGTCTCCCTCCACTCAGTGAGGGGCAGACTTTTTGTCCTAGTCAGGTCTTCATCTGATTGGGTGGAGCTCACCCACATGACGGAGGGCCGTGTCTTCACTCAGTCTGTGTTCAGATGTTCATCTCATCCAGAAACATCCTCACAGACACACCCAAAGGAACGTTTGACCAAATGTCTGGGCACCTGTGGCCCAGTCCAGCTGATGTGTAAAATTAACCATCACATCCACAGAGGGGACTCTTTGCAAAGATGTGGGCAGGGTTAAGGGAAACTGGCAAGGAAGAGTGACATACGTCAGGGCTAGCAATTGCAGGGAGCCATTGTCACTCCTAGGCTAAAGGGATCTGTGGGGGGAGCAGTGACCAGAACTAGATTCAGTAGCTGTAGGAGAGCAACAGGAGATGAGTGGTGGCCTTTTAGAGAGGGATACAGATGACCCATGGCCCAGAAGGGTGGGAGTGAGGTTAATAGGTCCCTTCCCCTCAGTCTCCTCCTGACCCAGTCTCTGTACTGGGACCACCGGTCAGCCACACAGGAGGCAAAGGGGGCCCGTTGATGTAGTCTGTACAGAGCAGCACCCCCAGGGCCCAGAGCAGTGCAGAGAAAGGTGGCAAGTGGGGCTGGAGGTGCCAGCAGTGTGCCCACTGCAGGTGAGGATGTGAAGGTTCAGAGCAGAGAATTTCCTAAGGAACAATTATCAGAGCCAGAACCAAGCTGGCTTTCCTGATGCTGAGTCCAGGATTCTCCCCAGTCCCTCCCGCAGACAGGTTTGCTCCTTCTCCCTCTAGGGTAGGGCATGGGCTTCTTTGGGACACAAAGCCTGGATACTGAAGGGCCTCCTCATCAGTGAATTCGGTCAAGATCCCAGACTCTGCATCTCCTGCTCAAGATGGCTCCCTGTTGCCCTAAGATCCCCACTTGTGATGCTCGCCTACGTCAGCAAACTCACTTCGTGTCTCCCTTAGTCTCTCCGGCCACTGATCTCCTTTCAGTACCTCAAAGGCACCAGTCTTTTTCCTGCCTCTGAGCCTTGGAACATGCACTTTGCTTTGCCAGTAATGCCCTTCCTCTCACTCTTCACCCAGTTCACTCCTCTTCCTTCTCTCTTTCATTTCCCACCGCCATTTAAATTCAGTCCCCCTGCTGTTCTCTTATTGCCCCTTGCTCCTTTCCTTTCTAATCCTGTTGAGTATGTAAGTATGTATTAATTGCCATGATTTGTTTAATAATTGTGCCTTCCACTAGCTTTTAGTTTTTTAACATCTTTATTGGAGTATAATTGCTTTACAATGGTGTGTTAGTTTCTGCTTTATAACAAAGTGAATCAGCTATACATATACATATATCCCCATAGCTCTTCCCTCTTGCGTCTCCCTCCCACCCTCCCTGTCCCACCCCTCTAGGTGGTCACAAAGCACAGAGCTGATCTCCCTGTGCTATGCGGCTGCTTCCCACTAGCTAGCTATTTTACATTTGGTAGTGTATATATGTCTATGCCACTCTCTCACTTCGTCCCAGCTTACCCTTCCCCCTCCCCATGTCCTCAAGTCCATTCTCTACATCTGCATCTTTATTCATGTCCTGTCCCTAGGTTCTTCAGAACCATTTTTTTTTTAAGATTCCATATATATGTGTTAGCATATGGTATTTGTTTTTCTCTTTCTGACTTACTTCACTCTGTATGACAGACTCTAGGTCCATCCACTTCACTACAAATAACTCAGTTTCTTTTTTTTTATGCCTGAGTAATATTCCATTGTATATATATGCCACATGTTCTTTATTGATTCGTCTGTCGATGGACACTTAGGTTGCTTCCATGTCCTGGCTATTGTAAATAGTGCTGCAATGGAGATTGTGGTACATGTCTCTTTTTGAATTATGGTTTTCTCAGGGTATATGCCCAGTAGTTCCCACTAGCTTTTAAGTTCACTCAAGGCAGGAGCAGTGCTCTTTTTCTCACCAGTGTAAACCCAATGCTTCCCACAATGCCTGGCATATAGTAGGTGCTCAATAAATCTTTGAATGCATAAAACAACTGGCTCTGTGACAGAGCTTGAATCTGAGCAAGAGATGGAGAGTGATGAGAGGCACCGGCCATCAGGGCGTATCCCCACACCCAGTGGTTCTTCTGCAAGGAAACCATTGCTTTCCAGGTGAGATTGTAGGAGCACCTCTCTGCATTATTGTAGGTTTATGAGATACTTCCATTAAAGCACCAATACTTTAGTTTAAGAATAATCAAGTAGGGACTTCTCTGGTGGTCTAGTGGTAAAGAATCTTGCAATGCAGGGGACACGGGCTCGATCCCTGGTCCGGGAACTAAGATCCCACATGCCGTGGGGCAACTAAGCCCACGTGCCACAACTACAGAGCTCGCGTGCCTCAACTAGAGCCCGTGTGCCACAGACTACAGAACCCACACTCCCTGGAGCCTGTGCGCCACAACTAGAGAGAGAAAACCTGCACGCCACAACTAGAGAGAAGCCCATGCGCCCCAATGAAAGATCCCTCATGCCTCAACGAAGATCCCGCGTGCCACAACTAAGACCCGTCACAGCCCAAAATAAATAAAATAAATAAATAAATAAATCTTAAAGAGAAAAGGAATAATCAAGCATTTTATCCCCTTGAGAAAATGAAAGTCTCCTCAGGAGAAATAGAAACTTTAAGCACATCAGTCACTAATGCCTCAGGTTGAGTGAGTTTACTGGACCCTTGAAAAGAAAGCATGAGAGGAAGGGTGACTGAAAGGATGGAGAGGAAGGCCTGCCACTAAGGAACAGAGAGAGTGGAGAGTGAGAGGCAAGGAAAGGCTCTGCCTGGACTCACTGCAGGGATGCTGGCTCCAGACTTGAAGATTCCCTTTAGTATTTGCTGGGTATAAATGATGTGGCAGACATGTGCCTGGTGCCTTTCACACATTACTCCTAAACCTCACAAGCCCCAAACGGGGCCAAAATACTCCCCCCATTTTACCCAAGAGGCACTCAAGGCCCCATGAAGGTAAAGTGACTTGCCCAAGACCACACAGTATGCAAGCAACAGCACTGGGATTTGGACCTTGATCTGTGTGCCTCCAAAATGTCAGGATTTTTTCCTCCAATTCGACTATTCCTTCCCAAAACCATGGAATAATTTACGGATGAAGTCACAAATTTAACCCTCCCCATGGCAGAAGGACAGGGTGGAGTCAATCAGATATTTCCATCAAGAGCCGTGGAAGCCACAAGCCAAAAGTCTAATACATCTAAAAATATCAATAATAACAACTGTAGTAATGGTAATAATAACAACAGTAATAGCAGCTGCTTAAGAAGCACTATGGCCAGGACCATATTAAGCATTTTACACAGATCCCCTCATGTATTCCTCACCTCAATCCTAGGAGAGTGGGGCCTTTATTATCCTCATTTTACAGAGAAGGAAGCTGAGGTGTAATGATATTAAGTACTTCCCCCCAAATTATGCAGCTAGTAAGCCAGGAGGCAGACCCCAGAGTTCAAGCTTTGACTCTGCTCTGCCTTATCTGTGGAGTTCATCTCCTGAACTTGCCATGGGTGTGCTGCTCCTCCTTTGGGGTGGGGGGAGCTTCTTCCCACCTCCCCAAACAGCTGCCATCACCTGGGGTGCAGCACAGCCCCTGCCCCCCTCCCCCTCACCATCCCACAGCCATGTGGGCAAACACCCTGCCTCTCCCCAGGCAGGAGACGCCGATTTGCATAACTTAATTAAATTCTGCATTCTCGTTTTTGGAAGGAGCAGGCCTATGAAGGACGCTGAGTACATGGTCTTAAGGCAAATCAACGTAGATGATGAAAGAGCCTATTTCGGTTAAGCAAATTATGAGGAGGCGGGCGATGTCCTCACTCTAATAATTTCCCGTGAATTATTTATATGGAAACTGCAATTACATCGGGCAAAACAGTGTTGTGTGCATAAAGCTCACTTAATTACCCAACCACCTGTTGGGACACAGGGTCCTCCACCAGCCCATTTCTTCGCCCAACAGGTCCTTCTTCTGGGAGGGCAGGAGACCTGGGGACCTGGGGACCTGGGACCGGCGGGGCTGGGAGGAGAACCGTGGCTGTCTTCCTGAGGACATACAACCTCGGCTCTCATCTCAGACTGAGTCCCCATCCTGGCTCCTCTGGCCCAGCTTGGAACTAGACTCCCATTCTCTAGGGCCTGGACAGAGGCTGGCCCATCACTGCCTCTACCTCATCCCCGAAAAGGAGAAGGAGCCAGTAGGGAGTAAGAAAGGGGATGAGAGAAGAAGGAGGGAACCAGCCCCACACCCTTCCCAAAAAATCTTTAACCAAAGCAAACGAGACTCCTTTCATCAGGGCCCGGTTGTTTAACTGGAAATGAGGGTTGCCATGGAAACCTTCCTGTCACATAGTATTTCTTACCAGTTGTCAGCGGGAGAGGCGTTGATGTGTAGAGCAGAAGAACCCTGGCTGGGTGGGGAAGGTTGGGGAGGTGGGGGTTCCCTGCTGGTGATCCATTTGTTGAAACCCAAGTCACATAGGCCTGTCCCTAACCCGGGGCATTTCAAGTCCATCTCTCCCTTTCCCTGATCATGGGGTGGCGTATGGAGGTGAACCTCTCCTTCTACTCACCCCCCTGGGAGAAAAACATTGTAAATGTCAGAAATCTGATGGCACTGTCAAAAATACATGAAATCAGCTACATAAGAAATGGTGAAACATACGTTCTTCCTTGTTCTGTGACTGTAAAAATCATGAAATTTCTTCAAGAGAAGGTAAAAACAAAGAAAAATGACCACTGGGAGAGGTTGGACTGGAGTCACAACAGTCTGTCCCAAGATTGGAGGAAGGTTCCTCCCTTCACGATGGCATTTTAACCAGGTTGGTCCAGGGCCCAGGCAGTGGACACAGGTCTGGTGAAGAGGTGAGCAGAAGGGAAAGTTGCTCGAGGAAGCTCTTAGTCGTGGGGTGGAGAGGAGCTGTGGAGGTCAAGGGCTGCCTAGTTACAAAGTTGCAGGGGACCAAGAATCCTGGCTTCTCATCCTATCTGTCACTTACTGCTGGGTAAACTTGAGAAACTGATTAACAGAAAAAGAAGCAGCTAGCTGTGAAGTTCAGATACTATGATTGTAACACCCTGATTTATTCCACAGTTACTGATATAGTGAGTGAATATGATAATAGTCATGTTTAATAGTGTCCAGTAACAGAAATGGCTCGTATGTGTGGAGCCTTGACTAAATGCCAACCACTATGTTGAGATTTGTATCCATTTATCCTGACTCCCATTTCACACACAAAGAAACTGAGACTAAGAGAAGGTAAGCACGTTGTCCTAGCTGCAAAGCTAGAAGTGACAAAGCCAGCATTGAAACCCAGATCTTTCTGGCTCAAAACTCATGCTCTTACCACTGGAAAAAGGTTTGGGAGATCAAAATCCAAGTTGTCTGAGAGTCCAGCCCTCCACCAACGTCACCAGTGCAGTCTCTCCCCAACTAGTCTAGAACCAGCTGCTTAGCAAGAAAGAAATGGAGTGTTTTTTCTCCTTTAAAGATTTACCATGTATAAATGTATGAGAATATTAAAGGCAACAATTTTTATTGGAAACCTTATATTCTCCACCCTCATTAGAGCTGCCAACAAGATCTATTATTAGTATTACTATGCAGATACTGTAATAAAAAGGGTATTTAAAGTGGATAGTTTGGCAATGAAATAAAATAACTTTTCTCTCTCTTTCTTTTCCTTTTTAAGATATATGTGTGTATCAGAGATGGTCTGGAGCAAGGCAAAAGCCTCATGGGACCCGAGAACTGAAGAGCTCATAAAATGTCCCTCTACAGCCATTGCAGAGGCTGAGAGCAGGTGGGGGCCCCCTGGAGGTCATTGGAGCTCCACCCGCCTCTGGGTGGGATTGTCCCCAGCACTGCGTGGAAGAGAATTTCTGCAGGGGAGAAGCCCCTGCTTGTTGGAGCAGAAATATGCCATAGGGCCCAGCTGCTGCCTTTGAGGTTGTGAGTGTCTCTGCAAATCCCTCGTGGGAGTTTCAGCCTCTTCCATCTCGTTCTCACATCTCAAAGATGACTTAAACTCAGGTAATGACACCATACCCTTCCTCCATTCGCCCCACATCCCTGCCTTGGGTTATGGAAAGTCAGAAATAAGAAGAGCCTGCCTCCTTGCCTTCTTATCCTGGTTGCGTTCCCTGCTAGCTCATCAACCTGCCTTGCTCAAGCCCCCGTCTCAACTCAGAAGGCTTCCTGGATGAGGGGAGGATTTCTCCTGGGTCTTTCCCAGAAATAAATGGAGCGTGGGGTGCTTGGGCTTTCTCATTCATGGGCTGGCTCACTTTTGTAACACAGAGAAGTCACTGCCCTCCCTCCCAAGGCCACCTATCTGTTCCCCCTCCCTGCGCTAAGCCCAGGATAGGTGAGACAGGAGGGGCAGGAGACATCCAATTCCTGCCTCACTGGAAGCATCCCTGGACCTGCTGAATGGAAAATTCTCAGCTTAATTAAAGGCTTAGCCCTCCTGTGAGGGCCTAACTATGTAAGCCCTCATGCTTATGATTATTACTCTTTTTATTAATGCTAATAATTACCATTTATTGTATGCTATGTGTTTACTCATTTAATCTTCACAACCACCCTGTAAGGTAGGTACTGCGGTTATCTTCATGTTGTGAGGAAACTGAGGTTCAGAGAGCTCATGTAACTCACCCAGCCATCATCCTTGCTGAACTGAAGCTTTGAAATAACCTTCTAACCAGTCTCCCTACTTCCACTCTCGATCCCCTGCTATTCGCTCTACATGGAGCAATAAGCTATAAACCCGGGGAACATGTCAGCCTTCATTGTGCCCCAGGGCCTTTGCACTGCCTGTTCCCTCTGTCTCAGCAGAATGTCCTTGCTCTAGATTACCTCTGCATCATCACTCAGGTTTCAACTCAAAGAGGCCTTAGCTGACCACCTTCCTAGGCACGCACCTGTCACTCTTATTCTATACGCTATACCACCACATGCCTAGAACAGTACCTGAAACACAGCAGGTACAATAAAATACATAGAAAATATTTCTTGAATAAATGTTAGCAAACTTATCCAAGGTTACATGTTCTGGGTTGTAGCTGAAAGTCAAATTCAGGTCTGTCTGACCCTTAACCACGCAGCATGTACGTGTGTGGTTTGGGTGTTCAGGTGAAGGATGAGTGGGCTGGGGTCCTTGTGGACAACTCACCAAGAGTCCAAATGTAAATCCTTCCCAGGACCTGACCGGCAGCCTAGGCAGTGAAAAGGCAGGTCAGGACCGATTCACAACCTAGGGGGAAAGCGAGTCCCAGGAAGGAAGGAGACAGGGTCAAGAGCGAGTCCTGGGGCGCTGTAGGCTGTAGCCGGGAGGCCAGGGCCGCCCGGGCGAGCACTGCTTGGCTACTTGAACCCCACTCCAGGCTCCCAGGACCCACTGATCCCAGCTGCCAATCACTGAATCTTATTTCTCCCTCTTGTGGAGAGCCCTGGACAGGGCTGTGGGGCAAGCTTCGGGGGGCCTCAGGATCGGTCCTCGTTGGCTGGGTACTTTGTGTCAGTTCTGGACTTCCCTGGGGGCAACCTCTTACCCTAAAACAACAGAGGTCAGGCTACACGGAGCTTGCTCTGCTGTGCCACGGTGCCCGTAAGATTTCACACACTCACCTCCAAAGAGATCCATGACTAGAGGTCAATTGTGCCTTCCATCTTTGACGGGGGAAGGCTGTCCTGAAAGGCTGTCCTGACGCTTGCTTTCCATTCACACTAAAGTATCTGGCATGCCAGCAATCACCCTTGAGCTCTTAACTACTGAGCCCGGTCCTGAACTGTGGGGAGATGGAAAGAATGCAGAAAACACAAGCCTCTTCCTTGGACATCGACCGTCTAACTGGGAGAGAGAACACACACACACACACACACACACACACACACACACAGACACACACACACTGCTTCACCGGCTAAGAGCGTGGGCTGCATCAGACCAAGAGGCTCACGTCCAAATCCCGACTCATCTACTTATGATTTGGGTAATTGTTTCAAACCATCTAAGTCCCAAGTTTCCCATGTGCAATGCACAATAGTTCACGCACACCCCATGGCACTGTTGTGAGAGTGAATAGCAGAGCCCTTCGTGAAGGGCCCAGCACTTGCACGCTTGTAATGTCAGCAGGAGCAGTTGTAGCAGTAACAGTAGCTGTTATAGGAAACAACCCACAGGCCGCCTATTAAGAAGTACACATTAACTAAATTTCAGGCTAAACCAGGTCATGAACGCTAAGGAGACCATGATGGTGATACGTCGTTGAACGATGTTGTAGGGGCAGACTTCTCAGAAGAGGTGCATTTTGAAGCTAGGAGATGACTCAGAACATTAGCGATATTATCCCAGCAGACTTCAGAGTCGATCTCCAGGACTTCTTAACTTTTTTTACGTCATGGCGCACAGAGAAATGGTAACATTTGTTTTGCACACTGGAGCACACAGCATCGGCTACTCCCAGCTGGAGGAGAGCCGGCCAGGGCCCTGGGGGCCGTCCCCACCCACCCAGGCAACTCGAGGGCTGAGGGAATCCCAATCCTTATCTTACCTATTTGAGTTCAGCCCCCCACCCCGCCGCCGTGTACCGCAGCACATCTGCTGAGAAGCTCAGATTCAGAATAAGCTCATCAGCTGACAGATGAGAAAACAAATTTGGGGAGCAAAAGTGACTTGGCCAGGGTCACACACTTGGGCCAGCACCAAGTGGGAAACTAACGTCCCTGTACTATATTGTCCGCTCTCGAAAGATGGGAGAACATCAGGTCGTGCGGGGAGGCCAGGGAGCTCATTTCAGGGCAAGGGAGTTAACCCACATTCACAGAGGACACCTGATCCAATAAATAATGAGGATGACAGTAGCTAAGCTGAGCATCTACAGTATCTTGGGCGTGTGCTAAGTGCTTTACATGCCATTTTTCATCCGGTGCTGGTACCCTGAGAGGGCACTATGATGGCCTGTGGAGAGGGAACAAGGTCAACCAGGTTGTTATGCCACGTTGGATGAAAGCTTGGGAAGGTCCGTCTCCAGAGCTGTGCCCACCACACTCACATGGGGCAGGAAGCAGGCTGACCCTATAGCCTTGGACCTCCACAGCCAGGGCCAGAGAAGAGGGTCCCCTGGGAAAGAATGGCGGACCCAGGTCCCTTTAACATTAAGGAAGCCCCCCACCCCATTCTCCTCCGTGCTGCATCCGTGGGAGAAGCTTTGAACTCGGCCCTGCCACCTGTCCACATGCATCTTCTGCAGCTCATCTCCCAGGTAAGTGACATGTCAGTATTGCACACACTCCACCTGTTAGTTAGAATCACCAGCACGTACAGGAAAGTGAATCACAGATCTACAGCTTAATCACAGCCTAAGGGCCAAGTCTGGCCTCTTCCATCAGGAGCTATTAAGGCCTGGCTAGCTAGGCCATCCCCCTTGGCCCCAGTCCCTGGGTGCACCTAGCCCTTTCTCGTCAAGCTGCCCTCCCAGTGGCCCCTAAGAGCCTCTGGTGCTGGCCCTAAGGCCCCTCCTCCAGGACCTCTTTGTTTGTGCTCTCTTGGGCATCCTCTTCCCTGGCTGAGTTAAGCTGTACCAGTGGCCCCCACCGCGAGTCACACCAGGGTCTTCAGAAGTCCTCTACTCATCACTGCTATGCCCCCGCTTTTCCAGATGCCATGGTCATCCTTCGGCCTTTCGCTGTGCCACCTAAATGCATCTGTCACATGCCTACTGCATAGTGGAAATAAGAATAAAATCCAAAATCTTTAACTTGTCTTAGGAAGGTTTGCCTCGTGGTCTCGCCCCGCCTCCTTCCCCGCCATCATCTCCTGCCACTCTCTCTCACACTCACTCTGCCCAAACACACTGCCTTTTGGTTGTTTGTTTTTGTTTTTTTTAAACATGCCCAACTTTCCTACTTCAGGGCTTTTGTGCAGGCTGTTGCCTTGCCTGGAAGCCTCTCCTCCCCATCTTTACCTGCCCCCATTCACCCGGCAGATCTGAGCTTATATGTCACTTCTTCAGGTGAGACACCTCTACCAGCCTCCATCCAACTTCTCTCTCTCATGTCACCCTGCTAATTTCCTTCCTAACACCTGTAAAAGTCTAGGATTATATACTCATTGGGCCCCACTCCAAGGCAAACTCCTTGAATAGAGGCCGTGTCTCTTCTCTACCATCCCCTTAGCTGGCACAGTTTGGGGCATATACTAGGTATTTACTAAAAATCTATGGATT
Source organism: Globicephala melas (assembly GCF_963455315.2). Taxonomy (NCBI): domain Eukaryota; kingdom Metazoa; phylum Chordata; class Mammalia; order Artiodactyla; family Delphinidae; genus Globicephala; species Globicephala melas. The sequence goes on from NC_083321.1 coordinate 91,866,141, forward strand.
GAATGAGTTAGACATCCTGTTAGACATCAGTTCCAACTTTGCTGCTGACTAGCTGTGTGACCTTGGACAAGTCACGTCCTGCCTTGGGACCTTAGTTCTTCCTCTGTCAAATGGGGGTGGAGGAGATGTTTGCAGTCCTCCCCAAGTTGCTTTCAGCTTTATTCCTGTCTCAGCCTGGAGGAGATGGAGAAGCCAACGTTAAGAGGAAGAAGGACATCTCATCTGAGCAATATCTCACCTTCTCCGGGCCCAAAGAAAGGAACCACCAGGCAAGAGGGAAACAGCTTCCTTGAGCAAAAACAGTCTTACTGGACGGAGCTTGAAACGGAGTCAGCCTTGGGGCTGGCAGGCCTTGGGCGGAGCCCCTGAGGGGGGCCAAGGTGGGGACCTGTAGGAAAAGCAGCCCCCAAGGCCTTAGTTCAGTGCTGGACTTCCATTCAACAGAGCTCAGCACCTCACAGAGAAAGCACCCTGGGATTTGGGAGAGGCACAGCGCTTATCATCATAAAAAAGAAGCTGTTTAGTTTTCAAAAGTTTCACACACGTGATTTCATATATTCCCATTATAACCCGTTTCCCCCCTACCCCTATATTTCCTCTCTCGCCTTCCCTCTCCCCACGGGTAACCACTAGTTTGTTCTCTATATCTGTGAGCCTGCTTTTGTTTTATTCACTAGCTTGTTGTATTTTTTAGACTCCACATATCAGTTATATCATACAGCATTTGTCTTTCTCTGTCTGACTTATGCAACTTAGCATAATGCCCTGTTGCTGCAAATGGCAAAATGTCACTCTTCTTCATGGTTAAGTAGTATTCCACTCCATATGCATACACTACATCTTTATCGATTCATCTGTTGATGGACATTTAGTTTGCTGACAGACAAGATGAACTTATACATAAAAAACATGGATGAATCTCATAAACATACTGTTGAGCAAAAGAATTCATATACAATAAGGTATTTACTGTATGATTCCTTTTATATCAAGTTCATATACATGCAAAATTAATGGAACGTTATTAGAAGTCATTATAACAGTTACCTTGGGAAAGAAGTTAGTGACTCAAAAGCAACATGAGAGCAATTCCAAGATGCTGTTAAAGTTCTGTTTCTTTTTTTTTTTGAAACACAAATATGATTTTTTTTGACTCTTTTAAAAAAATTTTATTTTATATTGGAGTGTGGTTGATTAACAATGTTGTGTTCGTTTCATGTGCACAGCAAAGTGATGCAGTTATACATATACATTTACCTATTCTTGTTCTATATGTAGGCTACAGAGGTGTGTTCATTTTGTGAAAATTCATTGAATTTATGACGAGTACACATCTTTAACTATCTGTTATGATTTCATTAAATTGCATTTTATATCTTTCAAGTAAAAAAAAAAAGATGTTTAACCTGTGTTTTAAATTTTAAATGAACCCTCTCATCTCCCTGTCCAACACTCAACCCTTCATTTAAATTCCATTTCTGTCCTGACACCCCTCCCCTGGAGGCCAAGTCCATTGCTAGGAGTCCTCCACTTATATTTCATTTGGGGGCTCCTTCTCTCCATCTCTGCAGAGTTTCTTGGCTCAAAGGCAGTTCCAGAAGCTGTCTGGGACACCCCATTCGTTGCCTGGTAGATATCCTGGGCACTCAACAGGTCAGCCCTCAACCCCAGTAAAGCATCTGAGAGGCTCTGAAGCTCTCAGGGCTCCCCACATCTGAGGTCTCCATTTACCTCAGGTGGCACACACACCATTTTGTCTCCTTCTGCAGCCTGACTCTAGGAATCCCTTTACCATGCTGATGTTTGGGGCAGACACTGACTGTGGGATGTGTGCTAGGCCTAGAGCCCGAGTAGTATCACAAACAAGGCCTCTTCCATCTTTGTCCTCTAAGCTTCAACACTTGGTCTTGAACAGCTGCTATGGCTCCTATGAGTGGTTTCAACAGCCACCATCTTAAATACAGTTTAACTTTTCAAAGATCTTCCTTTCTTTTTCTATATTCAATCCCCACAGTACCCCCAAGCAGCAGCCTGCTGTGGCCAAAAAGCCAGGGACTAGATGTTAAGGGTCTGATTCCACCCCTCCCCTGCCGTAAGACCAGACAGGTCACGACCTCAGCTCCCTCCTCCATAGAATGAGGAAGTTGGGCCAGGTACCTTGGTTCTGATATTCTAGAGAGGCAGAGCAGGTTTTAATAGTCCCATTTTACAGAAGATGAAACTGAGGTTCCAAAATGATTGGCTGAAAAACTAAGCTTGGAATTCCTCTCCAGAATGCCATTCTTAAGTTATTTCCAAGGGACCACCTGGTGGCTACCAGACGGCACAGATATAGAATATTTCCATGATCACAGAAACTTCTATTGGGCCATTCAGGTTTGGAAGGAATCTATATCCACAATTAGATTGATCTCCTCAAGGGCAGAGGATCAGCATCTGTATCTTTGTTTCTCCAGTGCCTGGCACTGTGCTTGTTATCAAAAGTGCTCAGACATCCATCATGGATTTGTTTTCTGGCAGAAAACCTTGCCACCCAGCTAGGATCTGGGCCCAAAGTTCAGGCTGGAGAACTCATGATGGAGAGCGGGATCTGTGTAGGATGGGGAGATCCCATCCCTCAAAGGGGATGGCCAGGAGCCCAGCTGCTGGGACAGAAGTTCTCACTAATCCATCTGTGTTCTATGGGGACAGGTGAGGGGAACACCTGGCACCAGTGGGAAGGGAGTAGGCCGGAAGGAGCAGACACAGCCCTGGGACGAAGCCAGGAGAGGGTGCCTCCTTCTCCACTGCGAAAGGGAGTCCCAGCTGGGCTGCTGCCTCACTGGCACCAGGAGAAAACTCTGCTAATTATCAAATCCAAACTTGGGATTTGCATTTTTATGAAATGCTCATACAGGAGGCAAATCTCTTCCCTTTAAAAAAAAATCAAGATGGTTAGCGGGAGAAAAAGCTCATACCAGTACCTATTAATTCAATCTAATCTTGGTCATTTCAGTTTCCATAAGAAAGTGCTTTCATAAAGCTACAAAGCTAACATCCATAACTCTCCAGTTTCTCCAGACAGGATACCTCTGCATTAAGGTTCCCATTTATCTTCCGAGATGGCAAATCATCCTCTTATAATGGGATCTAGTGAAGCAAGCTCCCATCGTAGTTCCAGCTGCTGGAATGCGCCTCAGACCCAGAACTGTTACTCTGGGGCCCATGACTGTCTCAATCTTCTTGGCAGTCCCCGACTACATTTGTCTGGGTGCACAGTGCCTGAGGCATCCACACACAACACCATGGGGTGGCACGTGTGTGCTGAAGGGAAGGGCCATGGCCATCAGACAAGCAGGTACCCTACTCCCACCAGCCTGTTGACACACATCCCTTCCTTGAGAAGCCGAGACGAAGACCAGTAGGAAAGGAGCTGAGCCTGGCTTAGTCTTTAAGGTAGCTAGAGCTTGCTGTAGACATGACAATTTGGGAAGAACAGGGTTTAGCAGACCAGTTCCAGAGGCTCAGTTAAGCAGGCAGGAGTGAGGTCCCGCTGTCATGTGGTGGGTTCCTTGGGAAGCAGCCTCTGAGATGGAGTTTAGCCAGCAAGGTGTTTATTAAGGAGTGCTCGTGAGATCCACACCAGTGCGAAGGAAGGATAGGAAGTAAGCACAGGCAGAGGGAGGAATTCAGCTTTTATATAGACCAACAGCACCTTGGCCTACCCCACAAGGAGCTCTGGAGCTTGGACTGGTCCTATGGATCTAGTCCCCGATCCAGCCGAGATGGCCAAGCCTTCTATTCCCGCATCAGTCTGTCGCTGGATGTGGGCCACCCCAGAAGGGGGATAACCTTGGGCAGGAAGCTTGCTGCAGCTGAAGCAGTCTCAGATGGGGCCAACTGCTGAAGTCTGTTTGTTGATCCATTCCCCAGCAGCTAGTTCAAGTCCTTCACTGAAGGCAAATCTGCGCATCCTGCAAGGGTGTCTAGCATATACCTACTGTCCCTCTCCCCCGTCCACAAGAAAATAGGCTTTAATCATACTACTCCTGGGCCTTTGGTGCCCAGGCCCTGTGAGGTAACAGGCAATGAGCCCCGCTAACTGCTTGCTCAGTCCTCTGCCCTGGTTCTTCTCTGGTCAGGTGACACAGAAAAGGATACTCCCAGGGGCATTAATTCCTTGGCACTTTCGGCTTGCTGAGTGGGCAGCACGATAGATTCTGGGGGCCAGAAAAACTGTCAGGCAAACAAATGCAGGTGCTAATAATCGGAAGTTTTCCAGTGTGCACCAAAGAGATAAGGGAAGGGGGATGTGGGCAGTCATCCATAGGATCTGCTGTACCCCCTCTTCTGTATCCCCAGTATATGCCCATGTAGCCTCTGCTCAAACTTTTCCACTGACGGGGAGCTCACTACCTAAAACAGTAGCACATTACATTGTCGAGCAGTTCTAGTGGTCAGAAAGTTATTTCTTAGGTTAAGCTAAAATTTGATCATTGCCCAGTCTCGGTCCAGTGTTTTTCACTAGGACAGGGGCAGGAATGTTTGTCTATATATTTCATGCCTATATCCTCAGCATCTAGTAAGAACATGTGGCACATGTTGAGCTCAGTAAATATTTCTTGAAGGAATGAATGCTTGTACGCATCCGAGTAGTTTACGACTTGTTCCTATTTCCAACCTCCTTTCCCACTTATCACCTATGTGATCTGATTCTCATCGTCCCCATGGGTTTAAGGGCATAGCACAGTGCCTGGAACAAAGCTGAGCTAAAGTGCTGGTACTCATGCATTCAAGGAACACGCAGTGAACTCTTATGTGTGTCAGACACTCTCTCTAGCTGCTCCGGGATCTGGCCTTTGGAAGTACAAAGTGTTAAGATGGAGATAGAGGGCAAAAAATTACCAGCAACGAGTTTGATTTTAGAAAAAGTTTCTAGGTGTTTCATCAGGCACAGTGGGCAAATGTACACACGCTCCCTCCTACTCACAACTCACCATTCCCTTCAACAGAGCCAGTTCTCTCAATATAGACCCTGAAACCTGGCCAAGAAACAGGACCCTCAGGGAAAGCAGCAACACCAGCTCCCTCACACACCCCCTTCAGGGGAAGGGACAGGTCACAGACCCCGGGACACCATTCCTGCCACCCCTTAGGTCTGGAGGAACTGGGTTCTCACAGCCCCTCCCTCTGCCATTTGTATTTCCTTTGAAATGCAAGTCGGGGGGAATGGATTAGCTCCCCTCCTAAAACAGCGCTCGGATGCCAGGAAGAGCAAGCTGGAATCAGCAAGGCGAGTTAAGCTTTCTGCCTGGAGCCGCGGGCTTAGTGGGGCCGATTACAACAGCAGGTGATGAGCCACGTTACCGCCGCTGCGGAGCCTGTGAAAATCCTGTTACTGGGCAAAGGCGTTTTAGCTACAGCTCCAAATTTCAAAGAATGATTGAGCTGGAACGTGGCAGGCAGGAGGCAACTGGGGACCAAAGTCATTTGACTTAAACTGAGAATCAGGACCACGGGGACTACGGGGTAGAGAATTCCAGAGAGGGGCCCAGGTGTGCCACCCTCCTCCACTGCCCCCCCACACAACAGATCCTCTCTCCCAGCGCACACCCTCCTTCCCGCCATCCTCCCCTCCCCTCCCCAGCCCATCCTTAAGCAGAAGGAGCTTCCATCTGCCTTGAATCCTGTCTTCCTCACCAATCTGTAAGCTCCTGGAGATCAGAGCGTGAGATTTCTTCAGCCCCGCAGGGTTTAGCACAGTGCTGGCTCATGTAAATGCTCAATAAATTTCGCCGAATGATCCGTTGGTTACGGCCTCAAAGCCGCATCTTCCTTGCCTTATCCTGCCTGATTTCTAGATTCCCACCCCCCACCCCCCACCAACAAAAACACACTCCCACAGAGTGCTTCTGGAAACCCATATCTTTTGTGCAGCCACCCCTGGTTCTTTGGAAAAGAAGTAGTGCCTGGTTAGCAGATCCAAATCTGACTCCAGATGAGACACTCAGACGGAGGAAAAGATTTTCAAAAACAACCCAGGAGAAGAATGAGCCTTGGGTATTTCCTTTGCCCTATTCGACAGGAAAGTGCAAAATCGCAAGATTTAGGGTCTATTCTAGGGTCCTGGAAGCCAACATCCCCATCACCACCCTGGTCAACCGCCCCCTCATATTGGCCCTCATTTGCCTTTAATGGGAAGCAGCCTGATGCAGTAGAAAGAGTATTTGGGCTTGGATGCCTTTAGGGATCTGAATTCAAATCCTAGTTTTTCAAGTCGCTTAAGCTTTCTGACCTTCTCTGGTACACTACCCACCTCATAAGCCTTGTATATACAAAAACAACATACATAAGACACTTCTCAATGGTCAGCACACAGTAGAAATTAATCAAATAATAACAGCATCATTAATGTTAGAATCAAGGTTACCATATGCTAACCCTGAGCATTGCCCCTCGTGACTAAGGAAACCCAGTTTACAGAGGGTGTGAGTCCTTGCTCTGATGTGATCTCCACAGCAGCCCTGTATGAAGTGACTGATTCTTATTCCCTTTGTACAGAGAGGAAACTGGGGCTCAGAGGACTAACTGGCCCAGGGTTGCCTGGCTGGGAAATACAAAGGCCGGAACTAGAACCCAGGTACTGAGGCCAGAGCCTGGAGCTGTTCCCCACACCAGGGTACCCCCCAGACAGGAACAACTAATTGTAATCCAGGGTGCACATCCATTGTCTAGCAGACAAAAAAGATGGGGGCAATTCTTTCTCTCCTTCCTCCATCTCTCCCTCCCTCCCTTCCTTTCTTCCTTCCTTCATTCCTTCCTTCCTTCCACCCTTCCACCATGCAGTGATTAAACATTCACCATATGCTCAGCCCTCTAGTAGTGAGCACGGGGGATAAAAAGACAGAGACGAGACATACTTGCTGAAGGCAACTTACAGTCCAGCCGAGGAGGTGAAATGACTATCACAGGAAGTAATCTCAGAGCAAGGGCCACATTCCCGTGGGGGCACGATGGCTCTCCAAGCAAAATGCACATGCGGGGTCAGAGGACATGCATACGCACAGCACTGCTATGAAGGAGGAGACCCCAGAATGAATGAAAGCTAACAGGAGACAGATTTCCCAGGCAGGAGCTGCACAAAGACGAAAAGGGCGGCCCTGGAAGCTTAGTGAGGTCACCGTCTCCACAGGGGTTCAAGGAGTACCCGGGTGATTAACTTCAGACCCCACCTCAGCCCCAAGATTCTCCAAATTAACAACAGTTCCTGTTAGAGTCCATTGTAAGAGAAGCAAGGAGATCCAGAACAGTCTGCACGCATCCTCTCCTGAGAAGCCGGAGCTTCCCCAAGCAGGGCGCAGATCCACTGCCCCCCAGCTCAACCTAACGTGGCTTCAGCCTTCTCATCTCACATAAGCCATCCCCCCTCCGACTTCTTGTGCCTTCCAGGCCAAGATTTAGAGGACCCGTGGCGGCTGCCTCTCCCTCCAAGGGAAAACAAAGGAGAACGCGCCCAAAGACCATCTGAAAATCCCTTGTTTGCTTTCCTCTTCCGAGTCACTGCAGAACACAGGCCGGCAGGGTCCCAGACAAACAGGAGACCAGAATCCACTTCCGCTCTGCCCTTTGCAAAGGCTCCCGTCCACCCACCTCCCCCAGCGAGGCCCTGCTCTCACACAACAGGGGAAAGGACAGCCAGCCCTGAGGCACTCTGGGACAGCTGGCCACTTGTTCCTCCACCTGTCACTTTCCTAAGTGCCACCAAAATGAAGGAACCTCCAGGCTTCCTGCCCTGGGGGTCCTCCTTGTCATTGGAAAGGCTTTCATCCCTAGGGTCCCAGAACTGGAAAAGGTGGCCCTTAGTGGTCATCTCCTCCAGCCTCCTCATTTACTGTCTACTGCAGATGACACCACACAGCAGTGCCAGACCTCCAGCGACTCCGTTCACAGACTCACCACTGACCACTGAGCTGCCTGGGCAGGACTACATTGCTGTTGTGGGAATTCTGTTAAATCTGAGCATTGCCCCTCAGCCCTCAGGCAATACAGTTTATGGGGCCTGCACAGGCACATAACATCCCAAGACGTAGCGGAAAGTGGAGGTTTTGAAACCCACAAAAGCTGGATTCAAATCCTGGCTCCTGCAGTTAGCAGCTACTTGACTCTGAGCTGATGACATGCAGCCCCTCCCACCATGCATCAGTTTCCCTGTGGTTAAAACAGAGATGAGATTTGCCTGTGCTGAGTTTTCATGCAGCTTCAAGGATGCAAGGCATGTAGAGCCTTTAGCATTTAAGTAGTAGCCCCCTTCTCCTCCCTCCCTGAGGCCCCTAGAAATGGAAATGCACTTTCTTCCTTTCTGCAAAGATCTGTCGCAGGATATGGTTCCTATTAGCCCCGGTCACCACTGCCAGTGATTCAGCCAGAAGCAGAGAGGGACGTGGTGGGGAGGGGGAGGGAGATGGGCTTCCTCATCCTGAGAGCAAGTTATCTCTAAGATAGAACCAAGCACGGGCCAGCCAGCTTTACTCCCTCTGGCCTGAGCACCCCTGACAATTCCACCCTGGCACCACAGCTGGATGCACTGGGGAGAGGGAGGGCAGGGCACAGGCATGGTAGATGTGCCTCTGGCCCAGCTGAGGTAAGAGGAGCTGGCTGCTCGACTGTGGAGAGAGGCAACGTAGTGGGAATGGGAAGCATCTTCCAGGTGGGGTACCCAGGCCCCTTCCCAGGAGCAGTCAACTAGGCTGAACACTCTGAGCCCCACTGAGGGGCTTCCTCCTTCCTTGTAAGACCAGTTAAGGAGGACCAGGCTAATGGGGAATTGTAGAAAGAAAGTGTGATAATTAATTTTACATGTCAACTTGACTGGGCCACCGGGTGCCAAGACATTTGGTCAAACGTTATTCTGAATGTTTTTCTAAGGGTGTTTCTGGAGGAGATTAACCTTGAATCAATAGACTGAGTAAAGCAGATTGTCCTCCCTCGTGTGGGTGGGCCTTGTCCAATCAGTTGAAGGCCTGGATAGAACAAAAAGGCGGACACTCCATGAGTAACAGAGAATTTCTCCTGCCTTTGAGTTAAGATAAAAAAAGTCCCCTACATACAAACGAGTTCCATTCCTAGAGCACGTTCATAAGTCTAATTTGTTTGTAAGCCCAACAAAGTTAGCCTAGGTACTCAACTAACACAATCAGCTATATAGTACTGTACTGTAACAAGTTTATAATAATTTTCACACAAATAATTCATTAAAACAAAGAAATGCAAAAAATAAAGAAAACATTTTTAATCTTACAGTACAGCACCTTGCAAAGTACAGTAGTACCAGGTACATCACTGATGCTTTTACACTTGCTTCTGGACATCCTGGTCTTGAAATAAAGATACTGCACTACTGTACTCTATACAGTACTGTACAGTAAAGTACACAAAAGCACAACCCCCTGTAGAGAATACATGCATGTATGCCACACACGTGAACTAACTTACATGATTGGACATGTGAACACACGTTCCCATCTTTGAAAGTTCACAGCTTGAAGGTTCATATGTAGGGGACTTACTGTATTGGCTTTTTGCCACCTTTGGACTCAAACCAAAATATTGGCATGCCTTGGGTCTTGAGCCTTCAGACTGGAAATACACCATTGGTTCTCCAGCTTTGCCCACTGACCGTGGAGATTTTAGGACTTGTTAGCCTCCATAATTGCATGAGCCAATTCCTTTTAATAAATCCCTTTCCACATATATATACATATATATGGAAATATATATTTCTGTATACAATACATATGGCATATGAATGTGAAACTGTATATATGCACATATATATGGAAATACATATATGGAAATATATATGCACATATATATGAAAATATATAAATATATATGGAAATATATGTATACACACACATACACACACATTCTATTAGTTCTGTTTCTCTGTAGAACCCTGACTAATACAGGAAGAATCCTACGCATCTCTAGAGAACATCTAGAGAAGATGTTCTAACACTCTGAGCTGCCCACCCTGGATGTATGAAAGCAGAGCCCCATCCGGCATCCACGCATTCAGTAGGGAGCTGAGCTTGACACTTTCCAAAGAATATTCTGTCTCTCAAAGTCTGTGATTTTAAGGCAGAGATGGGGAGGGCATCATGCAGCCACCCTTCTCCCCAGAAGCTGGCCAGGGCAGCTGCAACCAGAATGAAAGGAACATGAAATCTACCTCCCCTGTGAGCTTTTCCTTTGAGCCCCCAGCACCCCAACCCACTGAGATCACACGGTGAGCAAAGTGAGTTCTTCTAACTCCCAGCCCAGTGTTCTCCCTTCTCTGCAATGCCGAGAGGGGCATGCAGATGCTAAGGAGGGAGGTAGAGGAGTAGCCCTGGAGAGATCCAGGGCTCATCAGGGGTGAGAGTCCAGGGGTGAGTGTGTGGTCATCAGGAGGGGACGGGAGAGGAGTCCAAACACCCTGACCCAGGCCCCAGCTCTGAAACTCAGAATCACAGCATGGCCTGGGGGCCACCTGAGAATAGCCGAGGTCTGCCTTCTCTACCCCCAGAGGGAAATAATGGGAGAATGATAAAGATATAAGGGCTACTTAATCTAGAGAAGAAAATTCTGATCTTTGTGTACTCTAAATACAGATTTAAAAGAAAACAGCATTTCTCTCGCTTGAAATGTTTTGGGGATAATCCTATTATGAGGAGAAAGTGTGGAGAAAAGGTTTTCTCCGTGGCCGTGACAGCGAATTTGGAACGAAAGAGAATCTAATTCCCACTTGTCTCTCTTCTTACCCTTCTTCTCCATCTCCCCCACTTCTCTGACCCTCCCCACATACCCCATCCCCAAGTCTTCTTCAAATGTGCTTGCTGGCTGGCTTGGCCCAGATGTCCCCAAGGACACCTGAAACGGCCACCGGGATGCTGTACTTCCTCACACCCTGCTGACGGGAAGCCAAGTCAGCCAGGGTGGCCGTGGGCGAGCTGACACACAGGAACCTGCAGCTGTGAGCAGAGATGGTAACAAAGAGGTGGGGCTGCTGAGCAGAACCTAGGGTGCCCTGGGTGTCCAGCATCAGAAAAGGGAGCTGATAAGGGGACTGTACTCACCCCTTGCCCCCAGAAAGCCAGGCAGGCTCCGACAAGGAAGGGGAACCCTGTTGAGGAGCCATTAGTCTTCTCTGGAATAGATTTCACAGTGGCAGAGTGAGTTGAGTGGAGTCTGAGTATTATAAGTTGAATTATGTCGCTTGGAAGTCCCGACATACACAGTACTGCAGAATGTGACTTTATTTGGCAATAGAGCCTTTACAGAGATAATCAATTAAAATTAGGTTATTAGAGTGGGGCTTAATCCTATATGCCTGGGGACTGAATTGCATGCCCTCAAAATTCATATGTTTAAGCTCCAACCTCCAATGTGAGTGTATTTGGAGATCAGGCCTGTGAGAAGGTAACTAAGATTAAATGAGGTCAGCCTGGACTATAGAGTACTGAAAATTATAAATTATACATGGAAATTGTAGATTATACATTGGAATTAGTTTAAGCTAAGGCTGTGTAATTCTGAAGAGTTAGGTCAACGGTGGAGCAGGTTGTTGATAGAAGAAATGTTTACAGGTTACAGGTAAATTGAACTCAAAGGAACCCAATGGAAAAATAAGACTGTCAAAGAAACTGTTGGAAGAAGAAAATAAAAGTCCAAAATTTACAAATAAATTAAAACTTCCCCCCCCCAAAAAAAAAGATTAAATGAGGTCATAAATGTGGGGTCCTAATCCGATAGGGCTGGTGTCCTTATAAGAAGAGGAAGAGACACAAGAGCTCTCTCCTTCCACGTGAAAACACAGTGAGGAGGTCATCTGCAAGCTGGGAAGAGGGCTCTCACCAGAAACCAAACCCTGCCAGGTCTAGATCTTGAACTTTCCAGCCTCCAGAACTGTGAGAGAATTCATACCTATTGTTTAAGTCATACCATGGGTGATATTTTGCAACAGAAGCCTGAGCTGGCCAATACAACTAGTGTCCTTATAAAAAAGGGAAACTTGGACACAGAGACACCCACAGGGGTAAGATGACACAAAGAGACGCAAGGAGAAGACGGCCGTCTACAAGCCAAGCAGAGAGGCCTGGCACAGGTCCTCCCTCACAGCCCTCAGAAGGAACCAACCCCGCCAACACCTTGATTTTGGACTTCCAGCCTCCAGAACCCTGAGACAGTACATTTCTGTTGTTTAAGCCACCCAGTCTGTTGCACTTTGTCACAGCAGTCCGAGCAGAAAAACACACTAGGCTAGACAGATAACCACAGACCTGAGGCTGGGAAGATCAGGTTTGCCCTCCATGCAGCCCTCTGCTCCAGAACCTCCCCTCAGCCTGGAAGGGAAACGGATTATCAGACCCTGAAGTCCTTCTTTTCTATTGACTGTGTTCTGGGACCCTAGAGTTCCAACTTTCCATCACATTTAGGGGGTGGACTCCACACAAAACCCTATTTTGCTTTGCAAGAAGGAATCATTTTTCATCAGGCGACAGTGACGCTCAGAGAGAAATCTGTGGAGACAGAGCAGGCGTGGTGCCAGTGGGAAGGCTAGTTGCCAAAGCCCAGCTCCCTACTTTAATTCCATAGCTCCTGGGGGAGGGCATCTCTGCCCCACCGAAGGGTAGGAGAAAGACGGGGTACTTATCAGCAGAAGCAGACGCCCTCCCAGAGGCCTGGCTGGCGCCCTTCTCTAGCTGGGGTGACCCTGGCATGATATTAAGCTGGATTGGAAGGAACTAGAGGCAAAGGCAAGCAGAGGCAAAGGAAAGGGGTGGACTTCAGAGAGGAAAGGTGGTGGCCTGACACCGGCAGACAAGTTGATTACGGCCCCGTTTCATCACCCGCTCCCACAGCACATGGGCAAGGAGTCCCCGTCATGCGGTTACAAAGAGAGATGAGAGACAGGGAATGGAAGGGATCTGGTGGGCACCCAAAGAAGGTTGGCATGAGAACAAGGGACAGAAACAGGAGGGAAACACAGACACACGAAGCTGCCTCCAGAGGCTGCCAAGAGGCTTCAGAGAGCACATCAGTCCAACTTTTCAGTCTTGCCCAGACTGCACTACCAGCCCCTTGGGGATTCTCTCATCAGTAGAAATTAGTGACAGCCGGGCAGTCTGCAGCCCCTGCCATCTGCCCCTGCCCGGCTGAAATGCTCCTCCAGGCGGCCCTGAATGTAGTCAGTGTGAGAGTAGGAGACGGGGGCCCATTCCGCAGAGCGGGGAGGGAAATGAAGGGACCACAGCACATATGGATTCCCAGATCAGAGAATGAAAGCCCGAAACCATCACGTTGATTCAGGATCCTGGCAGGCAAGCAAATCTGCAGATGAGAAGGTGCAAGAGCAGCTTGACAAAACAATTCGAACCCAAAGAGAATTGCCTTGAAAACAGTCACTTCCCACAACAGGCCCTCTTAAGAGAGCTTTGAATTCTCAGTGACGGATCCAGAAAATAGACCAATGTCTCAGCCAGCAGTGGCAGCAGCCCATGTTTTCCCAAGTCAGGCATGTCAAGTTCTGTTCCGCTGAGTGCACTAAAGAATGTGAAGCTTAGCGTGGTATCTCCAGTCGCCGTAGAAGGAAGATGAACTTTGGAGCAGACAGAGCTGGTTTGCATCCTAGCTCCACCTCTTACTAGCTGGGTGGCATGGACGAGTTCCATGAATCTCTGAACTTGCTTGCTGTATTTTTAAAATAGGAGTAAGAGCATCTACCTCATGGGTTTGGTGAGTGGATTAAACGAGATTATATAAAGAGTTGGGCACACAGTAAATGCTCAATAAATATTCTCATCGCCCCCACCCCTCTTTCGTACCTAATACATCAACCTCCTAGATTAGACTCATGGGGAAAGTTTCCCAGGCTCTGTTTGAAAATCTCCAATGATGGAAAACTCACCCCTTGGGCAAAGAGTGCACTTCCATTTGGACAGCTCTCATGGTCAGACTGCTATTTTGCTAATAATAAGGTAAATCAAAATCAGCCTGGCAGTAATGTCTCATTGGTCCTTATTTGGTCCTGCACCCCATCAGAAATGAGACATAAAAAGAGAAGGAATACGTTCTCCTCCTCCTGTAATAACAGGTCCTGTCATCGTCTGTACCTTATCCATTTGTCCATCACTTCATCCATTTACTCAAGTCACGGAGGCAGGACACAAAGACACTAGTCCTGAATTTACTCTGAACTACCAGCTGGCCATTATCTCAGAGTAGCTCTGTAAACTTTTTTTTTTTCCTCCAGCGGAAGTACAAAAGGAAGGAAAGGAAAAAACTGGCTTTGGGAATACCTCTGGATGGGAAGTCATGTCCTCAGGGCCTCCAGAGAATCTGAAGATGGTGGCAGCGGAAGCAAGGTGATCCTAATTCCTAGTTCCCAATAGGACCTAAATCCTCTGTCCAAGGTTGGAAACCACTCTTTACTTTGAGATGAGCCAGTTCAGTCTTATTTGCAAAGCTGTCCCCAAAGCCTCCACAGGAAGTATAATATCACTATAAAGAATCGTTATCTTCCCATGTGCCTATTTCTCTCTCTTTAAAAAAACAGTCTGAGTTTGTGGTGAGCAAGCCTCCCTCTCCATCCCCCTCCTTTACCTGATATTATTTTGGTCCCCGATAATGACATTAGGTATAGAAAGAGACTTTATGGTGATAATAATTAAACATGCTTACAAAACAGATGGGTCTGGGGATCTGGAGGGGGAACGTTTATGGACTCGGAAATGAGACATTTTGTTGTAGGAAATGGATAGTTATTTCCAGGTTTTATTGCTGTATTTTGTCGGACTCTTCTTAAATCTTGCGGATAATACTTTGCCTGTATTACCTTCCATGCATTTTATAAGACAGCTCATTGGTCCCCGGTGTGCTGGGAAAACGACATTAAATACCTGGAGAAGGAGGGGAAGTGAGAAACAACAGGGGACCGGTCGATGCCACTGGGAGGAGGAAGCTTACAAACTGGGGATGGGAATCCCACAGAATATCTGAGTAAGAAGGAACCTTAGAAATCATCTAGTCAAGTAGTTCTCAAGGTGGGCTCCCCAGACCAGCCGTATAATCATGGTCCAGGAACCTCTTAGAAATGCAAATTCTCAGGCCCTACACAGAAACTCAGGGTGGCACCCAGGAACCAGCCTTTCGTTCCAGGTGATCCTGATGATGGCTAAAGTTTAAGTCACTGATCTGCTTCAATCCTCTCACATTAAAAATGAGTAATCTGGGCTTCCCTGGTGACACAATGGTTGAGAGTCCGGCTGCCGATGCAGGGGACGCGGGTTCGTGCCCCGGTCCGGGAAGATCCCACATGCCGCGGAGCGGCTGGGCCCGTGAGCCATGGCAGCTGAGGCTGCGTGTCCGGAGCTTGTGCTCCGCAACGGGAGAGGCCACAACAGTGAGAGGCCCGCGTACCGCAAAAAAAAAAAAAAAAAAAAAAAAAATGAGTAATCTATATAAAATAGATAAACAACACGGACCTACTGTATAGCACAGGAAACTATATTCAATATCTTGTAATAATGTATAATGGAAAAGAATCTGAAAAAGAACATATATATATGTATATATATGTATGTATAACTGAATCACTTTGCTGTATACCTGAAACTAACGCAACACTGTACATCAACTATACTTCTTTAAAAAAAAACAAGAAGTGTAAACTAAGGCCCAAAGAGACTAAGCGATTTCCCTCAACTCCCCCAGCCAATTAATGGAGAGTCAGCACTAGAACATCCAATCCACCACACTCTCCCTAAGACACCATGTGGTGCCCCTAAGAACTAGGCACGCGATGTAGCTGACTTGCTTCTCAAACTTTGGTGTGTATAGAAATCACATGAGGATCTTGTTAAAACGCATATTTGGATTCAGTAGTTCTGGGGTGCTGCCCGTGCTTCTGCATTTCCAACAAGGCCCTGGGTGATGGGATGCTGTTCACCCCTTGAACAGCACAATGCTGGCATACACTAGTTGTGGGATTCTGGGCAAGTCACCACCCGCCACCTCCCCTTTCCCCATCTGGGCCGCAGAGCCACTGAGAAGGGGCGCTAATTCTGCGTGTCCCTCTTATGAGACAATCTGAGAAGCAGTGACTTTGCATCCCTCTGCTCACCCCCTCTCGTTCTCCCTGGAGCTTTGGTCAGTGGGCCACTACCCGGCCGGTCCTTTGCAGTCTCTGACCTGTAGACTTCTCCCCTCTGCAGGCTGCCATACTATCTTGGGGAGAGCCAGTCTTCTCCCATTTTCTCCAAACTTCAACATGATACACAGAAAATGGGATCCAGGAAAAATGAAATATATCTCCCTTTCTTTCAAGGAACTCCTGTGTGAAAATCCCAGAACCCTTTCCTGGTCTTTCTGGCTCCTATTTCTCTTTGCTCATCAGCAGTGAGCTCCTTATGCTATCCCTCTGGCTGCCACAAAAGTCATTTATTTATTCACTCAACAAGCACTTTCTGAGTGCTTTTTAAGTGAAAGCACCAGCGTAGACATTAGATAAATGGGCTTCATCTGTTCCTTATCTTCTTTCCCCATCATTTGTAGCTTAAAGAAAATGAGGTCCCAAGCTAAAACTCCCACAAGGACCCCTTGTCAGACACATTTACTGAATTTTTTCTCACTCCCTTTGGCTCACCTTTGCCCTGTCCAACCAGGTAGACGTGCCTCATCCTCCTAATTGGGAACACCCCGTCTCCAGCCCCCAAGCACACCACTTTGTTAGCTGCCAGCAGGCCTGGCTCTGCCTTTTTCATATCCCATCCCTCTAGGAATCTCATTCCCTCCCCGCTAGTCCCTCTTGCAGACAAATATTGATAATGAATAAATCTCTTTCAGGGAAGGGAATGGGCTGGCGTGTCCATGGGGATGGCCCTGCAGACACAGGCAGGATGGATGGCTGGTGGGAGCATTGCCTTTGGCTCTAATTAACGTATTATTCTCTGGGCTCCAGCAGGATTATGGATGAGCTCCACAAAGCGGCCCATTTAACCTGAGCATCGTGCTTCCAATCTATTACTTTCTCCACTGGCTTCAGCCTACAGTTTGGCCTGGTGTGGAGGGGCTGAGTGTGGGCAGCAAAGCCAAAAGAGCTCAATTTGAGATGTTCCCCAAATGCACACACCAGCTCGCTTCTACCTGACAGGTCAGCCTGTTGGAGGACTGGTCTTATCCCCTCCCCGACTAGTGGGCAAAGAAACACAACCCAAAGTGCCCCAAGTCTCTGATTTGAGGTCCCAGCCATAAACTCTTGCAGATAAACCCAAGGAGGTTACCAGCCCTCCAAGGTGTGGGAGCTGCCCCATGATCCCTGGCTGGCAGAAAAGAGTCCAAAAAACTTTAATGAGGTTCCTAAGATAAGTTTTCATTTGCGTATCCCTGAAAGTCTTTGCTATCTTTTGACTATTTTTTTCACTCAAAAACTATTGTCCAAGGGCTGTTGTATCCAAGGGGACAAATTGTACAAGACTTAGCTCTCACTCTGAGGAGGCTGGCAATCTGCTGAAGAAAATAAGAAACATTCCCATAAGACCAAGGCACCCAGGGTACCTCCTCTCCAAACATTGCCTGAGGGCACAAATGCGATGATGTAAGAGTGAAGATTATATGGGGTGATTAAGGGAGGTATATTTTAGGTGACAACAGGTAGGCTGGCAATGAAGGCCACCCAGAGAAGGGGATTCAGGGAGAGGAACAGGGCAGCATGGCAGGAGAATTTGAGATATTTAGGGTAGTCAAGGGTGCTCCATCTGGACCAGTAATCTCGGGGCAGAGTATAAAGAAATATGAGGGCTGACTAAGGAGTTTGGACTTTATGATAGTCGTGAAAGTTGCTGAGTAGAAAAAAGACATGATGAAATGTGTGTGTGATTAAGAAAGTTACTCTGTCAGGGATGGGCAGGAAGGATTTGAAGAGAAACTGTGTGGTGTTGGGGAAACCAACTGGGAGCCTTGATGTCCTTATAGGGTCTGGAATGAGGGTGGTGGCTACAATTTCCAATTTGCAAGGGAGGGAGGCTGGTCATACTGAACACCAGAAACTCTACATGAGATGCTCAAAGTCACACAGTTAACTATGGATGGATTTCCATATGAATGTCTTTTGACTCGTAACCCAGGATACTTTGCTGAGGATCATATAATCAGAATTCAAATCCCAGTGCCTCTAATATCTCCAGGTAAACAGTTATCAACTAAACTAAGCTACAATGGCCTAGGCTCTCACATTTTTCCAGATGCTTCCCAGAGCAGAAAGGCAGCAAGAACTCTGCCCACTCCTGACACCATTTGCATCCTACATAAGCTTCACCAGGGTGTCTGCTCTACAGGATAAAGAAGGCTGATGCTTCACCCACCTAATCTCAAATCTCATGTCTAGGGGGAGCCATGGCAGCAAGGGAGGAAGATGGGAGACCAGGACCAGAAAGCCTGAGGCTCACGTTCTCACTCTCCTACAACCTCAGAGAGGCTCCTTAATCTCTCTGAGCTGCAATGTGCTCAGTTAGAAACTAGGGTTATACTACATATCTTAGGGGGTGGTGATAAGGGTTAAATGAGATATCATGCATAATAGAACAGATAGTATTGTCATTATCATTATATTCTTATAAATGTAAGGACTTCTAGACCTAGAACAAGGACCAAGGAACAGTGCTCTGTTAGTAAAGCTTAATGCTTCAAAGTAAAGTACTGGAAGGAACAAGCACAGTTCTGGAATCAGGAGACCTATGTCAAAAAAACTGATTCCACCATGATTAGCTGTGTGATTCTGGGTGTGATGAAGACTGGCAGGGCTCACCAATGTCTACATTCTCCTCTTCTCCCTGGATGCCCAGCTGGACTACATTTGCCAGCATTCCTGTCATTAGACGTAGCCATGGGACCGTGTTCTAGCCTATGGAGTGTGAGCAGAGGTGATGCATGCCATCTCCAGGCATGGCCCATAAAAAGCATTCCATATGAACCTTTCCTGGCTTTTCCATACACCCGCTAAATCAAGATATGCCAAATACCTGGAGGACACCAGAGCAACAAGACAGAAGGAATCTGGGTCCCAATAATACTTCATCAAATAGAGCATCCCTGCCATCTCTCACTGAAGAGAGACATGTCTTTGAAACTTTGATTGAACTAATCCACGGAGATTTGGGGGCTGTTTGTCACAGCAATGAGCTTAGCCTGACTAGTGCACTATCCTAATCTCTTCTGGAGAAAAGATTCAATAACTTTCCCTACCTCCCCATGTCCCCACTTCCCTACCCCAAACACATCCATACAGAGATTTCTTATCTCTGCTGGGTGGACCCAGGGCAGGTGCCAGACTGAAGCTTCTACTGAAACGACTGCATCCCCAGGCTGGGGGAAGCCAGGCCCCCTTCATTCCCCTTTGCAGCAAAGAAGATGCAACCTGCCATCATCCCCTGTGTGGTGTGTTTATTGCCAAGATTGATAGGGATATAGACCATCAAGTCCCCCACCTTTTCAGGGCAGGATGTAGAAGTTGGGAATGGACATGGGTCCCTGGAAAGGTCACTGGTGTACCTCTAAAATGTAGGCAAAGTGCATGTGCATCTGTCTCCATATGTGTGTGTGTTTGAGAGGAAATTGTGTGTGCATCCATGCGAGTTTGTTTTGAGGGCTGCACACACGAGTTTGTGTGTTTCTGCAGGGTGTGCATGTGTGTTTGTCTGAGAGCTGTGTGTATATCTGTGTGGATGTGTTTGAGGCATATACACATGTGTATTTGAGGGGTGCACATGTGTGTTTGTTTCAGGGTTGGGTGCATGTGTACAGTATGGGTGTATTTGCAGTGTTCGCACATGGGCAGATGTCCATGTGTGCACATACAGAAGTGTGTGTGTCACGGAATGGGAGGTGGCAGAAGAGGAGAGGCAGGGGGACCATCATTAGGTAAGTCCTCCCAGGCTCATTCTGCTGGAGAATCGACTGGAACTACAGGGGATGTCATTGTTAGGAATATTCTTCATCTCCCTTTCCTAAACCTTTTCCCTGGATGTTCTTTTTTTTTTTGGCTGTGCCACGTGTCTTACAAGATCTTAGTTCCCTGACCAGGGATTGAACCCGGGCCACAGCAATGAAAGTGCTGAGTCCTAACCACTGGACCACCAGGGAATTCCCTTTCCTGGACATTTTAGAAGGGAAATCTTTTTCCCTCCACACCCTGAAGGAGGCAGAATCATCCGTTGATACGCCTGCTCTTTCCTGCATTTATTAAATATCTGTTCTGCTCCTCTCTGCACCCAGGCCTGGGTTGGGCTCTGGGCTTCAGGACCCTGGGCCCCTCACCCCGTCCAGGCCTGCTTTCCAGCCCTGGTTGAGAGAACAGTGTGCAAGAGAATTCTTTTAGGAACAAAGAAGGCCAGATTGGTGCAGAGAGGGGGAGGGAGGAGGTCTGCAGCCCTTCTGGGAAGGGAGGGGACAGAGTCAAGGGTGGCAGAGTGGGAGAACTGCAGGGGAGGCTCTCAATTCTCAGCCCCGCAGGGTGCCAGGGAGAAGCAGCTCCCAGCACGGCCGGCTGTCGGGTTAGGAACAGGCCCCTGACACAAGGGGTTTGCACAGGCGCACAAATGAAAGAAAATCGGAGGAGATGAAACCATACAAATTCCGGGTAATAGAAAGAGATGTGCGTGCGGTCCGGGCCTCGGCTCAGAAAGGTTGATTCCAAGAAGATGCTGTCCAACTTTATATTACTTTTCAGAAAGCCAGTGAGCTGAAAAATAACTCTCACCTTTTTTTTTATATGATTATTTGTTTCTTTGGAGTTTCTTCTTCACATTGTTTTGTGCATCTCAGTGGTTCCTTTCTCCCAGTCTGATTTCTTTTGGAGATTTGGCCTGGAGCCTGTAGGGAAAGATGGTCCTTCTTCCTAAGAATGTGTTTATTTCAAATCCTTGGCAGCCCCTCTTGGGGGTGGGGGGAGATGGGGGAGGGCAGACCTGCTCCCCTGGTTCACAGATGCTTGCGTGTTGTTGTTGCTCACGGGCAGATACACGTGTACATACGTGTGTGTGCTTGAGGAAGCATGAGGGTTCGTGAAGGGGTACACGCATAAGTCTGCATGCACGCAGGCATGCGCAGGCAAGGGTGTACGTGTGCCAGTGCACGTGGGGCCCAGAGCTCCATCCAGGTGGGAGGAACCTGTGGGGATAGGTTCTTCTCTTTCACTTGACTCTGAGGTGGCAGTGACTGGCTCCCTCACCTTTTGCCAAGCTTGGCAAGGCACAGATGTTTGAACCAGGGAAAATGTCAGCCCCCAGGAGGAGCCCAGCTCTAACTTAGAGTGAGCCCCTAGGAAGCGTGGCAGTGCATTATGGATGTTGTGCTTTGGATCCATTTGCATTTGCTCTTTCCAGTAACTAAGAACTGGTGGGTGGGTGTGAAGGAAGTAGGGACTCTGCCTCAGTGCCCACTGCCCACCTCCCACCCCCAGCTTCGCCAGGCTCCTGGTGAGGCTGTGACACCAAAGAGAGCGACAGAGAAGCAAGAGCAAATGCCCTAACAAGTCCTGGCTTCTCTTCCACTCCCATGACAACCTGGAATGATTCTTCTGGCCTGAAGATCTGACTCCTGGGTTTCGGGGGGGGACCTCAGCGCAGAGGCTGGGTGCCCTGGCGTGTGTCCTGCCCTTGGGCAGGTGCATCTGGAAACAGCCACTGGTGTTTAGACTGTATGCTTGGGGTGGAGGTGGGGCCTCTGAGCTTTGCTGGAGTCAAAAAAGTGAAGGATACAAGTGTCCTTCCCTCCTTCATCACCAGCAGGAGACTTCACCAAGCCCCAGAGGTAGGGGCTCTGTGTGAGGCCCTCCCCGCCCCAGGAAGAGTCCAAGGGGCTGAGCAGAAGGCACAACACTCCCAGGGCCCCATCACCCCTGGGGCCATGGCTCATTCGGGCCATGCCACCATTTAGGGAGATGAGGGGACTTGGCCTCAAAGAGGCTAAGGTACTTATGCAGGGGACACAGCCAGGAAGCTGAAGAGCTGAGTTCCCTCTCGTCACACAGGCACCTGGCATGTGGGCTCATTCCTGGACCCGCACTGGGAGGAGACAGAGACCAGAGTGAAAAGAAGAAATGCTTTAAGCTTCAGTGCCACCAGGTCACAAGCAGACCGAGGCCCCGCCCCAGGTAAGCCCAGCACCCTGTGAAACGGGACCTTCGTGGGACTGTGGTATCACTGGTGTCTAGGCCTCTGGAGGGCCCACAGAGCTGCTTTCCAGGTTAATACAGGATTATTATGGTCCATCTGTACCCGCTGAGAACTAAGAGAGGCAGTGGGGTGCAGTGAGAAGATTCTGTGCAACCACGTCCAAGTCACTTAAACTCTCAGCATCTCAGAAATGATGATGAGGATGGATGCCTGACTCACAGCGTTGGTGTGAAGTCTGAATAGACCAACACGTATGTAAAGACCTCCTGCGTTGCCTGGCACGTGGCAGTGTTCAGACTGGGTCCGCTTCCTTCCACTTCAATGGGCCAGAGTCACTTGAAAAGCTTCCCAGGTGCCCATAGGAGGGCTCAGCTCAGTCACCCCTCTGCTGAGCCCTTGTAAACACTGCGCCCTCCACCACCTCCACTGTGGGAAGCTGGGGTGTGGCACCCGTGGAGGTGATCCCCTAACCTAAGGTGGGTCCCTGTTCCCCACTTTCCCATGCAGAGTCTGTTAGGCTACAGGGTGGGATAACTTCCACCACCACCCCTCCTCTTTGCTCAGGGTCAGGAGCAACTGACTGGCTACAGCAGGAAGGGTCTGGTTTGCCCCAGAGAAGATCTTGGAGAGAAGACAGCCTAGGAACCCCAGCTTTTCCTTTGCACCCTGGACCTCCAATTCACTGAATGTGAGTTTCCCCTTTGGCAGAAATCCCCAACATTTGTGGATAATAATAACTGACATTTTTAAGCCCTTTGCAGTTGAAAAGCATCTCTTCAGCATAGCAGGATGATAAGACATGTGGGCTTGGGAGACAGAGGACCTGGGCTCGTACTTACTGCTAGGTTCTGTGTAAAGTAGAAGCAAGGATACCAACCCAGAGGGATGTTGGGGGAGGAAATGAGTAACAGATGAGTTCAAGTGACCCAGTAGCCTAATTAGCCTAAAATGAACCTAATAGCTCTAGCTGTGTGACCTTGTGCAAATTGCTTAAACCTTATGTGTCTCAGTTTCCTTATCTGCAAAATGAGGCTAATAACAGGATCCACCTCGTAGGGTTAAATGAGTATTAAGTGAGGATTAATGCAGGATTAACTGAGTTAATAACATACTTAGAATAGTACCTGCCACATCATGAGTGCTCTGTGAATTATAATTGTAATCCTTTCTTCGACTATTTTGCCATCACGATTGCCCTTGGAAGTCAGGAGCGGTGTTAGTCCATTTCATAGATGAGAAAACTGAGGGCAGAAGGGCAAGATCACTGGCCCAAGACTTGAACTTCAGGCTTTCTGGTGCTCAGTGAGACTTCCTTGCACTCCTCTGCCTCCAGCGGCTTCGGTGGCTTTTCAGCTATGGGGAGACTGTCCAGCAGACTCTGGTGCCCCGCAGTGTCCCTCTCAGCCAGCCAAGACAGCCCCTCCCTCCTGCTGCCTGTTGGAGTCACCACCCTTCAGAAGCTGGGTGGCTGGCTCAGGCTTTCCCTCGGGGAGACGGGACATCTGCCTTCTCCCCAAAGGAACAGCCTCAGGAGAAAGAGGCCATCAGCCTGGCATGGGCTGGGTTTTCCAAAAACTCTGCTAACAGCAGGCCTCCTCCTTTGGTCTCTGTGGCTCTATGTCAGAGACTGTGGAGTCACAGCTGTCACCGTGTGTGTGTGTGTGTGTGTGTGTTGGGTGGGGAGGTGGGAAGCGGGGGCGGGGGGGGCTCTCTCCCCAAACCACCCCCAGGCACTCTTCTGTAACCGGAGCTTCGTGGAGGGTCTAAACGGCACGGTGCCCTTCAGAGGCGCCGCCTGACCAACCTGGGTCCCCTTCCCGAGCCCCCGCACAGGCCCCCCCAACACACATGCGTGCGCGAGCACACAGCCCTACACAGAGGAGACGATCAAGTGCAGAGAATCTTCCTGTGCTGCTTTATATGGCAAATAATTGAGCCGTACCCTTGTGGTCTCGGTGAGGAGCTTCATCCATATTCATGCCTCGCGTTTCCTGTGGAAACGAACACGCGACATTCCAGCACGACGACGGTGGGAGCAAGAAATCTGAAGCACTAATTCAGTCTCTCCACTCCCCAGCCCGGCTCCAGCGCCGGGGAGAGCAGATTTAGCTGGTGTCTAACCAGCCAGGAGGCAGCGTGCTCGGCGAGGAAGACTTGTCCCTCCGCGTCCATCCAGCTCTCCCTTTCTCTGGCTTCATCTCCTTCTTCCTTTCTTTCCTCTCCTCTCCCACCTTCCTGTCTTCTTTCCTGCGTCTCCTCTCCTTCCCTCTCCTTCTCCATCACCTCCCCTCCCCCCGCAACCCCCCCCCGCCCCCCGCAACACACCGCAGCCTTTTCCCTCCTCGCTCCATCCACCTGTCCCTGCCTTCAAAGCCTCCTGCCCCCTCGCTGCCAAAGTTACCTTCTGTGCCTGGAGTTTCACTTTCCTTATCTAGTTCTGATGGGAGGCTGGGGGGCCGCGGTGCTGGGAAGCAGGTTGGGAGCGTGTCTATGAATACCAAGCATGTTAATAGGTTAAAGTAAATCTAAAGTAACATTTGAAAGCAGAGAGATGAAAGCAGATCACAGGCCAAAGATCAAACAATCTAGAGCCACTTCTAAGCCTTTTACAGCTGGAGATTATTAGCATTTGAAAGAGAGGAGCATTAGAGGGAGAGAGGGAAAAAAAAAGTTGGAAGGAATTTTTGTTGTGGAGATAAAAACTGAAATAAATGACAGTGGAAAGGGAGAACTAGAGAGAGGCTGACTTATTTTAAAAACCACATTAAGACAGTGGGGGAGGGGGGACACCTCTGGCTGTATATTTAGCTCATCAGCCAGCATCTGTGTACGCCACCCTCCCTGGTCTTCCTCTCCCCTCCTTCCTCCCTCCCTGGCCTTCTAGGGGAGGAAAGAGGTTTCAAGTCCTCCTTGGCACTCCCTTCCCTCCAGCTGTGAGACAGCACCTCTGTTCTGGGAGGGGAGGATGGTAAGGGGATAGTGGGACAGGTAGTGGGACTGAAGCCAGGCACCCCAGGACACCCAGCCACCACTCCCTCTAAGGGGTATCCAGCCAGTCCTTATAATGCTAGAACATCTGAGTCGGTGGAACCAAGAGATCATCCACTTTTGATTCTTTTTTTCTCCATCCCAACCACAGTTGATAATCCCCTAATCCAATCCAGCCTCTCTGTTTTCCAAAGACTGAGGATCCCCACATCCAGGGCACTGAACCTTGTTACATAAGAGAATATATAAAACCTTCCATCCTTCATACTTTTAATTCAGTCAGTATCTGTTTTCTAGGAACCAAATTAGTTATGAACCTCGTTATGAGTTAGCCACTCTGCTAGGAAAAGTATTGAATAAAACAGGCATAATCCACATCTATAGTGTCTTACGATGGGGGGGGGATTTATTAATTAAACAGACTTCAGGCTAAAGATGGTGGATTGATAACAATCATTTATCACTGTCCTCTCCCCAAATCACCCTAAAGTGAGACTCAAGTCACTAAAAATCCTGCAGGAAAAAGAAAGTGGAAGAGGTGACAACAGCACACAAGAAATGTTATCAAATCTGGGGGAGAGAGAAAGTAAATGGAAGAGTGACAACTGACTTAACAGAATGGAGGAGGCTTAAGTGTCCCAGACCGTGGAGGGAGGTGTCATGAGAAAGGAGTCATGGCCCCTGGGTACCTCAGGAAAGCCTGAGGAAGCAGCACATCAACATGGCAGAAGGTAGGATGGGACTGGGGGCTAACACAGAGGCACCAGTTAGACCTTCATGGCCCCTCACCTGGCCTGTACAGCCAAGCAAGCGTCCTGATCCCAAACTACGGGAGGGAGAGGGCGGGTGAGGGGGAAGCCAGCTCCTGAAGAAATTGAACCAGAGAGCACAGGGACACCACACACACAGACAGAAGGGGGCAAAAAAGTAGTATAAAACAGGAATATTAAGTTAAACTCTCCATACTGAACAGGGACATCCTCAGCCTCCTTCCCAACTGAGATTTCATAGTGGTAACAGCCAAGATATCACTCAACTCCCATCCCTCACCCCCACCCCAGACTGGAGGCAGGAGAATCTTCCTCTGGAAAAATGAAATGCCCCAAGTTTGTAGGGGGCCAACAGAATTTTGTGGGTCTTTCAAAAAAAAATAAAGCCAGCTCCTTGTCTATTCACCCTACAGTGAAACCCACCAACCAACAGGGACCCATCCATACTCAAACAATTACCAATCAGGTTATCTTTTAAAATGATTCACACTCTTAAGTATGGGCAACTGAGGAGCACCAGACATCCTAGGAAAGCCTCCACCATTAAGACTAGATAAGCAAATAGGAGGAGAATAAGGAACTCAAAAGAAACAGAGACAAGGTTGTGAATTAAAAAAATAAGTTCAAAAATATATATGATTAATATTCTCAGAGAGATGAAAGTAGATATTTTACCTGAAATAAGAGCAGGAGAAAGAAAGAAAGAAGGAAGGAAGGAAGGAAGGAAGGAAAGAAAGAAAGAAAGAAAGGAAGAAAGAAAGAAAGAAAGAAAGAAAGAAAGAAAGAAAGAAAGAAAGAAAGAAAGGAAGGAAGGAAGGAAGGAAGGAAGGAAGGAAGGAAGGAAGAAAGGAAGAAAGAAAGGAAGAAAGAGAGAAAGAAAGAAAGAGAGAGAGAAAGGAAGGAAGGAAGGAAGGAAGAAAGAAAGAAAGAAAGAGAAAGGAAGGAAGAAGGGAGGGAGGGAGGGAGGGAAGGAAGGAAGGGGGAAAGGGGGAGGGAGGAAGCATGATATAGACTGCCATATATAAAATCAAAACACAAGGAAGAGCTCTTGGCTATTAAAAGTGATAGCAAAAATTCAAAATTCAATAAAAGTTCTGAAGGATAAAATAGAAGAAATTTCCCCAAAAGTGGAACAGAAAGAGAGAGAGTAAGAGAAATACAGATAATGGGAGAGAAGGATCAGCTCAGAAGGTCCAGCATTTGACCACTGGGAATTCTAGACAGGTTCCAAGAAAATGGAGGGGAAAATTTTCAAAGAAATAATAGAAGAAAATTTCCCAGAACTGAGCGATGTTGGTTTTCAGGTTGAGGTTTCACTAAAGGCCCAAAGTATAATATAATGTCATTATGTTTCAGACACCAGAAATGAGAGGCTCCAAAATGCTTCCAGAAAGGGAGCAGCAGTGGAGTCACCATCAGTGGATTAGAGGACAGTCTCCTGGGGAAAAAATTAAGTTATAGATTATTGATACACTTGCTCATGTGATAAATAATACTGATAGATGGTCTCCCATTTTGTTGAATCATAAAAAAAATTATGAGAAGACCATAGAAAAGAAAGCAAACCAAAAATGAGGAAAAGCATAAAGTTGCCCAAGAAAGGAAACAGAACCATCATAGAGTCCTGTCTCAGGAGCGGACATGTTTTACTTCTTGTTGTGGAAGAAGAGTTATAGATTTAATTTTCAAAATGTGATATAAGTATATTATGCGGAAGCAAAGCTATGAGCTAAGACTCATGCCATAATAGGAAGTCAGTAGACAAGATCAAAAAATTGTTTTGTCAAAAAATAGAGTTAAAAAAAGCGAAAGCAGTAGCTGCCTGCCTTATGTGGGCAGCCGTCGGCATTTACTGCAAGGGTGCCTGAGGGAATTCCCCAAGGGGATGGTAAAGTTCTGTTTGGTTACATAGTCACATGCATAGCTTTGACCTCATGGATCTGTATGCTGAAGATTTGCACATTTCACTGCCTGTAAAATTTATCTCAAAAGGAAGGAGAAAAGAACCACAGGCAAATATTGAATTCTAATGATATGTGTGGTGAAGTGTTTAGGGATGACTAAAGTGTACTCCTATCTGCAACTGACTTGGAAATGTACCAAAAGATAAGAGGGAGTGACAGATGGATAGAAGGATTGAAAATTACAAAGTTATGTGATAGAGTAATGATCACAAAATATTAATTGTAGAATTAGATGGTGGATTTATGGATGTCCGCTGTAAATCCAACTTTTTTATATGTTTGAAAATTTTTGTAATAAGATGTTAAGAAAAAGGTGGAAGTGTGAATATGTTGCTTAGATGAAGAGATCTAAACACTAGGAGAAACAGCCCAGAGTTGAAAGTGGTTGACTCTAGAGGGTGGAAAGGGCCTGGTGCCTTTCCTGCAAAACCTCTTGACGTTATTTGATTTTTAAATTTTGTGTGTCTATCACTTTGGTTAAAAAGTAATTTACAAAGGAAAGGAAGGACATATTAACTGATAAGTATTTTTAAGATAAGTATTTACACAAAAGTATACAATTTCATAATTTGGGAGGGGCCATGAAAGACAAGAACAGAGTGCGTTGGCAGCGAGAGGGGAGGGTGCAGGGGAGGTAGACAGTCACAAAGGCCCAGGGCAGGAACCAAGAGAAGACCAGTGGGCCTCAGTGTGAGGAAGGCCGAGGTGGAGAGGGAAGCGGGGGAGAGAAGGGGGGAGGAGGGGAAGGGGAGGGGAGGAGGGAGAAAGAGAGCAAAGGGGAGAAGGAGAGGCAGAATGGGCTGCTCCCACATTTGTATGTCCCAGGTAGAGAGCCCCGGGGTGACCAGTGACCAGCTGGACCCAGGGCAGAAGAGGGCTCATAAGCTGCTTGTTTATTGTAGTTGCTATTCTTTTGTCTTCCACTAGTTTTACTCTGTTTTAAAAAAGTCCGTGCTTTGGAAACCCAGGGAAGGTTTTCAGGCCTTATCTGTGTATCCAAGTTACAAAGGTTGGAGAGGGGGCAACAAGACCTTGGTCATGGTACCTGGGGGAGGGGGATCCCAGAGGAAGGTCACTTTATCTGGTCCCAGCCTCCAGTCTGCACCACAGCCCTGAGGTCTCCTCTGCCTTTCATCTTGGAGGGCCTGTCATTTATTGTCAACAAGGGCGACTGCTGCCCCGCGCATCTCTGCCCACATAGTAAAGACTTGTTATCCAGAGCGTTAGGCAGAGAATCCAGGAAAGGGTGTCCCCCTGCTCTTGAGCAACATCGAGGTCCTCATCCCCAAGAGCACTTCACAGATTCCCTCTCTCACCTCAGATGAGAAAATGAGGGTGGGCACAGGGCATCCTAGTCAGAGAGAAAAAAAAATTAGGAAAGAGAAGTGTGAGGGACATGGGAGGAATTAAGCTGAGTCACGCTGGAAGAGCAGAATTTTCCCATCAGGAAACTGGAGGGGCCTGGGGCATTTGGGGCCCTCCTCGGGACAAGGAAAAGCTGGGACAAAGACAGGGAGGCTCTTTGCCCCCTGGGGAAAGGGCTCAGAGGTACCTGGGTGGGCTGCTGGGTTGCTGAGAGAGCTGCTGCAGGAGACCAGAGAACCGGAGGTGCTCAGGGTCTGACACCCGGGCCTGAGATACAGCCATGCACCTCTGGCTGGCAGGTGCCTACCCCTGGTGACAGTGAATGGCACCAGGCAGGGACGCCCGAGGCTCTGGCACAGAGCCTGCAGCTGCCACTGTGAGGTTTTTTATTCTAATGCCACTTGTCAAGCTGGCAGCCCTCAGGGCAGCTGGACTTGACAGGGAAGCAGCTGGGTGCCCTGGGTTTTGTTTCCCCAGAGCCTCTCCAGGTCCTCAGAGATGTCCAGCAAGAGCTCTGCACTGACTCCAGAAAGGGGAGGGCTGGAGGGGGAGGGTTGGTGGCTGCAGAGGGGAGAGGGACCCCAGGGCTCCACAAGAGGAAGAGGATTTCCTCTAAATCCCACCCACTCTCGAGTGGGACCCCAACAGCTAGAATGGATGGTACAACTGGATTTTCCCAGCGGGAAGGGAGCAGAGGATTCATTCTGGATCAATATTAGTTCAGCCCTGGGGAATCTGAGAGGGGACAATTGTTGCAGAGGGCAGAGCACAGGGCACTGGAGATAAAAACTTTGGTCCTCATCCGGGTCCTGTCACTGTCACTGTGTGACCTTGACCAAGTAACGGTACCTCTGTACATGTCAACTTCCTCCTCTGTGAATTGATGGTAAAGGGGATGGCTTAGGTGCACTCATTAATTTAGCATATATCCACTGAATACTTCTTAGGTACCAGATGCCCTCTTATATGATGCAAAGATAATAAATACATCCCTGACTTCAGATATTGATAGATTGGTGTTCTTGTAGGGAGGGTGGGACATTCCTCAGATTCCATGATCTAGGGCTTTAATGACAGGTATCTAGGGGATCCCAGGTCAGGGCATCCCTCACGGAACATGAGCCCAGAGTGGACGCTATGATCTCCACCCCAGTGGACACCAGGGCCCTAACCTGGACCTGAGGTCTGCAAGATTCCTGAAAATTACTTTCGAAACTAGTCAAGACTCATCATCGGGGGCATTAGGCACAGAATCCTAACCGGCAGGGTATGTGGGGGAAATCTCTTTCTGCCTTTTTCCACAGGAGGCTGGGAGACTTGACAGCCTGAAAAAGCACTGGCCTTGGAGTCAGGAGACCCGTTTCTAGTTCCCAGGAGCAGTGTGACTGCAGGCCAGAAGGGTTCTTCCTGTCTCTGAGTGTCCATTCTTCCATTGGTAAAATGAGCCCCGTTCATCTTAGGAATTCATTGCTAAATGCAGAGCACACCTCCTTACCCTTTCTGGGAAGTAATCCTGCCCCCGAGTCTGCCTGGCTCCTAAGGATGGAGCCAGGCAGCAGTCACCAGCAGGTGGGACCCTCAGGAATGCCTGATGGGTACAAATGTATGCTTACTCATCACCCACCCAGCCATCGACAGCATCCCTGAGACGCGTGGGGACGTTTCCCGTAATTGTGTTATGGATGGTTCTCTCAGCATTGTGTCTGGCCATAAAATATACTCACTTAATAGTCTCCAAGGAACTGCCAGGCCTTCCGGGCTGTAACTCTGAGCCCCCAGCCCCTCCTGCCTGGCCTGACACTTTGTTTGGTGAATCTGATTTGACTTTGATCTTAAATCTGCTCTAACTGCCTCAGAGCAGTAGCCACAGGGAAGGGGTGGGTATGGAGGAGAGGAGGATGGTTGCTAAGAATTATGACTCAGGCCCATTAGGAAGGGATGACCGCTCAGCACAGCCCCTTCTAAATCACGTCTGAGAAGACTGTCACCGAATCCAGAGCAGTGCTGCAGTTGGCAGGCAGGGAAAGTGGTCGGGAGGTTGGAAGGGTGGGGACTCGCTCAGCCTGGCCTGGCTCCCCTCTGCACTCAGCGCCCCCCACATTCTTCTTAGGCCTTCCAGTGACTGCTGTGTCTACACACTCTCTTTCTCAGCCTTGTCCAAGAATTTTTTTCTTCTTTTGTAGGATTCCAAGAAGTTGGTACCAAAGGTTGTATGTTGTAGGGGATGGGAGCCCGGACGGGTGTGAAAAGGACAAGGTCTCCAGGCCCTCTGTGAGAGGGTAAGAGTCACTGGGTGCTCCTGTGTGATCTCACCTCCTTTTCTCTGAGGAAAGAGCCACTGAGAAGGATGGTGTGGTGGAGACACTGCCGGCTCCTCTCTTCGATTGGGCCCTCCCAGCTGTTGGCTAGAGCTGGGGCCCTGGTTACCGCCCTACTCCAGGAGCTCTTATTCATCCTCTGCAATCCTCCTATAACAGCCTCTCCTCTAGGAGACCCTTCCCAGTCCTCCTGGGGAAAACTGGTCCCTCCCTCGTCTCTTTTCTTTAACGTTTGGGTCCAAAGACCCTTTGGTGCAGTGGCCAAGTGAACTCTGAAGTCATCCTGCCTAGATTTGAATCTAGATTCCACCACTTCCTGTGTGACCTTGGACGGTGACCTCACCTCCCTGTGCCTTTGTATCCTTCACTCTAAAGGGCAGGATAGTGAGAGCGCGTGTCTTGTAGGATCATTGTGAGAATTATCCACAGACAGCTCTCGGACCAGAGCCTGGTACACAGTAGGAGCTTAATAAATGTTAGCTGCTGCTCTTGTTGTTTGTTAGTATTTCCTGGGATGGGTGGGTGGGTGGGAGCGGAGGGACCCAGGAAGTATGCTGAATGTTTACTTTCCACTAGACCGTGTCTTTCCATGTGTTGTTCAAGGCGTGGGAAGGAAGGAAGGAAGGAAGGGACGAAGGGAAGAAGGGAGGGAGGAAGGAAAGGAGGGAGGGAGGGAGGGAAGGAAGGAAGGAAGGGACAAAGGGAAGAAGGGAGGGAGGGAGGGAAGGAAGGAAGGGACGAAGGGAAGAAGGGAGGGAGGAAGGAAAGGAGGGAGGGAGGGAGGGAGGGAAGGGAGGGGAGGGGAGGGGAGGGAGATCTTTGAGCATGGGACTATGGGGGATGCAAAGACCCCAAAGCATGGTTGTTGCTGCATAGTGCTTCCATTCTGGTTGGGCTGCCAGGGCAGCCATCACAGGGAGAATGTCCCAGAAACTTAGAAACTGGATCCCAGGCCCACCAGCACCAGGAGGGAGTAACAGGAGGTTAGGGAGGGCCTAAACACCCCCAGACATTACTGTAGGGAGCACATAACAGCACCAAAGGGCTGTTATGCAAAGGAATATGTAGCTCCACAATTCACTGAATTTACCCTAAATTAAGCCTCCTAAGCTTTGACTCATACTTAAGATTCCTGGATGGCTTTGGTCCCTGAGTATTAACTAATCTTTTAGTGTTAGTGCCTAGAGATTTAAAAGTCACAAAGACATGATTTTTTTTTTTCTTAGAGCTGGAAGGACCTTAGGAACCAACTAATTTACACCATTACCTTATAGAAGGGAAAACTGAGGTTTGGAGAGTTGAAATGGCTTCCCTAAGTCCACTGAGCTTCTGTGCAAATGTGTCTCTGTATTTCTTGGCATTGAATCCCTAGCGCCACATTGGTAGGGGGGTTGTGGGAATCATTCTTCCAGTTTTGGGAAATTGAAAGGAAGCGTTGAGACCCAGATTGGTGAAGTGGCTTACCCCAAACCACACCAGAGGTCAACAACAAAGCTAGCCAAAACAGGGGTTCTGACCCCCAGACCAGACCTTTCCCCGCCACCCAACCCCAACTGACCCCACTGTCAAAAAAAAAACCCTGATTATGCGCAGCTGAGGCCTCCCGGAGTGGAGGTGGGTGCGGTGCAGGCCAAGATGCTCCTACTCTCTTGGGATGGAGAGGGGTCTGAGGCCCCCCTCCCTGCCCCACCACCAAGCACCTGGCAGGGAACCTGGCCTTCCAAACCGCCCTTTGTCAGCTGCTCCTCTAAGCATAACACACCGCAGCCCGAGAAAGAGACTTGAGCCTTGAGTGCCAGGGAGGCTCCAAGCCTGTATCATGAGGATTTTCATAAACACAACTGTCTGTGTCTGGGCAGCCATGTGGAAACTTGCAATATAACCCACTGATGTCATGTGGCACGGGAAACAAGATTTCCAGAGGCAGCCATGCTGTTCTTTCCAACCTCAGTGTGGAGCAGAATCCCAGACAGGCTTCTGAAAGAAAGGGAAGGAAAAAAAACCCTGCAACAAATTGCAAAACAGAACACCGATTCCAAGGTCTCCAAGGGAGGGTAGGGAAGGGGCTTGGGGAGGGCTGGAGCTGCTGGGGAGGAACAGCTGGGATGGGGCTTCAGGGGCCGTGCAGGGTCACCCGCCAGGGCTCCTGAGGGTTTCCTGAGGATGGCGTGGGCAGCCTGAACAGGAGCTGGGCAGGGCCATTTGGTGTGAGCTGAGCTCTCCCTACTGCCCATCACCTCAAATCTCTGGACTTCAGAAATCACCGATCATTCCTTTTACCTCAGGCAGGATTGACTCCTCACCTTGGACAGACACTGGGTCTCCAGGTCCTTAAGATCTCCAGATATCTGCAATCCTTTCTACCACTGATTCCGGGATCACATATGAAGTTGAACTCAAATTCACCCTGCTGCACTTTAAGCACAGTCCTGGTTCTCTATCCACCAGGCAGGACTCCCACAGAAGAGGCAGTGAGGGTGGGAGTGGGGTGTTCTTACCTTCTCTGTTGGCGTTTCATAGAATGTTACCTCACTCCTCTCCTGTCTCCACTGGCTGGCAGACCTTGGCCGGGTCATTTAACTTCTCTGGGCTGCAGTTATCTCTTTTCTAAAATGGGGAAGCAGAGAGCATATGATATTTAAGTTTTCTTGTAGCTCAAGAATCCTATCATTTTATGACCATCTGCACAGAAGGAGCAGTAGGGTAGTACAGATTACCTAAAAGATATTTTCTGGCTTTATTAACACTGACTGGGATTTTTTTCCAATTATAAAAGTAATCATTCCAATTGCAAGAAAACTTGAAAACCAAGAGTAAGCATTTAAAAAAAAAAAAACCTGTTTCCCAAGCTTTTTGGAATGTGTTATTTTCATCTTTAGTCTTTGCATCTTCTCATATTTTTTAATAAAAATATTATACTGTAAACATGCTCTACAGTCTGCACTTTAATCACTTTGGAATGTATTCTAAACATTTCCTTATTTCGATATTCTTCTACAACATGGCATTTTCTTATATTTGTAGTTTTTCTTATGATTTTTAATATTCAGGCAAATTGCAGACAAAGAAACACTAAGGGTCACTAATCACATGAAAACAATTTCGCCTCAACAATAGTCAAAGAAAAGGAACGAGATGTTATTTTTACACATCAGATTAGCATAGGTTTAAAAAAAAAAACCTGGCAAAATCTACTTTGTCAACTGGAGGAAGTAATGGACAATATTTTACATGGCTGGAAGGGTGAGAATCTATCTGGAAGACAGTTTTATGTATCAAAATATAAAATATGTGTGATTATTTACTTAGTAATCCTATTTCTAGGAATTTACCCTATGAGAGCAATCACCTAAGTGTGAAAAGATAGAAGCAAAACAATGTTTGTTCAGTCAATAGGGGAATGGTTCAGATGAGTGTGAAACACACAAAACAGCAAAATAGTATGCAGTCATTAAAAATGATAACGCAGCTTTAAATTTATTGACTTGGAAGGATGGCTGACATTTTGTGAAGTGAGAAGAAATCACAGAACAGCATGCAAAGTCTGAGCCCGTTTATGTCAAGTTACGTGCAGAAACCTGCATGTGTGTCTTAGATAACTAAATGCCTAAAGCATTGCTGGCTTCAGATAGAAGGGGCTTAAAGGTTGAAGTCTCGGAACAGAGGGGCGGGGAGAGGATCGGGGCCCACTTTGAAGCTGCATTTGCTAACCAACCATCAAGTTTTTGTGGTTTTTTGTTTTGTTTTGTTTTTCTTAGAATATATGTTCATTGGGGATGGCAGGGAGGGCAGTGGCCATCTGCTGACAGGTGTTGACCAAAATATTAATAGTTATTATCTCTTGGAGGCGGGATTTGGAATGTTTTAATTTCTTCTTTGAACTTTTACTATTATTCAAACATTTTACAGAAAAATGATTTGTAACATGTTCTGTTAGGGATGGCTCACAAATACTGGTTTATTTTTTTATTTTACAATATCCCAATAGCCTGGATTTCCATGTCTTGCCTATCAAAGTCTGCAATCTGATTAACTTTCTTCACCTTCCTCGGAGAACTTCAGTCGTCTCTTGCCAAGTTTGGGGTATCTCGGTAGGTGCAAGCCCATGGGAACTCCGTAACTCAGATTCTACCCCCATCACACCCCAAGCCCGCTGCCCCACCACCATCAGAAGGATGCTGTTCAAACGTCTTCTGTCCAGGCTGACCAGGGCCCTCTCAACTTCCTCTACCACCCTTTCTTCAGATTTGCACCTTGGCTTCTGATTCCACTACTGAGCTCTCATCAGACATGGAAATCCCCGCCATCAGCTCTACTCCTCACCTGAGCCCTGTGCTGCTAACACGCAGCCTGGTATCTGACCTTGCTCCTTCTTTCATCTTTGACTTTGCTGCTTCCTGGCAGGTTCAAGGCACCCCACCATGCTAGGTGTGACAATGCCCCATCCTACCTGATTCACAGTTCCAAAAGCACCCACTGTGTGCTCGTTATGTGCTCAGCCCCTGGCTCAGTCTTGTGAACACAGAAACCATGAGCGTAGGTCCCTGCTCTTGAGGGGAGCTCAGTGTATTGGAGGTGACTGAGGGACAACTACGATGATGGTAGCTGACGCTGAAGGTTTATTACCGCCGGGCACTGCCCTACAGCCTTTGTTTGTATCATCTCATGTAACCCTAACAATAACCCTATGAAGTAAGCACTTTTATGTACCCATTTTAAAGAGGAGGAAACTGAGGCATAGAGGTAGCTTCCTCAAGGTCACAGAGAGCTGAGCAGTACATCAGGGATTTGAACCCATTAATCCAGCTCCAGAGACATCAGTCTTAAACATCATGCTCTATGGGAAAAAAAAAAAAAAAAGAAAGGAAGCCAGCTGCTGAGTCTTGTGATAGCCATTTATAAAAAGGGCTGCAGCACTATGGAAAAAAGTATGAAGTTTCCTCAGTAAACTAAAAATAGAATTGCCATATGTCCAGCAATTCCACTCCTGGGCATCTACAAAACTATAATTCAAAAAGACATGGACAAAACTATACATGGACAAAACTATAATTCAGAAAGACACACACACCCCTATGTTCATAGCAGCACTATTCACAATAGCCAAAACGTGGAAACAACCTAAATGTCCATGGATAGACAAATGGCTAAAGAAAATGTGGTACATATGTACAATGGAATACTACTCAGCCATAAAAAAGAGTGAAATAATGCCATTTGCAGCAACATGGATACAACTAGAGATTATCACACTAAGTGAAGTAAGTCAGAAAGAGAAAGACAAATACCATATGACATCACTTATATGTGGAATCTAAAATATGGCACAAATGAACCTATCTACGAAACAGAAACAGACTCAGACATAGAGATTTGTGGTTACCAAGGGGGAGGGAGGGAGGTAGAGGGACGAACTGGGAATTTGGGGTTGGGAGATGCAAGCTATCACATTTAGAATGGATAAACAGCAAGGTCCTACTGTAGCACAGGGAACAATATCTCATCTCCTGGGATAAACCATAATGGAAAAGAACATTTTAAAAAGAACATCTCTATGTGTATAACTGAGTCACTTGGCTGTACAGCAGAGATGGGCACAACATTGCACATCAACTATACTTCAATTAAAAAAAATAAAGTATATGGGAGACCTAAAAAAAATAAAAACTAAAAAGGACTGCGGGAGTTCGGTGAAAACAAGTCATGGATTCTTCTGCTCTCAGACTCTTGGCTGGCATGAGACCCAGACATGTAACCAGCTTCCTCTTAGCTGCTCACCTAACCAAGCTTCTGCTTTTATCTCTGCCCTGGTGTGACATCTCGTCTGTTACTTATGCTCGGTATCCATTCTGAGTGAGCAACGTCTGCTGGCTGGCCTCCAGCTCTGCGTCCACCTGAACCGGGCTGGTTGGCCCAGACCCTGCCCCACGTCATCTCAGACCCAGCGGGCCAAGTGTCCCATCCCCACCCCAGTGCACAGAGACACAGCTGGCCCCGGAGCTCTCCCACCTGGGTCTCAGTTTCTTCCCAATGCTCCATGAGCCCTCCAGTTGGAGAGGAGTTGATGAACATTCTTCCGTGACCATTCCGCTTCTGTAAGTAGACTACGTTTTCTGTAAGGAAAGTCTTCCAGAAAAGTTTTGTTTAAACTAAATATTTGTAGATCCATTTAGAATATAGTGGAATAATCTGGTACAAATGCAAAAATCAGACCTGACAGCACTGACTAGCATGGAGTATATACCAGGTGCCAGGTACTTTGCTTGTAATGCCCATGTAATTCTTAGAACGCCCCAGCAAGGCAGGCACCATTTTCATTATACCCATATGAAGAAACCAGGCCCCGAGAAGTTAGCTGACTTGCCCAAGGTCACACAGCTAATAAGTGGCAGAACTGACTCTTGGCCGCCACTCAGTCTAAACCATCACTCTGAGAATTCTTAGGCAAACAGTCTCTTGGGGATGCAAGTTTTCTAAGTTTCAATTCATGTTTTGTCAGAAGAGGACAGACCTTACTTTCTTGATTCAATCTTCAGCCACCAGGCTGGGGTGAAAGGAAACATGGGTCTTGCTGGATAGATCTGGGGCAGGCGTAATAGAAGTTTCTCCCCAGAATCCCCCAGAAAGGGAAGCTCCGGAGCTACCCCATCTCCAACCCATCGTGTTTGTGCACACACACGCACACACACATGCACACATGTAAATACACACGGATGCAGCTTCCCAGTCCAGCCTATGACTGTGCCCTTTGACCAGGCAGCTGCCTGGGCACACAGGACAGAGGCACTAGGAGCCAGGGCAATCAAGAGCAAGAAAGCCGAATGAAAGCAGCGAATACTGTATCTACGATGCGCAGCTTTAGTTGTAATAAACACGGCAGCTGAATACTCCCGTGGGGATTTCCTAATGGAGGAGATGCGTACATTCCAGAGCAACCCCAGGGGCTTTACGTGCAGCTCTGACTAAACTCCCTATAAAATCAATCCCGCCTTTTCACCAGTTGTGACAGGGTGTTCTAATATTAGTCCACTCTCCTTGTCTCTCAGCTTCCCCAGCAAAGGCTTTAATGATCTTTAACCAGGCATAATCAACACTACACACACAAGCAGAGAGTGCCCAGACCCAAGCGGCCCCTGCCCCTCGCAACAATCCGCTGGAATTTTCGAGGGGGACAAAGGCGAACCCCTCAGCCCACATGAGCTACCTCCTCTCTCCCTGCAGGATGGGCTGTGCAGGAGGGCAGCCTCCCATGAGGGCAGGGGCGGTGGGTCAGCGGGCTCAGGCTGGCTCGGTGAGTGGGGTGCAGGGCCGGCCCCTAGGGACCTCCTCCGCAGGCTGGGTATGGTCTGGACAATGGCCTCCGGGATGCTGACCATTCCGGGCAGCGCTGCTTCTGCAGCTCTGCCTCTTACGCTGTCATCAAGGGCATCCCCTCTGCGCTTCTGACAGCTGCCTTCTCTCTAAAGAAAAGCCGGGCCTGGGTGGAGGATCCTAGTGGCCCGGGGAAGAGCAGAGGAGCCTGCAGTTTGGCCTCTGTGCCTGGTCCCCCCAACGCCCCCAGACCCTGGAGAAGGTGGGCCTGGGACCAGAGAGAGTGGCAGGGAATAAAGGCAGGTGGTGGAGGAGATGGGCAGACACGTAGCGGCAGGGCCCAAGGCCCGGGACCTGGTGTGAGGAAATACATGTGTGGACCAGGAGGGTCTACCCCCCAAAAGCCTTAGTCCTTCTACTTCTAAATCCGTCTCTGAGCCTTCAAGGCTGTGCAGTGTTTATCGGAGCCAAGCAGGGCCCCCGCACTGGCTCTGGGGCAGCTCTGAGTACTTCTGGCTCGTACAGGAGCCTGTCTGGGAAGCAGCTCTGTAAGCTGCCTGGCAGCTTTGCCCGAACCTCCCAGCAAATTCCCTCAGGTGACAGCGAACCAGAGCCTGGATTTTGGCCTCTGACTTCAGAAAACAAACTGGCCTGAGCTGTTTAATGCAGCCTCCCTGCTGCTCTGGACCACAAGGGGCGGTTCCGCAGGGCCCAGAGGCCTGCCGGGTGGTGTCCGGCTTTCCCGCAGCCCTGAGGGCCCTCCAGAGCTGCGCGAAGTTCTGGGGAACAGAGGGGTGCCTTCACTGTTTCAATAGAACTTCATTTAAGTTTTTCACGTTCCCAACAAATATTTTGTACTTCACTTGAGAAAAATAGGAACCATATTAAAAAGTAGAAGGGGAGGCCATGACCTACAGCAAGCACTGTTAACATCTGAATGCATTACCTTCCAACATTTTTATTTTCTTAAAAGTGTTGAATTCGAGTTTGCCCTTGGACTTGTACCAGAGACCTGCAAGGGTGCTTTTGCCTGAGAAAGATGCCCCCTGTGTCGGGGAGGGAGGGATTTTAGCTCATGATTTATTGGGAGACCAGGGCCCTTTCCTTAACTCTGTGCCTCCATGTTCCCAATTATTATAAAAGGAGATAATAATAGTACTGCCCTCGAAAACTGGTCATAAGGATGAAATGTTTTGGTATATGCAAAGTCCTTAGAATAGTGTCTGGCATAAACATGAAATACGTGTGGGGCGGCACCACCAATAGGTTTATTATTATCATCATCATCATCATCATCATGACTATTTGCACTATCTTCCCTGTGAGGAGTGGGGAGTAGGGACCAGCCCCCCTTTCCCCAGCAGCTATGCCTTCCATGGGGGAAGTCTAAGCCCTCAGCTGTGTAAAAGGTAGGCAGGTAGCCCGAGAGAGAGGAAGTCACTCTAGGAGGACAGAAAACAAAATATCACCTGTCCAGTAATCTGCCTTTGCTGGGGTGAAAGGGTAGGGGCGTGGCTACCACCCCTCGCGTGAACTCTTCTCTCCTATGTAGCTCTGTGCTGGCACCTAAGAGGCAAGTGGCTGCTCCTTTCCTACCCTTGCCCCCATGCAGGTCATTAATCCGGCATCTCACTCCTCTCCATTGAGCCCAGCCCAGGATATGGACTATTTCTAACCCCACAGTCCAGTGGGCTTCTCTCATACACCAGGGCTGGCTTTCCAAAGGATGCCTACTTGCCGACTTCCTATAGCCCTGAAAGCTTTCTGACTTAGGCCATGAGAATATCAGAACATCCCTGGAAAGAACCCTAGAGGTCCTCAAATAATAGCTCATGACAATAACAGCTCGGATTTGTTCAGCACTTACTATGTGTCAAGCCCTTTGCTAATTGACACATGTATTATCTCATTTAATCCTCACAACAAGACACGAGACAGGAACCATCCCTATCTCCATTTTACAGTTGAAAACTTAGCTTGGAGAGCTTGAGTCGTCTGCCCAGGATTGATGCCTGGCTACATACGCTACCAAGGGGACTTGAATTTACCTATGGAAAGGCTGCCCTTCGTTCTGGGGAAACATTACTGTGGACCTTTAAGTTTCCTACAGCTATTCTAAGGGGAAGCCTGATGCCATCGTTAACTTGAATGCTGATGAATGAAGTGTTGGTTTTGATCATGTAAGCTGGGTGTATCTCTTATCTGTGACATTAAAAAAAAAAAAAAAAAAAACCCAGAAAGGGTAAATCACTTTCCATGGCCACGTGGCTAGAAAGTCAGAGCCTGAATCAGAGCCGGACTCCCCAATCTCATGTTCTTTCTAGTCTATCCTGCTCATCTTCTGTCCCTTCCAGAGGGTCCTTAGCCCAGGCCAGACACCGAGTCTCACACTCTTCTAGTATTCCCTGCACGGTACTCAGCACAGCCGGCACACACCGCAGGTACTCACTCAACCCCTGAGAGCAAATGGATGCGAACTTTCTACAGGAGAGTCAGAGCACACACTGAAATGTACACCCAGCCTTCTCTCCATAACTTGCCGTGGGTCATTCACTCATGAATGGAAACAAGCTTCTGAGAAGCTGTTGATACTGCGGGCCGGAGCCCAGCCTGGCAACCTAACTCTGAAAAGCTGAGTCTCCCCGGACCCTGTTCTTTTTATACCTTCTCTGCCAAGCCCACCCACTCCTTTCCCCTCTTTCCTTCTCCTTCCTACCCCTAAGAACACAGCACGTTCCCAGCCCAAGTTAGTGTCCCTGGAGAAGCTAATATTGTCCAAAAGAATCTGAGAGAGGAGAGCTGATTGGATTTTATTACAGTGCTGATGCCTGATTTCCTCTGGGAGCTGCCTAATTTCTCTCATTCACAGGTTGGTGACTTCTTGCCTGCTGCCTGACAGTGGCTGTGTCTGCGACCACGGACTGGAGGCAGGCAACCTGGGCAGGCCTCCACCAGCAAAGCACTTCTGGCTGGTGGTAACTATGCATTTTTTATTGAGTAAGCGAGTTAATGGGCATGTAAAACACACACAACTTGTCAGCCCGTTAGCTGCTGCCATTGCCGTGCCTGCTCTTCTGCCTCCGGCTCAACTAAATTGCTCGTTGCCTTGCTCTCTTCCTCCCTCTCTCTCTCCTTGTTTTTTTTGTTTGTTTTTTTTTTCCCAAAGTCTCTCTCTCCCCAACCTGTACCTCCCTCCCTCCCCAAACAGCTAAAGGGTCCCAGTTTTGTTTATTTATTAAGTTTTTTAATTTTTTTTATTTTTTGCGGTACGCGGGCCTCTCACCATTGTGGCCTCTCCCGTTGCCGAGCACAGGCTCCGGACGCGCAGGCTCAGTGGCCATGGCTCACGGGCCCAGCCGCTCTGTGGCATGTGGGATCTTCCCGGACCGGGGCACGAACCCGTGTCCCCTGCATCGGCAGGCGGACTCTCAACCACTGCGCCACCAGGGAAGCCCCTGTTTATTTATTTTTTTATCATAAATAAATAAGTTTGAGAGAAGGCAGCCAGTCTGAGAGAAGACTTAGCCTTGAAGTCTCGCCTGCCTCTGCCCAGTTAATGCTTTGTCCTCGGTTCCTGCCCAGGAAGCTGGGTTCAAGGACAGAGGCAGCCCAGAGTGAGATTTCGCCCAAGGAAGAGGCACCTAGTTTAGAGCACTTGCCAGATGCGGGACACGGGTGCCTGCGTGGACACGCCTCCAGTTGTGCACATGTGCTCAACTGCCTGCATCGGCAGGCCCCCACCACCCCCTCACACCCCCAAAACCCCACTCTGCATGCATACACTCAGCCATCCACATCGGCATGTACAGACCCTAACAGCCTCAAAAAATCCACATCCCAAACGGGTACCCTTGAGTATTTACACTTGAAAGAGCCCACAGCTGAGTGCACATCCTACACCGTAGCCCCCTCTCTGTACCCCTTCCCGAGGGGCCTTCTCAAGCCTGGATGCACACGTCTCTCACAGGCACACACCCACACACTCACACTCAACGACACAGGTCTTTAGGCACACCCCCAAGTCCACAGGTGCATTCACTGCCTTCAGACACCCCATCCAAAGGCCATATTCAAGTATATCCCCACATAGATGCACCTTCAGAACTGATGTGAACAACCACACTTTTGTAAGTACCTCACAGCTGTTTCTGCACGCACCCCCCCCATTTATGTACACAGCCTGAAGCCTGCCTACACACTTCCAACGTGTGTGCACCTCTAATAGTCACATCTGCATGTGCACACACCAGATACACTCAGCCTCAACAACCCATGCCTTCAGTGTACACTCCTGCATAGACACAGGTTGTAGGCAGATCCTGTCTGCATGTGCACCCCACTCCCTACCCCTGGATATGTCCCCAAACCCTCACGTCTGTTGCATATGCATATAAACCAACACTCCCAACAGCCTATCTGCAAGGTGGCCTTTAATGTATATTTCAGGTATATTTGTACACACCTCATGGGCACACATACGCTATACCCCATTCTACATGCTCACAACCCATGCAATACACTCTTAACCCCATGTGTATGTATGTTTCAAGTAAACATCCCACAATGTTTTATTGTCTGTATGTTCACATCATATGAACTCATAGAAGACTCCTGTTCTGCCCATATTCATACTCC
The DNA here is from genome assembly GCF_963455315.2 of Globicephala melas. Taxonomy (NCBI): domain Eukaryota; kingdom Metazoa; phylum Chordata; class Mammalia; order Artiodactyla; family Delphinidae; genus Globicephala; species Globicephala melas. The sequence goes on from NC_083321.1 coordinate 91,909,682, forward strand.
AACTTCCTATCTGCATGCATGTCTCAGATGTACACCCCCAAATGCTCTATTATACCTATGCGTGTGTGTAAGCCCTGCAATGATTCCATACCTGCTTACAGAGACCCCAGTGCGTGGACATACACCCAAACCCACCATCTCCACATGCAAAGGCAGCGTGTACAATCCCCTCTGACACACCATGGTTCTATCAAATGCTCACCATCAATTCAGTTTAATTAAAACTAAACTAAATGATTGAGCCCATCTCAGACTCGGTGCTGAGTGCTGGAAACATGCAGATGGAAAAGAACAGCAGCGCTTACCCTCAGGAGCTTCCTGTCTAGGAAGAGAAACGAATAAGAAAGCAGCCAGTTAGTTCAGTCACAGAAGTACATGCACACACGAGCACGCACGCTCAGCAGCTCCAAATTTACAGGAACATTCGACCTGCACATCTCAGATGTACAAATGGGCACAGCTGAATTCACATTCCCATATATCCCCATTCTGTGCCTACATCCCCAACTTTAACCATGTGTGATCATTCATTTCCTTTAGTCATAGTGGCTTCACAGGTCACCATCAGTCTCCTCCTGGACGGTAACGCTGCTACCAGGTGAGAATATTCTCCCCTGAGCGCTTCATTGCTGGGACTGGGCCTCCTTTCTTGGATTGCTCACTGAGGACCTAGTCCAGCAGCAACAGGGCCGTGGGTACAGAGAAAGTCCCTTCAGCAGCCATCCTGCTTCATTCTCTGCTTCAAGGCCTCAGATGAGTCACCGACCTTGCAGTTAACCTTCTTCTCTTTGCCCTCTACAGAGGTTGCTGTCCCCACAAGGGGCCCAAGGGCACTTTCCTGCCTACTCTTCCTTGCTTGGGTGGCTGCCACTAGTAGTTCTCTGATAACGATTATTTTTAAAAACTAATCCAATTCCAGTCCAAATTCTTAGAATTTCAGTGAACTGAATTCCTAGAACTCGGCCTTGCAAGCCAAATCCATCCCACCGTCTGTTTTTGTAAATAAGGTGTTATCGGAATGGTCACACCATTTGTTTAAGTATCGTCTATGGCTGCTTTGGGGCTGTAATGACAAGAGTTCAGCAGTTACAACTAAGACCATCACTAGTAAAATATGTAGTATCTGGCCCTTTATAGAAAAAGTTTGCCAACCTGATGTCAAGCGTGGCGGTGGTGGTCCTACTCTGGTCGTCCCTGGTCAAAACAGCACAATACATTCTAAGAGGTAAATAGAGAGACCACGGAGTGCAGAGGCAGAAGATGGTAAAGGAAAGGAATTCAAACCACATCTTCAATTCACCCCACAGATATTGATTGGTGCCTGCTATCTGCTGACACTCCGCTGGGCATGGGGTTACAGCAGGGAATGGAACGTGCTGCATGCCCTCCCGAAGTAACCAGTCTACTGGGAGACATTAAACTACAGCTTACACACAGACTCCATAGTGGAATTGTGATAAGGGAAAAATGGGAATCGTTGAAGCCAGGAAAAGAAACTTAGAAATACTTTGACAGGTGAACTCAAATATGTGAGGGATTGACAAGGTAGAGGGATTGAACAAGCTCTCTGGATACCTCAAGGTGGGACCTGGGACGAGGACAGCACAGTGAAAACAGGAAAACCTGTCTCAGTGGGACGAGGAGATTTTAACCCTCAGCACTGCTCTATAATGGGCTCTGCACACAGGAGGTTGCATGCCACATGAACATTAGGGATGGATAGAGGGGATTAATACTCGGGTTGGCCTACATGACCTCCAAGTGTGAGACTCACAATGGCTTCTCAATACGGCACCAAGGTAAGCTTTGCCAATGTTCCCTCCCCCCTTGCCAGCATCCTTTGCTCTCCGGTGGCAGGTGTAAGGGACAACCTCTCCTGATCTGACCCTTGGGTGGGCCATGAACAGTTCCATTTGCAGGGGGCTGTGAGGGTGTCCATCACTCCTCTGGTCATTATCAGTTCATACATTAAACCCTATAGGCCCTGAAAGTAAGTTTCCATACCAAATGGCTTCTAGGAAGACCCTCAGAACTTTCTCCTCCCCTTCTCACATTGGACCCCAACCTTCATTCAGTTGCTGTCTCCTCCCAAGTTCCAGACTTTTCCATCCCTCATTTTTTTTTTTTTTTTTTGCGGTACACGGGCCTCTCACTGTTGGGGCCTCTCCTGTTGTGGAGCACAGGCTCCGGCTGCGCAGGCTCAGCGGCCATGGCTCACGGGCCCAGCCGCTCCACGGCATGTAGGATCCACCCGGACCGGGGCACGAACCCGTGTCCCCTGCTTCGGCAGGCGGACTCTCAACCACTGCGCCACCAGGGAAGCCCTCCATCCCTCTTTTGAGGCTTCCAGCCCCTCTCCTCCCCAGCCCCTCAGGTGGGGTCCACAGCCTCATGCCCGATCCCATCTTGCAGAGTGCTCAAAGGAGGACATCAAAGTTCAGTCTCACCCTTAATCCAGGATTTTTTGTGCTTCTTGCTCTGGACACCAAGGACACAGATGAGGGCAAGAGAGAAGCGAAACTGGCAGCAAGAAGAAAGGCAGGATCAGGAGGAAAAAGGAAGGAAGCAAAATGCAAGAGAAAACACAAAGGCGAATGGGGAGAGCCTTAGGAACCTTGTGTTTAAGTGGCCGGATTTTTAAATGAAAAGTGTTTGGTGCAGAAGCCCACCTTTCAAAATCCCTGCTGGTGGTGAAGCATATAAAAACCTGAATAGCAAATATTTACTCAGAATTAACATGGAACAGATCCCATCAAGCAACCTTGGGGCTGTTTCTGGAGTCTTACCTTAACGTCTTGTGTGGCATGGGGGCCCAGGCATGTACTAGACCTGGCATAATATGCTAAACAAATCTAATGGTGTGCCTTATTTCCCCCCTCAGCAGAACTCTTAATTATGTACCTTGCAAGTGCACAGAGAAAATGGCTTAACCACAGCAGCTCTTTCTAGCTGGAGCGGCACTCTCCCCAGAAGCCTTTGCAAGGAGCTGGTGGGCTGGCCCGACAGGCCGCACCAGGGAGCTGGCAGGAGTCTGGGAAGTGCACAGGTGAGAGGCTGATGAGGATCTGAATCTTCAGCCGGGGAAGTGTCTGCTCCTTGACACCCCAATGGGAGAGGTGGGACATGAGTTGAAAGGTGAGCGGTAGGGGGGCCAGCCCAGTCTGTGGCCATATGGGCTGAGGCAGGCTCTTGGAAAGGCTTCTCTGCGAAGACCATTTTCCTGGTCCACCCACCCAGAGCCATGTGCTAAACGCCAACTGGTTGTTTAGTAGGGTGACTCACTACTTCCCCCTTAGTTTCTCCTAACAAATTGCAGGAACCCAGGTATCAGTTTCATTGGCACTTATCAGGGTCAATGGAAAAAACTGGGACCCAGAATGGGTTCCATGGAGGAAGAGTAACTAGGGAAGGCAGAGCAATGGAGAAAACTGGAAGGTGATATCAGGATGCTAGGTATAAGGGCAGAAACCCACTTTGAAGTAACCGTCTGGGGACTGTGTGGAAGAGAAACATTCTGCAGATGGGCAGAACACCGACACGAGCCGGACACTGGTCAGGGACAGAGCACCACTGAGACCACCTGTCCAGTGAACCCAGAGAGGTCCAGAGATGCTGGTTTGCATGTCTGTGTGTCTTGAGGATTCTGCCTAGGACATAAAGGTCTTTCTCTGTGATGCCTTTGGAACTGTTGTCTTGAGCTGCAGGATATCAAGCAGGCTAACTGCATGGGGGTTTAGTCCTGAGTTTCAGTCCCATTCTAACACTCACTAGCAACTCTTGTATGTAACCTCTCTGGGCATAGTTTCTCCATCTGGTTTATGTAAAAAACTGGCATGAAGACTTGAACTCATCAATAATATTATCTGAGTGGCCATGTTACCTATAATGGATTTCTCCTAAAGTTGAAGGAAGAGTATTGGTTGAAATTTGTGAAACAGCTTTACGACCTGGAAAGGGCAATAACCATATGTATTGAGCACGTACTATGTGCCAAGCACCGTCCACTCAGTCCTCACAGTAATCCTATGAGACAGGTCCTATTAGTATCCTGATCATTCAGAGGAGGACATTAAGGCAAAGAGAGATTACCATACATAAATTCCCAAAGTTCGCACAGCTAATAAGTGGGTGGAGCCAGGATTCAAACCTTGGCATTTTAGTTCTATCTGCTCTACAAGTGTGATCAGTGATTGTTGTGATATAAGACAGTTCTCCAGAACTGGCCGGGCTCAGCGGAAAACAGGAGGAAGCAGGTCCACGCACGTCCCGGCATCACAGGGAATTGAACACTAAGGCGAAGCTTTGGGCTCCTGTCATGTAAACAGTGAGACTAAGGGCGTAGGCTAAATTCAAAAGACAGAATGAGACTACAGTGTAGGGCCAGGGCGGGAGTATGGCCTGAAGAGGAGCAATACGGCAAGAACAAGCCTTGGAAGCAAAGCAATGCTACTCCACACACTCCCCGGATGGCACTCTGCAGTGCCTCCCCAAACATCTATTCCATTCCATTTGATGAGACACGTGGGGGATAAGATGACTGAAAGCCATGATCCCCGCCCTGTGTAGCATAGACTCTACCAAGGAAGGTTGATCTTACTCAAGTAATTGCAAGCATGATGAGTTTAAAGAAGAAAGAGGTTTGGATGTATATTAGCTCAGGTAATGCTAACTGCTAAAACAAATAGACCCCCAAACGTCTAATAGCTCAAACTCAAGAACTATATGCCTCACTCATGTGGCAGGACAAAATGAATGTTCCTGATTGGTGAGAGCAGCTCTTCTTTCATTTCTTTCAGAGACAGGCTACCGGCACCTCTGCCATCTCAACCTACATCCTCCTAGGCAGTCCTGGGGTCACCATTGCAGCTGGCCAAAGGGAAAAGGGCTAGAAGGAGTGTACAGGAAGGTTTTCATGGGCCAGGTGGAGAGGAGCACACATCACTCCCACTCATATTTTAGTGACGGCACCTCAGCCCCACGTCACACATAATGTCCAGGGAAGAGCAGGGTGCCCAGGAGGCCGTGGGCTTAGTGAAGAGCTAGCAGACTGCCACAGTGGGCCACACAGGATCTTTGCCCACCCCCTGCCCTCTGCTTGGAAAGCCTCCCCCAGGCCCAACTTCCCTTCTTTCTACTCAGCAAACTCTGTGGCTTTGTGAACAACGGCGTATAATATTCAACTGTAATGTTTTCTTCTCTTCTGGTACCTATAATCCCCCTCTGTTCCCAAAGGCCCTATAAAAACTGTCACTCATAACACGATGTGCACCAGTGGTGTCTTGGGAAGGGAAGAGGCCTTTGATCACGTGTGGGCAAATCTGGGCAGGCAGCAAAAAGCAGCAGAAAGCAAGATATCCGGAGGGGACTCCAGGATTGAGTCAAGGACAGGAATTCAGAACCACCGGTAACCAGCGGAGCACGGGGCCACCCCAAGAATCCTCAGACTACTGGGGAGAGTGACTCTCCAGAGGGGTGTAGTAGGGAGACTCAGATCATTTTATTTAGAAACTAAGAAAAAGGTGGGGGAGATATTCATTAAAATCTAGAGGAAACCTGGGGAAACTAATGAACATAACATAAAGTGTTTCACAAATGTTCTTAGATCAAAGACCAACAGACACTGGTTATTCCTGTGTACCAGGTACTCTGCTTCACAACAGCCAAGTTAGGTAGGGATTGTGCCCAACTGACAGATGAGAAAATCTAAGAGAAAGTCTCACCACATAAATAGGGGAGCTGGATTCAGACTTAGATATGTTCTTTTTATTTTATTTTATTGAAGTACAGTTGATTTACAATGTTGTGTTAATTTCTGCTGTACAGCAAAATTATTCCATTATACATATACATACACTCTTTTTCATATTCTTTTCCATTATGGTTTATCACAAGATACTGAATATAGTTCCCTGTGCTATACAGTAGGAACTTGTTGTTTATCCACCCTATATATTATGTTTGCATCTGCGAATCCCAAGCTCCCAATCCTTCCCTCCCCCAGCCCCTCTCCCTTGGCAACCACAAGTCTGTTCTCTATGTCAGACATGTTCTCAAGTGATGTATTCTACTGCCTCCTGCCTGAAGGGAAGAATAGATGAAGAGCAAGAGGACAGAGGTTAGTAGGAGCTTGAGGTGGAAGTGGGCAAGCAGGAGATGCAGTTGTAAAGAGGGAGCAAAACTTCCAAAGGCTGGACTTCCTGGAGAGATAGGGGCAGGCCAAGGAGGGTGAGAGGACCCCAGGCACCTGTGGGAGGGAAGCTGGTGATTTCTGCCAGCCTCCCCAAAGGAAGGAGGGAAAAACCTGCTCACCCAGTGGCTGCTCCTCTCTGCTGGGGCAGAAGGAAGGGAGCTCTTGGCAATGCTTGACTTGCTAAGCCTCAGGGGAGAAAAAACAGGGAGCTGGTGAGAGCAGCTCCCTGAGGTGCCTCGGGTGGGATGCAGTGCTTTCCAGCAGGGAGTAAAATCAGGAGGAAGCGAATCGAGGCCAGATGGAGTTAGTGTTCCAGAGAGTGCATGTGGTTTTAGAAATGAAGGAGAAACATGGATTGAGGCCAAATCCAGTCCTCAGGCTTCCACCAACCTGCAGCCTTTGGGAAATCACACAGACAGGATGTCGGGGCTGGAGGGTATCGTAGAGATCATCCTGTCTAGCTGCTCCTTCTACGATGGGGGGAAACTGAGACCTGGAGAGAGGAGGTGAGTGAAAGGGCTAGGACATATGTCAGCTCTCCCTCCATCGTCACCAATGCCACCGAGAAGTCATGTAGGCGGCAGGCACCGAAAGGGCCACCCTCCCACACCCTCCCTCTGCACTAACTCTGTGCAGCACCACTAGCTAGAAGGCGCTAAAGCCTTGGGGGGCTGCTGAGGTGCGAGTGCTTTGTGCAAACTTCCCTCCATCCCTCCCCCTGACTACTGGCTCGGTAGACGGTCCCCGTTCCAGGGCCTCCAAGTGCTTCAGTAACCATGTGACCTTAGCAAGATACTTCGCCTCTCTCTCTAACTCAATTTCTTCACCACTAACATGACACGGTAGGACAAGAAAATCTTTAAACCCCAGTGCTTTTCCTGCTAAGGTTTTCAACAATTTGCCAAACCTTCTCCCTGTGCCTTCAAGGGCTACGATGTCAGTGTAAAGGCTGAGATAGGAAGAAGTCAACCAAGATTGTCACAGGGGATGAGCAGAACCTCTCCTAACCTTGGGGGAGCCCATGGCACCAGAGGCCAATAAAACTTAGGTCTAAATATTTAAAAGGTACAAATTAAGATAACAAACTGTATGGTAAATTATGCTTGCCCACCTCCCTTGACAAGTACACCTTCATGATGACAAGGTCAAAAATATCAGTGGAAAACCATGGATTTCTTTTCATATGATTGAAAGTTGGCAAATATCAAAGATAGATGAATTTAATTATTATTGCACGTTTGAGTGCCGACAAGTGTTTGTATGACTAACAAAACAAAGATAAAATAATTCAAAAACTACTGAATATTTACTCCAAAATTAATTTTCTTGCCTTTATTTAAACAGAATCCCTAATTATGTTGTTATAATCAAGATGTTTACATAATTTGCCAACTTAGGCATCTCTTGAGTCATTGTCATTCTTAGATAGTTTTTTTTTATTAATTTCAATTTGGAGAAACTTCTCTGCTGAGGCAGGAGAAGTTGGAAATGACAATAGAATTCTTAAAGCCACACTTCCATGTACTCAGAAATGAGCATTGAATTTTACTTATTTTTCAAACATGATAACGTGGCCACATATGACAAATTATCGTTTTCATCACTGTTCTTATAGCAATACCTAGATCTACACAGTAAGGTAGAGAATCCGTACCACACCGCATGCATGTTATATCTAGACCTACATCTACACAAATTTAAGAGAAATGTGAGTTGTTTAATATCGCAAAATGTTTCTGAGTTTTTACGTGCAGCTACTGCAAATACCACACTAATGAGTAAATACCTCCACGAATGTGAATTTGAACACAAAGAATACAAGAAAATGGTTGCTCAGCACTCCGGATACTTGACGATGAAAGAATCTATCGCTCCGTGCTATCTGAGAGGAAGGATTTGACAAGTTAATTAATTGGTCTTATATTTAAGCACTTGCACTGCTTAAATGCATGTTTCCACCACCACCACCCCCAAAACACTGTCTCCTGATGTGGGCAACAGTACAACCCACCAAGCTTCGGGTCATTCTAACCCAGCTGCCTTCTGTTTCAAGAACAGAGGGCAAGAGACAGGGAGAAGCATTTCCCTGGGGCCTGAACCGTGATAGTCATGAGAGTGGATGCTTAGAGTTACAGCCAGGGCTGAGCCCTGGAACGCACTAACAGAGGCACCCATTTGTTCTTTAATAAATGAACTAGTGTGGGGATCGGAGGGCGAGTAATTGGGACCTTTAAAGCGCAGGGCCCAGGTAACGTTCTCCCTTTGCCCAGAGAAGTGTTGTTCCTGGAAACTGTGAGCTGGAAGGGTTGTGGCTAGCTGGCCACCTGATACTGCCCAGGGACCAGAACCTCTCAAATCATTTTCAGGTTCTTTCTGAGAGCGCATGATAGCCTCCCACGCTCCCCCCTCCCCTGTCCCATCACTTACCCAGTCATCTCACCAGAGCCCTCAGACTCCCCCTGCCATGTGCTCATACCCCTCTGTGATTTTGTTCTCGTGGTTACCTCTGCCTGGGATGTCTTTCCCCATTTTCTTTGTTTCACTGGTTTATTAAAGAGTTTATTAAACAGTTTATACTCAGTGGAGCATAAATACAACACTTTTTTTTTTTCTAGCCATAACTTTCATCTGTTCTCTGGAGTCTCTCATTAACAGATACTCTAACTTTCTGTTCATTTCCCTGGGTCCTTTGGTGCTAGGGACAGTGAGGGGGTTAGGAGAGAGGGCTGGAGCCATAGTTCATGATTGGCAGCCCGACCCCATAGGGAGGGCCCTGGTCTCTAACAATTCAGCCTGGTTCAATCTCCAGCTGGTGGCTCCGTCCATATGTAGGCACCATGGCTGTCTTAGATTCGTGTTGGCCTCACTGGCCAGCTAGGTGCCGAGGACCATGTCAGGAAGAGGGAGCCATGGTTACCTTAGGCCCCCACCAGTGGCCTATCCCCCAAGGACCCTCTCTGGGAGGGCTATCTCTTTATATAGCAGAGAGCCCCAGAGTACCTGCCTCTCCTCTAGACCTGGCTCTTTCACAACCATGCGATCTGGGTTTTCTTCAGTACCCTCCTAGAGATAGAGAGAATTACGATGGAGGGGAGACTCTTCCATTTTCTTCCCAGGCTCCCTCTGGCCTTCACCCAAGCTGTCTCAACAAGCTATCGTGTTCCTCACTTCCCATCGCCCCTACCCCGACCTCAGACATCTCCAGAAAAGAAGCAAGAAGAGAACACAAGTCAAGTTGTTCCAAGAATGCCCTCCATCCTCAACTCCATCCAAAGCACTAGGATGTCTCCTTCAGCCTGGGAGTGAGATCTCCACCCCTCTTCTTACTGGCCCTCCCAGCCTCCATGAACAATGCCCTGAGAGCTTCCCTCACATGGCTTGGGGGAGGGAGAGACGATGTCACAACAGCTTCCACTAAACCGGTGGTTTCCCCTCTCTCTTTATCCATAGCCTGGGATACTGGACACTGGGGTGTGGTGAGGGGGTATGACAGTACCAGATGTGCCTCTTCACAAGCCCTGAAGAAGCCCAGGTGTTGGTGTCCCTCTTTAGTGTGGTTTTCTTATCATTTCTTTGTACCCAGCCATTGATCCCATTGCCAAGTCGACCTCCCAATACTCTTGCCTGATGGAAGACCTTGAGGGCCAGATAGGTTTCACCCATCTGTGGAGTCGGCCTTAGCCCCACCCCACCACCAAGCAGCCAGCCTCTCCTCGGGCTCCCACAGTGCTTTGGATTAATTTTTGGCCCATTGTGTTGTCCTTAGCTGTTTGCAACCATGCTCCTTGGCCTAACTCTGCAGGCAAGGAATGGGCTTTGCATCTCTGTACCCCCAAGACCTACCACTAGGTCGGGCACCTCACAGGCCATGCTCAAAGCTTGTTGAAGGAAGGAATGAAATGAATGGACTTAAGAAATAATGAATAAGTCAGTTATTGAGTAAAGGAAGACAATCGTAAGTGAGTGAATGGCTGAAGGAGTGAATGAACAAACCCAGCGCTTTTCTTCCCCCTTCCTGCTCTCCAGCCTCCTGGGGGCTCCCAGGAAGCCCATGTGTAGAAGGCCCTTAGCTCAGCAGATTCCAGGGGAGCAGGCAGCCCAGCCCACGGTAATGGAACTGCTAGCTCAGGAGGCAACAGCCTCACCGTGTAAAATCACTGTCTCTTCTAGTCAAATTAACTAGGTAATACTCTGCATTAGTGTAAAATTCTCCATCAAACCATGAAGACTGGCATTTAAAACATTCAAGGCCGGAGAAGGGGAGGAGAGGGCAGAGAAAGCAAGAGAGAATCAGTGCTTTTTCCTGACGAGTAACGTTTGAAACATCTCCCAGCTTCTCCAAGCCAGGAGGAACCCCACCTGGGATTGCTCAAAGCCCATGCCCGATGCTCCTGGCTGGGCCTCTTCTCCCAGAGCTTCCAATCTCTTCACAGGATCTCTTTTCTTGGGGTCACTGCCCCTATATTGGGCCCTTCCTCTGGGGGTTCAGTTGGACGATGCTGAGGTTGTCAGAGGGAGGGACAAGATGGAAGCTCCCCAGTACAAGCATGCCATGTCATTTCTTGACGACCCCTACTCTACGAGGAAGCTGCCCCTGCACAGATTCTGGAGTATCCTTCGCACTTGGAACCCAAGGTCCAGCTACCATACTTATGAGTGGTGCCTAGGGGCCCCCCTAGCGGACCCATAATTGCACTGAACAAAGACCACTCCTGAGTCTGGCTGGATATTATGGAGAGCATCTGTTTCTGATAATAACACTTACTGGGCATCTCCCACAGCCAGATACTAGGTAGTGGAGGGGAAAGCTTTTGCAGGGGTCACAGGTCTAGTTTACAGGTCGTCTGTGAACCTAGGAGATGGGACTGCGTTTCTGACACCCTCAATGGCACCCAGTCAGTGCCTGGCAAATGCTACAACATTCATTCATTCAGAAATGAAAAATGAAGTAACAGAGCCAGTGATACAAGGTACCTCTACAAACACCCATCAAACTGGCAGCCACTCAGCCCAGCCCCTTAGGGCTCAGTCCTGGAGCCCCCCACAGGAGGGGGAGAAAAAGAAGCAGCTTCCCAGGGGATTGTTCCATGCTGAGGGAGCATACTGGCTGCTGTGCCCTGGGGAACCAGCTCCCTGCATAAATGCACAGATAGACGGATAGATCTTATTAAGCATACAACATTCAGGGGCCTCATTTGGAAAAGACGTTGATTCTAAACGGCTGTTTGCCATTGACAAGCCACAGCACCAAGGCAGACAGCTCTGGGTTATTCAGCTCACATCCCCCCACACCTCCATCTCCTGCGTGGGCACATGCATGCACCCCCGGGTCCCTCTGCTCTAGCCCTGTGCCCAAGCTGATACTGCATTCTGGGCGGCGGACTCGCTTGGAAGAGACCAGATGCCAGCACATCCCTCTCTGTCCCCTGGGGATCTCAGGCCCAGCTGCAGCAGCCAGGCAGCCTTGGGACCCTGCAGTCCCCACCAGCCTCCACCCCCAGAGCCCATCAGCACGACTCCCCATCTCTCTGTCCCCTTTCCCACCCCATCCTCCCTCCTCACTGCTTATGCCTTTGTAGGCAGGAGGCAAAGCCATGCGAATACATTAACATTTCCTTAATTCTATCTGCGCCTCCAAAACTCTGAGTCACAACTGGGTGGGTTTTTGTGCCTGGTGAACTGTCAGCCTCATTCAGAAATGCCACTTTCTACTTTGTTCCTGGATCAGCAAGGGAACAAGGAGTGGGGCTGAGATGGAGGGTGGCACACTGAACCCTGACTGGTCCTTGACTGATGACAAGATCAGGGCAGAGCAGTTTCTAAAAGGAGAAGCCATAGAGGGTTCTATGAAGAACCCTAAGAGCAATGCCCTGCCTTTTATTGAAATTTTTACGTTTTACAATGTGCATTCACCTTTTTTATTTTGTCATTAGCACACCCATTCTGCATATGTGAAAACTGAGGCACAACGATTTGAAATGCCTGCCCTGGATATCATACAGCTAATCACGGTAGAGTCAAGACTAATACTCATCTTTTGACTCCAAGTCCACGCGGTGCCACCCGGCCTTGCAGCTGCTGGCAAAACTCCAGCAAAGTCACTGTTTCCCCAGAGATGGAGAGTTAAGGTTTGACCTTGAAGCAGCAGTCACACATGGGAGATCTCAGACATGCTTTTTCTGCCAGAAGTGTTTTTGAAAGAAGTGGATCTAGATGTCTTAGGCAGAGCACACGTCCCGCAGTTACCCACATCATTCTCATCCCCGCCTGTGTTACACTGACAAGTTCATACACGCATGCTCCCTGCCTGGCTCTAGAATTTGCCCCTCACATAAGGTTTCTGCCACCTAAGGACAGCTCTGCATTTACACAGAGAAGGGGGCACCAATGGTGTGGGATCTCTAGGGTGTTAGCCAGCCCCCTCTGCTCGGAAATAGCTCGCTCTCTTTTAACACGTGTTAAACTCTGTGGGCAAGGCTCTGGGTGGATACCAAGATGAAAAAGTGTGGTCCTTTCCCTCCAGCCATGTAATCTGTCATAGGAAACAGACACAAGAATTACATCATAAGCCAGTGGTGTGGGTACAAAGATGCCATAGAACCATGGCAGCCTAGAGCCATGGTAGGGGAGGGGAAAGGACCGTAAAGGGGTGAGCGGTGCTGAAAGGGAAGGTGAGAGGAAACCAAAACAAAATATGACTTTCTCCCCTGCATCCCTGCTCCCAGCCACCCAGGACTTCCAACGGGCCCAGCACCCTGCTCCAGTCACTCCCCACCTAGAGATGCCTTGAGCTTCTGATATCAAGATGCCAGCGCAAAATGGTACACATGAAGTTACTTACAAAACAGAAATAGAGTCACAGATGTAGAAAAGAAAACCTATGTTTACCAGGGGGAAAGGCGGGGGAGGGATAAATTAGGAGTCTGGAATTGACATATACACACTACTATACATAAAATAGATAACTAATAAGGACCTACTGTATAGCACAGGGAACTCTACTCAACACTCTGTAATGACCTAAATGGCAAAAAAAAAAATCTAAAAAAAAAAAGGTGGATATATGTATGTGTATAACTGATTCACTTTGTTGTACACCTGAAACTAACACAACCTTGTAAGTCAACTATATTCCAAGTTAAAAAAAAAAAAAAAGATGCTAGCTCAAGCATTTGGCCATAGTGGTTGTGCTCAATTGAGTGCCTGTCCTCTCTTCCTCAGCATCAGGGAAACTCAGAGAGAAGTACCAGATTCTGCCATGAGTCGGTCCTGCTTGAGCGCAAAGAATGCTGGGACTTCAGCAGCAAAGTCTGCTGGGAAAGGGAGACCAGCTTGAGCCTAGGTGTGGCCAGGACAAGAGAAACACATGGGTCGGTTGGGTTCCCAGAAACTCAGGAGAGCAGGGAAAAGTCAGACCTATCCTGGGCCCCAACCCTGTATGTGGAATTGCCTACAGTGTGATATTTCTAAAGGAGAACGTCTCAACCCACAGATCTCTATCAGCTGAGAGAGATTTCAGAAGTAATGTATTCCAAATAATTAAAAAATTGGATTTTGCAAATAAATTGATTAAATCAGGGTGGATTGAAGCTTATCCATGAAATCATATTCATTCATTTATTCACTCATTTATTTCACAAATACTAGCCTTGATTATATAAGATAAGCCCTGCACCTCTCATTCTTAATTGTTGCACTAAGTGTATTCTCTGAATGGCAAAGGGAAAGGTAGAGACCACCCCGGGGATTCCGCGTAACTCAGGCGTTCCGCAGAAGTGTCTTGTATGCAACCAGCATCTGCATGTATGGTAATGAAACAAAGTTGAGAAACCAGTTCTAAAGGCTTAGCTGGGCACTTCCTGCACCAGCCTACATTGACCTGTGGCCATGGGCCTCTGGGACCTGTGACTGGGCCTGCAGCCCACAGGCTGGGTGCGCTGCATAACTAATGTCAACAAACTCATGCTTATTCAAAGCACACTCCCTCCACTGACGTCCAGGCGTTCAGAACTTCATCTTCAAAAACCTCACACGCACACACAACACCTCTTCACCATATCCTGTTCGAGAGCCCCAACACGGTTCCCAGTTCCCGTTCTTTGTCCCAAGGCAGACAATGCTCTCTTTCCTCCTTACACGTACTCTATCCTCTTCTCATCTTGAAAGGAGCTGATAAACTCATTTCCCCTGGTGTGCTACTGCCCAGCGAGAGTGCCTTAGCTGGAGTCCCATCTGGGGAAATGTCAGGCTGTCAGATACAGCACCACGGTACTTGGTAGCTTTCTAAAGCTGGAGAAAATTTAGGGATCCTTTAATCCCAACTGGTTTTACAGACTTGGGAGGCTGAAGCTCAGACAGGAAGATGAATTTTCCGAAGAACACACAAGTGGGTATTGATCACATCCAGTGCTGCTGCTCAACAAATCAGCCCCAAACTTAAGGACCTAAAAGCAACAGCCACTTATGTAGCTCACAATTCTGTGGACTAGAAATTTAGGTGGGCTCAGTCGGGATGGCTCACGTAATCTGGGACCACTTGCAGGTCAGCGAGGCATCTCTCTTTCTGGGTTTTGACTGTCAGCTGGATAATGGAGGCGAATGGGCCACGTGCCTCTCACCATCTCAACCAACGGGTCTGGGTGGCAGCAGCGTTCCAAGAGAGTGAACAGAGGCAGGCAAGCCTTCTAAGGACTAAGCTTGGGGCTGACACATGATCACTTCCGCCACATTCTATTGGCCCAAGCAAGTCACAGGACAGCCCAGGTTCAGGGAGGATGGAAATAGACTCCACCTCTTGATGAGGAGAGCTGCCATGTCACACTGCAAGAGTTGGGGACACAGGGAGGAGTGAAGGATGGTGACCACTTCTTGCAATCTTTAGCCAAGACTGGAACCCAAGTCTGCTGACTCCATGCTGAAGGTACAGCACCCTTTTCTGATCCCATCTGTCCAACTCTTCCCTACTGTCCATGCCAGTGTCCTCTTCTGCAATCCAGAAACATCCTCTGCGCTAGAAGGAAAAAAATATCCAGCATTGGACAGAAGGTCAAGCTCTTCTGTGTCGCTGGGGAGAAACAGTAGGAGCACAGTTTCTGTATGACTATACCAACATCCTCCCAACGCATCCGTCATTCCCAACTCCCACCCACTCCAGGACAGTGGCCAGAGTCCCCCTCCTTCTACCCTCAGCAAAGCCAGAGGGATCCCAGATCCCATTTTTTACAACTCTCCCACATCACTAAAAGCTCTTCACCGCTCCATCGTCCTGGAGGGGGAGATGGCAGCCAATTTTCCAACACTGAGCAAGCTAGCCCCTGGAGTCACTTTTGAAACACCACCAATATGTTGTGCCAGCTTCTTTTCTGGGGGAGAACAAAAGCTATTTTTCCTCTCTTTTCTTCCCCTGATGGAGAGAACCAAGACCCCTTTTGAATTCAACTTTCTCTTCTCTGGTATTAAAAAAAAAATTTAAAAACAAATCTGTCAAAATTCCCACCCTGCTTTCCTAGTTACATTTTTTAATTCAGCTGGCTCCTTGTGGGGGAGTCTTCTATTAATAGGTATACCAGGAGGCTTAGCAACTCAGGCAAAAGAGTACCTAGGAGAAGCCTGGAGAGGGCTGATGCCGGAACAGTGAGCAGGAGTCTAACCGGGCTTAATTAGGAAAACATGACTTCCTTATTAACGCCCCTGTTCGTGTGATGCTGCCACTAGAAAAAAAATGCCAGGAAGCTTATTTGTTTTGCAATTACGGATGAAATAAAAAATTACTTGGTCTAATTGAACCTCTTTTACTAAAAGAAGCGTGCAAAATAACCTCAGTTTCATTAGCAACTCAAAATGCACTATTCAGTGTGCTACATATGTTTAAGTGAAATGTGGAGGGTCAATTTGCTATGTAAATTTCTACAAATTTGGCTAAACTAAAATGATTAACCTAACGTGTATGCAAATTAACTTAATTGATAACGACTTTTCTCCAGGAACTTTAAAAGGGGGGGAAATATATTCCAATTCTAACAATTCTCCCAAGTGTTCTGTCACCCAATAGCAAAATGATATCTTGACAAATTAAAGAGAATATAATGAAATCAGATTAATTAATGCCAAGACCAATTAGCACATGCAAAGAAACAAATCTCACTAATAGACAAATCCAGCAATCATTTGAATGAGATCTTGAAAGCTTTCCCTATTTGTCAATTTGTGTGTGTGTGTGTGTGTGTGTGTGTGTGTGTGTGTCATTCCATCTCTGAAATGTTCCCTTTTGTTTAGGATATAGAATGTAAGCTGGAAGGGACCCCACACTCTGAAACCTCCACTTGAATTAAGAAACTGAGTCTCAAAGAGGTGAATTTATTTGTGCAAGGTGGCACAATTAGAACCCCTATCTTTCTTCTGTAGCACCCCATCTGCCGGCAACACACTCGGACATAGAAAACATTCCACTGCCCCTGCCTGGGAAGGCCCTGCTCAGCAGAAAAGCATTCGCACCCTCCTTTTTCCCAGGAGACTGTTGGTTTCCCAGGCTGAGAGGCAAGCAAAGCGTTCTAGAAGGCCCCTTCAGCTCTGGGACTACCTGATCCTATAGTCTACATTGGAATGTTTACCATATTAGAATACAGTCTACATTAGAATAGACCTATATATTTAAGAATTGAGGGGATTTTCATCTTGAGTCTCTTTTCCTTGACTCAGGCCACCTTTTTCACACCGAAAGCAATCATCGTAATAAGCTGCAAAGGCTAACCCCTGTCCCCGCTGGGCTTAACTTGAACCCCTGTGCAGTTAACAGTGAATTCTCCAGGCTGATCATTTGTCCGTGAAAGTTTCAGCCCATCTATCCCCTTCCCCACTTCCCCATAGCTAAGGACTCCAGGCTAACAGGCAGAGCTCCGGCTTGGATTTATGACTTTTATTTATTTTTTCTCGTTATTCCAGATGGTTGTTGCTGGAAGATTGAAGTATGAATTACTTCCAGTGGGATGCTCAGACAATGGCAGAGTGGAAGGAAAGGCAGCTCAGGATGTTGCTGGGGCACCAGGGAGCAGTCAACCCTCTATCAGGCAGCCAGAGGCGGCAGGAACACTGCAAATGGAGCCCACCAGGCTCATCCCGTGGACTCGGGCCTAAGGCTGCCTCCTTTGGTCAGCTCCCAACCTTCTTTTTTTTTTTTTTTTAAATTTATTTATTTAATTTATTTATTTTTGGCTGCGTTGGGTCTTCGTTGCTGTGCGCAGGCTTTCTCTAGTTGCGGCGAGCGGGGGCTACTCTTCATTGTGGTGCGCAGGTTCTCATTGCGGTGGCTTCTCTTGTTGCAGCGCACGGGCTTAGTTGCTCCGCGGCATGTGGGATCTTCCCGGACCAGGGCTTGAATCCGTGTCCCCTGCACTGGCAGGTGGATTCTTAACCACTGCGCCACCAGGGAAGCCCTAGCTCCCAACCTTTGGGTTCAGCTCTTGCCTGGACTGAGGCAGGACTATGGCATAGCAAGCCAAAAGTATAAGAGCAGGAGAACAGACACTGGCTGGGGAGTCAGTAGACCCATCACCAGGCCACTGAACTTGGCCAAGTCATTTCCCCTCTCTGGCTGTCAATTCTTCCTCTGAATGGGGATATGGATTAATAACCTCCTCTGGCTCTGACTCTGAGTCTCAGCCTTCGGGGTACAGTATTAGGCTCAAGAATGACATCAACCCCATAAAGTTGTTAAGAGGATTCATGACTCTATACATGAAGTGCTTAGAATAGTGCGTGGCACATAGCAAGTGATCGGTGAATGTTAACTTGTATTATTTTTAACCTGCCAAGTGGTCCTTCCCCACCGCTCGAACACTAGTGGAAAGGATCGCTACCACTCTGGTGAGCTGTTAAACGTTTAACAACCAGCAGAGGCTAGGGGTGGGGTTCAATTTTGTCAGGTTTGTCAATTGCCTCAGTGTAAATAATTCCACTGTGGTTGATTGCAAGCTATCAATATAGTGTAAAACAGCTCACAGAATTCCTGAAAATTTAACAGTTCATTTTTGCACGCCATTATGAGACAGCACCAGAGCACCATTGACATACAATACCTCCCATTCTCATTCTGTTTAAACAACGATCGGACTGTTGCCTATCTTGCATATGGAGAGACTGGATGACAATTAAATATAATGTCCTTGTGGCTATTCTCCCACTCAACAGTCTTGGGGGCCACCGTGAATTTCCTCCCCATCCACCCACTCCCACGTCCTCCCCTCAACCCTCCAAGCAGAGCGGTCTGTGTGTACTTTGGAAACATAAACGCACATTATCATTAATCTAAGTCAAGCATCATTGAGAAAGTACATCTGCTGAAAAGAAACATTTATTCATTTTTAAATTTTGAGGACGTGCGTATTAATCACTGTTGAGGATTATCCACTCCACACCCTCTTGCGTGAGTCACCTTGTCCCCATTCCCTCCGTCCTCTGCCTTTGACCTCAGCCTCAATTCTCATGGTCAGGGCCTCTCTTGTTGGGATGGTTTCACCTAGATCCCGAGCTTAACGTTCCTCCTGCTCCCAGGAAGTTGGTTATTTACCGACTGAAAATGGAGAATTAAAAGAAGGAAAATAAAACACCTTTCCCGGCGGGGGCCATAAAAGGCTCATGAAGTCATAAAGACAATTACTGGCAGGCCTATATGGAATACCCTCTGTGAGTCATCTGTCTTCTGCTGGCAATAAAGACACACAGCAAATTAATCGTGAGGGAGGCCCGCTCACTTACCCTGTAATTAGACGGAGCTGCAAGATGCTTCCTTTCAAACTTCATGTGGGAGGGTCTGTTCCCACTCCAGATGGCCCTGCCTCCCAGCCCAGCCAGGCCTGGGCTCCTTTGGCTACTGCGCACACGACCTGGGCCTGGAGCAACAAGAACAGGGACGAGGCAGCAGCCTCCCGTCCAGGGTGCCTCTCCTCGAGGTCCTCAGAGTCTACTGAGAGAGGTGGACAGAGTGTGAAGAGTCAGAGGGCTGACCATAAGCTTCTCAAAGTGGTAGGAATACCTTTCTTTCTCACATCTTCCACTCCTTGCTCTCATGCATTGTACGTTTCAGCCACATTAAAGAGGTTTTTTCGCAAGTTCATCATCTACCCTCTGGCCTCCATCCTTACACACGCTCTGTTCCCTCTCCTGGAATGTCCCTATCCCTAAAGGTCTCGGCTCACAGAGACCTAATGCAAATCACGTGTTCTCCACAAACCCTTCCCTGACCCATTTCTGGACGGATTAACGAGCTCTCCTCTCCCTGCACACCTTTGTGCAAAACTTTTACTTTGTACTCATCCCATCGATTATAAAAACTTGTTTCAAAATCGTTTTCCTCACCCCAGATTGTGATTCTGAAGCAAGGCAAAGACTGACTAATGTCTTGGAACCCCACTTGTCATCCCACCGCCAATCGCAGCTCTCACCCAAGAGCCGTGCTCTCACCCAAGCACGTGCACAATAAGTTAAGGGCGGGTGTATCTCCTCCACCAAGTCGAGATCACATCGCAGGGAGGATGGTTGGAGTTGCAGGCCTGGCCCCTGCATTTGGTGGAAGCAGCCCCCATCTCCCACCCCAGACTCTTTTTTTTTTGAAGTCCTTTCTCTCCATTCCGGACACCACTTTTTTGCAGTCAGCACCTCAATTCTGGCTCTGCATTGGGAAGAGGAAAGTGAGAAAAGGTCAGGGAGCATTCTTGCATCTCAGGACAATCACCTAAGATGCTCAGCTCCCCAGAGCAGGATCAGGCATGCAAATGAGTGCTAGCCCACGGGCCCTACGCCGAAAATAAATCTGCTGGAAGCAAGATGAATTATGGGTTAAAAATAAAATTAAAGGCGGTGCTGAAGCTGTGTTTTCCTAAGCCCAGTGCATGGGCAGCCAGAACCTTCTTCCTCAGGACACTGGTGAGTGAGCAAAGGGCAAAGACTCATGGGGAAGAGGAGAGAATCTGCAGGCCGGGGTCTGGAGTCTGAATCTGTGGGCTCTTTGGGGCAGGAGGAGAGGAGAGAAGGGCTGCAGAAGGTGCCAGATGCCCAGATGAGCATATCTGCCATGACAGGTACGGCCCTTTTAAAAGTGTTCTGCCAAATCTTGCCCCAAACTTCCTGTAGGACCAGCAAATCAGAAGGCCTTCCAGTCGTGTAACGAGTATTGATTTATCAAGTGTCCACCATGGGCCAGGCTTTGCCCCAAAGGCTACAGATACCAAGGTAAACAATATCGTCCCAGCCCTCATGGAGCTTAGAGTCCAGGCATGGGGCGCAGGAGGGGTGCGGTACGGCGGTACCCAGTAATTACCGACAACTGCCTAAAATGACTATTTGTTATAAGAGTGTATGATGGGGTCCTGTTCCAATCGAGAAGTCAGGGAAGGCCACCTTGAGGAAATAACATTTATACCAAGGCCAGAAGAGGTGAGTGGCAGCCAGTACAAAAGGCTCCGGGCCAGCAAGGACACCCAAAGGAACTAGTGTGGCTACACAGTGGGTGGGAAGGGAAAATGGTCATGGCTAAAACCCAGTGACTGTAGACCGTGCTGAGGATTTGGACTTTCCGAGGGGACTAGTGGGGACTGAAGTCCCTCCCACTCTCCACTCACCAGGCCTGCATCCTATCACAGGGTTGCGTTCCCCAGGGGAAGGCATCTTTTCCACAATTTCACACAGGCGTCGTCTGGGGCCAAGTCCGCAGCACTGAGCTGACCCAGAGGAGTGCTGTTTCAAACCCACACGCAGGCGCCTCTGGGCGATGGTGAGTGTGTTAGACTAAACATCTCTGAGACCCGTCCCATGCCAGCCTTCTAAGTCCTTAAAAGAAGGGAGCAATTGTGTCACAGGGGAGGGGTGAAGAAATGGACTCAAAGCCAAAAGAGCCTTCCTTATCTTTAATGTTCTGTCTGGACCACCAAGCAAACCCCCAGCGGAGGGGAGGGAGCGGATGGGGGCCCCCTGATCTGAGCAGGACGGCCGAGGCTGCTGCAGGAAGGGCCATCCTGGATGAACAGCCTCTGTGCGTTGGGACTTGCAGGCTCTGTGCTCTCGTTTTGGAGGAGAGCCCAGGGAGCAGAGTCCTCAGGGAGGAGGTATTGTTTGCACAAAGCATCTGTCGTTGCCTGAGGCCTGCAGCTCCCCTGGACAGAGTCCCCAGCTGGCTGGCGCTCAGATGCCCTGTGCTGGGAGGACCTAGGGCACTCTGTCAGATCCCATCCATCAGGGCACCGTGAGGGGCACCACAGGCACCAGTGGCCGAGGGCTCTGCCTCTAGCCCCCGTGCCTAGAGGGGAGAGGCGGCTTCTTCCCGGCCCGTGCTCCGTGGTCCTGCAGTGGCCACGCCCAGCCTCCTTCCCCATCCATGTCACACCCCTAGCAATGCATACCCGAGCTCAAACTTCCGACCCCTCCTTGGCAGGCTGAGCATATCAAAACCGCCCCCACCCCCAGATTTGGTTGCTGGCACTGCAGTAATAATAACTGTGTCCATCTATGGACTCTACCAACTGCAGACCTTGTCCCAGGGGGACAAACAAAGCAGGGGAGGCATCCATGAACAAACAGACACGGCCTCGCCAGTCCCACTGTTTAAAAACAATGCAACCTCCTACTGTATAACACAGGGAACTATATTCAATATCCTGTGATAAACCATTTGGAAAAGAATATGAAAAGAACATATATATATGTATAATGGGATCATTTTACTGTACAGCAGAAATTAACACAACATTGTAAATCAACTATAATTCAATAAAATAAATTTAAAAAAAATGTGACATTTGGTAATGATGTAACGTGTTGAGCCTCAGTTTCCTCATCTGTAAAAAGTGCAAGGGACTGTGGGGAGGAATAAATGAGACTAGCGTAGAAATAACATCTTATGGTGCCTGGTGCAAAGTAAATCCTCAATAAATGTTAACTATTACCATTATATTTATTGGGCATTCCCAGCTCTGTGCTATAGGATTTACAAACATGCCATTCGTCCTGCCCTGCAGCTGGAGCAGGTGTGTGGCATTATCCCATTTCACACAGGTGGAGACAAAAGTACAGTGAGTACGACTTAATCACAGGTCTATGTGACTCCAAACCACTGAGTTGCACTACCCATTATGTCTGGGACCCCAGGTGCTCCATCTGCTTTCTGGGGCAGCTATTTTTTCACTCAAGTTCCCCCAGCAGCTCCTGAGAGAGAGCCCCCAGGAGGGGAGAAAGAGAGACCGAGACACCTCGGACTTCCCAGTCAATACCAAGGCAAGAGCTGTGACTCCAAAATGTTTTGGGTCAACCTGGGATTCTCACCTTGTCTGCATCTAAACCAAGGGGGAGGCGAGGAGGGAGAATCTGAAGTGGAAAGAAACTGGGATTCAGAGCACAAAGCCTTGGCCCACCACTTATTAACCACGTGACCTTGAGCCACATATGAAATGTCTTTGATACTCACTTCCCCATCTGTAGAAAGGGCTAACATAATAACCATCTTCTCAGAGATGCTCTGAGGATGAAATTATCTGTGAAAGTGATCTTTCTCTACTATAGAGTGATATTCAATTATAAAGAATTGTCACTGAGGCACACTTGCTTCGAAGAAATAAGTTAAACTGTAACAGGACTTTGGTTTAATTTAACACATGAGTACTGAGCTATATCGAAGGCACATATTCAAATTCAAAGATGAGACTGAAGAAAGGAATACAATGTCTTATAGGGTTCTATGGGGCTCACAGACCAAGTTCAGAGTAGAGGCAGAATTTCCTGGAGGGATGTTTGCTCACTGAGCTTTCGAGAGGAGAATGAGAAGGACGTTGACGCTGAAGGAGACTGTTCCAGCAGAACACAGATTGGTCGAAGGCAGGGGTGGAGAAACCAGAAGCAGGCTGAGTCCAGGGTGGCTGGACCACAGTGTACCCACAGGAGGGCATAGGAGAGAGGCTATGAAGCTGACACGATTATTATCCCCATTTGACAGATGGAGAAACCGAGACACAGAGCAGTTACAGAAGTCACACAGCAAGTGAATGTGGTTGCAGTCAGCCAGGGGTTGGCTCCATGTTCTTAACTGTAATCTCAGCCTGGGGCTGTGGGAAGAAAGTGAACGAAGGGCCCTGCAGATGTCTGGGCACTTTGTGGGATGAGAAGATGAAGGAAAAGGAGTTGGGAGGGTGGGTTGCTGGGAAGCTCAGGTGAGTGAGCCCCCTAATAAGAACCGGCAATCGCAAGTCCGGCCAAATGTTTCTGAGGCCTTTTCTAGCTTGTGTGTCAAAAGCCCCTCCTGGTGCTTGCTAGGCAAGAGTCAGGAGGGCAGATGATATTGTGACTTTGATGGCCTGGCTAGCACACCAGCCCCCAGACGCCACAGCACCCCTGGGAGGTTCCCATGACCCTGGGCCACAATGTTGGGTGTCCAGATGCTCCCCTCATTCTTGACCCTTTAAGATGGTAGTCTTCATGGAATTCCTGGTCTGTCTTTGCTGTGCAGATTGGAACAGGTGTAGCCGCACAGCATCTCTGTGCACCTGACCCACCATGAGCCAGATTCCTTCTCCTAAGAGGACACAGGAACCTGGCCTTCTCATTTCCTGGGGGTGGGGGGTGGAACAGACAGAAGGGCATAACGGGGAGAACTTGGACTTTGGAGGCAGACCAACACAGACCCGATTCCTGGCTGTGCCCCTCACAAGCTATGTGACCTGGAGAAAAATCCCTCAATGTCTGTGGGCCCAGTTTCCTAGTCTATAAAATGGGAGCAAATAACATCTACCACACAGACCAGAGAAGTGCAAGGGTCCACACAAGGTTGATTAATGCCTATCCCAAAGGGCCCTCTGTAAATGCCAGACCTCTTTGCTAACCACTCTTCTGGAACAGTGTTTAGAGAACCCACACAGTGACATTTTCTCTTTGCCCAGAGCACCAGCCCAGATAAAGACAGGTAGCTCCAGGCCCTGCCCCCAAAGGCACAGACAAATGGAGAGACCTCTTGGCTACCTCAGAAGATAAATCCATCAGCAGCTCCTACCGAAGTCCTTTGATATGGATACGACCCAGGCCTGTGGGTCTCACTGCTTATGAAGATGGTGCTGAAAGATTTATAGAGGAGACCTGTGGGGGACATAGCAAGAGGAGGGCAAGCTGGAAAGCAAGAAAGTGCACGGGCCTAGGGACAGAGCATCTGAGAGACGTGATTACAGACCCGTCCATGTTGACTGAGATGTGAGTAGAGCTCCGGGCCGGCAGGCTGCTCCCAGAAAGGGGACAAAACAAACTGGAGATGTGCAATGTCCCATCCATGTGTTGGCTCATTTGATCCTCACGGTAGTTCCCTGTAGGCAGCTGAGGAAACTGAGGCCAGAGAGGTTAAGTACCTTGCCTGGTGCCACACAGCATCACAGATGTCCAAAAAGAAGTGGCATGTGGGTCGGGCCATGAAAGATGGGTAGGGTTTCTACAAACAGGAAGCTGTCCTGGGAGGGACCTGCCTTCTGAGCAGGGCCATCACACGGGCAGAGGGCATAAAGGAAGACAGGGAGGGTGACAACAAATCAGGTGTTGCTCAGGACAGGGGGCTTGCGGGAACACATGTCTGGTGGGGAACCTACACATACTAGGCAGTCTTGGGATCTAAGAAACTTGTTCAATGTCATACAGCTGGTGAGTGTTACAGAGAGAAGTTGAAATCATGTCTTTTGACTGTCTTACTAAGACAAGATTTGACTTACTCTATCTGCAGAAACAAGATATCAATCCAATGGAAAAGGCAAAAAAAGAACTAGAAATACCCAGTTCAGAGAAGAGAATACCGAGTGAGGCATGAGACGGTAAGAATTGTCACCAAACCTGGTGACCAAAGGCTCCAGTACTTCCTCCCCAGAGACAGGAAGTGGGGAGATGGTAGAAGTGGTCCAGGCCTGCCCTTCCCCTCACGCCCACTGGGTCAGGCCCAAACTCCACAGCCTGGCCTTCAGCATCTCCACACTCACCTGGCTCCACACTCACCCCACAGCCTAGTCTCCCCTGTTCCCCACCATGCTCTTGCTTCAGACAGGGTTCTCACAGTCCCCCAAATCTCTAAGCCCTTCCTCCAGCCACTTTCCTTCCCCGGCTAACCCATCCTCCTATTTCTTCATTCACAAAATGCAACCAATACAAACTACATCACAAGATTGTCTCAGGATTCCATGAAATGACTCATTCTCAGAGTCCATGGATATTTTTTGAGAATATCGGGCACCTGCTACGTGCCAAGCACTGAGCTAAGCACTGGGAACTGTAGGGAACGACGCCGAGTCCTTGCGCTGGGGGAGCCGGCCGTCTGGTGGCGAACAGACCGGTACATCGTCCACTTGAGAGCACTGACACTTCCAAAATTCAGTGGTGGGATTAAGGGAGGATTCCTGGAGAAAGTGACAGCAAAGCTGAGACTTGAAGAACCAACAAACCTCGGCAAAGGGCAAGGGTGTTCAAAGCAGAAGGAGTAGCACTTGCAAAGGTTTTCAGGCCATGAAGAACATGACATTTGGAGAAAGTATCTGCGGTTCAGTGTGGATGAAGTATGGAGTCACTGGGGCCAGGGGCTCGGGGGTGGCCAGAGATGAAGCCAAATGGCGAAGCAGGGGCTACATCCAAGAGGCTTGAAGACAGGCATCCTTAACCTTTGCAGGCACCATGGACCCCTTGGAAAGGCTGGTGACGCTTTTGGACCTCTTCCCAGAATAATGTCTTTAAATGCATAAAATAAAATATATGGGATTACATAGGAAATAAATTATATTGAAGTGCAGTTAAAGAAATATTTTTTAAAAACAATTTGTGATATAGTAATATATGAGTTTTTTATTAATGCAGTGAACAATCAGTCCTGGTGGCAGGTCTCATTACATAATTTTGAAATAGTGCTGGGAGAAAACAATATTTCAAGATTAAGTGTAATAACTATAATAGGATATAAAAGTATCTGTGATTTCCATTGATGACAAAGTCACGAGTGCTGCCAACATTGCTGTGGATTAGGTGCTACGGAGGGTGCCTACATTTGTAATTAAAGGAAATGCTAACTTCACTGAGAGTTTAGTGATATTAAAGACTTTTTTTTTCTCATCCATGTTTATCATCCCCGGCTTTGAAAACCTGTTAAGGAGTGTTTTCTTGATCCCCAACTCTTGAAAAGCCCTTCCCGTGGCCACAGCCTCCTCTCCAGTCCTCGTCTCCTACCACCTGATGACTAGATCCCTCCTTTTCAGCTAATCCGCCTCTTTGCTATCCCCTGAACACCCCAAGCATACAGCTGCCTCAGGTCCTTTGCACATGCTCGTCTTCTGCTTGGATTGCTGCTCCCAGAAATATGTACATGAATCCCCCTCTCCTTTCTTTTAGGACTCCATTCAAATGTCGCCTTATCAGAGAGGACTTCCCTGGCCACACTATGAAAATAGTAACACCCACCTGCCCCCAGTACCCATATCCCCCGTTCCCCACTTTATCTTTCTCAATCACACTTATACTACCTGACATTTGTAAGACTTTGCTACTTATCTTCTTCACCCCACTAGAATGGATGTGCATAATAGCACAGACTTTGTCTATTTTGCTCGCTGCTGTCTCCCCAGCACTTGGAGCAGTTCACACGAGGAACCTATGACCCCCGACCCGCTTCTGCTCATCTAAATCCTTCAAGGCCCACTAGCAGCATGAAGTCCCCACCACTACTCCAGCCTTCTCTGGATACCCACACTCAGGAAGACGAGGCTACTGAGGATGGAAAGCATGCCTTGCATTTCTGCATCTCCCCACCCTGCTTGGGTGTGGACCAGGCTTTTTAAAACGCGTGAACCAGCCGGCCTAGGCGGCTACTTGAATGAATGGAGCTGGCCAGAGGAGACTGTGGAATTCCATCTGTAGTAGGCTGAATGGTGGCCCCCAGAAAGATATATGTCCATGTCATAATCCCCAGTATCTATGCATGTTACTTTATTTGGAAAAAACATCTTTGCAGATGTCATAAGGTTAAGGATCCTGAGATACAGAGACCATCTTGAATTATCAGTGTGGGCCCTAAATGTCATCACAAGTGTCCTTCTAATCAAGAGGTAAAGGGAGGTGACACAGACACACAGAAGAGGAGGTGATGTGAGGAGGGAGGGAGAGATTGGAGTGATGCAGTCACAAGCCTAGGAATGCCAGGGCAGCCCCCAGAAGCTGGAAGAGACAAGGGGTGCGTTTTCCCCTCCAGCCCCTGGAGGAAGGGCAGCTTCACTGGATTTTGGGGTTTTGGACTCCAGAGCTGTGAGGGAATAAATGTCTGTTGTTTTAAGCCATTCAGTTAGTAGCAATTTGTTAGAGCAGTCACAGGAAACTAATGCACCCTCTATAGGCCTGTCATGGGGAAACACAGACTGAAACTAGATCTTCCCTTTTTTTCCCCCCGAAAGAAACTGGAAATTTAACCTCTGATATGAACGCTCCCGGGGACTTCCCTGGTGGTCCAGTGGGTAGGACTCCACCCTCCCAATGCAGGGGGGCCTGGGTTCGATCCCTGGTCAGGGAACTAGATCCTGCATGCATGCCGCAACTAAGAGTCCTCATGTCACAACTAAGAAGTCCACATGCCGCAACTAAGAAGTCCACATGCCACAACTAAGAAGCCCACATGCCACAACTAAGAGCCCACGCACCGCATCTAAAAAATTTCCCACATGCCACAACTAAAGATCCCACATGCCACAGTGAAGATTCCACATGCTGCTACTAAGACCCGGCACAGCCAAAATAAATAAATATTAAAAACAAACCAATATGAAAGTTCCCGATTTCTAAGTACGGCAGTCTGGGTTTCTGTTGCAGAAGCCAACTCTGGCTAACGTGAGCTAATATGAATGCTTTATTAAAAGGAGCTAGATGAGCTCACAGAATTGAGAAGATGAAATAAAACCTGGAAAAAGGGCAGGATCCAAGGGAGACCTGCCCTTTCCAGACCACAGGGCCATCTGCTAGGAACATTGATGCTTCTGGCCACTCATGACAACACCACTGGCTGCCACTGCACTCCAATCCCGAGATCACAAGGAAAACACATGGGGAGTGGCTTCAAACCCAGGCAGTCGGGCCCCAGAGCCTGCTCCCTTCCCCAACACGAGGAGCATGTCAAGGGAGGCTCTGTAATAAGACAAATGTCTGAGTGACGGGCACTCCCAAAAGGAACAGTGGCTTTTAGGCTTGTTGTTTTGGGCCCACAAGGAGAAATGCATTTTAGATCACAGACCAGCATAGAAACACACCACATATAAACTTGAAATAATGTTTACGTTGCTGTGTACAGTCTCTGCTGACAGCCTTCTTCCCTCTTCCTTCACGTCTCTTCTTTTATTTCCTCTCGCTTCTGCCTACTCTTTCCTATCCCGTCCCATCATATCCCATCAATTGCATTCCATTTTCATTCCCAGCCAGAGTGATGCTCATTTCCGAAAGTAAGAGAAAATATCCCCTATGCACTGAAAGACTCAGAAAAGATAACCACTTAAGAATTTACTTAGAGATAAATTTTTCCCCAAATCACAATTTAAGAATGAGTAACTTGGGATCCCTTCTAAACTGATGTCAAGACCCACTGAGGGATCATAAACCACAGTTTTAAAAAACACCACCTCAGAGCAACTAATTCTACTAAAGAGAAAAATCAAAATACAAATAAACAACAAGCAACCAACAGTATTAGGGACAAGAAAACATGGTTTTGAGCTGGACACAGTCGTGGGCTTGCAGTTTATGTCCCCTTTATTAAAATCTTGATGTAGTGATCGATGGATTGACTGATTCAACTGTAGTAAGAGAGAATGTAGGGAGAGTCCTCTTTGGCTTAGATTTTGTAATGACAGATTTAACTCTAAGCATCTAGCACAGGGCCTGGCATACAATAGTTGCTCAATAAATATCTAAGTACTATAAGGGAAAAGAATCTGAAAAATATATATATATACATATATGTTATCAGATATATAGATATATATATATATATAAACTGATTCACTTTGCTGGACACCTGTAACTAACATAACATTGTAAATCAACTATAATTAAAAATTTTTTTAAAAGGAAGGAAAACAAATAAAATTAATAAATATTTAAGTGCAACTGAAAACAGATGGTTTTCCTCAGTCCCCTTGTCCTGTTGCAGGCCCAGCTGGAGACCGGGTGTGGCCATGTATAGAAAGGGACCCACGTCCACAGGTGGTCCAGAGCCCAGAAGCACCTCCACTCTCGGTCCCTACCAGCCTCTCCTTCCTAGGCTCCACTTGTCACCATCCTCATAAACACCCAGCCAGGGAGTGCTTTGCTTCACATCAACCGGCATCACCCTCCTCTCCCCCTCTCCTTCTTGCATCTCTCTTTTGGCAGCGCTATTTGTTAAACCGCAAAAACACACCAAATATGGCTCTGTATTTCCAGGGCGGGAGGAGAGTAGGGGATGGGACAGGCGGAGAGGAGAGAGGTGCAACTTTGCCTCTAATGTCTTCGTCAGTTGAACTCATCGGCTAAAATCATTTACGGAATTTTTTTTTTAAAGAGGGGAGAGAGAGAGGGAAAAAGAACTTATCATATGCAGGAGAAATAACTCAGATGTGAAAATCCTTCAGACTGGGAGATTGCACTATTTATTCACCCAAGTGTCCTGCTGTGTCTCTGAAATGCAGTGATTTAATGAGGTGCTGCAAGGGTATTTGTTATTAAGAAATTCTGTCTCTGCTTATTCTCCTCCGTGTGATTAGGACAGAGCCAGGCAGCAGAAGCTCCTCGCTGGCATGCTATTAAAGATTTAGGAGGCTGTTGCTCTTCCCCTGTTCCCCTCTTACAAGCGCCTTTTGAAATAGTTCCAAAATTAAATATTGTACAAGCCGATCAGCCTTGTTTAACGCAGATGCTGAGTGAGATTTAAAAAGAAATTAGAAAAGCATTTGTGTTAACAGATGTTCTTCCTTTTCTCTCTTGGAGCTGAGATGATTGGGGCTGGATCCCTCCTGAGCCACGCCAGAGCGAAGAGGGATAAGCCCCAAATTGCACAGGGGCAAAGAGGGGACACCTGGGTCCTCAATCCCTCTGTTGGTCAGGACCTGGAGGCCCTGCAGGAAGGAGGGAAGCAAGCTGCTACCTGGCAGGCTCTTCCCCAAATCTCCTGGAGTCTCCTGGAGCCTCTCCCAAGGCCAGGGCATTCGGTAGGTCTCGATGGAAATCTGCAGCCCCGCAAACACCATGGCCCAGAGCTTCAGGAAATCAGCAAAGGAGCAGAAGTCTCTGTCCCCAAACTCATCCAGCTATTGAACTTGATGATAGACAAAGTCTTCTTAGCGCCTCTAATCCAGACCCTTCATCCAGGCAGTACCAGCTCTGACCAGCCCCCCAAGTAAGTTAGGCACCCTACTTCCTTGGAATCACACTGCTTCCTTCCTTGACGTCCAGTTAGCATGGTCTATCTGTGCTAACTTGGTAAGTTCTGGCTGATGTCTTAAATCTCTCTTCAACAGACTTTGCACTCTGTCCTTACTTAAAACTAATGGGGGCCATCCCTTGATAAATAAAGCCATCCAAGTTTATGGCGTGTTGAGGCTTCTCAGAGTGCCTACCCCTGCCCTGCAGATTGGTCCCCACGGCCTCCCTCGAGGCCTGAGGAGGAGGTTCAGTGACACTAGTAAGTGGCAGATCTGGAACTAGTACCATGCCCCCCAAACTCAGTCAACTGTCCCATCTGATAAGCCGCAGAGATTGAGAAACAGATTGTCGATGTTCTTTGCAGATTTACATTTGTTTATCATTGTTGTTGGGAAAACACAAGGCACAGAGAGACAGCAACTGGCTCATGAGCCCACAGAGCATCAGGAACAGAATCAGGCAAGAATCTGCCTCCTAAAGGTCCAACTGAGTTTTTCCCCGTCCGTCAGCCTACTGCGCCATCTACCAATGTTTATTAAGTGCCTGCTGTTTGCCAAGCTCTGTGCGAGGCACTGAAGGCACGGGGGGAGCAACCAGAGCCTCAAGAGGAAGCAGACGTTAAACCAATTACTGCAGATATGGACAAAAGAATTCACAAGAAGGAGTATGGGGACTCATGGGAGTGTGTAAGTAGGGAAATAGAACCAGTCAGGACTCGACTGCCCCCAAGGTAAGACAATGAACAAACCACAGATCAGAGGTAGCTGCTAACTATTCCTTTAACCCCGGGGCGTCCTTTGCCGCATTCAAGTAGCTCCCAGTGATGGGGTCCTGCTCAGTCCCTCCTGCCAACCCCTGCCGCATTAGGTGTGGAACACTGCCCTTCTTGTCCCCATCCCCGCCCCCGCCATCACCACCATTACTCGCCACTTCCTCTCTGAAGTCCCAGCCCTGTACACATGCCCCAGGAACAAGAAGAAAGACAAGCAAAAATGAGAACCAGGCAACTTCCTAATTAACACTCTCGGAAACAGCCGGACCTCCCCTTGCACGCAAATGAAGATCCCCTTTAAAGGCTTTGGTGGGGACTGAGCCATGGCAGAGGGAGGGGTGCGGGAATGAAGGTGGCTCTGGACGGGGGCGGGGGCCGGGGGGTGGCGGGCAAGGGACAGACCGTGGTAGTGCTGTGACAAGCTGCAGGGCTGGCGTGGATAAAGCTCCCCGCTGCTCTGGGTCCCTGTCAACCCATTTGCACAGAGGGGACTGAGCCCAGTGCGACCCGGGATCTGGTGACTCACTTCTCCTACCTGGCTTCCTCTTCTTGGAGGTTCTCCTGTGGAGCTCAGCCTTTAACACACCACACCTCTTCTCATCACCCAGGTCAAGGCTTCACTCACCTCCTTCCTTAACTCTGAAATATCCCATTTTACATCAGAATCACCCGGGGAGCTTTAAATAGACAGATGCCCGAAAGCCACCCCTAGAGATCCTTGGTAAAGACCCAGGCATCAGCTGGGCTTATTTCAGACACTTGAATGGTCATACAGGACCAAGCACACTGCCCAACAAGTTAGTGGGACTAGAGCTCCTCCCTGGAGGCAGAGGAGACCCCTCTAGGCTTTCCTTCCTTGGGCCCTCGTATCGAGCCCTCCAAATTCCAGTGACAGCACCCAGGGCAGGGAGGTTTCAGCCAGTGCTATGACTTTCAGGCTCTGTCTGTGCCCTTCATCTAATCTAGGTTACCTCTCCCCTCTTCAATGACCCCCCATGGGGACTTCCACAGTCCCCCACCCCAGCCAATCAATCCACCCTCCATAGCATCACCACTTAGTGTCTGTACAACGCTTAGAGCCCAATGTCTTGCCTTACAGTTAGTTGCCAATGCATCTGTAGTCCTCTCTAGGTGGCAAATTCTTTGAGAGGAACTGTGTTTTATTCATCTTTTTATCCTCCTCACACCAAGCCTTGCCTAGTGCTTTGAACATAATAGGGGTTCAGAGTCTTTAGTTGGGGAAATAATAGTAACACACATGAAATGGCTAGAGAATCATATAAAATATGTATATATATTTCAGAGAGGCAAAATAGCCTTAGTCTAGAAGTCAGAAAGGTGGGATCCTGGTCCCAGCTCTGTAACTTTGGAGCAAACCTACAACCTCTCTGGGCCTTGGGATTTTTGCCTGTAAAAGCAGGTGGTTGGACTCAACCATCTCTAGGCTGCTTCACACTCTGTTTCTCTCATTCAGAGCCCCTAACTGCCTCTAGGTATTCAAAGAAGCAGCCCTGACTCCACGTTATTGTGAACCAGCACAGGAGCAAAATCAGTTCTTCATGCTTTGTCAGCCTGGGACATGACTGGGAAAGTACCAGCACACATGGCAGTGGAGGTTTCCATCCCCTCTAAAAATATATGTGTCCATACATGGACACACTCGTATATGTCCCATCTTCCTTTATCCTAAACCTCTACCCTCATGTTTTACAAAATCCAGGAAGGCACAAAAGCAATGTTGTCTTTGAAGCGGACCAAAATAGATGAGCACCAAAACCACTAGGCAAGGTGGCATTGTATTTAAAAGTCCCATGATGCAAACTCTTCCAGAGCTAAGTGCCCTGCCATTATCGGAAGAGGAAGGAAAAAAAAAAACTTGTTTTTCTGCCAGTCAAGGTCTGCTGGTTCAGCTCTCCTCTCAGCTGGGAATTCCTAGAGCTGCAGACCTGGAAATATGGTGATGGCAGCCCGTTTAGAAACTAAGAAGCTGTGGTAAAGGCTGATAGTTGCTTCCCAATAGCCACTCCTTCCTGTTTTCTTAGGAATACAGACAGACCTCCTGAGTTTTTGCTAGGAACCCAGCTAAAAGATGACATTTTCCAGCCTCCCATTTAACTAGCGTGGCCATCAACTAAATACTGGCCAGTGAGACAGAAGTACTGTGTGACACTTCCAGAAAGTCTCCTGAAAAGGAAGGGCCTCCTCCTTCCAGCTGCTGGATGTAATGTCTGGAGCTCCAGAAGCCATTTAGGACCATGAGGTAAACTTGGGAAAGAAGCCACAAAGTGACAAAGTGACAAGGTAGAGAAAGTCTTGGTCCCTAACCCTGGGATCTGCCATAACTCCTTGTGATTTGTTTTACATCTGATTTGTTTGTTTCTGATTTGTTTTACATCAGGGAGTGAGGCCACTGCTTGGCGGTTTCTGTTACTCAGAGCCAAACCTAGTCCTAATTGATACTGCAGATGAAGTGTACAGAACACTGGACTGAGAGTGAGAGGACAGGTTCTTGTCCTGGGTCTGCCATTAGAGTTGGCTGTAAATTAGGGCCAGTCCCTAAATTCTGTAGGCCTGAGCTTCATGATCTGTAAAATGGGTCCAGAAGAGAGAAGAAATGAATTACATAGTTTCAAAGAGCCATTCAATTTCCAAACCGGATACTTCTGTTAAAATTTCAAGATATCCCAGTAACTTAGGATCGACCAGTTAGAGAACCCAGTTCAAGAGTTCCCAGTGTACCAGTGATGACATCTTTCGTCAGCAGGGGTGCCATGAAGACTACTAGAGTGAGACACCATTAGGGCACTCAAAAAAACCAATATCACAGACTTCAGAACTTGATAAACTTGACTTCAAATCCCAACGCCACAACTTTCTAACTCTGAGACCTTGGACAAGTCACCTATCCTCATCCTTAAAATGGGCAAACAATATCCAACGTTGCAGGGATGTGGGATGGATTCGTGGGAATGTAAACACCAAGCTTATCCAGAGCGCCAGAGTGGCACAGTTAATCTCTAGATTGTGCCAAAATGAATTGGATGCCCGGAGAAGAGGCCAGACACCCTGGGCAAACACCCTCTGTCCTCATGGGTCACCAGGAAGGGGACCCCGATCCCCACTAGGCCCACACTAAGCCATGTGAATGGGGAAAGACAGCCCAGATTTCATTCTTCTCCCTGATGGAAAGGGGGTGGGGATCACAAGAAGAGAAAGAAAGACAAAACGGAGGAGCTGAGATTTGGGTGGGTGAGTACTTCAGCAAGAATGCATATATCTTTATTGGCTCTGGACAGTCTGCCCATCAGCCACAAAATTACCAGCTTCTCTCTGCTCCCAGAAGGGTCTCTGCAGCTGTACACAAACCTGCCAAAGGAATTCCGGGACCTGGAAGATAAAAGCCCCTGTCTGCCTGGTGTGGGCTGATCTGCAATGCATTGCTTCAGCACAATGTCCCAACTCCGCAGCCACAAAAAGGCATTTCTGTCCCTATCTGTGAGCTTAATCATTTCTATTTCCTACACCTTGCATTCATAATGCATCCACCCAACATGGGCTTGGGCTGGGCGCTGGCCTCAGGCCTCGGCCGTGTCAGTGGCCCTCTCCAGGGGCCCGGGCTGGAAAACCATTTATTAGACAACTTAACATCTTCGGAGGATGCAGTAACGGAAGGCGGGCTGCCTGACCTCCTTGAAATATAGCTCAAATGTACTCACCTGGCCCTTCTTGGCCCTTTACCCCACTTCATTAATCTATTTATTCCACACAGCACCTACGAACGGTAGACATTGTCCCAGCCACGCTGAGAGCTGGTTTCATATCACTGATAGCCAGCACTGAGGAGGTGTTATATATATGGGGGAGGGAGGTGGTTTGATACGAGAAGTGCACTTGACCATAACTCTGTGAAGGTTGGCACCATGTCCATTCAAGTTCACTCTTGATATCTTTAGCACTTCACAAAATCTGCACATAATAAGTACTCAATTATATTTGATGAATATTGAGTGAAAACATAAATGATGATCAAGACCTCTAAGTAAAATGAAAACAGATTTTGTTTGTTAGGTTTTGCTTTGTTTAGCGTGACTGTGGGGGCGGGGGGAAGGGCACGTGTCACAGGAGACCTAAAAGCCAAGGTAGCTGTGGAGCTGGCCCTGGAGGAGAGCAGAAGTTCAATTTCACAGAGAAAGGCACGGATGAAAGAAGCAGCTCCCTGCCTGGGGAAAGAGCCTGCAGAGGCAAGAGAAACATTAAGAGCTTGGGGTTGAGGGGTAGCCGAGTGAGCTGAAGGAGTAGGTTGGCCCCAGTGATCCAAGGCCTCACTCATTGGCCAGAATTGGGAATGACGTCCGACAAACCTAAGCTTGGGTCCCAGCTTCAGCGTTTATCAGCAGTGTGACTTCCCTCAAGACCTCTCACCTTGCTGAGACTCCGTTCTCTCTTCCGTAAAATATGGTCACTGCAAATTCCTCCCTTCCGGCATCGCCATGAGGCTCACAAGCAGTGGTCCTGCACGTGAGGCAGGGAGCATGGCTGGTTCATGAGGTCTTGGGTGGAAGCCACATCTGCTTTTCACAGGGATCCTGGCACTTCTGATTCAGGCAGCCCTGAGAGTGGGCAGAATCCAATCCTGTCGTGGACTGCCACGCACCCCTCTCCTCTCTGTTTGGGAAACACCAGCAAGATCACTGTGCCTCCACCCCTGCAGGGAGAGCTAATCCCACCAAGAAGAGTGAGAGGCACAGAGGGCACAAAGGTCTGGGAGCAAACCGTGTGCAGCTGGCTAGGGTCAGAGAAGTGTTAGGTGAGTGGCTGACGGCGACCGCCTGTGCCCCAGACACTTCCCTGAGCAGGCGGTACACACTGTCTGCTCCTTCCTACAGACAGTGAAGACGGGGACCCCTCTTCCTCTGCCCTCTACCAGCCACATCACAGATGCCTTTCTCTCTGACTCCAATCAGCTCTTCCTATCCTTCTCTGCACCTCCCCACCCGCAGGCTACCTAACCCAGCGCTGAGTTAAGAGTAATATTGGAAAGGTTAGATCTGGAATGGACAATTATCCCCACCCATGTCTCACAGATGAGAAGACTGAGGCCCAGAAAGGTAATGACACCTGCCCAAAGCCACACACTGAGTCAGTGGTGGAGGCAGTGGCAACTCAGTACACATAAGCAGTACAC
This sequence comes from Globicephala melas, assembly GCF_963455315.2. NCBI lineage: Eukaryota > Metazoa > Chordata > Mammalia > Artiodactyla > Delphinidae > Globicephala > Globicephala melas. The sequence continues at coordinate 91,946,258 of NC_083321.1, forward strand.
ACATGGTTGATTGTTTCTGCCTATACAAGTTAGGAAGCTTCTAGCTACAAGTAATAAAACGTTCCACCCCAAAGAGCTTAACAATGAAAATATGTATTATCTGATATAACAAGAGGCACTGTTAATTCTGTTGATCAATATCAAGAGCCGTTTCTTTCCCTCTCTCTGCTCTGCCATGCTCAGCACGTTGGCAGTTGTCCTCAGGCTCACCTCCTCATGGTCATAAAGTGGCTGCAGCAGCTCTCAGCATCATGCCCTCACATAATAATACCACTCAAAAAATAAAATGCCTCTCTTTTGTGCTCATTTTAGGGTGAGAAATCCAAGAATCCCTGCAGGCTCTATTGTGTCCCACTGGTTAGAATTGCAAGGCAATTAGATGGAGTATGATTGCCTGGCTGCCTACATGATTCACCCTCTGGTCCTGGGAGAAGTCAGCTTTCCCTGAGGTGCATGGGTACAGGAGATCTAGACAGAGTAAGTGTTCTGCCAGTAAAGAACAATGTGGAGGCTGAACGGCATGCAGGCAACCAATAGCTGGCCACGCTACCTATGTGTGATGTTGACCTTCAGCTTCTCAGGGACAATGAAGAGACAGCTTTCACTGGAATGCAAATGTCCATCAGCATTTGTTACAGCCTAAGTCTCTGATTTGCTCCTCTTTGAACTTGGGCACAGAGCTAAACAGCCAGGATCGAATCCTTACTAGCCCTGTGAGATGGAACCACCAGCTTGTCCTGGAAGCCTCAATTCACTCAGCCACTTGAGAACAGTAGCTGTACTATTCAACTCTGCACCCCAACACTTAGCCTCATGCCCCTACACATAATAGATGCTCACAAAATGTTGCTAAGCCAATGAATAAAATCTGTAAGCCTAGGATAATTCCCTCTCTCTTACAGGGCTGTAACTGGAATCCAGTGTAATAATGTAGATAAAATCTCAAGGAGGTGTTACTATTTTCATTATTCTATCTTCTCTTTCCTCTCCACCTCAAAAAAATCTGACTCTATACAAAAAGTTCCCCACTGGAAAACTTGGGAATGGGTGGAGAAGAGAACACGAGAAAACAGGTCCTAGTTCAAGGTCTGTGTTAGTCAGTTCAGGCTACCATAACAAAGTACCATAGACTGGGGGTCTAAAGCAAATGAAATCTACTTCTTACAGTTCTGGAGGCTGGAAGTCCAAGATCAAAATGCCATAGGGTGGGGTTCTGTTGAGGGCTCTCTTCCCGGCTGGCAGGTGGCCACCTTCTCACTGTGACCTACATGGCTTCTTCTCTGTGTGCATGTGCACACAGAGGGAGCCCTCGTGTCTCTTCCTCTTCTTATAAGGACACCAGTTTTATTGGATTAGGGTCCCACCTATATGATCTCATTTAACATTAATTACCTACCTCTAAATACAGTCATATTAGAGGTTAGGACTTCAACATATGAATTTTGGGGAAGGGGACATAATTCAGTCCATAAATTCTGAGGAGTGCTCTGGAATTGTTCCTCTCGCTTTGGGAACTAAACTTAGATATAGCCTGCCCTCTGTGGTCTGTGTCACAGCAGAATGTCAGAGTAACAGTGGCATCTGTCCCAGGTACATTCTCAGATCTCATCAGCTGACCTGCCATTCTTGGTATCACTCCTGGACTCAACCAGCCCCAGTTTTATGTATCAGTATTTGTTGTTGCCTCTTTCTCTGCCCAGACCACATGCACAAAATTCTAATGACCCATTCAGACTCCATTTTCTGGTTTGCTAACCCTGGCCTCCCACTGAAACTAAAGGATCTGCATACCCCTTCACTTCTGGCATCACTCATCAGGATCGATGAGATTGTGCTGCGGTTCCCAACAATTCCAAAACCACAATCACTTAACAGATTTATTTCTCACTAATCTACATGCCCAATGCTGTAGGGCATGGGGCTCTGCTCCACACAGTCATTCAGGGACCTAGACAGATGTAGCTTCCTCCAGATTGTGACACAGCAGGAATTTCTAAAGAGAGAGAGAAAAAAATGGAGAAAAATGCACACCAACTCTTAAATGTTCACAGAAATGTCATTTCTGGTTACACTTCACTGGTTAGAACTGGCCATACAATACAGATGAACTTGTTCATGTGACAGGAAAGAGAAAAGATTTAGAAATATTGGTGAGCACGAGTAATGTCTATCAAACTCACTCTCTCTAATAACCATGACTTCCCCTAGCCAGGAAAGCCCCCACATTCACTTCTTCCCCTCAAGGGTATAGAATATGTATGTATTAATAATTATACATTCTCAACGTATACACCCAACAATAGGCAAAAAGCCACCCATTATTTCTGAGTCAATAATTTCAACACTTTTCTACTAAGGTCCCCAGAAATGAAAATGGGCAACTCTCTAACTCTCATCTTCCCAGAAACTCAAAGTACCTCTGCCTGTTTACACAGACAAACTGCCCTGCCCTCTCCTATAGCAAGGTATTCAGGAGTGACATCATCATTAGCCCTCCACTGCTCCCAACCCCCTTGATGGACCACGCTGGGGAGCACTTACAAGCACCCAGTGTTTTCCCTCCACCCAGGGTCCCAGTCCCACCCAAAGATCAATAATTCAAGCCAAGACATTTGACAGTGCTGCTACCATGCCAGGGATTTAGTGCACACATCACTCATGCTCCTCTTGCCGCCACAAGAAATATCACAAATTGATCCACAGGACCCGACTCCCTGCTCATACTTCTCCTGGGCTGCCACTGAGGCTTCTCTCTAGAAGTAAAGGCTGAGCTGGTGACAGCAGATTTAAGTCTGGTGTGGGGGGTGGGGGAGGTGTTGGGGATGGTCAGCTGAGAAGCTGAGAAGGGTGGACTGTGGGAGGAGAGGCCAAAGAGCTGGGCCTCGACGATGATGTAAAATGCTAGGTGTCTCCACCAAGAGTCCCTGTGGGGAAATAAGGCAAACCCTTTGCAGCTCAGTAAGCAGGATCTTTGTCTTGTCTCCTTTAGAGTAAGGACCAAAAATACTAACATGAGCCACCAGTCCTTGAGCCATTATTATGTGCTAAGCACTTTTCTGAATGCTTTATAGGTAAATATATTCTTTTGGATTAATTAGAATTAGGCTCAGCTGGGAGTGACAGTAAACCCAAAATAACAGTAGTTTAAGTAGGATGTTTATTTTAGCTCTTGAGGTGAGCTGTCCAGGGCTAGTATTCACATCACAGTATCCGAAACCCAGGTTCCTTCTGTCTTGTTGCTCTGCCTGTATGGCCTCCACTTCCAAAGTCACTTCATGCCCCAGCACGGCTGTTCCAGTTCCAGTCACTGTGCCTGAATTCCTGCCAGCAGGATGGAGTAACAGGAGGATAAGAGCATGACCCCTATCTTTAAGGGCACTTCCAGAAGCCACACTTACTGCTTCAACTTGCATTCCTTTGGCCCAACCTTAGTCACATGGCCACAGCAGTAAAGGAGGCTGGGAAACGTAGTCTTGATTCCAGTCAGCCACGTGCTCCAGGCAGCTAACATTTGAGAGTTCTATTGGTGTAGAAGAAGAAGAGAAAAGTGGCTGAGGGACCACTAGCAGCATCACTCAGCATCTCACAACAACTTCTTGAGGTAATACTGTTATTAAATGCCTTTTACAGATAAGGTAACTGGCATACAAAATTTTTGCATGAAATTCCCGGATCAAAATCATTATTATCCTTCAAGTTACTTACTAAATGTCAATGACCTTCCACCTTGCATTAATAGCGTTTATCTCTCAGGCTACACAAGGCGGGCTGCACAGTGCCCTTGAAGGCAGGGCGATACATTTAATTCATTTCTTTCTCCCTGATGCCTGATACCATGCCTGGTATAAAGGAGTCCTTCAGCAAATAAACATTTGTGATATTAGATCAAATATAATTCTTTCCTTTGCTCTGTCATGATCACTCTTATTATCAAAAACCAATTAATTAGTTGTTACACGCACTTGGCACTCTTAACTCAAGATCAACAGATATGGCATCCACTGCCCAAGAACTGATCATCTAAATCTGGGAGAATTTTAAATGGGAAGAGTAACATCCACCTCTTCCCCTACCCTCTTATTTGGAGATGAGAGCCCCTGCTCTCCTGTTGGAGGAACTCTCATGGGCTTTCTAGCCGAGAGGAAAGAAACTCCTGCCTCCCCAGGGGAGAGAAGCTGGGCTGCTCCCAAGAATATGGAACTGCTGATCAGCATCCTCTGCAGATGCCCCCCCACTGCCTCCCCCGATGCTGACGAGGCTGAGCAGTTCAGGCAGAGTTCATCTTAAGCGACTCCATCATCACCCCACTCTCAGCCCACTCTTCGCGGAATTTGCAATTTCTCTGCTCCGGGGGTCATGTCTCCAATGTGCCCTCCCTGAGTAATTGTGAAATTATTATGGTTGGTGATTTTAATTTAAATTGGATGGAGAAATGTCATACTGCAGTCGACTCATTTGCTATGGATTTTCACTTAACCAAATTGATTAGTCAACCAACTAGACTTAACTTGAGAGTTGTAATCATTCATTATTAGATCTCATTTTTCCCAACGCACCCAGATGATGTCAAGAAATTTAAAACTGCAGCAAAAACTCCAGAAATGTCTTCTCATCAAGGCAGTGGGATCTGACTGAAGCGTTCCAGAGATGAAATAGGCTGTGGAAATCCGTGGGGAGCCACCAGAGCCAAACTCCTTGGTGCTGCCCCAGAAGGATGGCCAAAAGAAAAGAACTGGGAATTCATGGGGAGGAAACCAGGCTATCAATCCCTTCCTCCCTCTCCCATGTGTCAAACTTCTACTCATTCTTCAAGAGCCATCTCAAATACTACCACTTCTTTGAAGCCTTCCATAACTTCCCAGGCAGAGTAATTTGCCATCTTTTCCACTCCTGTACACATCTCTATTATAGGAACCAGTAGGTTTTTGTGTAATTATTGTTTAAATATCTTTTCTCCTCTAAATTAAAGCTCTTTAAGTCCAGGGTCAGGTTTTAGTCAATAACATATCCTGTCTGAAAAAGAATATATATATATAGAGAGAGAGAGAGAGAGAGAGAGAGAGATGATTATCTGAATCACTTTGCTGTACACATGAAACATTGTAAATCAACTACACTTCAATTCTGAAAAAAGAATGTAATGTATTAAAAAAAAAAAAGTATCCTGACTCCTGTCACTGTGCTTAGCACATAGTGGGCCCTCAGTAAATATTTCACTATAGATTGAATGAGTGAATAAATACACTGCCTAAAGGACAATGCACTGGGATGGATTCTGTGGGCAGAGCAAAATTCACCACTGTGGATTCCTGCAACTGCCCAAGAGTGGAAGGGAGATGGCTCAGCTGCTACAGGTATGAATCATATCTAGAGATTAACGTGGACATTATGCTGAGTGTGACGCACCTGTATGCTCTGACTGCCGGTAAAAGCTAATATGATTGTCAGTTGCTTCAACAACACTAAAGAATGTATCCAAAAAAAAGTGACAGTCATTGTGCTTTTGCCCTGGACAGTCTAGTCCCAGAACATCACTTAGAAGGACACTGCAGGCTGAAATCTGGGAAAAGAGGTCCCATATGGTGAGGGCTGGCTTCATGGGCATACAACCCTGAGCTTGATTTAACCCTGCCTGCTGTCACCATCTTGAAATTCTTGGTAATTCTTGAACAAAGGTCCCCACATTTTTTCAAGACCCATGCAAATTATGTAGCTCGTCCTGCATATGGGGGAGGAAACCATGTCACATGAAAAATAGCTAAAGAACCTAGGGTGATTTGCCTGGAGAAGGGAAGCCTCAGTGGGGACATCCTAACTGTCTCCAAATACCTAAAGACAGCCAAGGGGGAGACGAATGAGACTCTTTCTGTGCTACCCCAGAGGACAGAACCAGGACCATGGGGTTAAGGCTCATTTAGATTTGGGGTTGATGTTGGCAGGCAAGGGGCAGGGGTACTCTGCATTGACTAGAACTATCTATTTGCAAAAGACTCCTGGGAGATGAAGTACAGTCCATGGCCAGAGGTATTCAAGCTGAGACTATATTTGGCATGGAATGTTGTTGAGGCAGAGGAGGAAGCAGCAGACGGGGCGGGGGTGGGGGGGTGGGGGTGGGGGTGGACTGAAGGAGTCATAACATCCCTCCCAGTGCTTTGATCCTATGCTTCCAAGGCTAGGCAATCCCCTTTCAAATGCAGAGTAGGGGCAAGTGGAAGGGAGTGGAGAGAAGCAGAGGGGAGTGAAGGGGGAGAGAATCACTGTCTGGGGTAAGTAGATGCAGACCGTGACCCTTGACTTATAACAGCTGCAGCCAGAGGTGAAAGGAGGAGGCTTCACAATCGACCCTCCTCTAAGTCTTTCCCAGCAGCCTTCCTTCCTGTCGCTCGTGGAGGAGGTTTAGCTGCCAGGGGCAGTGTTACCTGGGCAACTGGTCAGCATCCTCTCTCACCCACAGCCAACAAGCACCCCCCAAGTGGATTTAATCACCCACCCAGGGTGTATGTGCGGGCTGAGGAGAAGGTAGCCGTGGCTAACCAGGAGTTAAGTCCATGATCAACCCTCAAAGTTGTCCTAAGTGGCTTTGATCCAGAAAGATCCAGGGAGTCTTAACACAAAAAATAAGTTCCAGACCAATTGCTTCCTTCCTGGCTCCTGGAATCATTTTTCCAGCCGTGCTGTCTGCATACCCCATGGGAGCTATTCATTAATGAGGGTGAGAAATGCCTAAATTATGCCTCTGGTTCACGTCCAACTCATTCAGAAGGTAAGAAAGTGAGATAACTCACTCCCGCACCGTTTCAACCATTATCATGGAATCATTTCCCTTCAGCACAGAGAGGCCATTGACCAAGAGACCCAAACTGCACACACTCCCCCTCATTTCTGCATCTCACACCGGACCCCGGGCTCCTCCTTTTCCTTGCTATTTTCTTTATCAATGGAAACTTTGTTTCCCTTTCCCTCGGCCCCTACCTGGGCACCTGATCTTATCTCTCTCTGTCTGGTTCGGAGAGCAACCACATTGAACCCTTTCAACATTCTCTTCCCTGGAGAGGAGGTGCAGTTTCATGCTCCCACTTGCCGCAAGGGATAGGCAGTGTGACAGGTCCTCTCCCCACCCCACCTACCCGCCAGCACCTCCAGCTTCAGATGGGCTCTGCAAACTGCCACCATTTGGGGGAGAGCAGAAGGCAGAGAGGAAGGGGATCCGAACAAAGGCTTTATTCAAACCCCTGCATGCTAACATCTCCAAAAAGCTTTTAACAGAGGCCATCATTTCCCTCCAAGAATCAATGCATTTTAATTCATACGAAGATATTTGTCTGCTGCCGTTCCTTCGAGGCATAGAAACACGTTTAACACAACGAGTCAGCCTCGCGTGGAGACAAACGCGCCAGCTTCTCCCTGAAATTACTGGAAGTTCATTTTCAAAAGCCGTCCTGTTTTCTGGGAATCAATGCATATCAACTAAAATCAATAGCTTCTCCGTGCGGATGGGCTGAGACACCAAACTGATCTAGCGTTCCAGTGCATTTGTATCCAAATCTAGACGTTCTCAACAAGTCAATGAATGTAAGCGTCTGCCAGTGTCTTTTCACTTAAAACTAATCTGTTTGCTGATCGGACTGCACATTTCCAGAGCGCGTAGTAATATACTCTGTGTGTTTACCAGATCCAATTGTACATTAACTCAAATAAAAATATTTCCACTTAACTTAAAATCGAGTTTGTCCCAACTTTAGCAATGCTCATGGGAATGAACTTGAGCCAGTGTGCTAGCCCAGCTCTCCCAGAGAACAAGGCCTGGTCCCCTCCATCTGGCAACAAGGGTGTGGTCTCTCTGGGGCTGCCTGATATATTCTGGAACAAGGTCCTTCCTGCTTCTGTGGACCATCAACTCCAGGACGATATGGAGAATCAAAGGATGTGTTTGGTCGCCCTGCCTCCCAAACTGGAGATTTCCCCTAAGCCACTCTGCAGAAGGGGGTCCCTCTTCAGTTCCTAAAAATCACCTAGGAGCATAGCTCTGCAGTCACTCGTACTGTATGTACAACCAAGGACCATTCCCATACAGGTTATGACAGAATATTGACTTTGCTGTACACCTGAAACTAACACAACGTTGTAAATCAACTATACTCTGATATAAAATACGTAATTAAAGAAAAGGACCGTTGTCTAATGAGCCACTTATAGAGCACCTACTACGTGCAAGGCTGCATGGACATTCAAAGAAGTAAAGGAGTGGCTATAGCCTAGAAGCCAATGGCCTCGGACCGAGGGGCTCTGATCCGTGTTTCAGATGGTCAGTCAGCCAATGTTTCTCAAGCCCCACAGTGTCCAGATTCTGTGCTAAGCACAGGGAAACAGTGATGGACATATCAGACAAAGCCCACTGCTTGCAAGCTCCCCAAGAGAAAAATCAAATGAATCAGTATAAGAAACCAACGATTAATTATATGTGTGGGCAAAGCACTGCTAGGGAAAAATACAGGCTGCTGGGGAGCAAAGAGCAGCATCTAAACTAGTGGGAGGGAGGCAGAGGGGAGGGGCTGTGCCTGCTACTCTCTATACCAGCACTTTACTTCATCTTCACAAGTTTGTAAGGAGTTACGAGCATCCCCAATTTGCAGGTGAAGAAACTGAGGCTTACAGTTGCTTACCAGCTCCATGAGACCACTAGGAAGTGACACTCGTCCTAAAAGAACCAATTATCAAGTGGCAGAGTCAGGATTCAAGCCCAGGACTGTCAGAGGCTGGACCCGTGCCTTCCCCACCGTGCCACCTGCCGTTCACGTGCAAAGTGATTAACAACACAAGCCATTATGTGTTCCTAGGAGCAAGCCAGCCCCAGAGGGGCAGTGGTGTCTGGATTTAGAAGACAGGGAGAGCCCCAGAGGCTGAGGTCTGTATCAGGGAAGGCTTCCCAGAGAAGGTGGCTCTGGAACCAAGTCAGAGAAATGCTGAGGAAGCGAAAGGTCCCAGACAATAGGCACAGCTGGGGCAAATGCTCAGAGGTGGGAATAAATATTGTTTTGGTGGGGGAGTGAGGAGACCAGGCCAGGCTCAAGTACCAGTTCTGTATAGCGGAGTCATAGGGGACGAACCTGCCTAGGGAGCATGAAACTAGATTCTAGAAGACCTTGAATGTCACACTCCAAGTGCGTTCTTTGATTGAATCCCAGGTTCCAAAGCTGCTGCTGGTCTTAAAGAAGTCCAGGGTCAAGAATACACTTCCCTGTGCCCAAGACAACCCCATCCAGACCTCCTCTGATCCCACAGGGTCCCTCTCCCCACCTATCTCTGACTAGCAGCTCTCGGGGAATGCTACTGAAGGAGCCTGGTCCCTAGCTCCGAGAAGCCTCAAGGCATCACCATGGAGACGATACAGGCTTCAGCCACACAAAAGGAGCTGTGAGCTCCCCAGCTCACCTGGGACTCCCGAGCTACCAAGGAGGCGGCAAGTGTTTCATTTTCTCTCTTCTTCTTGAACTCTCTAAAAAAGAGGAGGCAATTCACACAGGCAAACAAACCCCACCCCGCCCTGGAAGGAAGCTGCTAGGCCCACCCTTCCATGGTAGCTGGTCTCCTTCTGAGAGAGGGAGGGAGAACCCTGTATCTGAAGGTCCACAACAGGAGGTTGCTAGGAAAGAAAGATGCTGGAAGGACGAACGGGAAACCTAGGGCTGTTCACCTTTGCTCCTACCCAAATGGAGGAGCAGATCAGCCGTGTGTGTCAATGTAAGTTGATAGCTTTTGCTTCCTTCGCTTTGGGGTTCTGAAATGCAGACAACCTCTACACTTGCTGCAAGCCCAGGATCCTTCCTATCAGGGTAAGTCACGCAAATTGGGTTCACTGGGATGATTTCCGCACCATTCCCACTCAAGAACTGCATCCTGGATTAAGCGTCCCAATGCAACCTGTCCCCGTTTAGCATCCCAGGGAATCCTGACTATGCACAGAAGGGCAGGAGTGTCTGGGTGGTGCAGAAGGAAAAGAGGAGAGAAGGGATGGAGGTACTGGGATACCCAGAAACAGGGCTGGGGCGGAATGCGGAAAGGAAGGCTGTTGCTTCTGAGTTGGGAAGGGAGGAGACAGGGAGCATCTCCAGCCAGCAAGCAATCTTCACACATGCATTGTCGTTTTCTTCTGCAAAGGGGTGAGAAGAGGGGAGAGGGAGAGGTGGCAGCAAGAGAGGGAGCAGGCGGGAGAGGTGAGAAATCCAGCATCTTCAGACCTGCCCACACTGCTGGCTTCTCTACTGTGAGCAATACCTCATCTCACAGTCATTAGAGAGCCCACAGGAAGGATGCAAGCCGGACAACCCGAAGGGTGGGAAAATAAAGAGAAGGGATGCGCATACATGGATGTGCGCCTGGACTTCTTGGGAGAGATGGGCCCCAGCCTGAAGCTGTCCCAGCCCCCGAATTCCCAGAATCCTTGGAGTGGCAAATGGACCAGCTCTCTTGTCACTCCAAAAGCCCCAGGAGCACCCGGCGGGCAGAGTCCCCATGTCTGCTCCGAACTCTGTTCCTCTTTCCTTCTCCTGGAGAAAATAGGGTCTCAGCTTTCCTTCCAGTCTGGCCGAGCCCCTTCCAGCTCACGAGCAAAACCAATAAACTGGGAGGCTAGGGAGGGGAGCAGTCCCCAGAATAGCCCTGGCAAGATGCGCACTTGCTACTGAGAGTACAGGTCCGCCCCTGACAGCCCTCTACTCAGAGTTGCCACAGCTCCCAACTCACTCAGGGTAAAAGCTAAAGTTCCTACATAAAGTCCCTGTGAAATCTGCCTACACACCCCTCTGACCCGTGACCGTTCTGAACTCCCCTGGTGCATTGCCTCTCACCTGCTCTGACCAGGTCACAGCATCTCCTTCTTACTCTCCAAGCACATAAGATGCCCTCTGGGCCTCAGGGCCTTTGCACTTGTTTCCCCTGCACAGAACATTTTCTTTAGATGTTTTCACGTCTCTCTCTCTCAGGCCTGAATTTCAACATTACTTTCCCAGTGAGACTTCTTAGCTCCTCCATCTAAAATCCCAGCCACCCCTACGCCTCTTCCCAGTTCTACTTTGTCTCAGCTTTTATCACCATTTTTAATTACTTATTCATCTAGTTCATTGTCAGGATCCTTCACTGGAGTGCCCGTTCCGTGAAGGCAGGGAGTTTTGACTGTTTTGTTTTCTGTTGTTTCCTCGGCACCTAGAAGCATCTTGGCAGATGGTAGGTCCTCAATTACTATTCATGTAATGAAAGAAACATCCCTACGCCGTCTCCTCCCACTTCCCCGGAAGTGCCTACGGCAATTCTTCTTCCAAATACCTCTGAAGACACACACCCTCCTGGAAAATCACTTATACTTTGGACTCAGACCATCAGGAGAAAGATGGCAGGGATAACAGAAAGGGAATTTCCTCCTTTCAGGTCCAGAGTGGGCAGGGTATGGGTGAAAGGAGTTGCTTCAGAGTGGGAACCCCACTGATCACTGTGGGCACAGAGCAAAGTCATTGTGACCACTAGCCTCTCTTTTGCTGAGGATACACACACACACACACACACACACACACACACAAGTTTCCTCCTCTGGAGCTCCGGAAAAGAGGTCCAGAGACGGGATGGATTCCAGTCCCTCCTGTCAGCATTGGACTCTGCAGACCTTCGTGCCGGCAGTCATCTCACCAAGCTGCTGAGACCTGGTTTCCCTCGCTGTTAAATGGGGCCAGAAATGCCCCCTCATCCTACCTGCAATGTAAGAGTGTGGTGAGGGTCTCAGCTGGTCTCAGGTGTGGCCACCTTTGTAAATACCATCCTACTGAAAAGCATCCTTAGTGCCCACACAACTTTTGCTGATTTCTACCTAGAGCTGGTGAGGGCGGGGCTGGAGGGCTAAAGAAACAAAAGCAAAAGGAAGAAAATTAACACCCCCATAGCAGGCCATTAGGCAAAGCACCAAAGGGTTCCAGCTGAGCTGACTTCCCTCTGGAGCAAAGGCCTTTTGCAAGTTGGATTAACAGTGAGAACCACAAAGGCAAGCCTGGGAGCCATCCCCGCGTCCCCCCATCTGAGCAGGTGGGACCCAGGGCAAAGCACACACTTTTTGGGCAGATGAGACAGGTGCCCATGACACTGTAAAGGTGGCTCAGGGCTGGAAGGCGCTGAACGAGGCACCCTGGCCCCAGCTGGGCTAGCCCACCATCATTTGTAATTGAGCTTATCGCGGGCTGTTTTCTCACTGTCGCTGTCACTTAAAGCCATTTGACGTCATTGAGCCTCTGGAAAAAGAAGAAGGGAGGGAAGGAAGAGGCAAAGGCAGGAGAAACAAAAGGAGTTTCGTAGCAGGACTTCAAAAAAGCCAAGTGTTTGAAAAGATCTTTGCTATGGTTCTAACCTACTTTGCATGCGGATAAGCCATCTCCTTCGCTTTAAAAGAAAAAAAAAAATCCCACACAAAGTGGTCACAGCTCTATTCAGCAGAGCCAGGGCTTCACTGCAGAAAGGGGCTTTAGCTGTAATCAGACCTCATTTAGGAGCCATGATTTGGGTAATTATATAAGATTTCAGCCTCTCTTCTTTCAGGGCCGCGTATAGCCCTGGAAGATGGGGCTGCCAGAGTGAGGCGACCAGGGCTGAGAGAGGAGGTGCCTACCAAGCACAGCTGCAGGGAGCAAACTTCTTCACTCTAGAACACCCAGTCACACCCTAAGCCAGGTGCAGACCTGGGCTCTGACCTCTCCCAGCTGGGTAACCTTGTGTTTTCTTCTCGTATTTATACCTCAGATGGTGAGTCAGGTAACAGCCACAAGTGAACCCTCCTGGTCCAGTGCCTGGCACGTAGCAGGTGCTCAGTAATGGTGACTTTTGTTCCTGTTTTCTAGAATGAGTTGAGAAGAGTCATCCCATCCTGCTCACAATTTCCTCAGACCCATGAATGCCAACTGGGGTCTCCAGCACCCAGTGATTAGAACATAAGCAGAGTCAGGGACCACAGAGTGAGGGGCCGGCTCAACTGCTGGAAATGCCCAGCCTGCAGAGGGCCCCAGGCAGTCTGAAATCAGAACAAATGGGACACATGAAGGGGCAGGAAAAGAGGCACAAGGACATGGGAGTGGAGGAACAAGGGACACTCTGCGGAGAACAAGGGACGCTCTGCGGAGAACAGATGCCCCACTGATCCCTAGGGTACAACACCCTGAACTTGGTCCCCAAGAGAGAGAAGAAAGTGTTATGTGGGGGACATTAGAGGACAGTAACAATATTTGAGAGAAATGAGATGAGCTGGGATAGAGATCAGAGGGGAAAGAAGGAGAAACTCTTGTGAAGTTGGGCTAAGTGTTTGTTGTCATTAAAATCATGAATGGTATTCATAATTTTATTATATCGCCCTCACAACAACCCTTTGAGGTTGGTACTGTTAGGGAACATTAAGATTCCCATTTTATAGATGAGGCAACCAAAGTTCAGAGAGAAAATCTAAACTGTTCAGAATCGCACAGCTAGTCTGAGGGTCTATGTCTGAATCAAGCGTCTGGGATCTCGTTACTCTATACTGCCTCCAAAGCCTTTGTATTCATTCAATAAATATGTAATGAGCACCCACTGTGGGTGTCAGGTTCTGATCCAGGCACTGGAGATACAGCAATAAGAACAACCAGATAAGTCTCTGCCCTCATGGCACCTACACGGGTCAGCCTTCCCCTTCCCCAGCATGATGAGGGATACTCCAGGAACATACTCCAGGGATGAAAATAAACCCTTTTCATCTCAAATTCAAGCATCTAAGGGTAGGTCAATGTCTTTTGAAAATCTAATCATTTTGTGAATTCCAAACAAAGACGAAATTAATTGTGGATTACCCTTTGGCTTCGGGTTGCCCTCCGAACGCAGTATCTGGCAAACGAGCTACCATTGGCTCCCTGGGCCTTGGTCAGAAGGGCTTTGAGGATTTGAGTGCCCAGTGCCTCCTCCAGGTCCCTGGATGGGGGCATCTCTGACTGGTCTGATGGTGGGCGCGGGCACCCTTTGCCTCTCACCCTTTTGCTGTTCATCTGTGGGTCAGCTAATCCAAGGGCAGAACAGAAGGGCCAGAGCTCGGCCAATCTCTACCCCTCCCAATTCAGGCAGGATTAAACCGCCAGACAAAAAATGCTCAGGGAAAATGTGCAAAGATCTCACAAGCTAAGAAATGCACATGCTTTTTGGTCTAGAGTACCATTCAAGGCATTATCCCATGTAATCCTTACACCTTCCGCCCAAAGACATAAGTGTAAGGATGTTTGATTCAGCATTGCTTATGATAATAAAAATGGAAGCTCATAAATATCTGTGAATAAAGGAATCATGAAATAAACCATAGTATAGCCATACTGTGGAATACGACATATCTGGATAAAAGAATCAAGTGGAGAATTAGACACTGTCATGAAAGATGCAAACACATTCAGTAAAAAGCCATAGACAATATGTTTGATATAGTCCTATTTTTTTAAAAAAACCTGTGTGCCTGTTGAGGGGTACACTATTTCAAATAAGATAATGCATGTAAAACTTTAGCACAGTGTCCAGCATATAGAAAGTTCTAGATATACTGAGTTATTATTTCCAAATAATATATATATATATATATTTTCGGTACGCGGGCCTCTCACTGTGTGGCCTCTCCCGTTGTGGAGCACAGGCTCCGGACGCGCAGGCTCAGCGGCCATGGCTCACGGGCGCAGCCGCTCCGCGGCATGTGGGATCTTCCCGGACCGGGGCACAAACCCGTGTCCCCTGCATCGGCAGGCGGACTCTCAACCACTGCGCCACCAGGGAAGCCCCATTTCCAAATATATTTTTAAAAGCGGGACATAAGGAAGAATCTACACCAGGCACCCACAGTGCTTGCCTCTGGGGGCAGGAGTGGGATGGGGACGGTTCTGAAACTGAGCGTCCACCATGAGCTATTCTCAGTCTATTGTTTGAATGTTCCACATCAGGCATGCATAATTTTTGCAGCTTTCAAAACACAAAAGGGGGAGGAATACGTTGAGTTTCATTTTCCCAAATACTGTCAGAGGAGCCTTCCTTGATCCTATGTCCTTTGGCCTTTGATAGTTCTTTCTGGTGTGTTCACTGAGCGCCTCCCGAGCAGCGTCAGGATATGGCTTTGCTTCTATTCCCCCTTCGCAGAGGAACGGAGAATGCCTCACCGCGCCTCAGAGCTTCAGCCACTCAGGGCCCTCCCCCGCTGGGATGCTCTGTATCACCGTGGACGCTGGACCACCAAGGGGCCAAGTGGTGAGAGCACTCTTCCGTTCACCCAGTTCAGGCCATCAGTTTGGTTAAGAAGCCCTTACTTTGTCCCCTGGGTTTCTGCCTCTGTCCTAACCCTTTCATTTTCTCCCTTCCTCACCCTTCCTTTCAGCTTCGGCTCTCCACTTCTTCCTGACACATCCACCTTCACTCATAAACGCAGCTCTGCAGAGGAATGCATGCAGAGCGTTTTGACCGCTGCCACTTGGTCCAGGGATTGCTCTCCCCAAGGATGGTGGAGAGGGTCAGGCAGTTCTGAGGGAAGGAGATTACCTGGGCTGGAGCGCTTGACCCAACCCTGGTCACTCCAACCCCTACTGACCTCTTCACCTGGAGAACATTGAGAGCTGGGGGGCAGGGGTAAGAGGATAGGAAGGTGAGGCATTCCCAAGAAACCAGCCCGTTGCAGCCTCCTTCCCACTGGAAGAAGGTCTGTGCCTGAAGGTGACCCTCCTTGCTGCCGTGGAAGGCTCTCCCGACCTTCCAGGCTTGGCCCCATCCAGCTCCACGCATCCAGAGAGAACCGGGGTGTTTGGGGTGATGTTCAGCCATCGAGCACAGCCCTCAGCAGCTCAGACCCTCAGGAGACCAGAAATGGTTAAAACAGAGCTCCCAGTCGTCCCCTGGGATCTGCCTGGAGAGGGGAGGGGGAGAATCTTGGGAGGCACTGTGTGCACAGCCCCGGCTTCAGCCCTTGACCAGCGGGGCCCCTGCTTGGGCGAGAAGACATGGGTTCTGGCTTAAGGACATGGCAGGATCCACTCCTAGAGTACCTCCCCAGACAGGGGAAACCTAGGAGTCTGTACCAGCCTGTCTTTGCCTGTCCTTCCTTTTCCACCTTGGAGTCAGAACAGCTGGCTTTTCCTCATTATGAACGAAACACAGAATTTTCAACATTTCCCAAACCTTGCTTTTGTCTTCACTGGCTCTCAAAGTGAGTTAGTTCAGGTACGTACAATGTTCCCATATTATAGATGAGAAATCGAGGTCACAGTCACCCAAGGGTCAAGGGTAGACCAATGACTGACTCTCCTGGCTCCCAGCCTCTTTCCATCAGACTGAGCTGGACCTCCGGTGAGTTGCCTTATCTGACCCTTGAAGCCAGGCCCCCCGCCAGGGTTATCCATACCATTATCTGAAAGTACCCACCACCCAAGGGATCAAATGGTAGACATCCTTTAGAAAAGGCTTTCCCAAAGGCTTAGAATCATAGCCTACTAGAGATTCTCTGATCCTTTTATTTTGCATGTGAGGGAGGTGGAATCCAGAGAGGTGAAGCGATTTATCCAAGGCCACACAGCAAGGCAGAGCTAGGATTCGCCCTCTAGCTGGACCCAGGTACTGGATCGTGAGCTCACGCATCTCAGGGTGAGTCCAGCCCTTGCCTGTGTCTCCTGGCAGAGCCTGGACAGGGCCGGGGTGGAGGGTGTTTTCTTGCCAGTTGGATTGGAGCATATGGAGGGATTTCAAGGGCGAGGCAACTTTGCTCTCTTCCCTCTCTCCCTCCACATGCA